>NC_051217.1:8007500-8717500 GCF_015220715.1 Pygocentrus nattereri | reverse complement strand
ACTCAGATAACTCATATGGGTTCAGTGAGTTGAATTAGATCTGCTGAAACACACGCAGATGTACCATGCTGTAGCCAGGCCAGTTCCTTACCAGTCTGCAGCACCCAGCACAGAGGAAATGAGCCGAGTACAGACCTACAGCTCCACAATTACCCACAATTACTGCAGAAATAATCAGTCTCCAGTGACTGAGCGTCTAAAACGCCATGCTTTCAGACCGGCCTGCCAATATCAATAGGATTATTTTTTACTATAGCCAATCCCCTGGCACTGTGGCTTGCGGTGCATGAGGAGCAGTCTGGAAGGAACAAAAGGAGGAGAGAAAGAGGTGGGAGAGGTCTACGGAGTGAAGGATGAAGATAGCTGGGAGGAATGAAAGGCAATTATGTGGCTTTGACCTGCAGGGGATGTTTAGGAAATAGTTCAGAGAAAATGTGCTCAAAGCGAAATGTCAGCCAGCTGGACAGCTGCTTGTGTCTCTGTAATATAAGATGAACACTGCATGAGAAAGAGAGAGAGAGAGAGAGAGAGAGAGAGAGAGAGTAAAATCTGTTATAATGATTAAGAAAGCTGTGCAGCAGGCTGTAAGTAATGACCCAGGTGTTGAATACTTTACCTCAAAACCAGATTAGAATGGCTTTCATCTCGGCTCATTTCAGACCTGCCCTTTCACACTGAAAGTCGCAGGAAGAGAATTCATTATAAATGGAGAATTATGTCTACTGAACAGAAAATCATTAAACACCTGCTACAGAGTTTGCTATGTGAAGTTGAAAAGGTCTAATGGCTTACAGAGAAATTGATTGTGTTAAAATAATGATGCCATCTCTGGCACTCCATGTCAATAGTCCATGCTGTAACATGGAGTGAGGAGGCGGATGCATATACGGAGATAAGCAACTTTTATTAAGGGCAAATCCAGGGTCGTGGTCATAACATTCCAGGTTCAAATGGCCAACATGGATATATGGAGAGTCAGACATGATGATAAACACAGGAAAACTACAACGGGGGCTGGATGAACGAACACCAAACAAAACCAACAGCACATACAGCAAACAACATCCTAAATAAAGACCAGCAACAACATAGGGGAAAACACAGGGCTAAATACATGAAGGCTAACAAGGAATAACAGGACTCAGGTGAAAATCAGGGGCCGGAGTCACAAAACAAGGGGCCGGACAGGGGATCAAAACAAAAAAGCACGTGGACCAGACCAAAACACAATACGAACACATGGACAGGACTGGGAGGGGCCAATTGTGACACATGCTACTGGCCTCCACTTTTCATTAATCAGCCCATCAATAAACCATTTAACATGTGCATATGTTGTCAGAAAGATTATATGGCCAAAAATCTATTTTACACTTTACACTTTTTACATTTTATGACTGTAATTGATCAGCTCAGACATGTTAGGGTCTGCAGTTTGCTTTAATTTTACTTTATTTTTAGGCCACATGAGGCTAATGCAGCTAACAAGTAATGGAAGTTTATGCTGTGTTTACATTAGGCCCTTTTCACACTTTAATGCGTCCTCTGTCTGCTTGTTGTCCGTATAGGCATTTCATGATCAAACGTCATGTGCACCTCTTATTTAATAAGTTATTTTTAAGATGTTTGCAAATACATTCAAAGGCTTATAAACACAAAAGCTGAAAAGCAATTTACCACCAGTGCAGGACACAGGTCTCCCACCGTTCCTGGCTGTAATTTTAATCCTTTTTTTTTTAACTGCTCTTCAGTTCAGTTCAAAACAAACACTCACTGCCTTTTGTTTCTCTGTAGCTTACAATGCCCGGGGCACTCTCACTGTGATTGCAAAATGTTTTATAAAGCTTTAACCTTTAAATGGCCAGGGCCCACCAGCGGGCCTAAAGTTTTTTATTTAGTTTTTTAAGTATTACACACTTCTATAACTTTGGAATAGCTCAGCCTGTTTGCACTGAAGTCCCTGTAGTTACGAGTAATAAGACTTACTACATAATAAGCCTGGTATTTTGAGGGGTTAAACACTGTACAGCCTGTATAGACTCTGCCAGTCTGAAATGAAAATGCATGTATTCTGTATCTGGATACCAAAGCTACATTTCACAAGGTTAAGTGTAAATATATTGTCCAATCACCACGGTCAGATCATAGTGACTGCATGTTAATGCCAGGTGTAAACAGGGCCAAAAACAGTAGATGATATTCAATATTCCATTCTTTTCAGTGGAGAGGCAACAGAGAACTTGGTGATGAGTTCTATGAGGCACTGAAAAGCACATTTTTCAATGTGTAAACAGCATCATATTTCACCTAAGTCATCGCCTTGAATGCTTGCTTCAAATTTATTGCCTCATATTTTTAAAACGAGCCTGTCTAGGGACTGCAGATGAAAATGAACCATGTGGCTAACTCTGGCACATTTACACCCTAAAATGATGATGATGATGATTAGTGTATGGTGCTCCTGTTAAATAAGAATATAAATTACAAACCCATTTCTAAAAGACTTGGTACAGTGTGTGCAATGCTAATAAAAACAGAAAGCAGTGATTCGTAAATTCTGTTTGATCTGCATTGAGTTGAAACCGTACAAAACCACAATGTTTTATGTTTTAGCTTAAGAACATAACATTCATTATCTCCATAAACAATCTGAAAGGTTGACTCGTCAGACCACAGCACACGCTTCCATTGTTTATTAGTCCATTTCAGATAAGATGAGTCCAGAGAAGTCGGCAGCATTTCTGGACATTGTTGACATATGACTTTCACCGCACAAAGTCTTAACTTTCATTTGTGGAGGCAGTCAAGGATGGTGTTTATTACAAATAGTTGTTTTTCAAATTATTCCCGAGCCTATGCGGGGATATCCATTGCAGAAGCACGCCGGCAGTGAAGGGTTGAAGGTCACAGGCATTCACTTGTGGTTTTCGGCCTTGTCCTTTACACAGAGATTTCTCCAGATTCCCTGAAACTTTTTATGGTATTATGCACTATAGAGAGCCAAATACATACAATCCTTGCAATCCCTTGCTGTGGAACTTTATTTTTAGACTTTTGGATATTTGCTGATGCATTTTTGCAAAACTGCGAGCCTGGACTCATCCTGGACTCACCCTGGACTCATCCTTGCTTATAGCAGTCTGGGTCTTACCTGGATGCTGCTTTCTAATTCATGCATGATTGCAACATCTGTTTAAGATGTTTTTGAATTATATTTTTAGTCTTAATTTGACCCTGTCCCAACATTTTTGTTGCAGGCACAGAATGCCTCGTTTCAGAATGAGCAGATATTTACAAAGAAGTTATGAAACTTTTTGAGAATTGGTTACAATTCTGATACAATGTCAACAGAACTGTTACAATGTCAACCTTATAGTAATAGGAGAATCCTTTTTGATGCTATACAGAACCATTTTCAGAAAGGTTCTATATAAAACCATATACAACACATTCTCTATCAATCTGAAGAACCATTTAAGCATGAAAATAGTTCCTTGAGGGTTCATGGTTCAGGGTAGAACCATTGTCTGTACTACAGAACCTTTGAAGAAGTATCTTTTTAAGTGTGTAGATATGGGAGAGTTAGTGTCTTAAAATGTACTGTAGCTTAAAGTTTTTCATAATTCCATTAAATGTGTGTGATTATTGTGTGTTTGAAAAAAATGGTAGAACTAAATAGTCTACAGCTACAGTCACAAGAAACGTGAGAGATTCCGTGTAAATCCAATAAAATATTATTTTATATTTTGTATTATTTCATAATGTATTAATGCAATAACACGTTTTATGTTAGCAATACCATGATGATACCAAAAATGGTGATTACTCTGGTCACTGATATTATAAAAGGAAATTTCATCCAGTCCCACGTCTGCTTATACTAACCTCCCTGAACACTTTGCTCAGTAGACTAGATGTGATCTCTGACTAAGCGAGAAGTGATGGCTGTAAAACTGCCTGAATCCTTGACCTCACCTCTAGCATGTGAACAGTCTGGCGTCAGAGCAAAGTGAAGCCCCAGTCTCTCCCTGCTGGAGTCCAGAGCAGCTGTCTGAAGCTGACCATGTTTAACAGGGCGTTCTCTCCTCCTCCCATCCTTCCTCCCTCTCTTTCTCTCTCTCTCTCTCTCTCTCTCTCTCTCTCTCTCTCTCTCTCTCTCTCTCTCTCTCTCTGTCTGTCTTTCTCTCTCTGTCTCTCCATATTTCAATCCCTCACACTTTAATTGCGCCCTGTACGGCACTGGACACAGACAGTCTGTCTTCCCTCGTGAATCATATAACGTGCATCTGTGCTCTGATTTGATTATCTAATCAACAGAGCATTTTTGCTTTATTGGAATGATCTGGTAGCTAAGTTTGGTTTGAAGAAGAGCACATGAATAGGCTCTTTGATGTACATAATTTCTGGGTTAATAGAATATCATATAAACACTTACAGATAAGTGTTTTGGTATGCTCCCTAAAGACCTGTTCAATTCACATTAAAGGCAAGCTGGTAAACTGGTAAGTAAATAACACAACGTGAAGTAACACATTGTAAAAATGAGCCTATTAGACACCAGATGTATTACTCAGATGTGACCTTAATACAAACTTTGCAGCAACACCTATAAATTATTTGTTGGGATTTGGTGGCATTGACAGTAATGTGTAAGTTACTGTCATATGGGTTGGCTACAGCCAAAATTAAAAAATTTCATCTTCACTGCATCTGTTGTAGACCTCCTTACTCACCGTTTTCAGTGATCCCTCAGTAGATTGTAGAGTGAGATTTTCTTGTTTTACGACTAGAGTAACTCTTCTGATGATGTATCTTAAAGGTAGGAGGAACTTTTGAAAACCTACAACTGCCATGGGGGTTGATTTACGGGTGCAGGCTATTTTTTTTGGCTAGTAAATGCAGAAGGAAGCTTAGAAGCTGAATAACCTTTTGCAGCCATTTAACTGTGGTAATCTCTTTGAATCATCACTACAGTAAAGAGAATAGATTATTTAAATGACAAAGTTGACTTGTCATGACTTGTTGCTGCTGTTAATTTAGCATCAAACAAAATAAGACTGGTTCTACTTATTACACTATAGATCACTGGCTAGGCTAGCAGTCAGGAATGGTTGGCGCCACAAGGATTCCCAATAGATGATGTATTTGCATTACTATAAGAATTGCACTAAGGTGATACTGATGAACAAACATATACATATTAAGATATGAATCCTGTCAATTTGATGAAGCTAAGACATATTAATGCTACAGAATACTGCATAACACAACAATTAAAAAAACTCTAATTTTATGTCAGAACGCATAAAAAGAGATTATGGTCTATATGGGCCAACAAAAGGTTTATTAATTTGTGTATATCTCTGTATGCAGGAGTCTGTGGATGCAATAGTCAGTCAACGGTATGTGTTTTCAGGCCTGTGCAATTTTACTAGCACACTAAACCCAGCTTTTACCGGTTTGAACACACCCAGCCTCTATATAATGAGCATAATGAGAGGTGTCAAAGCCTGTAGTCACCATTCGTTCCATTTGTCCTTCTCTTCTGCTGGAAAAGGCAAGCTGGAGCGAGTCCCACAGCCAGTGACAGAGGAAGTGGGGGTGAGAAACTTGTGCCCAACACATCCTGTTTAGCTGCTGATTGACGGCTGCTGCTGGGCTTTGGTTGCTTCCCACTGGTACTTTAAGGCTGCTGTCCTTTCTGTGGCCTGAGGTTTGTTTGATGGACTGATAACCATTTCAGCTTAATGGAGAGGGAGAGGAAAAGGAAGACTGTAAGACACTCAATTTATTTAAATAGACTTGGCTTTGGACCATCTTCAGTGCTACTAAAGCATGCTCTCTCTCCCTTCACTGTGCCTCTGCTGAGGTTTGTTAGCAGTTTCATAGTCAGAATGATTAAAGGTTCTGGATATATTTGGAAGGAATATACAGGGTATACCATGAATTATGAAAATTGGTGGCTTAGGCATTACTTCTTTTTTTAAATGCCACCACATATAATGCGTATTCTATACTCTGGAAAATTAACTCTGATGAAGGCTTTCAGCAGGCCATGCTAATAGCCCTATATTAGCAGCCACAGAAGTCATCATGCCAAAATTAGGAACTCTGGACCTAAACAGAATATCAATGGATTCTCTGACTTATGAAGTCAATAAGCAGCTGAAATATGAATATTGCTGCAAGGTAACAATGCTGCACACTGTACTGACATCATAAAACTGGCATCACACTATCCCATGTAAACCAGAAAGCTTAACCAAATGAGGTAGCTAACTTGCTTTGGCATTAGTGGCCTAACATTGAAGTCGTTGGTGTTGTTAATAACAGCACTGAAGCTTACTTACATGCAGTGTCATTTCATTGTGCTGTTAGCTTGCTTGTGGCCTGGATGTAGCATTAATCATATTTCTACTTTATGTCCTCATAATTGAAACTCCGGGTGCAATAGCAATAATTTTAGGAAGCATTATTGGCAGTTCCTAATATGGGCATGAGGCCAACTATCGAATGACACACGACTTCAAAGGTAAATGTTTTCAGTTTTAATGGACTAGACTGTGGTCAGCGAGCACTTTTATAGTCAGAATGATTAAATGTTCTGGCTAAATTTGAACAAGGACATACAGGGTGTATCACAAATTACAAAATTTGGTATGATGCCATGACTTGTTTATTCCTGAACTGTCACTGCACATACTACATATAATGAACTCTGGAAAATGTAACTTTAGTGAAGGGCTTTGGTTGAGTTGTTTTGTGTCACCATGAGTTTGGAATGCACACACATAATTTCCCACAATCCCCCTCCTCTTCCATATGGCAAAATGTCATTAACAGGATATTGTGGGGTGATCTCAGCAGCCAAGCCTCATTAGGGGTCAACACTACTAATAACGCAGGAAGATAAGGGCTCTATCCACTCACACACTGCTCTGCCTTATGAATGTGTCTCTGTATTGCCCACAATGACTAAAATCAGGAGAAAAAGGCAGGACACAGGGCCTTGTTCCCGACGCCTGTGGTCTAGCCTGGTCTGACTGCTCTATGCTTATCAAACATCTGTACTCTGAAGGGAACTGTAGTCCAGCAGACCCCACAAGCCGGCCAAAAAGTTGCCCACCAGCAAAAAGAGTGAGCCTCTAAAAATACAAGCAAAACCTCAGATTTCTAACAAGCAGAGGTTTGAGTACCTACGTAACCAGATCTGTAGGTAAAACCACCTTTGTGTGTTTTGTCTCTAATACTAATATTCAACATGGCAGTGACCTGCAGAGCAAAGCCTGTATGTTTATTTGTGTAAGCACTGAATCTGTGATTCTACATTCAGACTGAGGAGCCTCAAGTGCACCAAAACACTGAGGAGAGTTTTAGTAATAAGTTACTGTAATAAAGAAAAACAATCAAAGTTCTCATTTTAACATATGTCTGCGTTTGCCTTTTTGTCCATATCTATGCGTACGTGCATGTGCAGGACACCACGAGTGTGTGTGTGTGTGTGTGTGTGTGTGTGGGTTCTACATTCCTCATATGAATCAGTTTGAGCTGCGGCTGTATCCTGTGAGAGGCTCTAATGGCCAGTGTTTGTAATTGCGCTCAGTGGAGTGGAAAGAGCAAGCCAGCGATAAGCTCTCTGTCCCTGGTTAAGTAAACTTAGCAGGTCAGAGGGGAATGGGCATGGAGATGGCCCTTTTTATTCTGTCTGACCATTAAATGTCTCGACCCAAAATGCTTTTCTTTCTGCATGTCATTGCAGCTGTGGCTTCGGTGGCCCTCTCCCTGTGCGGTATTTTCACCAGCTCAGTACTGAGAAATACACTTACTAAGAGTTTGTTAAAGTGACAGCCTGGGGGTAAAATCTAATTCACTTGTTCAGAGTCGGAAGTTTGCTTCATGTAGAGCTGTGAGGTTTGTATAGCTAACAGGTTATGGAAGATTATACCCACTAATGTGAATGTCTAAATCATCACACACCTGCATCTACCTGTGGACAAAATTCAGGCTTCATGATGGGCTACTGCTTTTAGTTACACTGTTGCTCATTATTTAGAGTTAGAAACCACATAAAGTAAGGGTACTCTTAAAGGTTCTTTAGTAAAGGAAATAGTTCTATATAGAACCATTAACACTCACAGAATCCTTTACGTGATTACAGGGTTCTTTGTATCGTTAAATAGTCTATAGACTGAACGAAAATGTGTTGTATATGGTTCTATATAGAACCTTTTTGAAAAGGGTTCTAGATAGCACCAAAAAGGGTTCTTCTATTGTTACAGGCTTGATATTGTAACACCCCTAAGAAAACCCCCTTTTAGTGCTATATAGAACCCCATTTCTTTACTAAAAAACCCTATGTCTGTTTGTTTAAAGAGTATATTTATTTTAGTGTGTTTGTCGATTGGTTGGGTGATTGATTAATCGATTGATTGATTAATTGATTGATTGATAAATACATCGTTATAGATAACAGCATGTCATATTGTGTCAGAAATTCCATAAGAAAATCTATTTGTTTAAAGGTTTCATTTATATAAGTGTGTCTATTGATTGATTGCTTGATTGATTATTTGAATTTGATTTATTTAAGGAATTATTTCACCAAAGAAATACCACAGATTTCTTCTTACCCAAATAAAGTCAATCAGCTAATTGTCAACTAGAAAGTCTCCAACTTGCAAGAGGGAAGTCCACCAGCTCATAATTCCCACTCAGAAAGTTGTGAAAGAGTTTCAACTTCCTGAGATGCTAATTCAGTAATTTTCTTCATGGTGGGACTCATAAAGTAAAAATAATAGTGTGTTTCAACCAAACAGAGTATTTGTTTATTTATCATATTGTCACTGTCAGAAACCTTGTGTGTTCAAATTTGAATTTTGGTCCATTTAAATTATCATGACATTTAAAAGGCAGCTGGTGTTTTGAAATGATGTCAAAAAAAAGAAAAATTACTAAAATTGAGGTACAAGGCTTAGTTTGCGACAGGGACAGTATATTATTTGTGTAAGATGTCAATAAACACAGGAGTATATTTAGATAACTGTAACGTAAAGCTGTTCTGTGAATACTTTCGTGTCATTTTTGGCATTATATAAATGTTGAACTGCCATAGCTTACATCCTCTTATAAAATAAATAAAGCACTTACCAAACAGCTCTATAATTCAAATGTAAACACTTTTAAGAACCTGTTGGATACACACAGCCTCCAAAGAAGTGCTAGCTTACTGTGATCGTTCGTGTTTTCAAACAGTTGAAGCTGAATGAATGCTTTAAGGTGCAAAGTAGGATATTCCAAGTTGGAAAATGTGTTCACAGTGGTCAAGTTCTGTCAGAAAGACTCAGGAAGCAGGAATGAAGACAATGTTTAATTCTTAATGAGATGTACAAGTTGAAGGACAACAATGCAGTAGAAATAAAAGAGTCTTTGGCCCCATCCTCAGTCCAGGTCTTGGAGCATTGAGATCTTCACTGATCTTGCCTGATAGAGATGACATGGATGGAGCCTACTCATAGACAGCTAGACAGGGGCCAAACTGGTGGTGGTGGGGAGGAAGGAGTGGAGCATTAAGATGGCAGGTGTAGGCCCACGATTGGTCAGGAGAAATGAATGAATGAATGATGTAGCATTAGAATCTTCCTGCCAGAACTTCACTAAAGCTTTCATAAAAGTGTGATGCTGAACCTCGCTGATGGCATCCTGTATAAATAAAAATAATGTGTGGCCACGCCTTATTAATGCGCAGAAACAAGATCCTAATGTGTGGCCACGACTTAATCATCTCGTTCCCACACCTAACTAAGTTGTGACAACGCATTAGGATCTCGTTCCCACACGTTAATAAGGCATGCCCATGCATTATTTTTATTTATGTGGGATGTTACCAGCAGTTCTCTGTAGTTTGATATGTTTTCTTCTTCAGGTATTAATTGGTGCTACAAGGCGCCTTTAACAGAAGTCTGTGTCACCCACAAATTAGCTTTTTAGTTCCAGTGCTAAACTAAAGAACGAAATGTCAGACAGAAAACATCTTGGCTGTTTGACTACATTTGGGTTAAAGGGGAAAACTGATTTTTCAGTGAACTATCGCTTTAAGTAACGTAATTTTCATGTCCAACACAAGTGTGAAATAATGCCTTTTAGGCAAATTACATCAACTACAGTCACCCATTACCCAAACAGGACAGAGATAGGAGGCTGCCAGATGTACGCCACTCATCATTATTCTCTCACCCCGAAGATAAATAACATACAATGGATATTACATCATGTATACCTCCATCCAAGTTAAACTACATTTGTCAGATATTTTCCACACAGAGTTAGAATGAAAATGGACAGAAAAGCACAATAAAGGAAAGGATAACATACAGGCCTGAGCTATTCAGTCAGAAATGCTGTCATGATTCCTCCTACAGTATAGAGGGTACAGCATGGGAAAGTCAGTAGACAAACATCAGCATATAAGAGTGTTTTACATAAGCAGAGCATGCCATCTCATGGTTAAGCTTAGCTTACTGTAGCTGATCTGATTAATACTACAACACAGAACTCCTAATGATAATCTGCTCTATGGTGCTGTGGTAGTACTGTTCATTATACCCTATAGTACATGTATGTGAACTGTATATTGCTAAGTCACTGTAGTTTGAACACAGAATGAACAGACTTCAAAGGTTTGAAGCAGGCAGTAAGGATAAGGGTGCAGTAAGGATAAGTATTAGAAGTGCATTCGCCTTTAGCTGTTATAAGCTTTGAAGGCATTCGTTGCATCTACATGGCACTGATTTACAAAGGTTATGTTTCTCTTTGTGGGTTTGTAGACTGACAGATTAAAGGACCTGTACGACTACCCCCAGGAATGCTCTGCTCAGCTCGGTGTTGGGTGCAACATGAGTAAAAAAGTTTTTCTTTCAGCAAACCATGGAACTGTGAAACCTCAGTGATTTAAATAAAGGCCTATCTAATTTGGCCTATCAGTATAATTCCATTTGCTTTATCAACTGTGTGAATAATACAGGAAATCCTCCAAAGGAGGCAGAAATTGAATGCACCATAATGGAAAAACTATTAAGAACAATGCAGAAAAAGTGCCGTTTTGGCGTGCAGTAGAATGTTTGTGCCTTAGTAACACTCTGAGGTAATTAAGAAGAAGTCAGAAGTGATTAAGTCAGCTGCTTGGGCGGAACAATTTGGGCAAAATATCAAAACTTTTTCTGACCGACATTGTGACTGTTTAAATCGTGATTATTTGCTGAACGTAGTGTGGCAGACTTCCAGTTAGTTATAATTGTCCTGTATGCAGTATGCGGATGTTTGGTTGCTTCTGATTGGTCTATGTCCTCTACAGGCAGTTCCCAAGCTCAGTGTTATCAAAATGTTCCCACTTAAAACTTGTTAAGACAATGTTGTAGATAATGTTAGCTGTAAGAACATTTGAGCTCTTCCAGTATGAAAATTGCTCTTTCAAACTGTGATGTTGTTGTATAAATGCTTAATTTTTCAGCTTTAGGCAGCAGTAGGGCAGGGCCACTGGCTGTGGCTATGACCAATGGTGCCATAAAACATCGTTCACAGTAATTAAGAAATAGTGCCAACACTGTGGTATGGACCGAAAACCACTCGTTTCAGTAAAAACTAAGGAAAACTCTGCCACAATGGCATTCTCTGTGAGGGCTAAATGGACTAGACTGGATGGCTGACGGACCATGTTTTAGTGTATGTGTGTTTTTGGACAGGAGGTACTGTGGTCACCTTGGAGTCATGCTGTTTCTCATTAGCGTGGGAGTGAGGGCAGCGCTGGTGTTCAGGTACAAACAAGGCCTTGTGATCAGCCTTGTTATATTAGGATATTGCCACTGTTACAGTTTCCTCTCCATATGCCAGACTCTCATGATTACAAATCTTACCTTTCACTTTCCATTTCTCTCACTTCTGCTCTTTCCATCTCCCTCCCTCTGTTGGCAGAGGCCCTCAGTGCTTAGCAGAAGGTGCTATGGACAGGTATGAAAAAGCTGGCGCCTTGTTGACTGTGGCTGCTTATATAGCCCTGCTTCTGGAAAAGTATGGCGTGTTTTTGGTAAGCTTAGTGCAAAACACATTGGAAAACACATTATATGTACAAACCTTAATTCCTGTTCTTGGGACAGTGTGTGAAATGCAAACAAAAACAAAAAGTGATTTGCAGTGATTTGCATATCCACTGTGACTTTGTAAATATTTGCTTATTCTGAAATTGATTGAGACAGGGGCAGTTTAGGACTAAGAATGTTCAAAAAAAACATCTTAAACAGGAGAGGCAATCGTGCTTGGGTATAAAAGGAGCATCCAGCAAAGGCCTAGTCTCTTATGAGCAAGGATGGTTTGAGGCTCATCACTTTACCAAAATATACATCAGCGAATTGTTTAAAACAACATTCCTCTATGAGCAGTTACAATGTTTTCAGGTATTTCACCCTGTGTGGTGGATAATATCATCTAAAACATCAGGAATACAGAGAAATCTTTGTGCGTAAAAAAAGACTGAACGGCCATAACTTTCAATCACTCAGACAACACTGTAATAAAAACAAGAATGCTTCTGTGGTGGCTGTCACCACTCAGCCTCAGGAATACTTTGACACATTGTTGACAGTAAACGCTGTCCATCACTGTGTCCACAAGTACATGTCTGTACCTACAACTGTACACTTCTCCTGTGCATATGTCAATAACGCCAACAACTTCCAGAAATGCCAGCAACCTCTCTGGCCTTGTGCTCATCGGAAATGGTTTGATACAGAGGAAACTGTAGTTTAAAGGGTCAACCTTTCAGATTGTTTATGGAAACAGTAAAAGTTGTGTTCATTAAAGAGTTCAAAAGCCAGGGTCTGTAATGGTGTGGTGAGGGGGTTGGTATTAGTGCGCATAGCATGGATGACTTGCACATCTGCGAAGGCAACAATAACTTTGAAAGACATATATACATTTTAGAGCAACATATCGCTGCTGTTGGAACAAAACCTTATAGCTGCATTTTTGCCATTTGTCAGTTTTTTACATAATTTTAAGATGCCTGTTGCCCTTTAAATTATGTGTAAATTTCATGATAAATGAACTAAACAAAATGGCCAAAATATCCTTGGGGAAAAAAAGTCTAGTTCCACTCACATTAAAAGTAAAGTAGGCTTTTCCCTTCTCCTGTAAAGTTTTGTTCCGACAGCACTGATATGCTGCCAGCTTGCAGTCCAGACCTGTCTCCCACTGAAAATGTGTGGTGCATTGTGAAGCACACAATACGGTTCAGCAGCTGAAGACTTATATAATGTAAGAATATTCCACTTTCCAAACTGGATCAGTTGGTGTCTTCAGTGTTCAAACAGTGATGATTATCATGAAAGAAAAATTTCCAACTTTTTGAAACATGTTGCGTGCATCAAATTTGAAATGACCATCTTCTTCTTCTTTCGGCTGCTCCCTTTAGGGGTCGCCACAGCGGATCATCCGCCTCCATCTTGCCCTACCCATTGCCTCCTCTACTTTCACACCAACCATCTCCATGTCCACCTTCACTACATCCATAAACCTTCTCTGAGGTCTACCTTTTCTCCTTCTACCCGGCAGCTCCATCTCCAACATTCTTTGCCCAATATATCCACTATTCCTCCTCAACACATGTCCAAACCATCTCAACCTGGCCTCTCTGGCTTTACCTCCAAACTGCTCCACCTTCACTGTCCCTCTGATCTGCTCATTTCTAATCTTGTCCATCCTTGTCACTCCCAACAAAAATCTCAGCATCTTCATCTCCGCCACCTCCAGCTCAGCCTCCTGTCTTTTAGACAGAGCCACAGTCTACAAACCATACATCATAGCAGGACACACTACTGTCTTGTAAACCTTCCCTTTCACTCTTGCTGCTATCCTGTCACACATCAGCCCTGACATCCGTCTCCACCCACTCCATCCTGCCTGCACCCTCTTCTTCACCTCTTTTCTACACTGTGCATTGCTCTGGATGGTTGATCCAAGATATTTGAAGTCATCCACCTTTACGAGCTCTACTCCTTGCATCTTCACCTTTCCACCTGCCTCCCTCTCATTCACACACATGTATTCCGTCTTGTCTCTACTGACCTTCAATCCTTTCCTCTCCAGTGCAAACCTCCACCTCTCCAGATTCTCTTCCACCTGCTCTCTACTCTCACCACAGATTACAATGTCATCTGCAAACATCATGGTCCATGGAGCCTCCTGCCTGACCTCATTTGTCAACCTGTCCATCACCATTGCAAACAAGAAGGGGCTCAAAGCTGATCCCTGATGTAACCCTACCTTCACCAAATCAAGCGTCAAATTTGAAATGACCATATCAGAATCAATTTAGTTTGCAGAGAATGTTACACATACAAGGAATTTGTCTTGGTGAGTACACACATGAATGACATGTAACATACTGAGCAGACAAGATGGGATCAGAGACTATTAACAAATATATAAATAAGAGACAAATAAAATAAAAATGGAATAAACTGAATAAAGAATAAGAGAGTAGTAAATAGAAAGCCAGTGTAAAGGGAGCTTAAAAGATATGTCAATATCTGTACATATGCAGGAGTTATTATATATAATATGATAACTATTAAATACAATATATTACAGAATGATATGAACATTTGTAAAAAAAAAAAAAAAAAGATGACATTTGTAAAGTTGTGCAAATAAGCTTTGTGCTTATAATAATACTGTAAAGTGAGGTTCATTGGTTCCAATTGAAGTTTAAAGTGCAAGGTATCCACTGTGGATAAGGGGTACCACAGCTCTGGGGAAAAAGTTGTTGGCATGTCTATTGTGCATATATCATTCTTCTGAGATTTCCATGATGCTGGTTTTAGGCTGATACCTTCATACAGTCCATTTGCTAGAACAAAGGCATAATTCCCAGTAAAACTATTCACGTTCTAATAGTGCTTAGTATTTAAATAATAAGATGACATTAGGATAAGCAGCATGTTTGTGTGTCATGATGTTATTACAGAGGAAACTAATCCTGTTACTTTGTTCCTCCACAACATTTTCATATCCAGACTTGCCCTTGCCCTTCCTGACCTGCCATTACTGACAGCTGAACAGTTTAGAACAAATATGAGGCTGTGTGTGAGAATGACAGAGGGAAAGTGCGTGAGAGAGCTAAAAACACTGGTGTATCTGTCCTCATTATGAAGGGGAGCCTTATTAACCGCACACAACTTGGGGCACCCTGTGAGAAAGGGCCATTTGGTCATACGACATATTGACACCAATAACTCCCGTGCCAGACCAATAGTAAATTTCAACCAGCCAGGCAGGCCATAACACTTAATTGGCCCAGATTCAGTTTCTGTCTCAGTGAATGTTTTTTGCCACTGGGAGAATGTGTGCAGGATATTGCTTAATAAAAGTGCTAAATGAAGCCAAATGACACGAATCAGGACACAGAATGGCCATTGAGATAAAGACCTATACCACATTTTCAAGCCCTTTATTCTCCAAATGTATCCAATTTTCATTGTATTTTACTGCATGCAATCATTTTTATACTCATCTATCTCTGTACACATAAATGGCTTGGCACTGCTTCATTTTGAATGATATTACTGGATCTTCCAGATGCAACTCATAGAAGTCTAAATGCATAATGAATCTTTAAGCCCCTGAGGCGGCATTAATTAAATTGCTGTGGCTTAATTAAAGCAATATATGAACCTCAGTTCACTTCATCATCTCTCACAATGCACAATGTCTCAGTGCTGCTAAAGGGTCAGCTGTTGGAGTAGAGATCGGCGGTACTACATAATACAAAATCTAATAACACAATGGTTTAGTATCTTTACTGCAGCTACCTGACTAACCTGCTGCTACTGTGTGTTGGGAAGGAGAGCTGCATTTCACACATTATATTTAAACTCTTACAGGAATTTCACAATGAAACAGTACGGTATAGAAAGACACAAAGATAATGGTTATACCAACAAAAATACATAAATAAACTCTGTATTTAGCAAAAAAGGGACATTAGTGGTTAAATATAGCAGTAAACATAAATAAATATGGTATTGTTTGCATTGTATTGGTTGGGTTTTATCTCTCTGTGTAAATTGTGATGAATATTTTTGTATAAATTTAAGATCTGGTCAGGAACAACAGATTTAATTAGTCTATAGGGCTAACTCTGGCAATGTCAATGAATGAGCACTGTCCTGATAAATAATCGATAAAATAATATAAGAAATGAAATAAATACAAGGCCTGCAAATGTAAAGAAATTAATGAAAAGCAACAGTAAAAAATATGCTTTCAACTGCTTTGTCAGGGCTTTAGTATCTAAGTGAATAGATTTTTTTTATGTAATATAAAAACAAAAAACAGACATAAATACAAAGTTCTTTGTTCAAAATTTCTGTGCAATTCAATTGCTGCAGTTAAACAAGTCATTCAGAGTGGTTTTGTGTGAAATGGTGCAGTGCAGAGAAATGTACCAACTCTTTAAGGATTACTTTACAGTGATAGTGAAAGGAACCAGGGGCCACAATGTCAACAACACAAATATAGCCATTTTATTTGCTATCCAAAAAAGTCAGTAATGTGTCTTCTTTTATATGTAATATTGATAACATTAAAACATTTTGGGTGTTTTTTTGCCTTACATCACCCTGTATGTGGTTCTCTGCCATTACTGGATTTAATGAAATCCAAAACTTTAATATAAAGCAATGTTTCAGGCATCAGACAGCATATTCAGAATCGGTATCAGAATCAAGCTTTATTGGCCAGGTATGCTTACACATACAAGGGATTTGGTTTTGCTTACAGGAGCTCAGGGTGCATAGTATGAGAAAGACATTTACATGTAGTGAATAAAATCAAATTAAATAAATATAAAATAAAGTAAAATACAGTCAAATAAAATAATAAATAAATAAACTTTTTTGACTAACATGTTATATTCACCAAACAAACAGTAATTGTGTATTAAATTATGCAGAAGCGTGTTCTCTGTGGGGGCGTGTTCTCTTTTAGAGAAGTCAATGACTGTGTAACGTTTTGAGTGAAGTCTAGACATCATCAGCATGCAAATTACTATGGAAATGCAAATATTCCTTGTATATTATAAGTCCATCATTAGTAAATGCATGGCTTAGCAGACTGTATGCATATATAAAGGGATAACGGAGCAGGAGTAAAGCACCTTCTTTCCTCTTGAGCTTAAGCTTTTGTGTCCTGGAGGCTCATCACACTCATGACCAGTGAGAGTGTCTGTGTGCATGTGTGTACGGGCATGAGGTTAAAGTGAAAGGTGAAGGGTCACAGGAAGCCCTAGAGTGCTTGATTAATAAGGTCGGCCCGTTGTTAAGCTTGGTGCACCTGCGTTGTGCAGGCCCAGGGGACGGAAAGCTATAGAGGACATGCTACTGAGGCCTGTGGGCTTGGCTTTAAACACACTATTCACACTACATACATTCACATATGGCTGGTTCTTCCTTACACAGCACCCTAGAGAATGAGGCCTACAACAGCTTTTCAGGCCTGAGTAGAAACCGAAGATACATTTACATTTATACTTCTGGTCCCTTTTTCCAGGTCAAATAAAAAATAACACATTATTCTATTTAGTTCTGGTATAGTTAGCGTTCACACTGACATATTTTCACTGAACCAAAAGATGGAAACAAAACGTATAAGGATAAAACGTCACAACTGATTACGCAGAATTTATGATTTGGCAGCAATAACTTGGACAATATCCAGCAAACTTTGTGAACCATGCTGGACTCTGGCCTAACTGAGCTCATTGGTTTTATGTATGTTTTGTGATTTTTAAAGCAATAAGCCATCTGCACATTGTGCAAATGGAGCATGCCTTAATTTTGTTTCAAAACTGAAACTATCCATTTAAAATGACAATTTCAGGGCTAGTGAAGAGATAATCAAATCAATGCATGTATAAAAACAGCATCAGGAATTTTTCTGTTGAAATAGCAAAGATATGTGGAGACAACAGTTCATTCTGTCTTTGGCCTGTTTAAAAGTTTAGTCCAATTTGCTTTCATATTTCCAGCTAGTGTTTTTTTAAGGTTACCAGACATCCATAAAAAGTCTTACAAAGTCTTAAAATAGATGTGAAAAAGTTAAGGTCAAGAAAGTTAAGATATCTGAAAATTTCTTATTTTAGCTGTTATTAAATTTAAGAATGCCTAGACATACTTTAGTGGATCATGTGTAAAATAAGAGCAATCCAGTTATCTAAGCATCAGAGTTTAAATGACAACATTTATACTTGTCCTAATGAGAGCAATTCTATTAGGGTTCATTTTAATTAAACCAAACCTGCCATGGGTGAACAGCCAAGATACAGAAAAGTTCTTCGTCTAGTTTTTGGCCACCAAATGTACAACTTTCCTTGAACTTCTGGGTTGTTGATCCCAAAGCCACACCCTGAAAATGCTCATCAATCGTAGCCCTTTGTAGAATTACTCTCAAAGGGGCCACTGAGGGGATTTATTTTTTTCTCAAATTCAAAACTGCTGCAAATGGCATGACTCTATGGCAGAGCCTTCCATCGAACGTCTGAATTATCTGCCCTTTGGCAGTAATGCCATACTCCTTTACTAGAATCTCTTTGTGGATTATTACCATGGCGTCACCAAGGCATCCACCAATTACCTCCCAGGGCAAAATCTGACAGGTTGACATTCTAATTGGTCAATAACTCTTCCGCGCCTAGTTAGAAACAGTTCTTGAACACAAGAGGTCCAGAGAGCTTATACTGTTCCTAAGGCACTCTCAGATAAGGAACTCTTATAAATGACATTCTTGGAGGCCCACCATCAGGCTGTGAGGGTATTAGTGAAAGATGGGAGTCTGATCTTTTGTGACGGCTAGAAACAAACAAGCAAGATATTTTACTCTGATATGAGAACGACCATACGATCATTGTGCACAACTGCATACTGCACTCGTAAAGCTAAAGGTTCCTGAACATTTTCTGGCTTATACATATGGTTGTGTGAAAAAAGGTAAATCACGTTTATTATATGGATGTTAAAAAAAGGTTCTTCACTTCCTTCATCCAGGCTCAACACAGTTATGGGAAATAATCAATATAATATGAAAAAGTTCTGGAAATTCAATACAAAAAGATTTTCATTAATCATTTCAACAATTCTGCAATTGAAGCTTCCTAATACTAATCAAGCATGTAATGACATGCTGTAAAACCTGAATGAATTGTCGTATTGCTCTGATTGTTTCTTCCTTTAATTCTTGGTTTGTTTATTTATAGACATTACAACTGTCTTTATTTAAATAAATAAATGTTTTGGGATTTTTTTATACTGAAAGCAAATTTTGTTTTATACCAAAAAAGGCTTGTCACACTTTCATATCTCATTTACAAAACTGGTTCATTAAAGAGCCATACATGAAAAATTTCTTGTAACTAAAGGTGGTCCTTCTGGCATCACTCCAAAGAGCCACTTCTGACATATTTGAAGTGTGGTGTGAGTCACTTTAAGAAGTAGTCTAGATTTATTTCAGTATTGCTATTTGATCAATATTATTTTAACCCAATAATCACTCGCTATGTTATTGCCAACCTTCATAATTTACAATCATAAATGACAGTAATCTATTTTTCCACTCTTTAATGTGTATAAGCCTTCAACCAGATACATAATAATAGAATAATTAGATATTATTGGCAACAATTATGTAAATGATGTCCTTCACGATTTGCTTAAACAGCACATTTGGAAGTCTCTTTGACTGAATTAGCTAAGTGTATGAGCAAGGCCTCCTCTGCCTTAGTGACAGTTCTTAGCATGCTTCACTCTGTTAGCCCTGATTGTCTCGCTTCTTCTCCAGCTGTCCATAACAGTAGGGTTCAGCAGGAGTTTGGCAGCCTGCATGACCAAATGTCTGTACCTCTGTTTGCAGTGGCAGTGTTGCATATTTCACTCCAATGCAGGGATACCCAACACCCTCATCCATCTTCCTCAGGGGACAGCTCTTGGCCTACAACTCCCAGCAGACATCAGGAGGAAATGTAGTGTCACTGTCTGGCAGAAGAAATGCTTCCAGCTTCGTCCTTCTGACAGGAGTCATCCACCAAGCCGGACGAAACCCCTTCTCCATCAGTGGAGGTCTCCTGCACTCAAGTGGCTGTAAAGCCCCTATAATCAATCATATTCTCAAGATCTGTGCATTTTTCATCTGATTAGGTTCCTGAGAGCATGTGGAAGTTGAGAGGTCTGGGAGTGATTACAGTGATTGGGAATATGCATAGTGC
This sequence comes from Pygocentrus nattereri, assembly GCF_015220715.1. Taxonomy (NCBI): domain Eukaryota; kingdom Metazoa; phylum Chordata; class Actinopteri; order Characiformes; family Serrasalmidae; genus Pygocentrus; species Pygocentrus nattereri. Next base: position 8,697,195 of record NC_051217.1, on the reverse strand, counting down.
TGTATGGTGTGATACGGCACACCTGTCCTAAAGCGGTTTGGGTGGGTTTTGTTCTGATGGCTAGAGGGTGAGAGCAGAGGGAAGTGATCCTTTTGCTTTTCCTAGCAGGGGTGAGCATTTTAAAGCATTTTTTAAAATAAGAAACATTTAATAAAATTGGTTTATTGCATGCAGCCAGTATAAGAAGGGAACTGCACTTGACTGTTTGGTTGACTTGATGATTTAGCTCAAAGTCACACAGCTGACACTGTATAAATGTGTCATCTTTTTGTTTAAAACATGTCCATGTATAGCTCTACAGCTTTTAGGTCTTGCTTAACCCATTTGATCCCATCTGTCACAGCTGTAAGTGAAATTTAGTTTTCAGTCTGTATAGCTCTGAAAGAGCTGTTTCTACTGAACCACACACTAAAAATTAAATTACAGGTTGTCTTGATTTTATATGAACATTTTACTGGGTGATGTAATTGGTCAAATCCCATTTACTGAAGCTTGCAAAATGCCAGCCTAATTACACACTAAGACGTATTATTCAGTAATTACAGGAACATCAAAGCAAACTGACTGAGACATTCTGAGGTTATAGAAATGTGGGCCCGCCGGTGGGCACTGGTTGTTTAAGGGGTTAAATTGTTTTTGTTTTTTTTTTCTTCTGTATATTGACTTTAACAGATCCACTGATACAACTTGTGACTCTGACGTTTCCCACTATTCACTGTTGCAAAGAAGAATAAACCTTCATTTGTATTTTCATGAACAGTTTCTGAACAGGCTTACAGTTTGTATCATGGGGCTGTCCAACAATCTTAAAAACATTCTGTCACAAGGGGTCTTGAAACGAAGAACCACTTTTGCTTCCCTAAAGAACTTGAAAATAGATGTGAAAAACGTTTTAAAGGCTTAAGGTGATGTTAAGGTTCTATACAAATTCAAAGGTTCTTCCTAGAACATTTACATCACATAAAATGTTCTTCACACTTGCACATCTAAATTACAAAAATGATTCTGTAAATTGTTCTTTAGGGAACCAAAGTTGGTTCTTCAGTGTAATTAGTCAAAAAACTCTTGTTTGGCTCTATTTTTAAGAGTGAAGAGATAAAATGAGTTGTATTGCTAGAAGAACATTGAGATTAAATGAGTAAAATGAAACTTTTTAACTATTAAATGAAATGAAATGCAACCTTAGCTTCTTCAGTTCCACATTGCATGCTCAGTGAAAAACACACAATGTCTTTCTTTTTTATCTAAATATTCCTTATTCAAATACCTGATTAAATAAATGGATTCTAAGATCAATTACAATGTCCATGTATTTAAAATACCCATGTCCATCCCATTTCTTAATTAGGCTAATACTGGCAGACACATCTGCACATCTGATGGTCTGTGCTGTCTTTTTAAATTCAAAATGTGATTAGCAGCATATCATTAACTGGGCCACATTTCACTTCATGTTTCTTCTCTCTCTGCTCTATTCAGTGGAGTCTTCTCAAATTATGTTGTTTGTGTACTTGTGTTTCCTCACGCATGGATATCCTGTAGTAAATAAAGAGGCAACTCTCTCTGTAAACACTCTCCTCAAATCAAGTACACATACTTGTCTATATCAGTCACAGTGTTCTGACCCCTCTACCTCTACATGACCTTAGCTTATGCAGGACAGGAGAATTTATAAGAATACAAAAGAAGATGAGTTCACACAAAATGTTTATCCATCATCATGGCCGTACGTTTTTGACAGGAATGGGGAGACTACAACAATACACATTGATGTGTGTGTATGTGTATTCGGCTAAATGGACCTCCATGACAATGTTTAATCTGAGAGCTGTGTTTAAAACCTTGTCCAGAGAGGAGACACAGGCCTATTGGCAGAGGGAGGCGGCATTGGCTTTTGAAGTGCTGATGTAGCCACTCTGGCTGCGGTGGTCTTAACAGAGCTGACTGAGTGATTAGACGGATAAACACACCTGCTGAGGCCCTGCTCACTGCTGGAGATGAGATATTTCCAGGCAAAACTGGGCATCTTTCGCATGCTTGCTGTGCCAGTCTCCCACTTCAGCTCTGCAGTATTAGAATATATATTCTGTGAAAAGTAACCATTATAGGCATAGTCCTATAGTCATAATCCACTATGCAAAAATGGATCAATGATTCTACTACGCTATGACAAGTAAATGCATTGTTTTGCATTGTAAGTGATATATTAGAAGGCCATGAGGCATTGTTCCTGCATTAACACACATGTACACACACATGGAGCTGGAAATTTTATCGTACATCTGATTTTTGCAAAGCGTGTGTTTGTCTTTTAGTAGATAAATTTGTATTGGTCAGTTTTAGCTGGAAACACAGAAGATGCACTTGTGTGAGATCATTGCAAAGTTGTCGATGGTTTGAAAACATATACAATACTGTACAAAAGACAGCAACACTTTGTTATATTTCCTTTCAAATACCCATTAAATACAAGTTATTCCTTTTTAGGGGAAAAAAATCAGAAAATATATGTTTAACAGAAAACTAAATATACTATTAGTATTTCCAGTATTTAGATTTGTTTTCTATTTACCTTCATTACAGCTTTCATTCTTTTCAGATAGTCTGCTTTCAGTTTTTCCAAAAAACATTTTCTGCTTCTTACAATTCATGGTATCCCAGTGATGTTGAGGTCTGGACTCACTGGGGTGGTCAGTCCATTGTTCTGAGAGCAGATTCTTTGTTTCCTTTTTCACAGTAACGGCTTCTCAATACTTACATCCTTGAAGACTCATAGTGTTCAGAGTGGATGGGCAGACAGAAACACTTAATCTGATTTTTTTTTCAGATCTAAAGTAAGACTGGAGTTTGATTTTCTCCTCACTCTCAAAGATGAAAGCTTTAAGTACTGTTTATGTGAGGGTTTTAGTGGTCTACTAGGCCTTGCACAGATGTTAGGAGTCTCATTTTCTCTTTGTATTTTAACCATTTTCACCCAGTTTTGATAACTGTAATTCACTTGTTTTACTTTGGCTTTCCTCTTTCTTAAAGTGGATCATCTTTTGTCTAATCTCTATAGAAATATTTCCTGAAAAATATTTACTTATTCGCCATTTTTAAAAGAGTGGCCTCTGACTTTTGCACAGCACTGTGTGTCATCAAAATGTTAACACATACAGTTCTTCAAAAATAGTCTTTAATGTAGGCCAAATAATACAGGAACTATGCTTATTTTGCTTGAAAACATGTCAAACTTCAGGTTTACAAATTTTAAGTTTAAAGAAAGACTTGTCATGATGCTTTGCAATTATGGATAAAATGTAACAAAATTAGATGATAATATTATTACTTTATTTCATGAACTATTATTTCATGAACATATGGGTTATGTCTTATGGTTTGGACACAAAACTTTTTTGAACATAAGCAGAGAATAAATAATCACATGTAGTTCATTTTAAAGAGTAATACTGGAGAGGAAAAGAAGAAGATACATTTAACAGCTTCCATTCAGTTCTTAGCTATCAGGTCAGGACTGATAGAAAGGCTAAAGAAAATGTTCTGTACCTGTACATGCACCAGAAATGACTTGTATGTGTATCATTTCATCGCTAGCACCAAGTGTCTTACTGATGTTCTCTCAGTGACATTATTATGGGTGTGCTGGAGATAAAGGCCAGGGTTCAATGGGCCATGGGGTCATTTTCAGTCTGTTTCCTGCCTGCTGGGTGCTGCTCTTTTCTCCATTTAGTTACAATTTCACACTCATTCTCATGTTTCTGTCCTCTTAGAGCATCCTGATGTATGGCATGCTTCATTAGCATGACTTATTGAGGTGGTTTTGATCAGGCTACATCTGCCGCCAGACCAAACAGGGATGTGTTTGTTCTTACGCGCACACGCGTCTTTGATTGATCTCACTTGATTTTGTGCTCTGCCCCTCTCTCTCTCTATCTCTCTCTGTCTCTCACACACACACACATACACACACACGCTATCAAGACTGTCAGGAAGAAAACACGTCACTGTAATGCGATGAAAGGTAAAGAGGTCTCTCACAGGTTCGTCATAACAACAATGTTTTCAATAGTGGCTGCTGACACAATGATAAAATATGTGAAGAGGAAATCAAGCACTGACACATCGTTCATAAACAATAAAGCAGGGATCAAAGATAATATGAGCTACAGGGCACACAGCAGATTTTGTTATTCTCCCTGATTACGATACAGAAGAACTCTGATAGAACCCTTTCACCTCTCTCAGTGCCAGCTGGTAAAGGCACAAGTTCTTCAGATGCACATTTGAAGGTTTCAGATGTTTTGTGTTACATTCTAAGGTACCTTATCACAGCTTTACTTGAGTTAACTCAAGTAAACTTTTCAGGTTAACTTAATTTGAGTTCACTCAACCCTTCTTAGTTTGTTCAAAAGTTCTCCTAATTCACTCTCAGTAAGGTAAACAATACAAAATGTGTTTTTTTTAATCAAGTTCCCTACCAGCTGGGACTCTTAGCGTCAAACATTCCTACAAAGCACTTTCTACAATAGGACTCCTACACTTTTGGCTGGCTGGGGCATCACTTGGGTTCAAGCTCATGACCTGCTGATGCTGGGGTGAATACTTAGGAATATTTAGGACCCATTGATTTTAGTCAGATTTCTGGGTCCATTAATGTTTAATACACTACAAATAAGTATTGTACTAAATTTAAAAATGAATATATATATTGTTATGTATATGTGTATTAATACATACAAGTATTACATACTGTATCCGGAGGATAGCTGCATTCTGTCAATTGGTCCATTTTTCGTTCATCAGGATACAAACAATGTAAATGTACCCTCAAAGGTACAACAGAGGTTTTAGGGTCCAATTCTGAACCTTAAAAAAGTTTTTTTCCCCAGTTAAAAAGTACATATTTGTACATTTTCATAACCTAATATTTTAAAACAGCACAATAAAATAAAGGCCTGCAGATGAGATGGGGTGTGTGAAGTCAATAAAACTTAAAAATGTAATTTCAATGGGTTATGGTACAATTATGTTCCCTAACTAAACCTTTGAGGATACTGCCCCAGCAACAAGAGGGGTAGTGTTTCATACCTTTTCTTTTTTCTTTATTATTTCTGCGAGTGTAGCCACTGAGGTGCCCCACAATTAGATTTTCTCACCTTTGTACTTCATGGTACTCTTAGTGCAGTCTGACTGGGATTCTTCTCCAGGATTTCTCCAGCACAAAGAGCTAAAACATTGTTCAAAACATGGTTTGAACAACCAAAGCATTTCATCAATTATAAAAGAACCTTTTAAAGTTTACCAAGGGTTAAATGGTTAAAGTATCCAAATACTTTTGAGGGTACTGAATTCTTTAACAAATTTAACTCACAAACATGTTAAAATTCTTATTAGTGTCAAAACACCCATACAGAAACTCTCTGTACAATATCACTCAGACAGGAGTTGTCATTTTATTCCAGGGCCATTGATTCTGAAGGCATATGCCTAAGGAAATGAATCAGCTAGCCCTCTTTACTGCTACTCTTACACCAGGGGTGACTGGCATTAGTCAGTTCAAGTGTTTATATTGGACTTCTGGTCTTTAAAACCATCCCACAAGCACTTATTAACCTAAGAATTTAATATGGCATAACTCAACCTAATGGTGTGAACTGGACCCTGAAAGGTGATTTTCCAGACATAGATACAGCCTAGTACAGCTCTTATTAAGCACACACTTCTTAGGTGTGGTTTAATATACTACAATATTCACCAATTTCATTTGTGCTGTATTATTTGATACTTTAATATACTGTACATATCAGTGATCTAACATTATTCAAATACCACTGGCCATTTCTTATTTACCATTTCCATGTAAAAACTTCACAAAAGCACTGAAACTTATTGCATTTTATGACCAATCAATTCCATTTATCAATAATATCATGTATCTTGCTTAGCTTTGATGAATTATTGGGGAAGTCGTCAATTAAACAGAGAGCCTTCTCACTGAAAGCAAAGATTACAGTCACTTTAAATCAATTCAAATCAAACATTGTTTTCAATGTAGCGGTCCAAAGTGCCCTGGTGCAAGGACTATATTAGTTCTAATAAATTTGTTGTAACTCCATGTGAGTGCACTGGTGCTAATAACATATATTATATAGATATTATGTAATGTGTTGTACACATTCACTGGCCACTTTAGGTATATTTTAGTATAACTAACTAGTATTTGCTCTCTTTGTCCATTTTATCTGCTCCACTTGCCATATAGGTGCACTTTGTAGGCCTACAGTTACATCTGTTTGCCTTAAGGATGTATAATTTGTTAGTATTTCTCTATCCTATTCATCAATGGTCAGGACCTTCACAGGACCTCCACAATGCAGGTATTATTTGGGTGGTGGATCATTCTCAGCACTGCAGTGACTCTATCATGGTGATGGTAGTGTGAGTTGTACTGGTACAAGTGGACACAGCAGTGCTGCTTGAGTTTTTAAACACAGTGTCTAATCACTGTCCACTCCATGAGACACTCCTACATTGTTGATGTAAAGTAAGAGACAACAGGTCATCCTGCACTGGTCACAGGACATTGTGTAAGCTTGATATTTTTGGTTGGTGGACTAATCTCAGTCCAGCAGTGACACTGAGTTGTTTAAAAACTACAGCAGAACTGCTGTGTCTGATCCATTCGGTGCAGCACATTTACACTAATATACCACCACCATGTCAGTGTCACTGCAGAGCTGAGAATTCAACGCCCAAACAATGCCTGCTCTGCGGAGGTCCTGTAGAGTTCCTGACTATTGTAGAACAGAGAAAAGACTGATTTTTTTGGAAAAAAATTATGCAGAAAAACAGATGGACTAAAGTCTATAATTATAAAACTACAAAGCGCACATACACAGTAAAATAAAATGGACAATGAGTGTAGATGCAAGAGTGTATGCATTCAATAATATGAAATATTGAATTAAATTATAGACGGTTAAAGGAGTAAAATGTAAGATGACGCAACCAGGGTTGAGATAGCTACTGAAAAATGAGTGGTTAGCTACTTTGTAGCTACTTTCCCAAAATTTGGGTGGTGGGTCATTCTCAGCACTGCAGTAACAGTGACCAGACACAGCAGTGCTGCTGGAGTTTATAAACACCTCAGTGTTACTGCGGGACTGAGAATAGTGCACCAACCAAAAATATCCAGCAGCACTGCTGCGTCTGATCCACTCAGACCAGCACAACACACACTAACGCACCAACACCACATCAGTGGTACTGCAGTGCTGCGAATGATCCAACACCCAAATAGTACCTGCTCTGTGAGGGTCCATGTTGAGTCCTGACCACTGAAGAACAGGGTAAAAAGAGGCTAACAAAGTACATAGAGAAATAGATGGATTACAGTCTGTAATTATCAAACTACAAAGTGCACCTATGTAGTTAGTGGAGCTGATAAAATGGACAATAAGCATAGAAACAAGGAGGTGGTCATAATGTTACGTCTGATCATTGTATGAACAGACAAAAATGTAAAAAAAGATTATGTAAAATAACATAATAATCCTCCTTTGCTGTAAAATCTTTATAACACACAATTCCAACACAGTTTTCACAACAAATGGTCTTAAACGCTAGAGTTAATGTAGAAATGCTAATTCACCATTTAACCCTGGAGATAAGCGCAGAATGCTGGACACACAGCAGTGCAGATAACGAAACAGCAAAGAGGGAGAAGACAAAATCGATAATTTGGAGATGAATGGACTTATGCCTATAATCACTCTGGTTTGCTGATACACTTAATCTGCAGCAACTCATGAAAATTAAGTTGCTTCTCTTTCTCCAGCTTCTCTTTGGATTTTCCCATTCCACCTTGGTGGAACAGGACAATCGAAAGAGAAGCTGGAGAATGAGAAGTGACTTCAACCTCACAAAACATCATTTGTGAGACATTTTACTAGAAACCTGTGGAGAAGTTTCCTGAGAAGTGAGCAAAGCAGCTACAGCTGAGCTAAAGGTTAAAGCAGAGCAAAGTCTGGGTTTGTGTTTATATTTTTAGGCCTGTATATCAGCACATACTGAGATACGCTTACAGCCAAAATGATTTTTGCTGAAAGGACAAAACGGCTATTCTTAACATTTTGGTTTGCAACCCCTGAGCTAAACTTACTAGTAAGGGGTGATCAGTGCGTGGGGAGAGCACGTGCCTGTTTGCTCAAGCTGTCAGTGCTCAGCCAGGATTGCACAATCGCCACCAGCCCCATGAGTGGCCGCACTCTGTGGTTCATTTTGCTCAGATTGCCTGACGCCTGCAACAAATTGTAGTGAAAATTTTCACAATAGCTACAGAAAAATTTGTAGGCACTATAGCTACTAGCTACATTTCATAAAATTGTAGCAGCTACAGCTATTAGCTACTAAAATGTGTAGTTAGCTACAAAAAAGTAGCGCACTACTTAGCTACACTCCCATCCCTGGATGCAAATAGGTGGTGAAATATCACCAGAAAGTTGTGATGTCCACCCCTATCATAAAAAACAAGAAAATGCACAGCCCCTCTTCACTCCTCTCCCTCCTTACCTGTGCAGGAAATCACTCTTCATCCTTTTGTCTGCCAAGATGGAAAGCAGAGGTGGATGAAGTACACAAATCATGTACTTGAGTTAAAGTAGAGATACCCAAGGTAAAATATTACTCCAGTAAAAGTAGAAGTCCTTACTCTAGAACTCCACTTGAGTAAAAGTACAAAAGTATTTGCCATCAAATGTACTTAAGTATCGAAAGTAAAAGTACTAAAAGAGTAATTCTGGCTCTGATGTCCTGTTATCATTTTTATAACAAGACTCGCTTCATGAACTCATTTGAGGTGAAAGTCCTCCAGTGTCTCTCTTGGTAAACCAGTCTTTTAATAGAACGTCATTAATTAGCGATGCTGACGTCTATTAAAATGATCATAAGCTCAAAACACTGAAGATAAACAGTTTCCATCAGGGAGAACCGAGTGGCTCTGAAATCACTTTTTACACACAAGCAAACTTTCAGTTTAAGATTACTTTGTAAATTAGTTACAAGTTGAATAAAAAAAACTCAGGTTCACAAATAAGTTTTCCTTTACTATATTGATCTGTAGGCCTCTGTTCATAAACATAAACTAACCAAAACTAATTTACTGAAAAATGAAAGTGTTTGTATGAATTCAGAAAAAAAGAAACGCGCCAGTCACGACTGCATATGTGTACATATTTCTATATTGTGGTCTATTTACACAAAGTTAGGTTAGTTCATCATTTAGGTGACGTATGTGCTCCCAAATTTTTACGCTGCTGCACTGACATTGAACCGTTGCTGCACTGGGTTGGTATGACCAACAGGTCAAACCAAGCTCAGAACAAAGTGACCGCTGTGCCCTGATTGGTGACATGTTACATTTTTATACACACACAAACCAAAAGGAACTACAGGTTTCTCAAAATGTAGTAAAAAGTAAGATATTGGACTTTGAAATGTAGTAGAGTGAAAGTAAAAAGTCACCCAAAATGGAAAAACTACTAAAGTACAGTAACGAATTACATTTACTTAGTAACTGTGCACCATTGATTGAAAGCAACGTCAATGTTACTCTTGTTTTGCTTTTATTTATGCATATCAACACAACAACTCAGTTCCAAGGGGCAATGCGACACTCGAAAAATGGTGGTTAATTGGTTAATTGTCAATAAAGAATGCGTGGCAGAGCAGGGCAAAGCCTAAAGTGTACAGCACTGCAGAACTGCTGGACAAGAGAGCTTGTACTCCATAGCTTTTTCACTCCAAGACCCTTGACTATTCCCATTCACACTTCATTAACTGAGTTTTCATATGATAGTAGAAATGGGCTCAGTGCCTGACTGCCCACTGTTGCTTTAATGCCTTCCATCTGGACTTCTAAGGTTTACTATCCTACTTCACTCATTATGATAAAAGACAAAAGCTTTGGTTTAGGAGCTGATAAAGAAGGAAGAAGAAATTGGGGTTTGTGTGAGTGCATGAGAGAGAGAGAGAGAGAGTAAGAGTGAGAGAGAGAAACAGACTGCAGACTGGTTTTGGCATCAAGCCTATGAAAAGAAAAGGCTTTCTGACAGTAAAGCAGCAGGGCTTCCACCAGTAACGCAGCAGTGTCCCAATTACCCCCACACACATGGAATGGCTCCAAACCATTCCGACCAGCAAAAATCAAGCATGCAGCCGGTCCAGACCAGCACACATGGTGCAGATGGGGACATGCGTAACACCTTATTATAGCATCTCATCTGCATTAGACCACAGTAAAGCTCAGTAAGCTCACACACTGTTAGTTTCCAATAAAATGTTACTGTAGTTTTGTATATTTAGATCATTCAATGTTTGGCTTGATTAAGCCTCATTCTTAAAAATAAAGGGACCAAAAAGGGTTCTTTGCACTGATGCCATAGAAGAACCACTTTTGGTTCCTGAAGAAGCTTTCAATGGATGCTTCTTTGAAGCCATTTTGTGTAATGGTTCTGTAGCAGGGCTGCCCGAAGTCTGTGGGGCAAAGTTGACCCATCGGGTCTATAATTTGGCCCACTAGAAAGTTATGCTAACCCTTTACCTTCACCAAAAGAGAACAAAGTAATTTTAATAGTGTATACAATTAATGAAGCTCTTATTTTCTACCTTAAAATGGATTTGAAACCTAGCTACTTTCTGGCCCCCAAGACAAAAAGAACCCCTGAGGACCCCTTAATTTAAAAGCGTATGCATGTATGTATGTTCTTCAGCTTTATTAACATTTTTTGTACAATGATTTTCCCTGGTTTTATGTACTAATGCCAATGTAAACTCAGAGAAGAAAGGGCCATTTGCAGAGGCAGAGCAGGACAACTTCTGACCGGCATATGTGGCTTGCAAATAACCAGAAACAGGTGCAACTTGGCAAAAGTGAAAGCAACAATTACTATAAATATTATCATTTTAATTCAAGCTGAGTCTGAAATTAATTTGGCAAAAAAATGAAGGAGGGGTAGGGGAGAGTTGAGATTGGTAATGGGGAGATTATCAAAGGTGGCCTGTGAGCTCCATGCATGAGTGCAAGTGGGGTTTAATTGCAGTTCTTAGCTTTTAAGAAATTCTACTGGAGCTCCAGAGTGGTGACAGAAATGTCCTTATATGGTGCAGAAGTTTTGGAAAAACAGAGCTCATTAATTATCCTCTAATCTGTCCAAGCATGTCAACGTGCCGGGTGGATTTGGTTTTTCCTTGCACTGACCTGCATAAACGGTCATGCTAAATGACTGCAGTTGTACGCTGCTGGTAGAAGTTTTAAAAATGTGATGAACGCTTTAGCTTGTATAAGTTAGAAAGATTTTTAGTGAAATGTTTATCAAGACTTCAGTTTACAGTCGATAACAAATGAATGAATACATACACTTCTAAGTGGACAGAATGGCTTTTGGTCAATAAATCAGGTCTAACATGTGTAGCCAATAAAGCAGCGCTGGTCTGGCTCCTAGACTGAACCTTAGGAGACATGCATTAAATGTAAAATGTAATTTATTCTATCAGGAGAAGTGGTGAGGACTACTGTTAGAGGGGATGATGACAGGAAATGGAGGGGGTATGCAGACAGATGGTAGTTCTTATATGTAGGCATCGCTGTGGGGTTTGTAATAAATTAACCATAGGATACAGGGTAAGCTTGCTTTAAATCTCACTCATCTGCACTACAGTAAACAGCAGGGGAACAGAGGAAAGAGGGTACAGCCATGAATCTGAGACATGCTTACCTTCATCCACTGTATCATCACCTTTTTATCACATCCGCACACAGGAACTTGCATGAGTGCTTATTTTCATGCATTTTAAGGACACAAATGAACAGAAATAACAGAGTTTATAGCTTTTAAATATATATGAGACCTAGCACTTTTCTAGTAGGGATCCATTTTCACTGAATGTACAGAGCAAAAAATCAGTGAACACACAAATACATGTATAATTGCAGTCAGAAACTGAGTAAAAAGCCCAAAACAATTGTAAGCATGCTCTATGAAGAAGCATAATGTTGTATCACAGCCAGCTCAGCAGACTGGAAATAACTAATAAGCTCCTCTGCTAGTGCTCAGATATAGGCTTAAGGTTACAATTACTGAATGATTCACTGAAAAACTGTAAAATATGAAGTAAGGATTGTGGTACATGCATGTGTTGTCATACAAAATTATTCATATTCAAATATTATTTGAATGTCTTTCATAATTTACATAAAACATAATATATCAAAGCATGCTATAATGAGGCGAGAGACAAATATAACTGATGTATCATATAACTGTCATGTCAAACCACTGACATACATCCTCTCTCTGCTCTATCACTCTGGATAAGATTTATGCAAATGGACCAAGTGGCAACCAATCAGAATTTTGACCAATTGTGATTTAACACTTGAAAAATGAAGCTGGAGATATAACAGTTACAACAATAAACAATAAAACATCATAATTACATTAGATGTAAAAACAATGTTAGGCAGCTTTGGGAGTCCAAACTGGCCCATACCTCTACACTGACTTTCCCTCTTCGAGTGTTTAACTACGCACTCCTAAGCAGCCAACAGGTGTGAAGGGAAGTGATTCACTTTGAATAAATACATTGTTAACTTAAATAGTGCACACCTACTGCAGATTTAGAAAATATATAATAAAAAATATTAAAATACAAACTCTGCTTTTAAACAATCACACATGGATCTTTGCTATGCTCAAATTACTAGTTCATTGTTATTATTTTTATTATTATTAGCATTTGCAATCCTGTCCCTGGTTCAAATGTCAAAGCAACCACAATTAGCATGGTACTAACATAACATAGGAATACCCATTGCTGCTAAAAAAAAATTAGCATTATGCTAGCAGAAAAAGGCTGCTTAAAAATTAAATGCTTCTACATGAATTGCTGCTATTAATTTAAATATATATAATCCAAAAAATAAGAAGCTTATGAACTTAATAAATTGTAGCTGTATAGCACATTATCTCAAAGCTCTAAATAAATGAGATTCTGTTGCTGTCTGGTATGCTGCGGCTCTCTAGAGCCCTGGTTTATGATAGTACTGCTAGTGCGCTCATAGGTTAAGGAAATAATTACAGAGAAAATAGCCCAATTTGCATGAATGACACAATACAAAATAGTTCCCGAATGAACACAATTATATACATTAATTTTGTTATTACTACTAATTTTGTGAAAATTAGGACACATTCCCTGCAGTTTTCTGCACATTTTAATGTACAATTATTTTATTTGCTGAGTTTAATATATTGGGGGAATCATGGCCTCTGCAAAACTCATGCCACTTTTTAAATGTATGTTTTACCAATTTGTCACACCCAGAAAATTAATAGAAACTGCACATTAAAATGCCTGATTTAATGTTGTTCTTTTTAGAATATTTGTTAATTTATTATTATTTTTTCTTTATTCTTTAAAAAATCCTCAAAACGTGATTTGACTGGGGGTGTTCAAACTTTTGCACATGACTGTGTGAACAGTCTCTGTAAAGCATGCTTAGTGTGCATGGACTTCTGAAGTTAGGTTCTAATGAAGACAGCAGACTGGGGCAGTGCGGACAGACAGACAAATGGACTGTCAGCGGCTGCTTAGCAGATTTATAGAGTGGATTGGAGCTGTGCGTCTTTCTCTCAGGCTGATGACACTCGGCCTGCCGTAGCTTTTATTCCCCAACCCCCTGGCCCACGGGGACCAAAGGAACTTCTATATCTCCTGTAATCCAGGGATAGTGGATACTGTCAGAACCTCAGCATCAGACACTAATGGGCTACCACCCCACACACACTCAGCAGATCCACTGCAGAGGAGAGCAGAGCAGAGGCACACACTGCAAAACGCGCTGCACACACTGCAGACAGAGGAGAGAGAGAGAGAGAGAGAGAGAGAGAGAGAGAGAGAGAGAGAGGCCCATGCCTGGAATACTAATCTCACATTGGAGAGAGACAGAGTAGCTTTGTAGCTATCAACACTCAATTGTGCTCTAGCTGTATAGCTACTTCCAGAAGATATACAGTGTAACTACACACAGATGTGCAGCAAAGTCTAGCACTTTCCTAAATACCTTCAATCTCACAACTTAAAGACATCAGGAGATGGGAGGTTACCTTGCTCACATACTCACACTTTCTCATTTCTCCATGTATGTTTATACAGTATCTCAGTAAATTTAATCAAATTTCATTAAAAGGCCCAAATTGGGTAAAACAGAATTTTTTCTTCCTTTTTTAAGTAAAATGCTTGATGTAGTATGTAAATACTGTCAAAGTTTCAAATCAGACTATTAACTCACAGTTCCAGAAATTAAGCCACAAAAACCTTTTGATTGCTTTTTGATGCTACAAAACTAATGTATTTGCAAATAGCCCACAGGAGTTGAGCCCTACTCATTAATGTTAAAGGTATACGAAGTGTTTCAGCCTGGAGACCCAAAATTCTACCTTTTTTGTATTTTATTACTTTTTCTTTGAGGTCCACTAATAATATTTTTGTGGTTTTATTCATAATTTATTTTACATGGCCAGTTCCCAACCTTTCTGTCACACTAAATAAATGAGAAAAAAAAAACACCCTTTAACTGGAGTACATAAAAAAGTCATCAAGAAACGATTATTTTTAACAAAACCACAAGTCCCACAATTATTGGCACCTGTAGAAAATCTTAGAAACAAAACATAACTGAAACATTTTTTTCCATTTATATTTTACTGATTTGAATGATGAGCAGAGTGTCTAGGATCTTTGAAGCAATAATCTATGACTTTCTGTTTCTCTGTGGTATAAATATGAGGTAACACAAATTCTCTTAGGTAAGGTCAAATTCTCTTAGTTATTCTTTAACGTAAGAAAGACAAGAGATTACACAGTTCAAATGAATGAACCTTAGAAAGTCAGGGAATGGCTATAAAAATAACTACTCACCTATAAATGCCCCTAAATATAGTGAAGGGAATAAATTGAAAGTTCCAATCAACTGGAATGGTGACAAATTTGCCCGGGTGAGGAGCCACATTTATTTTGCCTCCACACATAATGAGAAGGACTGTAAGAATGGTTAAAATCTCCAAGGATCTCCATTGGAGAGTTACAGAAAATGTAGCATTTTGGGATTACCAGGTCTCCAAGACTGCCATTAGACACCACCTCCATGCCAACAGGTTTGAAAGATATGAAAAAGTCCTTTTATCTAACTACAAACGTAAGTGCCTGGAGTAGCTAAGCACTACTAGTACTTTGACTGGAACTGTGTTCTATGGTCACATGAAATGAATATTGAGCTTTTTGGTAACAGACACTCAAGGTGGATTCAGCATAAAAAGAAGGACAACTATACTGAAAAGAACCTGATGCCATCTGTGATGCTGTGGGAAACCCGTTTTATATAGATTTCATATAATACCACACGCACACACATTTTCTAAGCCTATACCAGAGGTTAATGGGTGGAGGCAGGGAACACCCTGGACAGGTCGCCATGGTCCATCCACATCCACACATATTAACACCTAGGGGCAATTTAGCATCTTCAGTTCACCAGACTGCATGTCTTTGGACTGTGGGAGGAAACCAGAGTACCCAGGAAACCCATGCAGAAACGGGGAGAACACAGAAACTCTAACCCATGCTGACTCTGTCAGGGGGTGTTTTGTGCTAGCTGTACCACCTTGTGGTGACCTCTCCTGCGAGTTCAGTGCTTTGTATGTTCAATGCTTTTATATATATATATATATATATATATATACATTGAATAAATCATGTGCTTGTTACTTTTAACGTCTTTACTTCAGTGTGTTTAAATGTTTTTCTCTCACTTTTGGCTCCATGCTTCCATTTTTAAATGAGTAATATTTTGACTCAATACTCTTTTCACTTAAGTACAGTCTCTGTGTACCTTTTTCACCTTGGCTGTTTATTAAGTTTAGAAACACAGCCCTATTTTTGCTGCGCTAGAGTGTCTGCATGCTATTGAGCATTTCCTGGAGAAAGAAAAGGCTGAAGCTTATTTGAAACTTATTTCAGAGTACAGGCTTTTATTCCGGCCATATTTAAAACACGTCTATACACAGACACCATAAAAGTTGCTGTGTGACTGATTACAGTGGTGGCTTTCACCTGGTGTGCCAAGACTGCCCTCTAGTGGTAAAGTCTGACATTGCCTTTATACGAACCTTTACAGTGATTTTAACAATGTATTCAAATAAAAACAGCAATTTGAGGTCCTGCAATGTTTTTTTTTAAATTAAATATGCCATTTTTATTTTAGAAATAATAATGAAATAAACTTAACTCATTCACACTTTTCATTCTCTATGCCTTCTGAACCTAAAACGCTTCTTGCTTTATTTTTTATTAAAGTAAGAATGTATATATTTCATTCACTGTTGTGAGTGTTTAGGTAAGAATTCTTTATAGAGGTTGCGCACTGGATAATGAAAGTTTCTATTGAAAGGGCTTTATCATACAGGCCCTGTCTACAGTGCATACAGAGTAAAATAAGAATGAAATTTCCAGTCTTTTATACAAAATGCTGTTTTGATCAATAATCAGTTTCAGAAATGGTTTACAGTGTTTTCTATAAAAAAAAAATGCTGTATTGACCAATGGCCAGTTTCTGTCCTTCACTCTGAGAACACTAGGTGTAGCTGTTGTACATCTAGCCTTGAGTCTCTTATCTCACACAGCACTTATCAAATACGCTCATGACATGACACAAACATTTTAGCGTTTTTGGTTTTTCCCATCCTTTCAATTTTTCCGCATCATTCAAATTAAGCTGATCCATACTATTAACCTAAACGTGGCTGTCAAGCAAATTTCAAGCTTAGAATAAATCTGCTGCAGACAGAATACAAACAACACACTGCAAGAGAACTCTGTGACCCCTGTGAAAAGTGTGAAAAATATAAATAACAAAGTCAAAGAACAAAAAAAGCTACAACCGTCATCTTTAGTTTGTTAGCTGCATTTCCTTGAAATCCCCAAGAAGACAGTGGCTTTAATGAAACTCTTGCAAATAAGCTGCATGGTAATCAGAATTCAGGCTGAAATAGTTTAAGAGCTCAGTGAACTGGAATAAAAGGTTTGGGATTGAACGGCTGAATTTGTCATTGCCAGAATAAAGAATTAGACAGATGAGCAAACCATTTGTAGGCCAACCAACTTTTTTTCTTTATCTAGAAATGTCGTTCACACAGTTAATGCTACGTTCACACTGGGTGAGCAAAAGAATGAAAATGTACATCTCCAAAGAACAAAAAGAGATTAGTGGCCTATATACAAGTAAATGAATGGTTTGTTATTTGAAAGGGTAACTTTTTCCTCCAGCAGTGTTGTAGACTCTCCTGCTGCACGTTAGAAGCTGTGGCTGCTGTGGCTGAGATCCGAACCCGCGATAGGAAACATCCCTGCTAGGTACAGGTTATGCACTGGGCAATGGGCTGTGTAATAGAGGCAGGCATTGGGGTGTGGAAGGGGTTAGATCAGTGTCCACAGCCCCCACACACACACACATATATATATATATATACACACACACACCACACACACTCAGGCGGGTGGCGTGGTCATTCATCTCTGGTCTCATTTCAGATAGCCTGTGTTCAACTGTTATCTGAAGAGAAAAAGAAGTGATAAAACAATACATCTTTTTGTCACTTGCTTGTCAAAAGTAAATTAAGATAGAGGCAACAGATCAGGGGTGTGAAAAGATCTGCAGTGACTGTGTGAAGACGCAGCTCTAACAGCTTCGCTTTGAAGAATTTTTGCTGGCCAGGCAGAGCCGGATAAGTCCACAGAAGTGCATCTCAGTGTCACTGTTTACTTTACGTGCTGAGTGATTGTAAAGGGATCCCAGAGCACAGGCGCATGACCTTAAAGAGCTCATTTCATGGAAAACTAAATGTTTCTTGCTTGTTTGAATAAATGAAGAGTCTGATGAAGGATGTAAAGACTGCTAAAGGTTTTGTGAATATTTTTATTATTATTATTATTATTATTATGTTCCATTTAAAGAGCAATCCAGCCCCGACACACACACACACACACACACACACACACACACACACACACACACGCACGCACACACACGGGCGATACAAAAGGGAAAATTGCTAATTCGTGCAGCTGACAGTTCCAGATATAAGGTATATCCTGTAAGGTATGGAGCAAATGATGTATAGACGGGTTGTGGGGGGGTAAAGACTGTGAAGGTTTTTAAAACATGCTGTTCATTTCAAAACGCATAGATTCATTCAGTATCAATAAATTCATCAAACAGCAATCGCAGCTTGTTCTGAATTCACAGTTTTTGTGATGTCACAAAAAACTATTCATTTACATACAGTATATCCACCTGTAGTTTAGCACCAGTCATTCATATTGAAGTTACAGGTTTCAGCCAGCATCATTTTTTGAATGAGACACAATACAGAGAACACAGATCATTTTCATATTAATAGTGTTTTTTTTTCTTTTATACCTGAAACTAAGGGCTTGATATAGGCTACAACTGATAGGAAACACTTGGGAGAGGGAGGAGACAGGGACTACAAACAGAATGCTAATAGGGAAGGTGGGGAAAAGGGCGGAGCAAAGGAAACTGACAACAACAACAACAAAAATAATAATAATAAATATCAAAAGGAATAGGATTTTTTTCGGTACTTGTTGAGTTTGTAGTGTTTTATTATCAGAACTTTATTTCTGAAATTGAAACAAACACTTACCATCGCTTTCCAGAACTGAACTATAAATGTAACTGCGGGTTTAAATCCCCCTCTAGTGTTCACAAGACGAGATGAAAGCCATGTTTCACCAAACTGTTCAATCTGTGGGAAGACAAGAGCAGAGGTGGGTAGAGTAGCCTAAAACCATGCTCCAGGAAAAGTCTTGTTACTTCAATAAAGTAATCACCTAAGTAGAAATAAAAAAGTAGCTACCAAAAAATAGCTTGAGTAGGAGTGAAAAAATTTCAGGTCAAAACTCCTCAAGAACTGTGTTCCCGATAGAACTGCAGCAGAACTTCTTAGTTCATCCATCATCTGTCAGCACAGGAGTTTGTAGATACTTTTATTCTTTATTGGGTATCCTCTTGTTATAAAATAAAGTTAGAGAGCTTTTGAAAGTGCTCAAAATTCCCAGCCTTCATGAGTTTAGAGATGCCCAGTTTAGGAAGAAAGTAGAAATTAGTAGAAAGAGAGAGGAGAGCATTAGCAGCAGTACACACAAGGAACATGTTGTATCCTAAAGGTCTTCCTCATTCATTTTCAAATGAATTAGAAAACAACAATATTTTCAGCTGTCAAACAGCCTCTTGAGTCCTGCTGAAATTCCACAATCCCTGCACTTTCCACAACTTAATCTGCACCCTGATGAGCAGACAGTCAATCATAAGGTGTTATTTTACTACTTTCTTCTTAATTTGTTGTTTTAGAATAAAATGGCAGCTTATAATTAATAAACGTAAAATATATTTGGTATATTTACTGCAAGTGAGTGTCAACAAGGTATGGTTTACTTGTATAAAATTTCACACAAGTCATGGTGCTTTATTGTCCAGCTGTTGTTGGCCACAACTATGCCATACATAAGTAAAGCTTTCCTCTAACAGTTCACTCTCTGACTAAGCTCGCATCTCCTGTCTCTTTTTTATGGACGTTCACACATTCCCCACCCCCCAACCTGTCCAGGGTTATAGACTTGCCGTTACAATGAAAGGCCTTAGCACACTTAACCATAGTCAAAAATGCTTAATAACACACAACTTGAAACTAACACATCAAAAGCATTTATTTAACATGCTACAATACGTTTGTAGGTACATAGCCAAATAAGGATGTGATACAGGAAATTTACACTCTTAAAAAAATTTTTTTTCAAGGGTTTTTAAGTAAAGACAATGGTTCTATAGAGAACCGTGAACACGCACTTAACGTTTTAAGTTGCAGGGCCTACTGATGGGCCCAACGTTTTATCATACACTTTTATAACCTAAGAATAGCTCAGCCAGTTTGCATTGAAGTCCACATAGTTACTGAATAACAAGGCTGAGACTTTAAGGACTTGGATCTCGGATCTTTGCATGGTATATCGTTCTTCAGATTGATGGAGAATGTGTTGTATATGGTTCTGTGTAGAACCTTTTTGATGCTACACAGAATATAGCACCTAAAAGTGTTCTTCAGTTGTTAGAAGAAACCTTTTGAAGAACTTTTTTAAGAGTGTAGTCTCATTAAGTTCACATTAAGTTATTGTGCGTAGGCTGTACAGACAAAACAGATCTTGCCTTATGTGAATTGTGAGCCAGTCTTGCATGGTACTTAAAAAAACACAAGCAAAGATGTATTTAGTCCTTAGTCTCATCTTACATCTGATCCTCAGCTTCAGAGACTTAAGCTTTGTCAGTTCATCACAGAACACAGCCTGACTCTCACAACCTGTTGTCTCTCTCTGGCTTGATGTTTGTGTGTGTCTTTAACTGTGTGAGAGGCTGTTTTGCAGTTCAACAATAACTGTCAATTAAAGTAATAATATATTTCTGATTCTGTATGAAGCGATCAGCATGATTATCAGAGAAATATAAATTGGTAAACAAAATCAAAGCTGGACAATTTGCTGTTGTTGCTGATATTTTAATAGAAGAAATGTACAATACAGGTATCAGTGAATTTATAGAGGTTAAAGGCTGGGAAAGTAATGTTTAGTGTCTATAGAAGTTCACACCTATTCATGAAAACTCACTGCAAAAATGCTATCTTGGCAAGTGAAATGATCTTGAGTCAAGTTGTTACATCTAATATTTATCATGTTGTAAGCTTATTATAAGATGTAGAATATAATTAAACAGTAACAACCTATGCGCCGCCTTTCAGGGATTCTAAATTACTTTGTTGGAAACAGATAAACTACAAGGTTTTGTGTAATCATATGACTATGAAATGTATAGTTTAATGAGAATATGCAGATCATAGTGTGATCAGTATCAGGACTGATTTGTTACTCCTGTAAAATCATGTTTGACTTTAGTTTTATTTGCACAGATTATTTCCAACAATATAGCCAAGTCAGCCCAAAAATATTTTCAGGTCATGACTGCATATGAAATATGAAAAAGTAACTTGTTAACACAAGTAGTTTTCCAGTAAACTACTTATTTACTCTTACATGAGTACTTTCCTTTATTAATACTTTTACTTGTACTCAAGCACATTATCACTACAGTACTTTCACAGAAGTAGGGATTTTTAGTACTCTCTCCACCCCTGACAGTAAGGCATAGGTCATGACCATTCGACAGGCATTATCAATCGATTGGGAGAACATTAGGGCATTAGGCTGTCAGGCTCTTTCAACCCTGTGCCCTGATCCAATTTAGATTACTGAACAGAAAGAGGACATGGAGATTGACAAGGACCAAGCTGCCTTATCTACTGCCTGTAGAAAACAGTGCACTCACTGTGGCTGCTGTACCCATAGACACTGGACTGTAATTAAAACAAGGCAAAGCTGGCTTGAAGATTCATACTCATTAAACGCATCCCAATTTAAGCTGCATCTCCTGCACTGGATTATGGGTAAAGGCTCCGCTGGAATGCTTAATTAGCAGAGCAGTCTTAGCTCTTTTTGGACTCTTAAAAATACAGTATGCTGGTCCTCTCATCTAGGAAATACAAGCATCTCAGCTAAATGACCCTATGGCTACTCCATCTCAATTTTAGTGGTGTATTTTATCAGGGTTTGATGAATGAATGATATATGTGGACTTCCAACTGACTCCTCAAAACCCAGCAGAGATGCAGTGACCTATAGACTAACCACAACATTCTGAACAGCCTAGAAAACTCATGGTTGTGAAGACGTTAGATCCATAAATTAGACTTTAATCCATAAATGCAACACAAATAGCTTTTTGCAACATTTTATCCCTTATTAAATGTGCTTTTTCTATAATACATTAAAGCTAAAAGGGGCTTTTAGTTCCACATATTTTTTGATACCTAATATTATTCAATGATAACTTATATGTAGAGTATATTTAATGTAAATGTAATATGAACGAGTTGTTTTTGGGTGTTGTGTTCAATATTTATTTATATACCAAGCATTTTGGAAGCAAAAAAATAGGTATAAAACTATAATTGATGCACTTATCTATTTATTTTTATATATAGCAATTATTATATTTAGTGTGTCTTTGCTTCCATAACCATTCTTTTTGGGTGTGACAATGTAGAGAATGAGGCTGGAAGCAAGTGTGAGCTACTTTTAGTGGCATCAGATTTATATTTATTATAGATTTAGATTCCATAAAAATAAGTAGTAGAAGTGAGTACAGTGGACATATGCATAGTCAAAGGAAAGGAAAGAAACCAAACAGAAGAGTTAAACAATGATGTAAATACAGTGAATGACTAAAACTAAAACCAAAAACCTACAAGAGGACAACCATAAGTATAAACCACAAAACTAACATATGCAATGCAAGACAAAGTATATTCAGCAAACATGGAGTTGCAAATAAACTGCGAATAAACAAGAAACACCTGTTAGTAATAATGAGAGGACAGGGCTGCAAACTAGACACAGGTGAGACAGATAACAAAGAGGCAGGGCAAGGAAAGAAAACATGTGACAAGACTAGATTGGAGAAGGAAAAGAAAATGCTGAGAAAGACGAGGGAAACCATGACATCAGAAAACTAGCTTTCAGTTTTTCAAAGAAATTGAAAATTATTCCACACCTCTGAAGTTCAGTCATAGATGTTGGTTGTATACTCTACTTTTTCAGATCTGAAGCAAGAGCTTGAATTTCTTCTCTCTCTCAAAGATGAAAGTATGAATTTCTGCTTATCTGATGGTGACAGTTTTGATGGTCTACAGGTCTGGCATAGTTGCTAGGAGCACCAATTTCTATATATCTTTTCTATATATAGCAGTTTTGGAAACTCCTGTATTTTCCTCCGATTTCTCACCTCCTCTTGCTTCCAAGTGGATTGTTTTCTATCTAATCTCAGAAATATCTCTTTTAGTCATCTTAGATGCACATGAGGAAGAAATTCGCAAGGCAGCTGAGGTTTGTTTGGCTAGTTGCCTGTGAGAAAGTGTCTCTTTGAAGGGGAGCATTGTGTGAACTTTGAGAATAGCTTTTGTTGGGTGGAAACTGTTGTACCTCGCTTGGAAGGATGGAAGAGTTAAAGTGGTAGAAGGGCAAACAAAAGTAAAGAGTGGCTGAATGAAATACTGATAGATTTGATAGTACTTGATAATACTTAGTGTTGGAGGCTTTTGTGTAATTTTCTGTTGAAAGCATATTTTCAGTCTTTTCTCACACTGAAAAGTAAATAAGTTGTACTTGGCTGTTTTGTCTCAAGATAAAAAACAAAAAACATTTTATACTCAATTATTTGACCTTCCTCCAACATATACATCCAAATGAAAACCTTGATTGCAAACGTTTAGTGGAAGCACATGCTATTCTGCTATTGATGACCAAAGTCGTGTATACGGAAATGTTGTAACAGGTGCTTGCAATATGATTTTGTTTAGATGACATAAATCAGAGCAAAATAAGAGAAAAATACAAATACAGCAGCATCTCGTGATGCTAATTTCACTGAAATGAGAGGCTACTCGACTGGACAAATACAGACAACAGATATCAGCTAGCATATCAATATTAGCATTTCTGCAGCATTGAAAGACAAAACAAGGCCCCTGAGGGCTTTCTTATTTGAATCTAAAATAAAACCCCTGGGAATAGGGACTAGAAATAGAGAAAAAGCGTTCGTTTACAGACCATAAGTGTCCATGCTAATCGCTGTCCAGCTGCAGATTGCTTCTGTTTAGCATATCATAGGCTTGTCTTTCATTAGCCCGGTCTTGATTAGCCCAGGTAATGCATTAATGTGAGATCAGTATCCACATTAAAACAGCAGGGCCGACCGGGTCATCACTAATGTGCAGATGCAATGGAAGCTGGGCCAGAGAAAGATTCAAACCGAATTCATAATGCAACCATTTTGACTGATGTATTGCCATTATATTAGCAAGTGAAAAAATGTTTTTTTCAAAAACTGCAGCTGGGTCTTCATTGTTTGGATAGATAGACTGTGAATGAGAGAGACACAGAGGCATAGAGACTGTTGTGATGGGGTCTAGTTTGAGCCACTCATCATCAAAATCACATTAGGCACATTGTCAGATAGCATCACTGAGATCATTTTCACATCCAGCCCAATACATACAGTATCACAGCACACACTGAGCCCTCCTCCTCTCACACTGGCAACGAACAGAATGAACTGAGGCTGCAATGCTGTCCTATGATGTTCTGTATTGGTTCAGTGGTTTTGGTTCAGTGGTGCATCCACTTCCTTCTGTCCCTGTCTCTTCAGTGTGTCAGCAGACTGGGGCTGAACCCTTCCCTCCATTAGTTTGTTACAATCAAATTCACATTATCTCAGCTTCACTTCTGCAAGCTGCTTCATGTTTTACCAGAATGGGGGACGAGGAACAGTTCAGAAGAGGTGAACATCATGCAGGAGTGAATTAAATAACCATGAAAACAAATTACATAAAGAGACTGCAGGAGGAAACAAAGCTGTGTTTTTGATCAGAAACATAATAGCTGTCCAAAGGACAATAATTGCTACCTAAGACTAGACCAAGTAAATAGGCCACTGTGAATATTAAAATGAAGACTGGAGACTGGAGGCCCCTTGCCTTCGCTGAATAAACTGTAAACTGTGAAAGTTGCAAATTCTCATAAGAATTCTCAGTTCTTGATGTTACTTTTGCGGTACACTGTACTGGGCAGTTTTGCTTTTGTTTATAAATTTCTGGATTTAAATAGTATTCTGCTGGGTGAGCTTAATGCCGTAATAGTCTTTTATGATATGACCCAGTCATATCAGCTGTGACACAACAACATACTAATGAGCAGCTTTCTTGTAGTCAGCGCTAACCCCTATCTTAACATCCCTTCAAATAAACGGCCTAACTGTGCCTCATTAAGTCAATGGAATAAAAATCCCGGCCAATTATGGGCTGTTCCTCCCCACATTTCCAAACAAACAGGCCTATTTGCATATTGCCTAATGGATTGCATACCAGCCAGGAGAGAGTGGATAAGAGGGGGTAATGCATCATATAGTCCATTTATCCACAGCAAGCCTGTATTCCCTGCAGGCGTTCTTTGACCTTTGCGTTCTGAAGGCTACGTCTTCTAACCATGCCCTGGTGATCTTTGGCCTCCACAAATGCAGATGGGATTCAGCTTTGATGCAGTAAATATGAAGTTTGGCCACTTCAAAATGTGGCTTCTACAGTGTGTCTGCTTATCAGTGTACAGGCAAAATGGTCTACGTGAGAAGTTTTGTCTGTTCATACAGAATAGGTCACCTTTGGATGCAGTCAAGGTTTGAGGAGGTAAACAATGTTAAGGAGTCAAAAATGAAAGATTCATATAACAGCTTCAGAAGATGCAGAAAGATTTATTCAGGTCAGGAAATGACTGGGAATGCAGTCACGGATAATAGACACAATCACACCCACTCATCACACACACATACACACACATACACACAGTATCTCTCTTTTGTCTGCAGTTTGCTCCATTTTGTTATATGCTGGAGTGTGCGCTGCTTTGTTTAAGAGAAAAAAAGTAAAGAGCAGAGAAAAGAGAGGGATTGATGTGTCTTTTTCATCTCTGTTCAAACGCTCTGAGAGACAGACTGAGCAGAAGGCACCTGTGCCGCAGTGGCTGGGGACGGTGACCTGCTGGAAAGCGTATCCTCCTGGAGTCGGCTACATGCTTAACAATGAGAAAAGAGAAGAAATCATTAAATCAAGCTTATGGTGTTGACACCAGTGGAATACTTATATTAAATATATGAAATATAATCTGGTACTGATTACAAATTATACAGCTAAAAACATAAATAGCAATATTTTTTAACAACTGTAAACTAATTCATTACTTTCATATTATGTTTGGACTTCTTCTAATCTAACTAGCTTACTTGCTTTCAAAATCTTTTAATTAGTCTCATGAAGTTTAGTCAAGTTGGCTAAGTTGGCACATATTTATTACCTGTGTATTGCCTGTGAGAATCTAAAATGAATGAAGCAAAGCTTGAGCCATCTGAAGATCTCATCCTAATCCTCTCCTCCTTCTTTCTTACTCACAGTTTGTTCTCACTCATTGTGATGCAGCTATTACGCAATTTGGGCAGACACAGTCAGAGAGGTTTATTTGCTGCCAGATGCTAGTTAGTGTTCTCCTCCAAGTGAGTTGGGCTGTCCAGTTACACTGTGAAAAAGATGCATTAATGCTTCTCTTGTCTTGGAGGAAGCAAATGGCACATGCTAGACTTTATCCTTTCAGCCTGGTAGCAGTCATTACATTAACAATGGAATTGGCTATAATAAATTTGGGGAGAAAAATGGATAAAAATGTCCCATCCCCACCCAAAAAACAACAGCCTAAAAACAACCCTTAAATATAGCAATCCTCAAAAATTGACTGTAATCAGTAACATTCAATAAGGGTTGCAAATTACATATTAATTATGTTATTAATAAGTCATTGATTGCCAATTATTGATACAGTAGGTAACTATTTGTTAAGCATTAGTGCTGATTTGAAGGGTTTCACTCCAAAACACATTATAGACCACTTTTAAGAATTTTACTGGCCACTTTACTTCACCTTCACATATTCAGGTGGTTCACCATTCTCAGAGCTATCTTTATACATTAGCCATTAATTACTCCTTACTTTCTACTGTTCTTGATTCCTGTTCGGTTTATTATGTAAAATCATCTAGAATAAACATGCTGGTAACGACATGATTTTTTTCAAAATTTCTTGAAGGTACACATAAACTATAGCTGTCACGATTGGCCCCTCCCAGTCTCTTCATGTGTTTGTGTTTACCTTTGTCCTGTCCATGTGCTCGTGTTTACTTCCTGGTCTTCCATGTGCATTTGTTTTGGTTTTTCTGTCCTGCCCCCTTGTTTGGTTACTCTGCCCCTGATTGTTTCCACCTGTGTTTCCACCTGTGTCTTGTGATCCCTTGTTAGCCCTCGTGTATATAAGCCCTGTGTTTGTCTTAGTCTGTGTTGTTCTTTGTTGTTTATTGTTGTTTGAACTGTTTGGATGTACCATTTGTATGCTCGTGCTGTTTGATTTGTTTGGTCCATTTCTGCATTGTAGATTTCAGTCTGTGTTTATTGCATCATGTCTGACCCATATTCCCTCCGTGCTGGCTACATGAACCTGGACCATTACAACTATGACCCTGGATTTGCCAATAATAAAAGTCACTTATCTCAGCATATGCATCCACCTCCTAGCTCCACGTCACAATAGCAGTGAAGATATCAGTAATTAGATATATTTTGTCATGGATTTATAGTATAATTCATAAACATATTATATGGCCATTGACAGTGTAATTAGCTGCAGTTATTACACAGTTAATGAGTAAATAAGCTGTGAACTAATGACAAACTAAAGATTCCTTTAAAAGTGTATTCAAATACTAATTGCTCAGCAGTTATCAAGTAGTAACTTATGATTAATAATCAGGTAACTAATATAACTACTGTAAGACATTAACAATCATTATCATTAACTTACAACCCTTAATGTAAAGTTTCTACCATGAAATTTGTTTATGCATATTTTGATTAGATTACAAATTTGATCAGATTACAAAATCTAGATTATATGTAGTCCATTACTATCTTACACAGGTTTAAACAAAATGGCAGAATGGAGCACATGTAAACAATATGAAATGCGTTTGGGACTCCCCAGGGCTTCACAAATGCTGTCAGTTCGTAACCCCATTTTAAATGCTGAGGAAAGCACGCGAGCCCCAAACTGCACTGACCTCAATACATCATCACCAGGCAAACTATTTTACTGCACAACTTACACATAGTGACAATTTGCAGCAAGTAAATATTTCACCACCTCATTTTGAAACCAGGCAACTCCAAATACGGTCAGATGCTGTAGGAAGCATGAACTTGACCTTTCTACAATACATTTCAAAAACATCAAGACAACATCCTTTCCTGCTGTAATACCTTATTCCTTCCCCATCCCTGCACTTCAAACGTCTCAATTTATAATGTGAAGTGTCTTGTTGAACTGCACTTATGCGAGATTACATGAAAGGTTATGAGTGTAAATACATGCTGAGTGCAGGTGGAATGTGTTGTTTAAGTGGGTATAAGTAGGTCATATTGTATCTGCAGTCGACAGCTGATTCAGAGAGTATTTTGCAGTGATTTACATACACTCATCACCGTTATAACTCACACACAAATGTTCCCCACTAATGATTCAAACTAAAGTGGGGTTGGGAACATTATGGGATTTTGCTAAGAATTTACAAAACTGCAATCTGCTCTGTTAGTGGTAAATAGTAGTTCTTAAGTGCTTTATAATATTACAAATCTGTGGTGCACCAAAAAATAAAACTGTCAGAAAGGTGCTGTTAAAAAAATTTAGAAATATGAGAAACCTGCTGTTAGAAAGCATGAAAAGTGAACTTACTAATGTTCCTCCCATTTCACTACTGAGCTGCAGAATAATAGATGCCTTAAATTGATCCCCTGGGGTCACCCTAGGCATTATGTCTCCAAGTTGGCCTGGGAGCGGCTTGGGGTCCCCGGGAATGAGCTGGAGGAAGTTGCGGGGGACAGGGTCATCTGGGATTCTCTGCTCTCCCAACTGCTACTGCGACCCTGTCTGGACTAGCGGTCAACGATGATGGATGGATAAATTGGGATTAGATAATGAGTGTGTTTACATGCACGTTAATGATGCGACCATTATCTGATTTCAGCAGTTACCAGATTTTTCAAGTGGCCATGTAAACAGAACTATGATATTGTACATTGGACTAAGGCTATTATTGGATTCCAAGAAATTTGATAAAAACACCTGGAAGTTAGCCCAATAATCAATATTTAAAAATTTAGGAGAGTATAGAGTCTGTCTGATATCTTCCCTTCTTCTACATTTATCTATGTTCACAGACAACCATATAGACAACAGCTGCAATCAAAGCAGTAAACATCAAGAAGTTAATTCTACATTATTTCTGAATGGACATGTCTAAAATAAAAAACATGGAATATTTCTATTTTTATATTAGATGTGGTGCCCTGTTCATTTTATCTGTATGTGTTTATTAGCGGGTTGCAAAGCAATATTAGATATGTCATGTAAACAGAAAGAAATCTGGTTATTGATTGACTCATATAAGCCTGGATAATATTTCCCCATTATCATTTCACTTTCGTTTATGAATTACTTCCAAAAGCCAATATTTTTGCAGCTTTCACATTATTTTTACATGTAAAAGTGCTTATTATGGATGAAGACAAATACACAATCATGTTAGCTTACTGTTTTATGCAGCCCTTAACATCAGATTCCAATTGCCCCTTCCACTCCGAATTAGTTATCTTATTATTCAATAGGTCTTGTTAGTTAACTTAATTATGAGTTAACTAATGTGGAGCTAATATGTAGGGTACATGGGTAGACTGAGGGACTGAAGTCTAGATCTAAAGACAGGGTGAAATACTGCATTTACATGTTGCCATAAAAAAAACCACATCATTCTATGCGTCATAGCAGAATTGCTATAAACTGCTGTGGTACACAACACAAAACACAGCCAAAATTCAGCTATCACTACATGGTAATAGCAATACTGGACTGACAGTGACATTCATGCCTGTGTGTGGTGAGATGGTGTTTTTACACTGGTGTGTTTGGTCACTATTTTATCAGTGCTGAACACACAATGTTGTGAAAGTGTTTTTTTTTTTTTTTCAAGGATGTTTTTGTTGTGTATGCTTGGACTATTTCTGGAAAAATGTTCATTAAGTTTATTCAAACAGCAAAATTTTTTTACATTATGATGGTAGATGGATGAGAGTAACTAGAAGCTCCATATCTTTCAGTGAATCAGGGATGAATAATTCTGCCACCACTAGGGAAAAGCAGGTACCACAGTGGTCAGTGGAGAGTTCCATCAAGAGTTCAATTTTTCCAGCTTTTGCAATCAGCTACATTGGTGGAATAAACCAAATGTTGATCTTTCTGGATAAGTGACACTGAGCATTTGTGCCAGAAGGTGCGAAAATGCTGATTTCTATACAACAAAACTGAAATGTCAACAAAGACATTCCAATTGGTCTATTAATATGTGTTTAAGTACTTTTTAGGATAAATTGAAGGACCATTAACCCACACACTAGCAGGAACACCACTATTATTGCAATAATTGTCACGGCCCCTCCCAGTCATGTCCATGTGTTCATGTTGAGTTTTGGTCTAATCCATGTGTTTTCTTTGTTTTGGTTTAGTCCAACCCCCTTGGTGACTCCACCCCTGATTATCTCCACCTGTGTTTCTGCCTGTCCCTAGTTTACCCTCATGTATTTAAGCCCTGTGTTTTCCCCTGTCTGGTTGCAGGTCTTTGTTTGAATTGCTGTTTGCTTGATGTTTTGTTCATTTGATGAATGCTTGTTTGAGTTGTACTTTCGCTATTAGTTCTCTGTGTTATGCCTGTGTTCTGTTAGTCATGTCTGTCTCGCGATCTCTTCATATTGGCCATTTGAACACGGACTGTCATGACCACGACCCTGGATTTGCCCTCAGTAATGCTATCACCATGGCAATGTTTACATGGCTGAATGTTGCCAACGGTTGTGTACCATCACTGATAATACCAATTCTGTTATGAAGAACAGAACAGTTTTTTCAATCCCAACACAGTTATTTTCCTGTAAGGATACACTGAACCCCAACTGGTTCTGCTTGGGCTGTATATCTTTTCAGCATACTTGAGCTTTTTTCCCCTGGTTTTCTGTTTACAGTAGCTAAGCATATCAGCTCTGCCTGTCTCAAAGAGCAGGGCTTGAACTGCAGTCTTAAAACCGCAGACATTATGTAAGGGCTGTGTTGCTTTAAGTTTTATTCATAACTCCGCTATACAAAACTCTGAGAAACTTGTGGATCAGGAAATAAAAATCCTTCTCGGCAAGAGCCCTGCAGTCCCACGATGTGCTGAAAGCAGACAGGAATGAATCATCCATCCATAGAAGACAGAAAACACAAAGTAGAGAAAAAAAAGATCTCGACAGAGCCGCACATTCAAGCATTTGGGAAAGTTTCTCGCAGGTTCTTTAAGATTGTGTTTTTAAAGTGTGGCCTGAATGAATCCACTTAGGGACAGGGCCTGCTCTCTCTAATCTGGACATTGGTATTCGTGGCCGTTGGCATTAGCGCTGGATTGTGTGGTGGGATTTGAAGACGGCCTGGAGGAGAAGGGCTCTAAGAGAGGCTGGGGCATTGTATGCTGGAGTGACACTGGCCTGTAGAGGTGGGCTTCTCTTAGGGGCTATACACACAGAAGCAGTTCCCATGCTCCAGTTCACTGTGCAACACTATAGTGTGTGTGGCCTCTACTTAAACCTACAAACAGAGCCTTTCTAGACCCCCAATT
Organism: Pygocentrus nattereri; assembly: GCF_015220715.1. Taxonomy (NCBI): domain Eukaryota; kingdom Metazoa; phylum Chordata; class Actinopteri; order Characiformes; family Serrasalmidae; genus Pygocentrus; species Pygocentrus nattereri. The sequence continues at coordinate 8,665,604 of NC_051217.1, read as the reverse complement.
ACCACCAAAATCCTCTCATTCTCCCTCTTTCTTACTCTCTCTTTTATACATTCACATTTGCTCTTGGGCGTTTGCTATCTCTGTCTCAATAGAGTACCATTTGGAAGATGAAAGTATGACACGTACCTCATACATACAGCATTCCCACATATAGCGTTCCAGTCATTTGCATATGTTGCTGTCTCTGTGCTCATCTACAGGAGGGTTTTAAAGTTTTTTTACCAAGGTCACAGGTATTGCAATAATATAATATAATATATTATGCTTTGCCTGAGCAGGAAAAACATCAAACTGTGCAGGAATCCAATTTAGGTCATTAAGTCTGCTATAGAACAATTACTTTTCCCTAAAGCAGTGTTTCCCAACCCTGGTCCTGAAGGCCCAGTGCACGGCACATGAGTGCATCTCTAAACCTCATCCCAATCTAACCACATCCTGGTTTTCATGAACATTGTGCAGACTTGTCAGTGTGGTTTAGGACATAGTATGACTTTCTACAAACTTTAAGAATAAGCCAAACTTCACAGATTAGCCAAAAATCATTTTAGATAATAGTGTTGTGCTAAATTTTGGCTCCCACTCAGAATCCAGCACCCTTTCATAATCTTACACATCATGCAGGCTTATGAATGCTACATTAGGTTTGCGATACATACCTTCAGTTGGAAAATTACACATTAACAAGTGACTTGTGTGAAAGTTCCTATGGTCTAAAGTGGCTGCCCGCAGTGTTCAGCTACACTGTGAAATCTTGTTCATTTTTATAGTGTACAGCAAGTTATACTGAACCTTAAACCACATAAACAAGTGTAACCTTAATGAAGATTTAGATTAGGTTTGTGCAGGTTAAGAGAAGTCTGATATATGTCCAGAAAATATTTGGGTGAGTATTGGGTGAGTATACTTCTAGAGCTTGTTAGAAATGTTAGCTTCATAGCTCAAGGAGAATCAAAATCTGGACACTAAACATGTCTTGAACTTCTTTACCAATTAAAGCTTTTTTCCCAGAACTGCATGTCCAAGTGTAGTTGTAGGGCACTGCCCATAGTCAATGGACACACACAGCAGGCTCATGAAGCCCAGTTGATACAGACAAGAGTCAGTGAAGAAGGAAGCCCTTCAAAAGTTGTTCAAAAGAAAGTCTCATCAGAAAGGCTGTTATCACTGATGTAAGTTAGCTTGTCACATATATGCCATAACATGAATATTTAAAATACAGTCAAAGAGATGGGAAAGAGTCACATTTGAAATATGAATTTCCACATTGAGCCTTATAAATATTAGACTTAATAAGCAGCTAGCCAGATTAATGATTAGCTAAGTTTAAATTGTTAATAGGGAGACAGAGATGAGGAGAAAAGTGTCATTATATACAGTCATTTCTGTCAGCAGGGCATCATGCTCAGGCCCAGATAATAACGAACCTGCTCGTTACCCTAAAGTTACCATGATACAGTGCTCTCTCTAAAGCAGACATCATCTCTGTCTGTCTCTCTCTCTGTCTCTCTCTATCTCTCTCTCTCTCTCACACACAATCACTCACATTCACTCGCTTATCACTGATCCTGGGGACCACATGACCGGCATGTTTCTGTATTTGACCTCATCTAATGAATCTGTTTCAGTTAATAAGGTAATTATAAAGCCCTTCATCAATTGTATCAGGTGAAATAGAGGAGAGGGATCACAGGCGTGCAGTTTAATGGGATCCCCATGGCTGGGACCCTAAATCAGTCCAGGGTCTTTGCTGCACAGATTTTTGAGGCTACTATGGCACAACAAAGAATCAAAAGTCATAGAGAATGGCAGTACTACACCTTCCTGAGGAAACAGTATGTTTACATGAATACTTCAGGCCAGAAAGCATGGCGATCTGTTATGGAGCAAATATAAAGCCGCTAGCTAGATTTCCAATAGCATATTTATATACATATTGACATATTTAATAAAGATGACTTTGCAAATATTGGATAAAATCTTTAATCTTCATTACAAAAATATAAAAGCCCATTATTTAGGAAAAGCCTACATATAAAAGGTATAAACCATCTCACAAACTCAAACTTAAAAACTAAACAGATTCACAAATACAATAAACCACAGTCACTGGATAGAATAATTTCACATATATACACCATACTTCTTAAAATCAGCCGTATTATTATATTAGGTCAATTCAGCTCTTAAGCATGAATCCCTGAAGCTTAGAACAAGCTAAAAAACACTTTTGGCTTTTTACATTGCACAAGTAGATGGAATGTAAGACTTGCATCTTTACAGGCTCACATATAGAGCTAACTAGTTACCAGTAATTAGTTAGTTAGACTGCACAGAGCTTCCTAACCCTAGCAGTGAGTTTGAATTTCGTGGCCGGCAGGCATTTCTACACAGTCATATGTGCTCCAGTGTTCACAACGACGGCTGAGAAGGGATCAGACAGCCAGAGCCAGACAAGCTGCACATCTCTCTATCCAACATTACATACCCTCCAGTCTCTCTTGCTCTCTCACACAAACAAATACACTCAGAGACAAAGGCTGGACTTACCTCTTTGATTAGGCTTGTCTGCTGCAGTCACATTAACACATAACTATCAGATCAGAACTATAGCAGAATAAATCAAATATAAAATGCTGCATTTATTCTGTAATCCTATAACAAGGACCCAGTGTGACTGATATGAAAGGCCTGTCTTCCACAGGAGTATTTTGTCACCACAATCTAGCAGAAGTATAGTAGCTGTAATGTTTGTCATAACATGTAAACAGTTGTTGTCAAACTGCAATTGCAGCAGACTTAAATTAAGGCAGTGTAAATATACATACACAGAGTTTGTTTAGTATGGCCTTTTCTTCATATGCATGTAATTCATGTTTGTTAAAATGCGTGCTTATTCATACACGAGATCCTGCTGATGTGGGTTCAGTTATTTCCATGATATACACAAAAGCTACCTCACAAAAAAGTTGAACAAGTGACTGAGTGAACGTATAAGTTATAAGCCAGGTTCATATCTAAAAAAAAAATCACTCGATTGACCTGTTTATGCTTTTCAACCTAATGAAAAATTGTAGCAGTCTTTTTAAATCATTAAATAAGAGTTTACAGTTGAACTGTGCTCTTGATAATTGAAACTAGGTCGATTAGAAATGTCAAATCTGCCAGAAAGCAAACATTAGATTACATGGGAGAAAACCTTAACAATGTGTCTTAACAATGTGACCTTTTGCACACTACATGGATACATCAAATAAAACAGCAGCCTTTTCCAAGAAATGATCAAAAGCACATCAGAGGTAATGTGCTCCTGGTCGGCCATATTTCTGCTGAATTTACTAACCTTAATCTATCACATCTGGGAAGACCAGATGCTAATTGAGATCTCAATTAGCTGGATTGGACGTGTTAGGTTAGAGTTCAAGCTGCCCATTTCGCAGCATGTTTTATAATGACTATAGAGTAATGGCTCTCGTGCTTCACTCTCCACTGCCTCATTCTGCTCATCCGTGCACATAAAAACATGGCACTTTGAATTTACATGATTCAAATGTATCAAGGGGTTGCAATTGAACAAAATGCATCACATGAACAGTTATTTGCCAAAACAAGTAAACATAATGAGTTGAGATAAAATATTTTATTTGTGTACAACCACTTGACACATTTGAATCATGAAGAATTTTTGAGTGTGTGTTTATTGCGTTTCTGTGTGTGCACATGCTAGTGCATGCATGTAAAAAAGCCCTTGGGTTGAAATGTCCTCCATCTGTCTTTTCACTGTTTGTATACACAATGAAACACCTCTCGTTATTTATTTATTTATTTATTTCTCACCCACAGCACATTGAAACAGTTGGTTCTAAACTTTCACCTGTTAATACCATAAAGACCGATAAGGCAACATTTACTATGAGTTTATAAAGTTCTTGTTGTGCGTTTAGTGTTGTTCTACACAGAGACAAAAAAACTGCTTTGATAAACAGACAGAAAAAGAAGAACATGTCGTAAACCTGTTAATGCCGAATAGCAATCAGATGTAGGCATCAATGTGATCAATAATATAACTATGTAGTTAATTGTGTGATGACATATAAACAATGATGTAATGTAAATCAAAACAACAATAATATTGTGAAGAAAGGTTTACAGTGAAACCATATTAGTTCTCAGACCTCCAGCGGTGGACCCTCACTGGGGTAAATCTTGTTCATTTTTGGCCCATCTCTCTCTGAAGCAGCATGAAGACCTCCCTGGGAGATACAGTAGGCTGGCTTTGTGCTTCTGGCCATGCCCTTGTTTATCCACAAACAAGTGAAACACAAGGAGTATACTCACTGCGCCTTTCAAATCTGACACCGCATATACACACATACGCAGGCTCAGGAGAAAGGGAACAAATCACTGGGGTATGAGCTGCTTGTCTGACTCACTAACTCACTATCAGTCACTCCCACACTGCTTCCACACAGGCGACCAAAATAGCAGAAAGAGCATCGGCAAAAAGAAAAAAAAAAACAACAACAAATATTTAGCATCACTCCGTAGCCAGGTCTGCTGCTGGAGGCAAGCAAATCATCAAGCAGAGAGAGAGAGAGAGAGAGAGAGAGAGAGAGAGAGGAGTTTGTAGAGAAAGAGAGAGGAGAGGGAGAGATGAAGAGAGAGACAGAGAAAGAGAGAGAGATATAGAGAGACAGATAGACAGAGGGAGTAGGCAGTTTAGTAGAGAAAAAGAGAGGAAGAGTGAGACAGAGAGAGCAAAAGATAGGGGGGGATGGAGAGAGTTTGGCAATGAGAGAGAGAGGTGGAGAAAGTGAATGAGAGATAGAAAGAGATGAAAAGAGAGAGAGAGAGAGAGAGAGAGAGAGAGAGAGAGAGAGAGAGAGTACAGGTCTGAAAGAAAAACACTGCAATTGTCTTTGTATCTCTGTGTGTGTGTGTTAGATACATTAGTTAGTATACAATGTGAGAGATCGACAGTCAAAGAAAGAGCTGGGAGAGTAACAGAAAGAGAAAGAGAAGGAAAATGTCAGGTTTAGGAGAGAAAGACAGAGAGAAATAGAAAGAAAAAGTGAGAGACAGAGAGCCAATTAAAGGGTGTAAGGAGAGAAAGAGACTTTGAGAAAGAGAAAGTAAAAGAAGAGGGTATAAGGACAGAAAAAAGAGAAAGAGAACACACCTAGAGAGAAAGAGAGAGAGAGAGAGAGAGAGAGAGAGAGAAAGAGGAAAGAGAGAGCAAGCAAGAGAAAGAAAGAAGAGGGACTTTATGAAAGAGTGAGAGGTAGAAGAGGGAGTTAACGAAAGAGTGAGAAAGAGACAGAACAAAGTGAAAAAAAGACAGAGAGGGAGGCACAAAAAATAGTTAAGGGGAGAGAGAAAGACGGAGAGAGAGAGTGAGAGAGAGAGAGAGAGAGAGAGAGAGAGAGACAGCAACAGACCGAGAAGAGAGTTTAGTAGAGAGAGAGAGATTCTGTGAGGTGACTGTGTGAATAGCTCTCTGCAATAAAGTGACATACAGTGTTCATGTTTATGTGGCTATTCGTGCTTTGCTATTCACTCTCGCCCACTGAGCACTTTAAGGGCTGTTTGACTGGGTCTCCTGTGGGCGATCACACACACACACACACACACACACACACACACACACACACACACACACACACACACACACACACCTGCTTATCAGTGTCTCAGTAAGCCTGGGCTGCCTCCACAGTCGCATGAATAGCAGGCATTTGAAGTGTGTGGAGCCATAAAGAGATTTATCACTGCATAGAGTGATGCCGAGCAGCCGTTCTCACTCTGTATTGATTAGTTACACACCCCCACGCACACTTGCGCTCAGAAAGAAAGACATGTGTACACACAAAATTCTCCTTACATTTCTAAACGTATATCCTGAGTGCTGAGAACACTGACAGATAGCTGGTACACGCGTGTAATTTTCTGTTCCACATTTTGTGGTAGAAGCATATCTGATCACTTTTTATGCTACGATTAGCTGTATTTGGATAGACAAACCTATTTCAGTGTTTCAGTATTTAGATATAAACCTATTTCAGAGTCTGACTGACTCATGGATGAGGACATGCAACACTTCAGTGATCTAGGCTTTTCTTTTGATTCAAGTCTTTTCACACATGCAGCACAATGCTCAGTCTAGGTGACTTTTTCAGGGACAAAACTGTAGGCAGGTTTACATGGGCTTTGCCATTTGCCACTTTCATATGCGAAGTGACCACAGAGACTGACGACGACAGCCGAAATGCTCAGATCACAAATTATTGGAGTATTTCCACCCAGCTCTGAACACACGACCCCATCTCAGCATAGCTCTGATTATTATCGTATTAGGCCTACTGTGCAAACATTCTGCAATCATCGGCACGCTGACATAATGGAGATGTCTTTCTCAACAAGCCACAAAATATGCGAGAAGCGCCGCAGTGATCACAAACACTCGTGTCAAGCGCATTAGCTGCCTTCATTAGTGCTGGATTGAGCTTTATTCAAACTGGCTAACCATTCCTGTTATTTATGTAAATGATGATTCCATCAGAGGACGTGTCATTCCAGCACTGAAAATCTGAAATGTTTAATGTATGGAGTCCCAGATAAGATAAGGAAGCGACTGAAGGCTCGCTTGATGCCCAGTGTGCCAAAAGAAGAAAAATGAAAACAGAATCATGCCTGACAGAGGAAAATGTGTGGCTGATAGGCAGACCCAGATCATCAAGTTATCAGCCTATAGCCACAATGTTTGGTTGGGCCCTACCGAGCTGCAATTTTTGGAGTGATCTGAAAATTTTTACGATATCATAGCATCTTACATGAGGGCTATGCAGTACCTTGATGGTAGCATCCTAACCTTGGTGTTGAGCATGAGCATATTTTTCCATTCAAGACAGAACAATAGCAGGACTATGCACACATTAATAAGAGCACTCCTTATGAAACATGCTTCCACTCTTGACAAGCACAATTCTACTAAACGAAGCCATATGAGGTGTGAAAATATATCTTATCTCTGATGACTTCATATGCAGCTGTAGATCACTATCAACAAGACGATGCAACTTTTTTCTTTAACACTTTCGGCTGACATTTTAAATTTGGCTTCACTAATGGGCATCCTCTATTCTGCTGAAGTATCAGTTCTCACTACTATAGCCCCCCCAGGCACATTTTTTGAATATCTGGAATTTCATGTTCAGTACCACAGCAATGTTCACTCACTGCTGAAAACCTGAAAGCTTGATGGAAATAATGGTTGGTGTTTGAACAGTTCCTAAGCAATGATTGGTGGAGAAACTGAAGCAAACATTTGGGAAAACATGGAGAGCAAGTCAAAATTGCTGTTTAAATGTTCTCACAATTGCCTGGCGGGGGCCCTCTAGTGGTCCCCTGGGCAGACCGTGCCCATAAAACCCATGGATGTTACAGAAGTGGACAACATACTTTAATTACGAGGCTTTAAAGGGGAACTCCACCAATTTTGCAAAATTACTTAATCATTCGGGGGTTTAGATGCAGACAAATTCAATCAGACTGGTTTGGTGGGAAATGCACCTTTCCCCAATCAGAATTGTTTGCCATTGTGGTACTAAGAACCAGACATCCATTTCTTTTAATTGCACTAAAAGCTACGTCGCATTTAATTATTACACAAAAAAGTTATTAATGCATTGCTTGAAAGCTGAGACATTGTTTTGTGATAATGTTGTTATAAAGTTTTGGCCTAAAACATAATTTTAGTATAAATTTTACTCCAAGGTTACTTCTGTGTTTCCTCTCAAAAGCGTATTCGCAACTGAGATCAATGCACAAAACCTAATGTCCGTCTGTTGTTATGCAATGACCTCAAAACCATTTTGTGTGATAACTAAATAAGATGTAGTTTTTAGAGCAAATTAAGAAACAGATGTCTGGTTCCTAGAACCATAATGGTGAACAATTCTGACTCAGTAAATCTCTCTAGAAAGATGCATTTCACACAAAACCACTCAGGATGATTTTGTTTACACCTACACCATTAAATGATTAAGCAATTTTGTGAAATCAGTGGAGTTCCCCTTTAAGGAACATTAAAACACCAAGGGACAAACTATAATGTATATTTTTAATGACCTTCCTACCAGCTTGTCTTACTAATAGCTTAGCAGTGCATTTAACAGCACATTTCTCTCTCTGAGGCTTTTCATCTTTTTACTATATGGTTACATATATACACCATATATAATATGTGAAAAGCCTCCAAGAGAGAAATGCACCATCTCCTGGCAAGCCATTAGTAAGATAAACTGGTAGGGAGGTCATTTTAGAAACATTTTGAAGAAGTTTTGTTCACAAAGCCTAACCTACAACATCCTTGTAATGCCCTTAGCATATGGTATTCTCTCCTTGGGAAACAGTAGAACAAACACAATTGATGCATTCTGTTGGGGGATAGGTGGTGTGTTTGTGTGTGTGGGGGTTTGTTGTTGAGTTTTCTCTCTGCACCTCATCCGTAATGTGTGAGCAGCCTCATATTTGTAATGCAATCCTTTCAGCACAGCTCTCTTATCTGCCTACTGCAGATCAGCACCCTGTTAACACACCCTAGGTGTTAGCACCCAGTAGCACTCCCGGCTCAATACTGGAAAAATAATCATTTTGATTTATGCAGTGAAGTGATAATTGGAGGAATGAAAGTTCAAACAAATAAAAAAATACATCCAACATTTCATAAATCCTCCCTCTATCAATTAGGCTCAATAAAGACTTACATGATTTATGTAGACTATGACTACGTAGACTAGATGACTATGTAGATTAAAAAAGTGAACATTTGGATATGTGCACGGCAGTAATGAAGAAGGTCAACCTGATCCTTTAAGGTACAGAACAGAAGTCAGAAGGCACCCTTTTATTTGATTTCCAGTCAAAACAGCCAGTTCAGTTTATTTATTTCTCAGAACATATTTTTCAGGAGATTAGATACACAAGCCCATTACTAAAAAAGTTGGGATGCTGTGCAGAATGTAAATGAAATCAAAATGCAATGATTTGCAAATCATTTAAAGCCTATATTTTTTAAAAAATAGTACAAACATATCAAATGTTGAAAGTGAGACATTTTATTGTTTTTTGAAAAATATATGCCCATATTGAATTTGATGGCAGCAACACATTCCAGAAAAGTTGGGACAGGGCAACAAAAGACAGGTAGAGTTGTGTAATACTAAAAAAAACACCTGAAGGGTAATAGACAAGAGGTCAGTAACATCACTGGGTAGAAAAAGAGCATCCCAGAGAGACTGAGACTGAATCCAGGGAGAAATCTCTGTATGCAAGGGACACGGTGGAAAACCAGTATTGGTTAGCCAAGATCTTTGGGCCCTCATGTGGCACTGCATTAAAAACAGACATGATTCTGCAGTTGAAATCACTGAATCTGCTCAGAAACACAGTTTTAAGTTTTTTTTAAGTTTTTAAGTGATACTTTTTTGATCCCACAACCGGGGAAATTCCACCTCCACATTTAACCCATCCATGAAGTGAAACACCACAAACACACTAGTGAACACACACACTAAGGAGCAGTGAGCACACTCTACTTCGCAAAGAAGAAACCAATATAAACAGGACCTAGAAACGCTGCTGCCTTCTCTGGGCCTGAGCTCATTCAAGATGTGTTCTGTGGTCCGCCGAATCGAAATATGAAATTCCTTTTGGAAATCATGAACACTGCATCCTTGAGGCTAAATAGTATCAGGCTTGTTATCAGCCTACAGTTCAAAAGTCAGCATCTGTGATAGAGTGCATTAGTGCACATGACATGGGTGTCGTGCGTCTGCAAAGGCACCGTTAATGCTGAATGATATCCATATGTTTTGACAACATATGCTGCCATCCAGATGATGACTATTTCAGGGAAGGCCTTGCTTATTTTAGCAAGACAATGTAAAACCACATTCTGCACATGTTACAACAGCATGGATCTGTAGTAAAAAAGTTAGGGTGTTAAACTGACCTGCCTACAGACCTCTCACCCACTGCAAACATATGGTACTTTATGAAAAGAGAAATATGACCAAAGAGATCCCAAACTGTTGAGCAGGTGAAATCCTGCTCAAACTTGGATCATGAGAGCAGAAAATGTAACCAACTTGGTTGGAAGTATGCAGATTTCTTCAAAAAACTGAAAGCAAAAATCCTGAAAAAATGAAAGCTGTAGTAAAGACAAACAGTGAACACACAATGCTGAACAATCAAAAATTATATTTGCTCATCTGCCTTCACACACATATGAACTTCAGTGACATCCCATTCTTAATCCACAGGGTTTAATATGATGTTGGCCCACCCTTTGCAGCTATAATAGCTTCGACTCTTCTGGGAAGGCTTTCCACAAGGTTTAGGAATGTGTTTATCGGAATTTTCAACCATTCTTCCAGAAGCGCATTTGTGAGGTCAGACACTGATATTGGATGAGAAGGCCTGGCTAGCAGTCTCCACTCTAATTCATCAAAGGTGTTCTGCTGGGTTAAGTTCAGGACTCTGTGCAGGCCAGGGAAGTTCTTCCACACCTAACTCGCTCATCCGTGTCTTTATGGACCTTGTTTTGTGCACTGGTGCACAGTCATGTTGGAACAGGAAGGGGCTGTCCCCAAACTATTCCTACAAAGTTGGGAGCATGAAGAGTTCCTTTCACTGGAACTAAGGATCCGAGCTCAACTCCTGAAGAAACAATTCCATACCATAATCCCCCCTCCACCGAACTTTACACTTGGCACAATGCAGTCAGACAAGTACTGTTCAGAGAATCAAACAGAGAAGTATGATTTGTCACTCCAAGGTACACTTCTCCACTGCTCTAGAGTCCAGTGGCAGTGCTTTACACCGCTTGGTAATGTAAGGCTTGGATGCAGTTGCTTGGCCATGGAAACCCATTCCATGAAGCTGTCTATGCTGTTCTTCAGATAATCTGAAGGCCACATGAAATGTGGAGGTCTGTAGTGATTGACTCTGCAGATAGTTGGCAACGTCTGTGCACTATGCGCTTCAGAAACCACTGACAATTTACGTGGCCTACCACTTTGTGGCTGAGTTGTTATCGTTCCCAATTGCTTCCACTTTGTTATAATACCACTGACAGTTGATTGTGGAATATTTAGTAGCGAGGAAATTTCACGGCTAGACTTGTTGCACAGGTGGCATCCTATCATAACACCATGCTGGAATTCACTGTGCTCCTGAGAGCGACTCATTCTTTCACAAATGTTTGTAGAAGCAGTCTGCGTGTCTAGGTGCTTGGTTTTATACACCTGTGGCCATGGAAGTGACTGGAACACCTGAATTCAATTAATTTGATGGGTGAGTGCATACTTTTGGCAATATAGTGTGGATGAGGTTGAAAAAAAGTATTCAATTAATTCTAACTCTTTAGATCGTGTCCTATGGCCTCACTTGTTATCTCATAGGAGAGAACCTTGGAGTTTAAACAAGGGTTCATTCTCATCTTGCAAATGCACATTGACAAATCAACCTATTTATGGTGGATACAAATAGATACATTAAAATCTTACTAATGACAATTTAACCAGATTATTCACAGGTTTATTATACCGATTAAAGCAGACTTCCCTCTTTGTTTTACACTAAATTCAGCTGTGAAAGTGTTTTTGGCAGGGCCCAGATTGAATGATTAAAATGTTATTAAATGCTTTATGCCAATGATATTGCTTTGCCTTCCAAAGCAGACAGCATGTGCCTTTGGCGTCCCACTCCACCATCTCGGAAACAAACAGCCCACGCTTTCAATTGAGCGTTTCGAAGATGGAGGCAGGCTTATGAGTCCTAATGGTGTGTACTGGGATATGAAATAATCTAACTGTGACAGGAAGGCAGGTCTACACACAAAGTCCATTTTAAAAGGATCTTCCCAATTCTCTCTGATAACCATCCTAACATTTCACAGGACTGTAAAGGCACAGAGAGAAATTGTTATCATGACAAACATTCTGCAGTTTCAAATGAACATATCGAGTCAAATAAAAATGAGAAGTACTGTGGTAAAGATCACCATTCTTTCATCTATATTTACAGTCAAACGGCCACTAAGTTCAAGCTATTCATTGCATAAGGACAAGATCAAAGATCAAAATAAGTGGAAAAAAATTCCAAACCAACGTAAGACCCGGTAGACCTCCAAAACTGTCACCTTCAGATAAATGGACCTCTTTATTCTCTGAGAGAGAGGAGAAAATCAAGCTCCACTCTTGCCTCAGATCTGAAAAAATCCACAGGTCCATCCTTCCACAGTGAGAAGACAAGTCAATGCTATGCATAGCTGTCAGGAAGCTGTTACTGGGAAAAGAAAATAGACAAAAAAAATGCACATCAAATAAAGCTGCAGGTGTCTCAGGACAATGGACTGAACACATCTCAACATCATTGAATGTGTTTGGGATTACTTGGTCTGTAAGCTGGAGGTACGGAAAAATGTCCCTGCTGATTTCTTGGGAAATTGAAAGCAAGTCTCCCAAAAAGAATGGAAGCTGCATCATCATCATCATCATCATCGTTGACCGCTAGTCCAGATAGGGTCGTGGTAGCAGTTGGGAAAGCAGAAAATCCCAGATGACCCTGTCCCCCGCAACTTCCTCCAGCTCATTCCTGGGGACCCCAAGCCGCTTCCAGGCCAACTTGGAGATATAATCCCTCCAGTGGGTCCTAGGATGACCCTTTTCTCAGTAGGCCGTGCCTGGAACACCCCCCACCGGGAGGCGTCCAGGGGGCATCCAGATCAGATGCCTGAACCACCTCAGCTGGCTCCTCTCAATGCGGAGGAGTAGCGGCTCTACTCTGAGCTCCTCCTGGATGACTGAGCTCCTCACTCTATCACATAGCGTGTAGCCCTCCACCTGACGAAGAAAGCTCATTTCCGCCACTTGTATTCGCGATCTTATTCTTTTGGTCATTACCCACAGCTCATTACCATAGGTGAGGGTTAGGATGTAGATCGACCGGTAAACAGAGAGCTTTGCTTTTTGGCTCAACTCCCTCTTCACCACTACAGTCTGGTACAGTGACCACATTACTGCTGCCGCCTGTCCCAGCCTGCAGCCGATCTCATGATCCCTCTTCCCGTTACTCGTGAACATGACCCCAAGATACTTAAACTCCTCCACCTGGGGCAAGTCCTTTCCCCTTACCTGGAGTCGGCATGCCATCCTTTTTCGAGCCAAGACCATGAACTCAGACTTGGAGGTGCTGAGCCGCATACGAACCGCGTCACACTCACCTGCAAACGAGCGCTGGAGGCATCCATGTGATTCCGCCAAAAGAACAACATCATCTGCAAATAGCAGAGACGCCACCCTCCGGCCTCCACACATAATGCATTCCTGACCCTGCCTACGCCCTGACACTCTGTCCATGCATATCACGAACAAGAGTGGAGACGGGGAACAACCCTGGCGGAGTCCAACGCTAACACTGAAAGAGTCTGACTAAATGCCAAGTATATGGACACAGCTCTCACTCTGGGAGTACAGAGATTGGATGGCCTGGAGTAGTAGCCCTGGCACCCCATACTCTTGGGCCTACCGGATCTGACCATCAGTCTTCCCTGCCATCTGATCCAACTCACCACCAGATGACAGCTCAGAACTTCTCTTCACCCTAGTGTCCAGAACATATGGTCCCAAGTCAGATGAAACGACAACAAAGTCGATCATTGACCTCTGACCCAAGAACCTCTGGTACCATGTACACTTATGAACATCCTTGTGTTCGAACTTGGTGTTTGTTATGTACAATCCATGCCTGGCACAGAAGTCCAATAACAATTCACCATTCAGGTTTAGACCAGGCAGGCCATTCTTCCTAATCACGCCTTTCCAGGTATCCCAGTCATTGCCAACATGAGCATTGAAGTCTCTCAGTAAGACTATGGAGTCTGTAGGCAGGACCCTTTCCAGAACCCTGCCCACTTGCTCCAAGAAGGCCAAATATTCTGACCTGTTGTTTGGTGCATAAGCACATACAACAGTCAAAGTTTTCCTCTCTGTGATTTTAATTTGCATTGAGGCGACCCTCTCATCCACCGGGACAAACTCCAACTGCATGATCACCAGCAGGGGACTCATGTGTATCCCCACACCCGCCCGGCACCTCTCACAGTGTGCAACCCCAGAGTAGGAGAGAGACCAACCCCTATCCAGGGGTTTGGTTCCAGAGCCGACACTGTGGGTTGAGGTGAGCCCAACTATATCTAGTTGGTACCTCTCAACCTCCTGCACAAGTTCCGGCTCCTTCCTCCCCAATGAGGTTACATTCCATGTACCAAGAGTTAGTTTCTGCTGCAGGGGCCTAGGCCATCAAGGGCCTTCCTGCAATCTCCCACTGCCAATATGGAAGCTGCAATGAATGCTAAATGTGGACACACACAGAGAAATCTGATATATTTAATGGTTGAGTCTTCTGTGTAATTATCTGTTAAATATTTCTTTACTGCCCTAAAGAAATGTCATTTTTTCTGTTTTTATTTTTCTGCATCATTTGAGCACAGCAGCTGTCCTTTACACCTTGCCAAAATTTAATTAGGAATAGAAGAAAGAAATGCTACCAAATAATTTGAAAAATGATTCATTAAAATGACTTATATTAATGCAAGGGACAGTTTTGCCCTCTCCTGTAATAGTATGTTTTTGTTTTGTTTTTTTTTAACAGGAATTATGTCACACATCCATCCATTTCCCAGAACTCTCTGACAGATCACATGACCAATAAACCTCTACAATCCACAAATCACCATTCCGGAATACAAACTTTCACCTGTTCTGTTTATCACATGACTAGATCTAGTTTAATATTTAAGCCTGCGTTTTAGTGCAGTAGAGCTACTGAGTATTTGTTTGTGATATCGCCTTTGTGTTTTTCTGACCATGTTTTTGGAACTGGTTGCCTGATATTGTTTATTATGTTGTCACTCTCTGTATTTTGCCCTTTTTGGATTCGTCTGCTGCGTGTCTACAGACTGGTCTTATAAACAGTTTGTTTTCTGCATTTTTCTTTAACTCTTAATGCCCGTTTTGACTATATGTTAAATAAATTAAAGGGTGGAATTTTGCACAATAATGTAAATGAAATTTAAAATGGTTTTCATTCATTTTCTAGTCTATTTAGACCACAATCCATTTGGCTATTGCTCTTTCCCTGAAAGTTATTCTTTTACACAGGGCAAGTCTGCACCTTAGCCATTTGTGGCTGCATACGCTTGCTAGCTGAGTTAAGCCTCTTGTCTGTCATCTCACATTGCATTACACAGGAGGAAATTCATAAAACGCTCCAGATTTGACTTCCTCTAACTGACACTTCACAGGAAATGAAACCTTAGCAACTCTGCATTGCATAGAGCTGATAATGAAGTGCTGAGTTTATTAGAAATCAATCAAAATTGTGCTGGATATTAATTATTTCTGTCAAAGCATGCAATAGTGACGTGTGTGTGTGTGTGTGTGTGTGTGTGTGTGTGTGTGTGTGTGTGTGTGCGTGCGTGTGTGTGTGTGTGCATGTTGTGTGTTGCCACAGGGCCCTGTGCCTTTCTGTGCGCTGCTCTATTATTGCATGATTGACTCAGTCCAGCTATCATTAAATATGAGTGAACAAGCTGTTTGCTCACACAACCTGCCATCAATCATCCATTTTAGCTGCATTTCAGCTACCCATGGGATTCCATATGCCAATAAATTACTCAGGGCAGCCTCAGTGTGGTGTGTCCTTAGCGTTTGTGAGAAAGAGACGCAGCAGTGTTTCAGTGGAGCGCTGAACAGATATCTCCAGAGAAACAGCACTGCACACTCACTGCACTGTGGGCCTGCACTGAGACAGGAAGAATTCCAACACTGCAAGGCTAGGGGGCTGACAAAGAGGCATGGGGGAAGAGAGATGGAGGGATGAAGGGAAGAAGGGAAAGCTTCGGGATTCGGGCCCTTCTCCTCTTCCACCCTGAAGAGGCTCTTTTCATGCCGAGCAGCTTGAGTCCTCACAAAGACATGAGAGGTCAGTTTGTCCAGGCAGAGTGGCTTAGCCAACAGTTTCACACAGAGTGAGAGAGAGTCAAAGAGAGAGAGAGAGAGAGAGAGAGAGAGAGAGAGAGAGAGAGAAGAAGAAGAAAAACATTGTGAGTGAGAGAGAAAGAGAAAAGAGAAAAGAGCGAGAGCAAGAGAAGTAAGAAAGTGGTGAGAGAGAAGAGAGTAAGGAAGAGAGAGAGAGAACAGAGGGAGTTAACAAAAGGTGTGCAAGAGATAGATACTCAGAAAGAAAGAAATACAGATATAAAGAGAGAAAGAATAGATCAAAGAGACAGACGGATGGCAGCTAAGCTGAATGTGCAGAAAATTTTTATAATTTTAGGTAGTTTTTCATTCTTTAGACCCCAACTGAATTCTAGAACACCTCTCAGAGTCTTGCTTCACATGTTGGTGGTAGAAGAACATCATACATTAGAAACCGGATATTCCATTGTTTTCAATAAAGTTGCAATGGAAAATTCTGCTACTGCCAGTGGCAATATTTTGCAGACCACAGTAAGGTGAACGTTCAATTTTCCTAACTTTTCCCATCAATGTGGTGGTGAAGTAAACTGGATCAATCAAAATAAACTCAGCACAGTATTATACAACACATATAATAGAGTACAGAGTGTCCTACTTGCTTTTTCCACTTTAAATAAACAATCTACTCTCCAATTTCCCCCTGGGATCAATAAAGGAATCTGAATCTGAATCTAAAGCTCTCTTTGATAATCTTCCATTTTTGCCGGTAAGTTTGTCACCATGCCAGTATTTGTTGGCTTCATGTCACTGTGAGCTGCAGGACAATACAATAGAGGCTTAATTACTACTGTTTTAAAAATAACATTTTATCATAAATCCTGAACAAAATGGCAATTACAAGTTGATTTCCTTTAAAAGATGACTGCCACTTCTTTAATGTCATGTCATGTATGGTGTGCGCAGGGAGGCTGGATTTAAGTGCAAGCAGACTTCAATAACAAAAACAAACTAGCAAAGTGCAAAGTAACAAACTACAGGGCTTAAACAAAGAAGCACAAAACACAAACAAAACGCAAGGCAGGGAAAGAGCAACTGCATAAAACAGAGTGACGAGTAGACCAGACAAACACTGACTGAAACAAAGGGCTTGATAAAGGTTACAAGAAATGGGGAACACCTGGGAGAGGGAGGAGACAGAGACTACAGACAGGTGAAGATATTAATGGGGAAGGCCGGGAAAAGGCGAAGCACAGGAACCAAAAACAAACACAAGCACATGGCAGACAGCACATGGCTACAACACAGGGCAAGAAACAGACCCAAGAACAAGGGGAAACCATGACGTGAACACAAAACCAGGACATGTAAATCAGGGGGGGGAAAAACTCCAGTAATTAATGTTAATGTAATTCTAATGTTAAAAACACAAAATTAATCAATAAAAATAAGTCCCAGATATAATGAATAGGGACATTGGATGAACTCATTACAACTACAATGTTTAAGATCTTTACTTTGTGATGTACCCAATATGGACAAAAGCATTGGAACACCCCTTTTAATTATTGAGTTCAGGCATTTCAGACACCCATTTCTAACAGGTGGATAAAAGTCTAAGATTAAAATTCACAATGCCAAGTGTTAGATGGAGTCATGTAAAGCACAATGCCACTGGACTCTGGAGGAGTGAAAATTTATTCTCTGGAACGACAAATCATGATTCTCTGTCTGGCAGTCTGAAGGATTAATCTGGGTTTGGTGAATATCAGATGAACATTACCTGCCTGACTGCACTGTGCCAACTGTAAAGTTTGGTGGAGGAGGGATAATGCTATGGAACTGTTTTTCACGGGTTGAGCTATGCACCTTAGTTCCAGTGAAGGGGAATCATAATACTTCAGCAGACCAAGACATTTTGGGCAATTTTATGCTTCCACCTTTGTGGGAATAGTTTGGGGAAAGCCCTTTTCTGTTCCAAGCAAGGTCCATAAAGGCATGGCATGTCCATAAAGGCATGGCCCATCAAACACCTTTGGGATGAACTAGAACAGAGATTGCATCCAACATCAGTGTCTCACAAATGCTCTTCTGGATGAATGAGCAAAAAATCCCACAGACACATTCCAAGATCTTGTAGAAAGCCTTCCTAGAAGAGTGGAAGCTGTTATAGCTGCAAAGGGGGGGGGGCAACTCCATATTAATGCCAATGGATTTAGAATGGGATGTCATAAAAACTCCTGTAGGTGTAATGTGTAGGTGCCCCAGTACTTTTGTCTATATAGTGTATGTGACATTAGGCATTAGAAAATCATGTCATGTCCTTGTAGTAACACTGAGCACAGCAGAACACCATTCAATGTCTTCACAAAACGCATAATTTCTTTGAAAAAACTGAAACAAGATAAGATTAAGATATTACATAAGTGAAATAAATCATAAGTAAAAGATGTTAAAGTGGCAAACAAAATTTAAACAAGAAGAAATACACAAATAAACAACCCTTTGTTTGGGTGTAGAAGCTAAGCACGTCCTCAGTCACTCACTTACCCATAGAGAGCCACACAGCTGCTGTGGTGTGAGAGACAGTAATAGCAGGCAAGTTAGCCAGTTTATGAACTTTCATAAATCTGCATAAATTTAATAAAAAACATGATTGAGTTTTTGAAAAAACTGCGCAAGTCCTCAGTGCTGAGCTGAGTTTTATGTGCGCCCATCGGGTAATTCTCTTGCAATAGATCTTGAACTTGGACCAGTGGAATCTGAACTGCTAGAATACCACATTTGTATCTATCAGCCTCTATATCACTGGGCATGCTAGCAGTTTTTAAATTACCATTGGGGAGATCCCCAATGGTTGGATGATATTTTTGCTGGCTATTAGAGTATAGTAGTATCTTCTTGTGTTTTTTCTTAAATGCGTTCTTGAGAAAGGTTCTAAGAAAAAGTTTACATCAGAGATGTGATGTGTGATGTGTGTGAAACCGCAGAATTGTTTTCACCTTTATGTTTTTGAGTGTACATGTTCTGCTTTTATCTAAGAACAAATCCCACATAAGAAAACATAGGTGAAAGTCAGAATCTTTGTAAAAACAGGGAAAAGTGGATTTTAAGAAAAAAATACTTCTTAAGAACAGGTGGTGAATGAGGTCCATTGATATGTAAATACAAAAAAGTTACAAATTTGTGAATTCTGTCAAATCAGTGTGGCTGTGGGACCCAATGCTGTACAACAGAATATAACATAACATGATATAACATGTTAAATGCTAGTTTTAGGCAGGAATGTCCCTGCAAGTAACCTCAAATAGACTTGTTTATGTGGTTTCTGACAGTATAGTATATTGACAAACATTATTGCTAAAAAATGGACACAAGAATGTTACATATCTGTAAACAATAGTAATAATCATTTATATGCCTGAATTTCTTTGTCAGTCCGTTTTATAGGTAATAGTATGTAACACCAAGTGTACCCAATACATAATCAGGATCGGGATGCAAAAGCTATAGACCTACATTGCAAAAAAAGAGGAAAAAACAAGTGCACACATGGCAGCACTCAGGCCAGCAAACTCAATATTTGTATGTGCACTGTCTGTGACAAGCTTTATCTAGTGTGTGTGCATACTTGCATGTGTATTTCTGACTCACACACAAGGATAACGGCACTTATCAGTTTGGAATGTTTCCTGTCACATGCACTTGCCCAGTTTCACTGCCATCCACCTAAATCCGTAACAGGAGGGCTCATAATCACTCTGTAAAGAGAGGAAGACAAGCCAAGCTGGAAGCAGATAAATAGCCACCCAATCACACTGTGATCAGACCTCCAGTGTACCACTCACATTAGCACAATAGCATAGGAGAGAACAATCCCCTCACACATAGACTCTGATATAAAGTTTTAGTTTGCTGGATGCACCGACACCCTTTTCATTTTGTTCAGGTTGAAATGATGGAGATGGAAGAGTGGAAGAAAGGATGAATCGCTGGCATGGCGTGAGAGCTATGAAGGCCAGAGGCACGCAGTGAGGGAGGGTAATTAGCCCGTTTAATTAGCCGAGTGTGCCGAAGTATGTGAGTGACTTTCTCAGATGAGAGGATTCAGCAGTGATGCTGTGGACAACCACAGAGTGGACATCTGAGACCTGAGAACAGCATCACACACTTTCACACACACACACACACACACACACACACACACACACACACACACACACACACACACACACACACACAATCAGTGAGAACTAGCCGTCTGAAACAAACTCATCAATTTAGCCATATGCTTTCCGCACAAACTCTAACACGTGGTTAGTCATGCCTCCCAAGTGAAAGGCATGAAGGAAAACGCACACACACAGGTTTGTTTTTATACAAGGTCAAGATACGGGATCATATATAAAGCCCCATTTGTATAGGTTATTTGCAGCTACCTACATGTAACTACACTGTATAACTAAACCTATATGTCACTACACCTATGTAATTACAACTATGTAACTACATTACAACTATGCAACTACACTTATATAACTATGCCTATGTAACTACACCTATATAACTACATGTATATAGCTACACCTATATGTTACTACACCTATGTAGCTACATATATGATTGCAACTATTTGTAATTATACTTATAGAATTACACCTGTATAAAACTAGACCTTTATGTCATTACACCTATGTAACTACACTTATGTAGCCTCACCTATATAACTACATCTATATGTAACTGCACATATAAAACCTCACTGATGTCATCACTGTCCAAAGAACAACATGCATCTCCAAAACAGGAAGTTTACAGGAGGAGGCAAAAATTTACTTAACTTTTAGTGTAAGTGAACGTAAAGAGGTTTAATTCCAAATATTTTAGGAGCATTTATATTGGTCCATTCACCACTCAATGTAAAGGATACTTGTCATGTTCAAAATAAAAATCAACAAACATGGAGATGTGTTTGTTTTTGTACAGTGATGACATGTAACTACACCTTTATGTGGCTACATCTATATATTTTTACATCCATATGTAACTACATCCATATGTAATTACATCTATGTAACTACATCTATATGGAATGTCTCAATGTAACTACTGTTCATGCTTGTTGTTTACATCCATCCTGAGTGACTTGTAGACAGGCAGACTTTGCAATGTATAGACACATCTGGCATTTCCACGTGTCTCAAATGCATTTCCAGTGGCTGCTAATCAGATCTTGTGACTGGAGGAAGGTGCACATGAACTGCAAATAAAACATGAACAAAAGGTAGAGGAGATGAAGGAAAAGCTATGCAGTTGCTCTTGTCTCTGTGCCCATGCTGTGATGATGCAGTTCATTAGGTAGTCCTGTGTTGCTTTTGTTGCTGATCCACTCATATCAGTGCAATGCACACTAACATACCACCACCATGTCAGTGTCACTGCCACAGTGAGATTGACCATTATCCAAATAATACCTGCTATGTGGGGGTCTGAACAGGGTAAAAGGGGGCTAACAAAGTATACAGAGAAACAGATGCTACTTCAGTCTGTAACTGTAGAACTACAAAATGCACCTACATGGTAAGTGGAGCTGATAAAATGGAGATACAAGGAGGTGTACTTAACAAAGGGGTCAGTTGGTGCATGTCCACGTCTGTGGCTCACGCATCCAGAAGCTAAATTGGGCCAGTGCTTTTGTCATCTGAATATGAGAAGAAAGGGAGCTTCACTGGAGAAAATGTCTCTCAGTCAGAGGAGAGCACTACAGATGAAAATGAATGTGTCTGTGGAACTCTGAGACAGATCGCTTCATAAATGTTACATCATTTCTTTCAGATCGCTGAATTAAATATTAAGCGGCAGGATAATGAACTGCACTGTACCTTATGCTGAACCCCGAGATCCATACAGCTTTATCAAATATGACTGATAACCAATCACCCAGATTCCACCCTACTCTACACCCAGCAGACTGCACAAATCAGTACATTTCCATGTTTTCATTTCAGTTCTCTTAAAGTGAGAGTGTAACAAAAAATTTATAAAGTATTTATGTTTGGGACAGGTCATAAAATGTGTCTACTTCCTCTTGTTTAGTCTATGTGTCATGCATCCCTCTAGCTCCAATTCACCTAAGAACCCTATTTACCAGACACCCTGGGAGATCATGTGACTGTAGAACCTCCGCAATCCACCAATTCTTAATTCTTCAGGTGATTAAGATCAATACTGGCCTGTTTCACCTGCTCTGTTTGTCATGTGACTACTCTTAGTTTAATTTATAAGCCTGGGCTTTAGACTAGATACTTTGAGAAGTATTGGTTCTTATAGTACAGTTACTGAGGGTGTCCTGTTTGTTATTTTGTCCTATTGTGAACTTGACCGTATTTCTGGACTTTCTGACTTTGCCTTTTTGCCTTTTCCCATTTTCGGATCTTGGTTGCCAGATCACATCTTTGTTATGTCCTTTTTGTATTTTCTGTGTCTTTTGTTTTTTTGTTGTTGTTGTTGTTTTTAGTATATGACCTATACCTGCTTACTGAGTGTGAGTATTTTCAGACCTTTTATAAGTAAAGCAAGCATTGGGCTGGTTCTGTCATGTTACAATATGGGCCTTGTCTCATATATACTCAAAAACAAATTTAATTTAAAAAAATGCATAATTTTACTGACCTCCAAAACAAGGGAAAACTGCATTTCACAGCCACTGGGAAAAGAGGTTCATATATGGATTGTATGAACTGGGAATTAAATGGAATATCTTCAAACTTTACCAGCATTTACATACTACATCAAACTTTTTATTTTAAAAAGTGAACACTTTTTCATCATGTGAATACTTCAGTCCAGTTTCATTCAGTTAGCATATACAGGCTTTACTACCTCAACATAAAGCACAATTGCAATTAATGTTTTCATTGTGTACGTTAAAGAAAGTCCCTTGGATAATTTTAGTGCATTAAAATAATACCAGTGTCATTTTTTGAGTAAGAAAAGCCAGAGAGGATTGCTGAAACTAGTCTAGAAGCTTCCTCTCCTGTGTGACATTTTCCCCATTACCTGTGTGACTGCAGTGCTCTATTGAAAATGTATCTATGGCCCAGATCTGGCTGCTCTCTGTGTGCCCCTCACACTAAGAGAAAGGAGTGACACTATCAAAGAGGCCGGAGCCAAACCTGGGGAATTTGTTTCCTTTCCTCTCTGACCCCAGAAGCACAGCGCACCACTCACACACACCGCAGAGAGAAAAAAACATCTCACACTCTTTTGTGCTGCTCATCTTTCATCTGTGTGCTATATTGTGCTATAGAAAGATTTATCAGAAAACATTTGAGGACTAAAGCATTTGTGAGTATAAAATCACTATTAAAAAAGGGGCTGTTAAAATAATTAATCACATTCTTTAGGGCTATTAATCATGATTAATCATATTGTATAAGCTCAGATTTTATCATAAAGAAAGATTATTTTTCCATTTAAAAAGTAGTGCATTTGGTTAAACCTGGCTGAATGGACAAAATAAGCTTCATCAGAATGTATTTAATACGCTGCTCAAAAAAATAAAGGGAACACTTAAACAACACAATATAACTCCAAGTAAATCAAACTTCTGTGAAATCAAACTGTCCACTTAGGAAGCAACACTGATTGACAATCACATGCTGTTGTGCAAATGGAACAGACAACAGGTGGAAATCATTGGCAATTAGCAAGACACACTCAATAAAGGAGAGGTTCTGCAGGTGGGGACCACAGACCACTTCTCAGTACCTTTCTGCTTTCTGGCTGATGTTTTGGTCACTTTCGAATGTTGGTGGTGCTTTCACACTCGTGGTAGCATGAGACAGACTCTACAACCCACACAAGTGGCTCAGTAGTGCAGCTCATCCAGGATGGCACATCAATGCGAGCTGTGGCAAGAAGGTTTGCTGTGTCTGTCAGCGTAGTGTCCAGAGACTGGAGGCGCTACCAGGAGACAGGCCAGTACACCAGGAGACGTGGAGGAGGCTGTAGGACAGCAACAACCCAGCAGCAGGACCGCTACCTCCGCCTTTGTGCAAGGAGGAACAGGAGGAGCACTGCCAGAGCCCTGCAAAATGACCTCCAGCAGGCCACAAATGGCAGGACGCTTGGCATTTGCCAGAGAACACCAGGATTGGCAAATTCACCACTGATACCCTGTGTTCTTCACAGATGAAAGCAGGTTCACACTGAGCACATGTAACAGACGTGACAGAGTCTGGAGACGCCGTGGAGAGTGATCTGCTGCCTGCAACATCCTTCAGCATGACCCGTTTGGCAGTGGGTCAGTAATGGTGTGGGGTGGCATTTCTTTGGAGGGCCGCACAGCCCTCCATGTGCTTGCCAGAGGTAGCCTGACTGCCATTAGGTACCGAGATGAGATCCTCAGACCCCTTGTGAGACCATATGCTGGTGCGGTTGGCCCTGGGTTCCTCCTAATGCAGGACAATGCTAGACCTCATGTGGCTGGAGTGTGTCAGCAGTTCCTGCAAGATGAAGGCATTGAAGCTATGGACTGGCCCGCCCGGTCCCCAGACCTGAATCTGATTGAGCACATCTGGGACATCATGTCTCGCTCCATCCACCAACGCCACGTTGCACCACAGACTGTCCAGGAGTTGGTGGATGCTTTAGTCCAGGTCTGGGAGGAGATCCCTCAGGAGACCATCCACACCTCATTAGGAGCATGCCCAGGCGTTTTAGGGAGGTCATACAGGCACGTGGAGGCCACACACAATACTGAGCCTCATTTTGACTTGTTTTAAGGACATCACATCAAAGTTGAATCAGCCTGTCGTGTGTTTTTCCACTTTAATTTTGTGACTCCAAATCCAGGCCTCCATTGGTTAATAAATTTGATTTCCATTGATGATTTTTGTGTGATTTTGTTGTCAGCACATTCAGTTTTGTACAGAACAAAGTATTCAATGACAAGATTTCATTCATTCAGATCTAGGAGTGTTCCCTTTATTTTTTTTAGCAGTGTACTTCAAGCAATTCGGTAACATTATCCTAATCATGTAAATGCAGGATTCACATGAACTGAACATGGAACTCATATGAACACAGGGAGAGCATGAAAAGAGTGTGAAAGCAGTTTCCAGTTTTCATCAACTCATCTAGCAAGAACAACAGTGTCTGCATGTTCCAGCTCCTTTGTGATTGCAGCCTCTCTCTCATACTGCAATGTTATGTCATGTCAGACTTTACATATTCTTTACATAGAATGACAGAAGTTGGAAATAACTTTGACTTTATCATAACTTTTATCATCTTAACACATTGTCATAATAGAAGTTTCCATTTAAATGCTGTATTTGAAGCTGTTCTGCTGTAGAAAGAAAAAAACATAAAGCTCGTAAACAGCTGGGCCTCAACTACAGGATGTTTGAAGCGTCATGAAAGATGTTTAAAAATTTGTGGTGTTAATAATTTGTCACATTATCATGCTTTAACTTTGACACCACAAATACAAATGTGTTGACGTATCATAATCTGAATGTAGAACTAAATTCCATTAACTTTTGACTTTTTATGAGGCTGAAGTCATCTTCACAATCACCAGCTTCTTGTTCTAATTTCCCTGTTCCACCTTAGCAGCTGACTTCACCCTCACAACTTTTAGTGTTTGAGAGTTTCTCACTGCAGATTAAATGTAAATGTCAGAAACCAGAATGTTTATAAATGCAAACGAGTCCATTTGTCACCAAATTACTCATATCTTAAATGTCTCTTTGTTAGCTGCTAGCTATGTTACTGCTATGCTGCTATGCAGTCTGTATGCCAATCTTCAGAGTTACAGCGTGTATTAGCAGTTACACAATATCTCCAGCACAACAGAGCAGTAAAAGAGTCACATAAGCTCCGGAGCCACATGTTGCCAACCCCTTGTCTAAACCAAAAAGTAACCGCCAGTAACCAGAATTGACAATGATGGAAAAAGCATAGTCATAATAGAACTAACTACACACTGACTACAAAGGCTTTGTATGCACTGGACAACAGAAGAAAGAACTGCTTTTAGTTCCCTAAAGTTTCCTAAAGAATTGTAACTAAAATGAATCACTGTGAAATGTGATTTTTATACCTGAACTTAATGCCAATCTACTGTAAAATGTGCAGTGAATTTGATTGTACAGGGAGATCTTGTTTTGTAGGCCTGTTGATAGCTAGTAAAGCACACAAAAATAACAATTCTAATGCAGCAGGGGCTGCGGTTCGACAAACTGAGTGAAGGTAATGTGCTGGAGAAAAAAGACAGAGGCAGCTGGTTGGACAGATGTCCTCCCTATAGGAGGCTAAGGGACAAAAGTAACAGAGCAAGCCCAGCACACCACATTCTCTCTGGGCTCCAGCAGCCAGCTTAGGACCCTCTCTGTGGGTCACCTCCAGAAGTTAATGACCCTCTCCGGGTCTGCACTAGCCCACCACAGGAGCCACATTAGCCCCACAGCCAGGAGGACGCACTTGGGCATATAGTTTGTAGCACAACATAGCAGATCATTGCACGCAGTGATAGTGTATCAGTTACACCATACACTTCAAGGTTTATCTACTCTGTCACTTTCACTTTACAAGCATCATGTGCTTTCATAAATGGACCACAGAATGGGGGGCTAGCTGAGCTAGAGCCTAGTATTTTTGTTAGCATGGGCCAAAGAACATTCTCAAGTCTATTGGGTAAAATCCAGTCCAGTTTGATGCATATATGCATAAAATTAGAGAGATTAACCTTATAGCCTATAATCACAGTCAATGCAATAAAATTAAATTGCTATTTATTTTTATTACCAGGCCCTGCTTCTGTTATAATTAATCAATTTTATCCTGTGTCAATTAGAAGTTTGTGTCTTTTCATATTGAGGCCAGCTGCGGTAAAATAACATACCATAAAAAATACCATTTGCTTAATGGTTCTTGACTCCTATTGTTCCTGGCTCCTTTGACACTTAATGTTTCTCTTTCTTGGCATTGTGGCACCTTTATTTGTAATGTTAAGGTTCTACCAATTTTGTCCTAGAAATTCATGCTCTTAAAAATAAATTGTTAAAGAATTTATCTATTTTCTAGAGCATATTGCCACTGTCAGAACAAAACCTTACATCTCCAAAATGACAACTTTACAGGAGAAACCAAAAACATACTTCACTTTTAATGTAAGTCAATGGAACCAGTTGTTCCCCCCCAAGTAATTTTGGGCCATTTCTTTCAGTCCATCTATCAAAAGATTTACACACAATGCAAGGGCAACATACATTTTCAAATTAAGTCAAAAACTGAAAAATGACATAAATGGCACAAAAATGGAGATACAGGGTTTTGTTCTGACAGCAGTGGTATCATCTTGGCAGCAGATAAAATGAGTCATAGCAATATAGGCTATAATAAATGACTTATGTAAAGAAGATTGGAAATGGGGGTCCACGTTGACCAATTATTGTATATCTTATCAAGATCAAGAAACGTCAGTTTTTTCTTAATTTTTTTTTGTATGGTGTACGATGCCTGGATTCACCTGTCTGCAGTCCGTGTCTCCATATAGTGCACTTCTAAGTCTTATCTGTGCTCAGGAGATCATGCTGACCCACAAGCACAAGCCCTCACACTCTTAGCCCAGCAGCACCTGCAATGAGGGCTGCATCTCGTGTGATTTCACTGATGCCCCTCATTGTGGAGAAGCCTCGCACAGCTGCTGTATCAGTAGGCCTGATGAATCAATAATTCAGCATGTTGGTGTTAATCTTTGATGAGCAGAGCTCCTGTGGTCAAGCGCTAATGAATAGTGGCTGTGCTGGTTAGCAGACTGCGTTCACTGGAGACTGGATGAAGAGGCTGCATGCAGAGCGAGGACATGCTGCAGCGCTGGTCACAATGACCTGTTTACTGCTTTCCAAACACGAGTCACCTTTACTCATCAAGTCAGTCCAACTGTGAGAACACAGTGGAGAAAGTGTCTTCATTTACCTCCTGCATAAAGCCATGAATGCACATTGTTTAGCATTTTTTGTTAGCAAGTCTACCTTTAAGCCTAAAACTTCATGAACATCCACATACTAAGCCTTATTAGCAAATGATGCAAAATTATAATTTTAGTAAATGTAAGTCTGGATGTGCTGGCAGGTCCATCAAGGTTCAGATAAGGCCCTTCATGTAGTTTAGGTATGAGGTATGAGGTGAAATATGATGTAACTAGGCAAGTAATGTTAGCGTAGATGAAATCGGACACTTAGCATTAGGCTTAAACATTTTAGGTACCTTTCTTGGGGTAAATCTCAAACCATGTCACCACCAATTGAATATAGTACAGTAAGACCCAGGTAGCCTAAACCCCCAAGAGGTGCAACTGTCTAAGTGCTGGCCCTATCATCAGGAGATCACGTTTGATCCCTGGTGATGCTACAGCCATCTGTGGCCAGCAGTCCAAGAGAGCACAATTGGCCTCACTCTCTAGATGGGTAGGATGGCCCCCCTTCTCCCCCATCACTCAATGCAATGCTAGTCAGCGCAATCGTCTGTTAGCTGATGTCTAACAGACGATTGCAGACAGTGAGACCTGGTTGTTGACGCTTTCCTCCAAGCGCATTCAGCTGTCTAATGACGTTACGTGAATGGCAGTTCGAAAAGATGTGGTGGCTGGCTGCACAGGTCTCGGCCTTTGCCCTCCTAGCACTAGTAGTATCGTGTGATGGAGCCCTAAGTAGTGGATGGAATTTGGTTATGACAAAATGGGAGAAATTTGGGGAAAATAATAATAATACTAACAACAATAATAATAATAAATAGTAAGGTAGCCTTATGAGTCCTTTTTGGGGGGCGTGCTACTATTTAAGTAAATAAAGCCAAATTAGAATATCAAATTTGACAGAGTGTCTCATCCCTTCACTATATGTGTTTCTGCTATGTAAGAACTTCATACAATCATTGCACATTTTATCAGAAAGACCAACCACACTGGTGCACTTTGTAGATTTTTTTTTACAAGTACTGATTGTAGCCCAATATAGGGCCACTGGATTTTATGTATATTCTTCCATTTACTCAGTGCCTATTTCGGTCACCTGCTGTGCTGTAATCTGCATTCTTGCGAGTGCATCTTCTACAGTGTTCTTGCAGCGTGCTGCAGGCTTTGTGACTAAGGCTTTGTATTGTTTTAAGCTTTTAACATAGGAAGAGAGCACACAGAGTGAAAGGCCACATTAGTGCGCACCGATGCACATCCAGTAGTCTTATTTAAATTAGGTTCTTCACAGTTCACCACACCATCTTGGCAAATACTGGAATCACCTTCATTAAAGAGAGCACATTCCTTAAATAATCCCTTTCTCTAATTGTGAGGATTTCTCATTGCAATTTACTGAAACCTTGGAAGGTTGAGGGCGATGCTTTATCCTTTTTCTCCTACTACAGCTTATCCTGTGTGTATCAAGAGAAGTGTCTGCATATTCTAAGAGTATTTTTAATTAGAGTATTTTCAATCCAAAAGGGCTTTGCACAGTTTTCACATTCTCCTTAAATCATATTCCTATAAACTCAGCAGGGCTGCACAGTGTATTGTTTGTTAATTGTTATTAAGACACTGACCTTCACAGTACTGATATTGCAGCAGGGTACAATATTTGCTGCTAGCCAATTACTGAATGTTTTACTGTGTGCTATTTGCATCCTGACCAGTCACAGATGTTCTTTGGGTGTTTGGATGAATCGAGACATTCACATGATCCAAGAAACTTTAATAATTTAGGTAAAAATGGTGCAGGCCAATCCAGGGCTTACTAATGTGTTTCATTAAGGTATATTGCAGCTGCAATATGTAGCAATAGCAAAAGCAATGTTGTTGTACCGGTATTGTACAGCATTACCCATAATGCATTTTTTCATTATGAGAGTAAGAATTAGCTTAATTAAAAAACTTTCCTTCCAAAAAATGAATTTCACAGGTGAGAAAGTGTATGATTTTAGCATACTTTACATTTTCATGTACATGTTATCACACTTCACATGTGAAGTATATGTGACTTTTCTGTAAGTCATATCTGGATGAATTTTTATTCCTTTTTTGTTGTTCAAATATCGTAATATTTATCAGAAAAAACAAGTTATTGTAATGTGTCTAATTCTTAGTGTGAACATTTTACTCATGACATTGACTACAAGTTCATCAAATACACATTTCTGGGGACTTTACATGCTGTTGCTGTCTAATAAAATAAATAAACATTTTTAAAAATGCAGCTCCATTTTACAAAAGAAGGCAAAAACATTCTTCACTTTGAATGTAGGTTAAATTTTCAAGATTTTGTAAGTAATGTTAGAGTAAGTAAGTAGGTGTAAGAGTGAGAGTAAAATACAGCTGCTCTGTTCAAATTATGTAGAAAAATAAAAAATAAAATGAAGATACTTTTTTAAGCAGATGATATCCTGTAAGCAGAGACAGGAGCCTGATATTTTGTCTCTAAAATGGGCCATCTGATAACAGACTACCAAAACACAAAACTGAGAAGTAAAAGACACTGTGAAGCAGACTGTGCCTTTGCTTTGTGCAGCATTGTGCTTGTGTGAGGTCAGAAGCATGCTGTGAGAGATCCTGGGGAGGAATTTTACTGCCACAATCTGGTGCCCATGCTTGTGTTACCAGGACTAATTACTGTCCAGCCCTGCAGCCATACTCTCTATCTACACAAACAGCTAACATATGACGCCTCACCTTCACCTGACCTATACTGAAAGATGGAGCTCAACAAGCAACAGGTGGCTGTGTTACATTGTGTCTGTGAGAGTGTTTGGGTGTTAGTGCAGAATTGTTGTTGAGACTCTCAATTTGTTGTGGGCAAATGAGGAGACGAGTCCTGTAGTGTGGGTACAGTAAATATTTCAGGACAATGACAAACATCGCATTTCTACATGTAAGATGCACTTAACACAGGTAATTTTAATGTAATTGCTGGTCAAAACCTTAACTGATCTTGGTCAGTTTGCTTAATGAGGTGACTATCCATCCATCCATCCATCCATGTATCCATCCATCCATCCATCCATCCATCCATCCATCATCTTCCGCTTCTCCGGGGTTCGGGTCGCGTGTGACTTATATTGGTTTAATACAACCCCAATTCCAGAGAAGTTGGGACGTTAGGTAAAACATAAATAAAACCAGAATACAATGATTTGCAAACCCTTTTCAACCTATATTCAATTGAATACACTACAAAGACAAGATATTTAATGTTCAAATGGATAAACTTTATTATTTTTTGCAAGTATTCACTCATTTTGAATTTGATACCTACAACACGTTCCAAAGAAGTTGGGACAGGGGCAACAAAAGAATGGGAAAGTTGAGGAATGCTCAAAAAACACCTCTTTGGAACATTCCACAGGTGAACAGGTCAATTGGAAACAGGCGAGTGTCATTGGGTATAAAGGGAGCATCCCTGAATGGCTCAGTCATTCACAAGTAAGGATGGGGCGAGGTTCACCACTTTGTGAACTGCGTGAGCAAATAGTCCAGCAGTTTAAGAACAACGTTTCTCAATATGCAATTGCAAGGAATTTAGGGATTTCATCATCTACAATCCATAATATCATCAAACGATTCAGAGAATCTGGAGAAGTCTCTGCAAGTAAGCGACAATGCCAAGCCACATTCTGCACGAGTTACAACAGCGTGTCTTCGTAGTAAAAGAGTGCGGGTACTAAACTGGCCTGCCTGCAGTCCAGACCTGTCTCCCATTGAAAATGTGTGGCACATTATGAAGCGCAAAATACGACAACGGAGACCCCGGACTGTTGAGCAACTGAAGTTGTACATCAAGCAAGAATGGGAAAGAATTCCACCTACAAAGCTTCAACAATTAGTGTCCTCAGTTCCCAAACGCTTATTGAGTGTTGTTAAAAGGAAAGGTGATGTAACACAGTGGTAAACATGCCCCTGCCCCAACTTCTTTGGAATGTGTTGCAGGCATCAAATTCAAAATGAGTTAAACATTAAACATCTTGTCTTTGTAGTGTATTCAATTGAATATAGGTTGAAAAGGATTTGCAAATCATCATATTCTGTTTTTATTTATGTTTTACACACCATCCCAACTTCATTGGAATTGGGGTTGTACATTACCAGAACACAGTTATTTTTTAATTAATTTTAATTAATATAATATTTCTATACCTAACTCAACTGCTTTCATGATCAAGCAGGCTGTCATGATTTCCAAACGGATTTAGATAGATCAGTACATGCCTGTGGCTGCCCAGGTAACTTTCTTTCATGCTCCTCAGTATTGTCAGCCAGGGCAGTGGGTAATACACACAAATGATGGCTTGAACATAGATTTTAGATGGATAGCACTGCAAAATTGCTAGAAAAGCTAAAAAATATACATAAACATAAAATACATAATATACATAAAATACACAACAAGTATTTGCACTGCACTTAAAACTGAAAAAAAATCAGAGCGCAAAAAAATATTTGCACTGTTTGAGAATTTTATGACAGTTTTATGTGATAAATGAATATATTATAGTGAATTTGTTCAGTGACTGTGTGCGTGTGTGTGTTTTGGTGTGCATCCACTGAACAATAATCAATCAGTACGGCATGGTTGCCATCGCACTGATGATAAATGAGGCATTGATAATTGTATTAATACTCCAATTCACATTCAGTCGCTCAGTTAAACATTTGGGCTATGCTTGTCTACAGAGGGAACAACAGATGGACTCACCCTATGAGGGGGAAGTGTTAAAGTCTCTCTCTCCCTCTCTATCTCTCTCTCTCTCTTCCTCTCTCCAACTACTACACCCCCCCCCCAACATCCCACACACATATACGCACACGCATATAAAATGGGTGCAAGGGGGCCTTGTCAACAAACGCTGCAATATTCTTGTTTATTTCCTCTGCCATCTACATTTAGTGCTCTTCTCTCTCTCTCTCTCTCTCTCTCTCTCTCTTGCTCTCTCTATCTTCCTTTTTTCTCCTTTCCTGTCTCTCTCTTCCTTTTTTCATAAACACCCTTTTCACGTTTCTTTTCCTTGCCTCTCCTTTTCCTCCTTTCTCTCTGACAGCTCCAGTTGGACCCTATGGAGAGGCACCAGCACAAAAGGGCCCGCTCCGCTGTGAGAGGGGCTTCTGACCAAACAAAGCACTTCTGTCCAGCATACATGCATGCAAACACACAAAGCCACCATTCTTCTGAGGCCCAGCGTGCATGGTGGAGTATAGCTTAAGAGCCATCCATCAAAGCTCTAGACCAACAGCAGGGCTCTGAGAAACTGGATCAGGACCCATCTCCGATTGACAAGTGGATCATAACACTCCCTCGCAGTCAGACAGAGGGAGGAAAGGAGCTAGCCAGTTTCCGTGCCGCATGTGGTACACCCGAGCACGCAGGATAAAAAAATCCAGTTGTAGTGTATTATTTACACCATGACCAGTAATAATATTCAAAACTAATAAATAACTGGGAAAATTGAGAATGCCAGGTAGTTTAATAGCTATGCTGTTAAAAGAAAAACATTCTGAGAACAAGTTCAAGAACTAGTTTGACAACTAGTTTGTCCCCTTACCCTTAGAAAACATTTTTTTTGTTATGAATATATGTTGTTATATTTATCTATGACAAAAACTACATACACAAGTCTATTGTCCAACTATCTATAGTATGCAATGATTTTACCCATTGAAATCCTCTGATCACAATTATGACCAAAATTTTGTTTTCAGCTTGTGAAGCTCTTGTTTCTAAAGTTGTTAATGTGTTTTCTGCTGTCTGCTGTACTACAACAGTTACATGCTGTCTGCTGTACTATAACAGTTTACACACACACACACACACACACACACACACACATATATATATATATATATATATATATATATATATATATATATATATACTGCTCAAAAAAATAAAGGGAACACTTAAACAACACAATATAACTCCAAGTAAATCAAACTTCTGTGAAACTGTCCACTTAGGAAGCAACACTGATAGACAATCAATTTCACAGCTGTTGTGCAAATGGAACAGACAACAGGTGGAAATTATTGGCAATTAGCAAGACACACTCAATAAAGGAGTGGTTCTGCAGGTGCGGACCACAGACCACTTCTCAGTACCTTTCTGCTTTCTGGCTGATGTTTTGGTCACTTTTGAATGTTGGCGGTGCTTTCACACTCGTGGTAGCATGAGACGGACTCTACAACCCACACAAGAGGCTCAGGTAGTGCAGCTCATCCAGAATGGCACATCAATGCGAGCTGTGGCAAGAAGGTTTGCTATGTCTGTCAGTGTAGTGTCCAGAGACTGGAGGTGCTCACAGGAGACAGACCAGTACACCAGGAGATGTGGAGGAGGCCGTAGGAGGGCAACAACCCAGCAGCAGGACCGCTACCTCCGCCTTTGTGCAAGGAGGAACAGGAGGAGCACTGCCAGAGCCCTGCAAAATGACCTCCAGCAGGCCACAAATGTGCATGTGTCTACACAAACGGTTAGAAACCAACTCCATGAGGATGGTATGAGGGCCCGACGTCCACAGATGGGGGTTGTGCTCACAGCCCAACACCGTGCAGGACGCTTGGCATTTGCCAGAGAACACCAGGATTGGCAAATTCGCTGCTCTTCACAGATGAAAGCAGGTTCACACTGAGCACATGTGACAGATGTGACAGAGTCTGGAGACGCCGTGGAGAGCGATCTGCTGCCTGGAACATCCTTCAGCATGACCCGTTTGGCAGTGGGTCAATAATGGTGTGGGGTGGCATTTCTTTGGAGGGCCGCACAGCCCTCCATGTGCTCGCCAGAGGTAGCCTGACTGCCATTAGGTACCGAGATGAGATCCTCAGACCCCTTGTGAGACCATATGCTGGTGCGGTTGGCCCTGGATTCCTCCTAATGCCGGACAATGCTAGACCTCATATAGCTGGAGGGTGTCAGCAGTTCCTGCAAGATGAAGGCATTGATGCTATGGACTGGCCCGCCCGGTCCCCAGACCTGAATCTGATTGAGCACATCTGGGACATCATGTCTCGCTCCATCCACCAACGTCACGTTGCACCACAGACTGTCCAGGAGTTGGCGGATGCTTTAGTCCAGGTCTAGGAGGAGATCCCTCAGGAGACCATCCGCCACCTCTTCAGGAGCATGCCCAGGCGTTGTAGGGAGGTCATACAGGCACGTGGAGGCCACACACAATACTGAGCCTCATTTTGACTTGTTTTAAGGACATTACATCCAGGTTGGATCAGCCTGTAGTGTGTTTTTCCACTTTAATTTTGTGTGTGACTCCAAATCCAGGCCTCCATTAGTTAATAAATTTGATTTCCAGTGATGATTTTTGTGTGATTTTGTTGTCAGCACATTCAACTTTGTACAGAACAAAGTATTCAGTGAGAATATTTCATTCATTCAGATCTAGGATGTGTTATTTGAGTGTTCCCTTTATTTTTTTGAGCAGTGTATATAACACAGTGGCTCACTTTTGCTATTGAAAGTGAGCTTTACTATTAAGTTTTTTTCTTTTTTATACAACCCAAATTCCAATGAAGTTGGGTTATTATGTAAAACATAAATAAAAACAAAATATGATGATTTGCAAATGCTTTTCAACCTATATTCAATTGAATACACTACAAAGACAAGATATTTAATGTTCAAACGGATAAACCTTATTGTTTTTTTGCAAATATTTACTCATTTTGAATTTGATGCCTGCAACACGTTCCAAAGAAGTTGGGACAGGGGCAACAAAAGACTGGGAAAGTTGAGGAATGCTCAAAAAACACCTGTTTGGAACATTCCACAGGTGAACAGGTTAATTGGAAACAAGTGAGTGTCATTAATGGATATAAAAGGAGCATCCCTGAAAGGCTCAGTCGTTCACAAGCAAGGATGGGACGAGGTTCACCACTTTGTGAAAAACTGTGTGAGCAAATAGTCCAACAGTTTAAGAACAACGTTCCTCAATGCGTAGTTGCAAGGAATTTAGGGATTTCATCATCTACAGTCCACAATAACATCAAAAGAGTCAGAGAATCTGGAGAAATCTCTGCAAGTAAGCGGCAAGGCAGCAAAGCAACATTGAATGCCCGTGACCTTCGATCCCTCAGGCAGCACTGCATTAAAAACCAACATCATTCTGTAACGGATATTACCACATGGGCTCAGGAACGCTTCAGAAAACTATTGTCAGTGAACACAGTGCAAGTTAAAACTCTGCCATGCAAAGCGAAAGCCAGATATCAACAAAATCCAGAAACGCTGTCGGCTTCCCTGGGCCTGAGCTTATCTGAGATGGACTGACGTAAAGTGGAAAAGTGTCCTGTGGTCTGACGAGTCCACATTTCAAATTGTTTTTGGAAATCATGGACGTTGTGTCCTCCAGGCCAAAGAGGAAAAGGACTGTGCAGATTGTCAATAGCGCAAAGTTCAAAAGCCAGCATCTCTGATGGTATGGGGGTGTGTTAGTGCCCATGGCATGGGTAACTTGTACATCTGTGAAGGCACCATTAATGCTGAAAGGTACATACAGGTTTTGGAGCAACATATGCTGCCATCCAATCAACGTCTTTTTCAGGGACGTCCCTGCTTATTTCAGCAAGACAATGCCAAGCCACAGTCTGCACGTGCTACAACAGCATGTCTTCGTAGTAAAAGAGAGCGGGTACTAGACTGGCCTGCCTGCAGTCCAGACTTGTCTCCCATTGAAAATGTGTGGCACATTATGAAGCGCAAAATACGACAACGGAGACCCCGGATTGTTGAGCAACTGAAGTTGTACATCAAGCGAGAATGGGAAAGAATTCCACCTACAAAGCTTCAACCATTAGTGTTCTCAGTTCCCAAACGCTTATTGAGTGTTGTTAAAAGGAAAGGTGATGTAACACAGTGGTAAACACGCCCCTGTCCCAACTTCTTTGGAGCGTGTTGCAGGCATCAAATTCAAAATGAGTGAATATTTGCAAAAAAACAATAAAGTTTATCCGTTTGAACATTAAATATCTTGTCTTTGTAGTGTATTCAATTGAATATAGGTTGAAAAGGATTTGCAAATCATCGTATTCTGTTTTTATTTATGTTTTACACAACGTCCCAACTTCATTGGAATTGGGGTTGTACATTAGCAGAACACAGTTATAGGCATCAATATGGTACAATACTTTTGTTATGTGGATCACATGACATGGATCACCTAAAGATTTTAATTAATATAATATTTCTATACCTGCTCCAGCACCCCCCCCCCTCCCCCCCGCGACCCTGACGGAGAAGCGGCTTAGATAATGGATGGATTTCTATACCTAACTCAACTGCTTTCATGATCAAGCAGGCTGTCATGATTTCCAAACTGATTTAGATAGATCAGTACATGCCTGTGGCTGCCCAGGTAACTTTCTGTTTTATTTATGTTTTACACAACATCCCAATTTCATTGGAATTGGGGTTGTAACTTGCCTTTGGCTAAAATGTTCATTCAAGAGAGACTATGTTATATTTGACATTATACAAGTATATTGCCTCAGTTTTTTGTGTGATTCATGGTTAACCATATAAAACATATATTTTTTGATTGCTTGTGTAATTGGCTCTGGTGTAATCTGACTCTGTAGTTTCATATATTTTGCAATTATGACCAAGAATAACACTTCTTACTTGCATAGCTGTAGAAAATGGGGGATTAAACAG
Organism: Pygocentrus nattereri; assembly: GCF_015220715.1. Taxonomy (NCBI): domain Eukaryota; kingdom Metazoa; phylum Chordata; class Actinopteri; order Characiformes; family Serrasalmidae; genus Pygocentrus; species Pygocentrus nattereri. Next base: position 8,627,860 of record NC_051217.1, on the reverse strand, counting down.
ACGATCTTATCCTCGTAGCTCCAAAACAAACCTAAAGAAGCAAAACTTCAGATGCCAAAAATATCTTGGCCAATTATCTATGTTTGGGGCAAGGAAAATATAGTGTAAATGTGTTTTTTCACTGAATTATACCTTTAACTACACTTTAAACTGGCCTCAGATTATGGCCTTTTGAGTTTTAAGACTGATCCCTCATGTACAATGCTTCACCTGATGATGCATGGTCATTATTGAACCATTATTGTCCATTTTGCATTACATAGTCCTGTTTACCCACAAGCTTTGATGATAAATCCCAAAACACGGCCACACAAATTAGCTTGTAAAACCATGCCACATTCTATTCTGGAAACCTCTGCAATGACTCACACTAGAAGTGCTTCATATCCCTCCACAGACATTTTAACCGGTGACAAAAAGATTAAACAATTCACATTAGTAAGCTCCTCATAAATGCCCTACATCTGGAAGTCACTGTTCATTCACAACAGCATATATCCCTATGCAATAACACAAGCGCCTTTGGAAGTCTCATGTGGAGCTGTGAACGGCCTACCGGATTATCTATCATGTCTGGAGGACATGTGGGGGTGGGGGTGGGGGAGAAAGAGAGATCCAGCATACCCCTCGAGGGGTCCTTGCTGAAATAATTCCTCTCCAGTCTCATTGTTTTAGAAGCAGACTCAATGCAGGTTTAATAAATGCTGCCTGCTGCCTCTCGTCTCGCTGTACATTACTCATCTAAAGCAGACAACCACTGCCGGGTCACCGTCACACCAGCAAAGACGTCCCCACGGACAAGTTCTGGCTCTAGGGCCATAACCCAAGCTATGTTTATATGGACACTAAAGTAGAGGTGGGCAATTTGATGTCATTTTCGTGATTAATTATGTCACAATGAGTATTTTTGTTACTTGCATGAACCATAAAATGGACTTTATAACAACACTATCGAAGAAGTTATAAAACAATATTAAAGACGTTATATCAATTATCACTATAAAATAGCAGCAAACATAATAGTATGAAACAGTATAAAGGTATGAATCAACAATGCATATAATTCTTCTGTGATGTGAGTCCTGTGAAACTTCATGGGTTTCAAATATTCACTAGGAAGCTAGGAAGATGTAAATGATTAAATGAAGAGAGTCATTATTTGTTCTAAAATAATTGCTAAGGCTGTATATCATCAAGAATTAAGTGAGAAAATATGTTTTGAACTGATCATATTACAAAAATGGAGCTCAACTATACAGATGGGCAGATAACAGTAAAATAAACATCACCTCTGTAGCTATTTTTAAAGAGAATTTAATTTCTGCAAATATCTATTTTATGTCTATTATATTTATATTTATAATCTATGTTATATGTGATGGGCATAAAATAGTACTTGTGGCATGTGCAAAAGTTTGGACACCCTACTAAATCAGTACTCCGTACCTAGCAACACCCCTTCACAGCTTGCAAAAGCTTTTTGTAGGTCGCTTACTGTTCTTATTTTAGGACTTTTCAGCCACTCTTATATGCAGAACACATATAGTTCTGTGATATTCTTGAGTTGTTAATGGCGTTCAAGTCAGGAGACTGTGAGGGCTATTCCAACAAAATTCAGCATGCATTTCTTAAAGTAGTTCATTGCAGATTTTAAGGTGTCTTTTGGATCATTGTCCTGATCTAAAAGACTGTTTTCAACTTCAGTTTCTTGACTTTTACATTTACTTTCAGAATTTACTGACATTTAGTGGAATCAATTCTCCCATCTACCTCTGCAATGTTTCCTGTGCCACTGTCACACAAGCCCAAAGTATAACAGATCCACTTCTAAACAGTTGGCAAGGTGTTCTTTACATCAAATGCTGTTCCTCCTTTTCTTCAAATGTACCTTTGGTGATTGTGGCCAAAGAGTTCTAATCTGATTTCATCAATCAACAGTAATTGTTTCCAAAATGCCTTTGAGTTATCAAGATATTGCCTTTTGTAATGTGGTTGTAGGTAATGTTTCTTTCTGATGAGGCTTCCAAGCAGCAGTGCTGCACAGTAAGATAAGATAAGATAAGATAAGATAAGATAAGATAAGATAAGATAAGATAAGATAATCCTTTATTAGTCCCACAGCGGGGAAATTCACAAATTCACAGTACGGTAATAAACTGTAATTATTATATAATATTTTCTTGTTCAAAGAACTTCTGAAACATTGAATAAAACATCTAAAAATATCAAACAATTGCAAACTGTTGAACAGTAGTGTAAGCTGCTATGTATCTTAAAGTAACAAGTTTGTGATTGGATATCAGCATTATACAATGACCTCATTTTATTTTTATCAGTTATTTTATATTCCACTTGAAGTGAAACTGCTGCTTTGCTGGTTAAGTCATTCAAACTATAAAAAAATCTAACTAAATATTGTCACATATATCATGTATCAGGAAAAACATCTTCAAATATCATGAAATTATGAAACAACTCTAAATTTCTGAAAAAAAGAAATACATTTTGCACGGACGCGTCCGGTCTCACTGGTGCATCAGCTCTGTCCCCTGTGCTGCATGTACGAGTCACTGAGCTAAAGAGGCAAGAGGCAGAAGACTCGCACATGGATACCTCAGAAAGTCTGACGCTCACGCCAGTCTGTGAAAGAGAGAGAGAAAGAGAGAGATTTTTATCCTCCCACATGCTTTTGATGTATGCAGTGTGTATGATTTGTTGGCATTGGTGGTGAGCACTAGAGCACCAACGACATGCCATGCATCTGACGCAGCTGATGAAACACACACACACACACACACACACACACACACACACACACACACACACACACACATGTAGCGTAGCACTTTAATTCCACAGAAACGAAATTAGAAGTCACATTTTTCCAATTCCCCTCCACACCTCAGCAGCTTTGCAAAGTATTAAATAATTAATAGGGAATCAATTATTACATTTTTTTTTTCCCTCAAATGAACATTTTGCATTTTTCACGTAGTTGAGCACGGACAAAAGTAGGGGAGGAGGGGGGCGTGCTCCTGTTCAGCCATGCATGTGTGTTTCTCTTGTCCAATCGCAGCCCATTCAAGAGGAACCACAGGCTTAAATACTTGCATTTTAATGACACTCTCCAAACAGCGCCAAAGTGTGTGATTTTCCCTCACAGTCAAAGCCCATCACCACCACCACCACGGCAGATGAGGGGATGTGAAGGAGTGGAGGAGGATTTAAATGACACATGGACCCAAACCAACCCTGAAAATTCATTCACAAAGCTCCAGCCAGACTGGGCAGATGACTTTTCCTCTCTCCGGGCGAGACGCACTGAGGCTGTGTGGGAGTTTACTGGTGATGTCATCTGAATGGATTAATTAGGGCTAAACTTAGTCCTGGATCTGACTTTGCAAGCTGATACACTTTATGATAGAGCTGGTTTGTGTTGCTTTGATGCAGGCTCATTGACTAGGATTTTACAGTCCCCCCCAATGGGCCTTCTATCCAAAAATGACTTTCAATAAAATCTTTCAGTGGTCTTAAAGCATGCCACACCACAAATTAATTGTAATGTTAACCTATGTGTTTACATTAGACTACATATTTAAGAGTTTAGTATTATTTTTTCAGGTTGTGAATCTGAAAATGGTTCCCATTCATGAAATGTATTAAGTAAAAAGGTGGAGATAAGTAAATGTTGGCACTGTGCAGTGCTGATTGAAGAAATTGTATCTTTCTATGAGTATGAGGTATAAAAGTATGTCAGCATCTATATGAGCCCCCCCCCCCAGCAGTTACGTCACTTCGCTTGAACAACAGATTGGACCATGTACTGACAGTTATGGGATAATGATAATTCATCTAATAACTGTCAGTACACAGTCCACACTGCTGGTCAGAGTATCCCTGGAGCAGTGGACACTAAAGCTCAGAACTCAGAACCTACATTTCTGAAAATGTTTATACTTTTGCACTGAAATGTGGATCTCTGTGCTGAAAGCTGTTCGAGCCTGTTTCACTCCTCTTCCATAAGGGGAAAATATACAACATAATGCAGATACATATTTAATATTTAATATGTGCACACCAGGAGCTGATATGCATGCACACAGTGCTGATATTCATTTAAAGGGCCCATATCACCATTTTTCTAGTATTTTATTTTTACTTGGCGTGCACTTATACTGTTTGTGTGGTTTTATGTATGTATTATGGTCATAACTCATTTTTGCATGTGTTTTTTTCTGTAACGCGGAGCGAGGAGGCGGATGCATACGCTGAGATAAGCGATATTTATTAAGGGCAAATCCAGGGTCATAGTCGAGACAGTCCAGGATCATAGAGCCAACACGGATAGATCGGGGGGCAGACATGACATAAACCAGAATAAACACAGCAAACAGAGAATCAAACAACAAAAAGAGACCGAGACATCAAACAAAGACCGGCAAACACAAAAGGCAAACACAGGGCTTAACTACACAGGGATAATGAGGGTCAGGTGAAAACAATCAGGGGCGGAGTTACAAAATGAGGGGCAGGACTACAGATACCAAAACAAAAGCACATGGAAGACCAAAACAAAGGAGCACATGGAGTAGTGGGAAGAGCCAACCCTGACATTTTCCAGTAGCTCTTTATCCCTCAGAATGAAGAAGGCTTTTTTTGTTACTGTGCCTTTAAGACTGTAACATGTAAATAAGCTCTGATATAATTGGCTGCCCTGTAGTGTGTCTAATTCAAAAAGCACTCAGAGCTGAAACACTGCTTCTAACTTCAGTGTGAAGGGCTAAACTGCTGAGGCTGAAAAGGTGCTCATATGTAAATTAACTGGTACTTGTGACATCACAAAAACAATGAATTCTACAGAGCCATCCTGTATAAATAAAAATAATGCATGGTCATGCCTTATAAACATGTGGGAACAAGATTCTAATGCATGACCACAACTTGGTAAGGTGTGGGAATAAGATAAGTCATGGCCACAACTCAGTAAGGTGTGGGAACAAGTTCACGCCTTATTAATTCATGGTCATGCATTAGGATCTCGCTCCTACGCCTAACTAAGTCATAGTCACGCATTAGGATCTCGTTTCCATGCCTAAATCGTGGCCATGACATCATTATCTTGTTTCCACACCTTACTAAGTAGTGGCCACACATAATTTTTATTTATACAGAATGTCAGTAGTGCAGCTCTGTGGAATTCCAAACAGACTACACAATTTTAATATATGGGTCCTATGGAGTGCCGTTTGAATGGTACATTAAGAAAGTCGTTCATGTGTTTATTCAAACACCTTTATTTCAGAAGTGAGGGAAATCCAGTTTTCCTTTAATAACCAAACAGGTAAAACACTGTGGTCAGTCTCTCGCAACCCAATCCCCCCTCACTCCTTCTCTCAGGGGTTCACTCAAATCCCGGATTACTTCATGAGAAATGTCTTATCTGTGTTCCTGTATGAGGACATTGAGCCACCCTCTTCTCTAACCTGTTACAGGTGAGTTCAGGCAAGTTTCTCTCCTCAGATGATGAAAATGTTCCCTCACAAGATCAGGTTTTGTTGCTAGGAGACACAAGCATCATAAGGAGAGGCTCCTTCCTCAAAGCCACACAGCTCTCTTTCTCTCTCTCTCCCTTTCTCTCTGTGCTCTCTCTCTCTCTCTGTGTTATTTCTCTTCTCACTCACTCACCTCTCTCTCTCTCTCTCCCTCTCTCTCTCTCTCTCTCTCTCCCTCTCTCTCTCTCTCTCTCTCTCTCTCTCTCATCCTTTCCACTGCGCGGGGATCTGCACTCCCGGACTTTCTCGCGCTCACCCGCTAAAAGGCGGGAGAATCTGCGGCACCTCCGGACTCCAGCCCGCGGGATTCAGCACGGATTATCACGACCACTTTAGCGGAGGTTTGCGGCGATTTCACAGCGCGCAGAGACGCAGCGGTGGATCCGAAAACGGCGCTTCACAATAAAGTCGCAGGTAGCTTCATAAATCGGGGTCTGAGAGAGGCGCAGCGTTACTGTTATGACTGTTAGTGATGCATTTCTGAACTCCAATCTGGGCTCGATCTGTTTGACTAATGACAGATGACCACACTCGGAGTGAGTTCACTAACCTTACAGCCCGAGCGGCAATGCACTTTACTGGAAAACGCGCTGTGAGAGGCTGAGCTGAGAGAGCAAACTTTAAGCAGCTGCTCCTCATCAGCCTCAACTACAGTCCTGTCTTACACTAAATCAGAGCCGTCAGAGCAGCAGCGCTGAGGTCTAACTGTGGGAGTGAGGGTCAGGCGTCTCTGCGTGTGTACACTGAACCTGCGGCGTTAATAGTTTCTCTGAACGCTGTCGTTTGCTTACAAAGCCGAGGTACAATTTACTAAACTGAAGGATTTACATGGACCTGTCCTTTGAGGTCTGCTGTAATACTTCAGAGCAGTTTAGTCAGATAGATAGGCTGCACGCGAAGTCTCGCGCGGTGTTTGCTGCCACGTTTGTGGAAAGTTTGTCTTTTGTGCACCAATACTTACGTGATTTTTATATTTAGTGGACTGACTGGGTGAGAACCGCCTTAGTGGGATTAGAGATCTATGGGTTTGATGGAGAGTGAACTGCAAAACGCTCCAAAACAATCGTGCAGCCAAGGCTAAGATACAGAGCTGAGAGATAAAGAAAAATACATAGGAATACAAAAAGAGAGTGCGAACGAAAGAGAAACAGGGAGGCAGAAACAGAGAGAGAGAGAGAGAGAGAGAGAGAGAGAGAGAGAGAGAGAGAGAGAGAGAGAGGCAGGGACGTTATGCTAAGTAGCGATCGCGCTATAGAATCTGTCCTCGTGCAGTTTACTTCTTTCCCCACCTCACTCTGACAAGCCCCGCCCTCCTGCGCTGGGATTGGCTAATAGTTCATACCTATATGACAGACTACTGGTAAATATGAACTCCTAGTCAATCCCAGCGCAGGAGGGCACAAGCTACTGGCCAATCCTAACACTGGGAGGGTGAGCTGTGCCGGAATACAGGCGGGAAATGAAAAGGCGCGTCTTTTCAGCGAGCCGTTTTCTCCGGCAGTGAGTGTGTGTGTACGTGTGTGTGTGTGTGTGTGTGTGTGAGAGAGAGAGAGAGAGAGAGGCGAAACGTGGCCGTGTGTTTTTTGTAAGATGTTAGAGGAAGACGCAGATGGTACATAATTTATGACGCCCAGCGCCTGCGCTGAATTTTAATATGGCTGGATTCTGTGTTGTGGTCGAACTGTGAGGTAAAACGGAGGCGCGGGAGGAAAAGAAAGGAGAATAAAACGCGAAAAGCACGTGATTCTTTTCTGAATGGTCAGTTGAACCATGTCTAACTTGAATGGGGCTAACACTATAGTGAGGTGACTGAGACTAAAAATTATAGGAATATAATATATGCATGTGAGTGTAGTTTGGTTAACACTTAATGCATTTCAACGGTCCTATCCTACATTTCTCTCGACATTTGTGTGGGTTTATGTACCAAAACTATAAAAATATAATGTAAATGACAATAATGTAACATCTTACGTGCCTATTTTCCAACCTCTCATTGCCCCTTTGAGTTAAACAGGGTGGTGTGTATTTAAATGACCTCCTTTTTGATTGGCATGAGTGGGCGGGGCTGAACTGTGGTAGGGTGAACAGGCGGAATAATGTAAATACATTCTTTTTGTGACAAAAAAAACCAGGGAATTAAGAATGGGCTGGTTTTGCAGCTTAGCTTCTATGTGCAGACTATATGGTCATAATTTCTTTTAACTTTACTATGATTTACATGCTACATCAAACTCTTCGGTGAGGAAAAAGTAAGGGAAAATGTGTTTCTCCATGATATGAGTAATGATATTTAATTCACATTGTGTTGTTGTAGACATGCAGGTTTTCATATATACTTGTGCTGTAAGGTCTAAATTACACAGTTACAATCAAAATGGTGTCTGTGTGAAGGCAGTAATGTGGGTATGTGCCTGCACTTAGAAATCAGTTGGAGGAGTTGTTGGCCTTGAATAGAGTAGAGTTCCCTTTTGAGATTTCCGTATGTGTTTTCGCTTCTGCCTTCCTCTTAACATGCAGTAGGCCTACAGACTAAAAACGATGGGCTGCAGCCTTTCACTCCAAAACTGCACAGGTCCATATGTGCAGGCTTCTAGAAAAACAGCCTGCAATAAAAATATGCATAAATCATTCTGGTTTGTTCATATGCATGCAATGTATTGCAGACCTGACTGGCCTTTCCAAACTACAGCACATACACCTCTGTGAATTTGCTGTTTGAGATGTTTTGTTCAGACCTAGATAGCCTTGGCCTTGGCCTTGAAATGCACTGTTCAGCTCTCAGTGCTGTGCTCCGTGGAAATGATGCAGTAGAAAGCAGTGCTGTAATAATTAGCCATTCAAGAGCATGGCCTGCATAGCGCATGTAAATAAGTCCTGCATACCCCTCACTCTAAAGCACTGAGCATCAGGGCTCGTGCTGGACTGTAGGCTGTCCAGTGTTCAGATGAGCAGAGGACTGTTCTTAAAAAATACACAGCTCATGACAGAATTCTACTATTGACAAATGTACTACTGTTTTAATACATGCTTAATTGTCTAATTGAACGGCGTCCTTCTGTGCCTTGAAAGGTGCTGATAAATAAAATCCTATTATTAAATTATAGACAAATGATACATCATGTTAGACATGATCTAAATATAAAGCAATTTCATGGCTGTGTGAGTCCTCATAGTTAGATCTTCTTTATCCCTATATGTTTGCGGCTTTGAGAACTCGAGAGATTTTCTTCCACCCACGCATGTGTTCTCTGTTGAGGGAGCCCACCTTTTGTCAGACTGCATGTTTCCCTCAGATGAAGCCCATGGGTATGGAGCTGTATTATCAATTCTGCTTTAGTCACGTACTCAGATGCCCCATCAGCTTGCAAATGCTTCGTCTCCTGTTCATTAATATGGAGAGAAAATGGTGCCTAAGCCTAAAGAGTGCTATATAGCCTACCGAAAGCCCATGCATATGCATTATACAGAATGCCACATACCAAGAGCCAAGGTGTGCATCGACAGCGAGGCTCAAACAGCATACCTGTACATTAAGCCTATAAGTATATAACGTCTGCATGTATGGAGAAGATTGAGGTGTCATTGGTATGAGGAGTGCCACACTGAAAATGATTCCGCAAATGAGCCAACCCTTTTAAAATTCCAGCCAAACAGGCGATAGTGCTGCAATAAGTCTTGCGTCAAAATCGGCAAAGGGCTGTGGTGCTATACATGTCTATCTGCGGGTATGCACAAACAGAAGTGCGAAGAGATTTCAGCAGCCTGTCAGTCCCATTCGCTGCCAAGCAAATCCGTTTCTGAGCAAAAAAAAAGAAGAACAGCTTTGTAGTTGTGGAGTGTTTTTTTTTTTTTTTGGCTCTGTTTTGGGGGGGGGGTTGTTGCTGCAGAGCACAGCTCCACATTCTCCTTTCTGCATCACTCACATGTAGGTTGGCTTTTAAAGGCTAAGCTTTTACACACCAAATACATCTTTCACAAGTGCGTGTTGTTTTTTTCCCCCAGTGCAACTCATCCCAAATTCCAAATTCATTTGAAAAGCCCTGTTGAGCTTCATTGGTGTAATAATTGTGCCCGTCAGTGGGTGATGAAACGAGAGGGGATTTAGACATTGTATCTTGATGAAAGAGTTCGCTTTCGGCTCACAGTGAAGTGGTGAATCGGAATACATTTGAAGCGCTGAAGGTTTTGACAGGGAGGAACACGCATTTCCCTCTAAACACCGAGATGAATATCCTTCCACTCAGACATACTCCTGCCTAATGATAGTGATTTTTTGGTGGTAGCTGCTTTATGCCAAGCAAGATTACATTTCCTATGCAGCAGCTGGGAGGGGGGAGGTGGAGGGGCTACCTGAAAAGGATTTTCTTATCTATCTGATTGTGTGTTGTAGTGCTTCATTTAAGCTGTGATCACTGTCATTTACTGCAATGTCACCTAACAAGACTAGTTTCACCTAATGGAATTCTGGAGTTGCACTCGTTGTAAAATGGATGAAGTGTTTGTGTGTATGGGTTTGTTTGTATGTCAAAATTATGTGTTTAAGCTCAGCTCCCTGACAAGGCCTCTCTCAGGGAGCACTGCAGCATTTTCACACACACTCAGCCATAACGGTTTGTAGTGTGTTCACTCTTGTTTGCTCTCTCTCTCTCTCTTTCTCTCTCTCTCTCTCTTGCTTGCTTTTTCTCTTTTTAGTTAAAAACCCAACAATAAACAAACATGCCTGTCACTTGTAGTCACTTCAAACGTCTCACTGATCCAATGCAAATCCCCAAACAGTAATTCCTAACACTTTCTTTGGTCACTGAATGTGAAAAAAACACACAAACACCTTTAAAAATAAGGGTTCCCAAATGGTTCCTGGTTTGAACGTACAGTTCTAAGAAAACCCCAGAATTGGTAGAGATTCTTTAAAGGAGGTTCTATTTACAAAAGTGGTCCTTTAGAACCATTCACTGAAACATTCTCACTGAAACATTCTTTAGGAAATCAGAAGCGATTCTTCAATGGCATTGCTCAAAAGAGCCCTCTACCGTTATATTTAAGAGAGTTTGGGTATTAATACATATTCTTTTCTGATGTTTGTGCTAATTTATGCACCATTTTTAAATGACCGCTTTAAAACCTCTCTTTATTCTTCATAATTAAACAATCCAACTGCATGGACTTCATGGACCTCTTTACCATGTTAGTTTGTGTTCCTGATCATATTAAGCACAATTCATCACATCATATCATTTCAAAGATAAAATTATTATTTTCCCATTCTTCCATCTAAATGTAATGACTTTTACCTTCTTGGAAAACAACTGTTTTTCACTGCACACCAGAGGGAAGAGAGAAATAATATTAACCAATAAGACTGTTTCACCTGCCCCTCCCATCATCCCCATCTATCACTGAGCAAACACGTTCAGCTAGCTCAGAAATCCTTCCATTTCAGTCTGAAACATCATGGTATGGATAAATGTTGATTATGTAGGATTGTACAATGATGATGTGTGATTTCTGATTCATGCTGACTTAAGGCTGGCCTGTATTGTGCCTCATTCAAAAAGCTGTCTGGGCTAAATAAGTCAAGAAATGGACAAAACTGGTGTTGGCTGAAAAGCAGGATATATCTAAATTAATTGTGTGACATTACAAGAACAGTGAATTCAAAATTAGCTTAGTTTCCATATACAGACTTCATAGACTGAGAAATGAAAGGCATGTTTTTTTTAAATTACCAGTGTTTACCACATCACACTAGTTTATTAAAAAAATGGAAAATTCTTTATCCACGATGTGGGCCCTTTAAAAACCTCACTTCACCTCTTTTCTACAGCTCAGCAGGACATGACTTCCTTTCATGTCTGGTAAAGGGCTAACAGTAATGGCAGAGTTCTTGCTCTCTATGTTCAGGACCCTGCTGCAGTTTTGCTGTGCGTGAACTTTCTCAGTTGTTCTCTCTGCCTCTGTGTCCTGTTTATGGATCAATGGCCTTAGCGCTGTAAGGAGTGCTGTGTTAATATTTAATAGTGTCCCTCCACTATGGCTGTTAAAAAGGAGCCATACTCCCTCCCAACCCTGGCTTTCCTCCTAACTTTACCCCCCACGCAACCAGACACTGTGTACAGCTAAGGTACAGGGTGTATGTTCTTGCCTTTTGATAAGTTCGGGTACATAAAAGATTAGAGTCACGAAATGGGTAAACATAGTGAGTGATTTCTGCATTCTCAATCTGACACCCCACAGCTCTTGTGCGGTTGAGTGAAACAAGTTGCAAACAGGGCAATGTTTTGGCATTTAAAAAGCAGCAAATGTTGTCTTTGTACAACTACCAGGTACAGCAGGAGGTGATATTACAGCATTCTGTGTGTGTGTGTGTGTGTGTGTGTGTGTGTGTGTGTGTGTGTGTGTGTGTGTGTGTGTGTGTGCGTGCATGTGTAAGAAGTGGGGTTCTAGATCTCAAACTTTGCAAACTTTCCATGAGGAACTCAAGTGAATCCTTTTGTTTGAAAAGATACGCTTCAGTGGTGTAACTGTGCTCATGCAGCCCCCCCCCCCGACACACAAACTTATACAGCAAGAGAGAAAAACACAAACAACCAGTGGATTGGAGTCATATTGCATTAGTGGATGTTCTGATGCAGACAGCTCTGTTTGAAAATACCACCTATAAGCAAAGAAACAGAACAGTTCAACAGAAAATTACACAGCAGCCTTGACAATTAATACTCTTCAGTATTTAGTACCTCAACTCTTTCTCTTAATTACAGCCTCCTTTATTTTCGGGAGACTTGCTTTAAAAAACTTTAAAAGCTTAAAAAAATTGCAGAGATATTAATCCCCAACTCTGAAATTAAGCCTCAGAATTTCCTGCTTCTCACAATCCAATAATCCAAACACATTCAATTATATTGAAGTCTGGACTCAACAGTGACCCATACAATTGAGTCGTCTTCTCACAGTGGAAGGATGGACAGAAACACCTGTGGGTTTTTTTCAGTTTCAGTTGAGTTTTCTCCTATCTCTGAAAGTAGACGGCTTTAAGTACTTTTTATCCGATTGTGACAGTTTAGGTGTCTACCAGGTCTTGCTTTGGTGCTAAGACTCACATTTCTCTATATCCCTCAGTATTTGTTTCAACTTAAGTTTTGGAAACTCCTGTTTTTTGACTTACTTACTGTTGACTTTCCCCTTCCTTATGCACCTGGATTATCTTACATATATTAATTTTCCAGAAATAGCTCTTAAAAACGCACAACTTTTGGCTGTTTTGACTGACAAGTAAATGAATGAAGGTTGATCTCTCCCTGCTGAAAAAACACACCGAAACCAGCAAGAGTTTCTAATGTAACGGCCTTTTTTCAGCAGGGCTGATTTTTGTACACTGCTGTAAGGGTTTTGGAGCTGCAGTGTATAAGTCAAATCTGATGATTCATCATCCATCCCTTCTTTTCTCTAATCTCAAAGGAGTTGTTTTTTACAAACAATTGTAATATTCTAGGGAAAACAGTGCTGCTGAAGAACACTGTTGCTGTGGTGAGAGCGAGTACTTGGGGATTTTGTTTGGTGCCTGAGTTTGGAATTGATTTTGTGAGCTGACTGTTTGATTTAAGCATGCTGTTAAGGAATGGCCTGCAAGCAAAATCCAATTAATTTCAGAAGCTCTCTGTACCCAAAAAAGCCCCTGTACCCTGCTCCCGTCCTACCCCACAAAGCTAATTAACACGATTAGCCAAGGGGAACTGCTTAAAGATGGGCTAAAGTATGTGGCTCAGGGAGGGACCTAGAACTTCCTCTATTTCTTACTGGTAAAAGTGCATTTCTCTTAAATACAGTTTAGGGAATAGAGGTAGATGTGAGTGAAGTTGATGGGTTGGCATGGGACTGAGTAAGTCTTTACAATATATTGTTTGTTTATTGTTATCATGACATTGAATTTGAGAATGTTGCAATATGCTAATAACCCTTCTAACCAATCCCAGTGGATTATACTGTGTGCTGAGCTTCATCAATCACATTTCCCAGTGTTTCTGTGGGTGGTTTGAAGAATGAAGTTGTTCTTGTAACCCAACAAAAGTGGATTATTTTGTATAGTCTTTACCCATGTTATAGCGGCGGTCCACCCATGCGTTTTTGATATATTGCAAGGGGTAAAGCAAGGTGTGTCGCAATATAATTCAATACTAGTATTTGTTGGAGTTTCTACTGCTGGTATACATTAACCTGTATTGAGTGAAGTGAATGTTCTAGCCTCAAAATTACTGTATTGTTTTTCTTACACCCAGTTGTTTTTCTTTATTTGGTCCCCATATTGAACACTGCATTTTAATGGGCTTTTTTTATTCTATGATGGCAAATTCAAACTATCCTAAATTCTTTGAGCATAACTAGCTCACTGTACACCAGCATGAACAACTAAAACATCTCAGAAAAGTGTCCTTTTTGGTATCAATGCATTATATATTTTTAATGAATTCAGCAAAGCTTTAGGGGTGAAGGAGACCAACGCTGATTCCTCACGCCCAGTATGACTTCTGCCATCTCAAAGTGCTAAAATGGCACCAGTCAGCAGCTCTTGAACAGTCAAAAGCTTCTGCCATCAAAGCAAAAGATCTCACCCCCCGCCCATATTCTTGCTGATCTCTCAGGAGAAAGAGCACACAGAGAGAGAAAAGTGTGAGGACATGCACTGAAACGTAGGCCCACACACACACTGCATGCAGGCACTGCAAGAGCTATTGTAGCTGTTTGGCTGAAGCTTGTGGAGTTTGCGGCTGGCAGACCGAATCGGGAGAGAGATAACAAGGCTAGCTGCTGTTAACGTGCAGCCACCAGAGGCCCACAGCACGACGGGCTTTGTGTAGCGTAGCACTGTAAAGATAGATAGCATCGCCGGGGATGAGCATTAGGCTATCCAGCGCTCAAGCCTTTTTCTTTTTCTTCTTCTTCTTCTTCTTATTCTGAAGCGGGCCTGAAGGCTTTATGAGTCTGCCAGTGTGCTGGAAACGGGGCTGGCTCCTCGCAGGTCTCCTAAATGCCTCCTCCGCAAGGGAATGTGGGAGAGGAAATCAGATTAGAGAAGCTTTTCCAAGCCTTGAGATCAAAACACGGGCTTAGATATCAGCCACATATCTGAGTGGCTTCAGCAGCTCGTCGCCAGGAGTGGAAGAGCGAGCGCAGATTTGATCCGTCAATTAGAGTGTCAGATCCTTCTGAACAATGAAAGCATGCTATCCGAGCAGCTATTTATTAATACGTTTTTAAATTATTTACTAAGAGGGATCATTTTGATCTTGAATCATACATGTTAAATGACATGCACTGAATACAGAGTCTGATTTTTTTCACCAGTGTACCTGTGCAACACACTTGTCTTGACATATTTGGCATTGCATACTAGAGAACAGAACAGAGGTAGACCACTAGCAAAGGAGGTGTTGAGTTGATTTTGATGATCATAACATTTTAAAACAGAAGTTATTTGGTGTCCTACACTCTTAAAAAAGATGGTTCTTTAAGGGTTCTTTCATAAGAAAAATGGTTCTATAAAGTACCTGTTATGATGTGACAGAAACCCAGACGCTAACGGATGAGAAGTTAGACGGTTTATTAGTCTAACTAGCAGCCAAGGCAACAAAAAGGGGCAAAACACAAAGGAGTAGTCCAAGTTCAGGCCAAATGTCCAATAACCAATCCAAACAACCAGCAAAAGTACCAAAAAGGGAAAGGCAACAGACATAGTCAAAAACAATAATCCAAAAGGTCAAAATCACAGATAAACAAGAGAGAACAGGGAGAATACACTCAGCAAGTTTCAGAGAAAACAACACCTCACACTGACTGATTGTCAAATCCAGGCTTTTGTACTCTGTGCTTTAATGAGACACAGGTGACATCAGTTAAAAGTCTGGGGACTGTGAGCGCTGATAGGTGCACGAGCCTGAGTCTGGAGTCACAGGCTCTCCCAGGGTATTCTGGGAGTTGGAGTTCAACTGATGAGTCCAATGCATGACAGTACCATAAACACTCAAAGAAACCTTTGCATGATGAAATGCAAAGATCATGAAATTGTTCATCAAAATGTGGTGTATGTCCTTTTTAAAAAGGGTTCTATATAGCACCCAAAAGGGCTCTTCTATCATTACGATGTCAAGCTTGTACTAATAGAAGAACCTTTTGGGTGCTATATAGAATGCTTTTCAAAAAGGTTTTATATAGAACCATCTACAGCACAATCTCCATCAATCAGAAGATTGCTTTCATGATGAAGAACCTTTTAATTATGCAAAGGGTTCTTTGAGTGCTCATGGTTCTTTATAGAACCATGGACAATCTTTTACTAAAGAAACCTTGAAAGACCATCTTTAAGTATAGGTAGTAGGAGTACAGGTGGTAGGAAGCTTCCTGACATACGAAAATCAAATGTGTCCTTTCATTGCAAATAGACTGGACAAGCTTTCCAGCACATTGGAGATAATCACATTCTAGCTAATAAGAAACTGTAGCACACTTTGTTTTGAGTCACTACATAACACTGAGTTTTAAGTTTAAAATACTATGCTCATCACACTGCAAAAAATAGTATCTTATCAAGTGAAATGATCTTAAATCTAGTTAATCTAATGATTATAATTTTGAGATGGTTGTGCACTTATTATAAGATTATTTAGCTGATTTCTAGACATTTCTAGACAAGATCATGCTGTTCAATGGATTAGACGTAGTTTTTTTTGTTATGTCACAACAAACGTGAGCTTAGATTTTCAATTTGGCGAATTTGACATTCTTGTTTCCAACCTGCTCAGTTTTGCACTGCAAAAAGTCACATCTTATGAAGTAATACTATCTTAAATATAGTCAATAATAAATAATAACATTTCTCCAGTTGATACTGTTGTATGTAACGCTGGCGAGCGAGGAAGCGGATGCATGTGCGTAGACAAGTGAGTTTTATTTTGGGCAAATCCAGGGTCATGGTCAAGACAGTCCAGTTTCAGGTATCCAATACAGAGAGCAGGAGGGACAGACATAATGAAAAAGAAACACAGGATAAACAGAGTACGAAGGCCGGAGGAACGAACACCAAACAAAACAATTCAGACCATATATCAAACATACAAACAATCAACTAGACTAAGGAAAACACAGGGCTTAAATACAAGAGGGCTAATGAGGGTTCACAAGACACAGGTGGAAAACAGGTAGAAACAATCAAGGGCAGAGACAAGAAACAAGGGGCAGAACCGATAGGAAACCAAACACAGAAGCACATGGACAGGACTAAAAGGTAAATGAAAAGCACATGGGGAGTGGCAGGAGCCAAGCGTGATATTGTAAGCTTAATTAGTAAGATTATTTAAAATATTTCTAAATATTTTTTACTTGTTTGAGGTAATGTTATCAAGTAAAATTATCTCACTATATTGGCAGATAATTTTACTGGTTTCAAGCACATTTCTGCTCACTGCCACTGTAGTGAGACCATTTTACTAAATACAATAGCCTAAAACAAGTAAAAATGTTTGGAAATATTTTAAATAATCTTACTAATTAAGCTTACAACAATATCAACTGGAGGAATATTAGAGTTATTGACTCTATTTAAGATAGTATTACTTCATAAGATATGACTTTTTGTAGTGCAAAACTGAGCAGGTTGGAAACAACACTGAAATTTGCCACTGTGAAAATCTAAGTTCACGTTTGTTGTGACATAACAAAAAACTACATCTAGTCCATTGAACAGCATGATCTTTCACATATTTGGGTTTTATGATGTTCTATAAAGCTTGTCCAGTCTTGCAAAAGTTGCTATGAAAGAATTCATTGATACAAAATATGTGTCATGGTATTCTGTTTTTCTGAGGTTTGAAAAGTTGAAAATGAACCAGTAGTGCCATATTTAAAAACAAAAACACTGTCAATAAGTAGGCTAATTATGCACTCTTATCCAAAATGTACTCATCATTGTGACATAAAGTGACCCAATTCATCATGATACCTATAAATATTGTCACATTGCTGACAATATTTTTGACATACAGAGTCAATTAGTATATAGCTACAGTAGATAAGGATGGTCTCTGTGGACATTACAACACTGTTGTAGGCTCACCTTTTGGAGTAAACAGTTGCAGAGACAAACCCTGCAGTAACAGAAGATACAATAATATTTCCCGAGATGGCCTTTCACTTATGAGGGACTGAGGGACTTTCACTTATTACCCACTTTTAAGTTTTTATGGCATTTAAACCGTATTGAACAGAAACACTCATAGATATGTTCACTGAGATCTGAAACATTTTGTTCTATGAGTTTTTCTCTCTATCATAGCAATGATAGATTGTGTTTACCCTTTTAATTCTACATTTTCACCCTTAGTGTAGCATTTTCGCCTTCTCTCGGGGACTATGTACTTATTGATTTATGTTTGTGTGTTTCTTCATCCTTGTGTATCCGTTCTGACATATCTGTTCACAGGCGTAGAGATGAGGGAGGGTGAAACTGGGGCATGTGTGTGTGTGTATGTATGTGTGCGTGTATGTGTGTGTGTGAAGCGTGTTCTTTTTTAGGGGTTTATCAAAGTATAGACTTCACCTCTCAACTCTGCAGCTTGCACACTGGTTCTGCAGGCAATGGAGAACAACAAAACTTGAGAAGACACCAAATTCTACCATCCTATACTTTAAAAATAAAGGTTCCTAAATGGGTCTTGCCTTGTTTGCAGTGTTCCACTGTAATTGGTGTAGAACCTTTAAAGAGCTTGTATTGTGGAAAACCTGAATTATTGTTCAAGTCACCTTGTTGAAGTTTCATCGCACCATTCACTACCCAGTCCACATGGTCCATATTTGGAAACTAAGCTTTAAAAACACCCTGTTTTGAATGAATTGTTTCTGTGATGTCACTATAATCAACTTATTTACATACTGTATATCCACCTATTCAGCCTACTGCAGTTTAGCCCCACCCATTCATAGTGAAGTTCTAAGCAGTGTTTTGCTCCAAGTGCTTTTTGAATGAGGCACAATACAGGGCAGATCTCATTTACATATATCAGTCTTAAAGATACAGAAACAACCTGTTTAATTAAGGGATACAGAGAGATTTGAAAACAGTCATGTACAAATTAATTCTGGCCATTTTTGGTAAATAAAACCAACCCCTAAAGGGAGCAGCCGAAAGAAGAAGAAGCCCTCAAGGGA
Source organism: Pygocentrus nattereri (assembly GCF_015220715.1). Taxonomy (NCBI): domain Eukaryota; kingdom Metazoa; phylum Chordata; class Actinopteri; order Characiformes; family Serrasalmidae; genus Pygocentrus; species Pygocentrus nattereri. The sequence continues at coordinate 8,609,111 of NC_051217.1, read as the reverse complement.
AAAATGCAAAAAAGTAGGATATCCATCCATCCATTTTCTAAGCCGCTTCTCCCTCAGGGTCGCGGGGAAAAAGTAGGATATGTTCCCTTTAAAAATGTTCTTCACACTTCACACTCATGTATAAAAAACGTTCCATTGAAAGGTTCTTTAGGGATCAAAAAAGTGGTTCTCATACTGAATGACTTCATAGGATCCTATGTGGTACCTATATTTTAAGAGTGTACTAACCATTTTCATCTGTTGTCTGTCCTCCATTACTTTCAGAAGTTTTTCTTTTTGTGTAATCTCTCTCTCTCTCTCTCTCTCTCTCTCTCTCTCAATCTCTCTCTCTCTCTCTCTCTCTCTCTCTCTCTCTCTCTCTCTCTCTCACTCTCTCTCTCTCTCTGTCTCTGCTGTGTCTCTCTCTTTTTCTCTCTCACTTTGCAGGCGGTAAGCTGATTCCCTCTAAGCATATCTTCATGTATGATCAGACAGAACTCTCAGTGTCCAGTCCATGGCTCTTCCCTGCCTCTGACACTCCCTCCTCACCCTCTTTCTCCCTCATAAAGCGCTAAACGGCCGTCTGTGCTTGCTCCGTCTCCGTGTAACCATGTCATCCGCAGTTCGAGCTTTGTTGCTTGTGCTGCTAGGAGCCGGGGTCCTGCTGTCCAGTGGTGACTCCCCCCGCCGAGAGATTAAGATAGACGGGGATTTGGTCCTGGGAGGCCTCTTCCCTATCCACGAGAAGGGTCTTGGCATGGACGAGTGCGGCCGCATCAACGAGGATCGGGGCATCCAAAGGTTGGAGGCCATGCTCTTTGCCATAGACCAGATCAACCGTGACGTCAGCCTGTTGCCAGGTGTAGCCCTTGGAGTCCACATCCTGGACACATGTTCTAGGGACACCTACGCATTGGAGCAAGCACTGGAGTTCGTCAGAGCTTCACTGACCAAGGTGGATGACAACGAGTTTATCTGCCCTGATGGCTCTTATGCCTTCCAGGAGGACAGCCCATTGGCTATTGCTGGGGTTATCGGAGGGTCCTATAGCAGCGTCTCCATACAGGTCAGTGCTGAGCTACTATGCATGTGTAGAAGAAACAACATTACCAGTGACTAGTAGCTACTAATTAAATGCCTAAGATCTTAAAGTGTCCATATAATGGAAGATCTGCTTTTCCTCACTTTTTTAATATAAGAGAGATTATTGTAAAAATCTATTGCTAAGAGTTAAAAACATACCATTTGTGCTCCACTCTGTACAGGAAATTAAGCTGCAGAAACAGCCCAATTTGATTTCACAGCTGCCATGAATACAGTTAGATATTACTGCACATTCATGTTAGCCCACTCATTCACATTGACATGATAAGGAGTGTTGTTACTGCAGACATTCTGTACCAGAGTTATTGTCAAGGCTGCTTGATTTCAGGAGAGATGCAAAGGGATTTCATCCCCAAGTGTATTACTATTAGGGGTGTGTGAAATAATCGATTCTTAAACGCATCGCGATGCGGACGTGAACGATTCTGAATCGATTCCCAAATGTCAAAAATCGATTTTCGAAATATTTAATTTATAACATAATCTTGAGGGAACGCAAAAGGCGGAACCTGGAAGTGCGGCAGTGCAGCGCCCGGACACTCTGTGAGGTGCACATAACAACTACACAACTGGATGAATGAGAAATCCGACCAGCTGTGCATTAAAAGCCAGGTGAGATCAGGAGTCACAACCCAAATGTTAAAAGGAGCCATTTTGTCAAAATCAAACAAATCATCAACAAAAATCAAACCATTTGGCAGCTACAACATTTATATCCAGTATGTCTCAGTTTGTGCTGATGCCCTATTATAAGTTAGGCTAAAAATATAAACAAAAATATGGACTTAAGCTACATTGCTCTGCTTGAAGCTTTAGCTATAGCCACTTTCCTCCCATCTCTGCCAGAAAACTTTTCCTCTAAAGTAGATCAGTTTCTTGTAAAATGTCTCTCAACGTTTGACTGTTTTATGAGGCTGAAGTCGCTTCTTGAAGTCGAAGCTTCTTGTTTGAATTTTCCCATTCCGCCTTAAAGTCTGCCTGAGGTGTCGAATGTAAATGTGGCACCATTTAAGATGGAACGGGAAAATTTGAAAGAGAAGCTGACTTCCTCTTCTCATCTGTTTAATGTTTGACAGCCTCTCGTTGCAGATGTAACTTGCCAGGAAACCAAATGCAGCGAATAACACATCGTTGCTAGCGTCTGAGTCTCAGTTGTTGCTAAACAGGGCTTTTGCACTATGTTGCTCACGTCCCCTTTCGAAGGTATTTTACTGACACAGCGATCCCCTCACTCTCTACAATGAGATCGAACCCTAAGCTATAAAATCACTAAAGAAAATGCCCAGGATGGCTGTATCATGCTGTGTGGACATCCACCGCCACTGGGTCATATTTCACCATAACTGCGCATTTTATTACAGATTAGTGGCAGCAGCGTTTCATGTGCCCCAAGCAACAGCAGTGAATGAGAGCCTCCAGTTCACTCGCCACATCACGTACATTTGATTTATTAACAAAAAAGATATTGGAAGTTAACTCATTATAGATCATTACAAATACTTTGCTTTAAAACTACCAAGTCGTCACACAGTGAGAAAATTGAAATCCTGTATAGAAAAAAAAATGCATCGAGATGCGTCGATAATCGTTTTATAATCGCATCACAGCCCTCTGAATCGCAATTGTAATCCAATTAAATCGTGAGGTGCCTAGAGATTCCCACCCCTAATTACCAAGTTGTCTTCAATGTATTGTGAGTTCTTCATTTCAAACAAATAATGCATACATGCACATAGAGAAGAGCTGGTTACATAGAAATGCATGCTTGTCATTCGTAATGCAGTGAAATATTTGCTGAAACACATGCACCTGCCATAAGCTAGAACTGCAGCAAGATTTGTGGACTTCCCTTTAAAAGAAAAACCATTCAAGCACCTCTCTAGGTAAATAGCTGTACATTTTGTCTGAAACCACAGTTTGGCTCAGAGAATGAAATGGGATGCAACTGACCCTGCCAACTGATGGTAGCAGAGCTGATGAAACTGGTTTGATGCATTTGTAACACAATGAATCCTTATAAAAGTCTAATGACTGTTGAATTACTGAGAGATCACAATGTAAGAGAAGCATTTGAAAAGCCTTTTTTTTAACCAAAAAGCAAAAAGAAGTAAATATGGCTAAAGTACAGTTCACGAGTAGTCAAAGCCATTCTAAAGGACTTTAAGAGTTCTCTTAAGGTCTTTGAAAGTCTATATGTGGCAGACACAATCGCATGAATTATTCCGTAGAGTTGTTTGTATGCAGAGATGCTGGTGATATCATCATATAGTCACACCAAATTATTACAGCCCAGTGAATGATTTTCTGTCTGAGAGCTTGGCACCCTCCAAGAACTGAGCAAAACACAACAGTGCAGAGACCTTGCTTCTGCTCAGCTCCAGAGTACCTGATCCATTATTTAAAGAGCAGCGTTCAGGAAAAAAACGTGCGCCGCCCCCTTTTCATTCTTCCCGGTTTAAATCCACCCAGCTCCAGCCCCATTTGCTCCGATTCCTTCCCTCTTGCATGCATGTCTGGATTAACACTGTGGCTATGCTATTATGTGCTTTATGTGTTCCGCCTTTTTTGTGGCGCTGGTAACAGAGCTGGGGGAATTTGCATAGTTTTACATAACCTCATCCGATATCTGTGGCACCATAAAAGCCAGTTTTCCCTATCAGTTCCAGAATCCATAATCTGTCTTTTTCTAATTCTCTTTCCTCTGCCTGAGTCTCCTCTCCCTCCGCTCTTTCTTCAGAGAGCTCTGTGTTTCTGGAGAAAGGCCGGGAGGACCGTGACCTCACCGTGGTCTCCTCGTTAGATAACCATTGTTGCCCATCATTCTATTCTCATCGGCAACAATTAGTCACTGTTTATTTCTTACCGCAGTTGTTTGGCCATCCTTTCTGCTCATCCCTCTGGCAGATACACTCATGTGGGCTCTAACTGTTATTCCTCAACAACTGTTTAGCAACTATTTTGCATAATATTGCTAAGAAGTAAAAGAGTCTGCTTCAAGTTTATGTTTCATGACATATTCATGAGAGTGCCATCCCTTATTCCTCAACAGCATTTTAGCTCTTATTTTATATACCATTCCCGGGAAAAGAAAGAGCCTAGGCCTACTTCACATATATGTTTCATGAAGCTGCAGAAAACACTGATTATTCACACAACATTTGAGTGCTCTCTGCTAGAGGAGGAAGGAAAAAAAATGTGATTATCATCATCAATAATCACTGATTACTGATCTTCTGCTTTACGGTAAAATCTCTCCTTTAACATTGCACTCAATTTGACAGTCAGTAATGTAATGGACAATTACTGTGCAATGCGTTACTGAATAGCATGTAAAATAAACCCATTTTACCAGAATAACAGACATGTCCATGCTACAAAAAGCAGATCACAATGAGATAAAAGGGTATTCTGATGGATTACAACGGCCTGACAGTGTGGATTTCACGCAGGCTGACAGTGAAGTGCTCAATGTGCTCTCAGTCTTTCAGCAGTGTATGGCAGTGGCAGCTTCTGCCTCACACTCGGTGTGATATAAGTGTGATGTGTGAGAGCCAAGCTGGGTCTGACCAAAGAGAAGCATCCCCTCTCTGCCTCACTCTACAGGGATTGCCTGCGTACTTTTAATTGGGCTAATGTGATCTGATCCAATCAAGTGGCTAAAAAAGAATATTTTATTTATCATAGACTTTGGATAATTAATTCATAAGGTGCTGACTTATTGATTTAAACAGTATTTCTAATGCAGTGCCTGTGCGCATATTTTTTTTCTCTTCACTCCAGGTTGCCAACTTGTTGCGCCTTTTCCAGATCCCTCAGATCAGCTATGCCTCCACCAGTGCTAAGCTCAGTGACAAATCACGCTACGACTATTTTGCTCGCACAGTCCCCCCGGACTTCTACCAGGCAAAAGCCATGGCTGAGATCCTGCGCGCCTTTAACTGGACCTATGTCTCCACGGTGGCCTCTGAGGGCGACTATGGTGAGACTGGCATTGAGGCCTTCGAGCAGGAGGCCCGTATGCGGAACATATGCATTGCCACATCAGAGAAGGTGGGCCGCTCCAACGCTAAGCGCTCCTCATATGAAGCAGTGGTGCGTCAGCTCCTGCAGAAGCCCACAGCCCGCGTGGTGGTGCTCTTCTTGCGCAGCGATGATGCCCGTGAGCTCTTAGGTGCCGCCACTCGTCTCAATGCCTCCTTCCTGTGGGTGGCCAGCGATGGCTGGGGGGCGCAGGAGAGCATCGTCAAAGGCAGTGAGTTTGCAGCAGATGGAGCCATCACCCTGGAGCTGGCGGCCCACCCAATCCTCGAATTCAATCGTTACTTTCAGAGCCTCAATCCACTCAACAACCACCGGAACCCTTGGTACAAAGACTTTTGGGAGCAGAAGTTCCAGTGCTCTTTGGGTGGGACGTCGTCATCGGCAGGGCTGGGCACTCCCAAACCACCCTGCGACCCAGGGCTGGCAGTGGAGGAGTCCAACTTTGAACCTGAGTCCAAAATCATGTTTGTGGTGAATGCAGTGTATGCCATGGCGCATGCCCTGCATCGCATGCAGCGGACACTATGTGCTAATACCACACGTCTGTGCGACGCAATGCGCAGTCTCGATGGCAGGAGGCTGTACCGGGACTTTCTACTTCACATCAGCTTCAGAGGTAATGCAAACAGAGATCTTATGATCAAGTAAAATGATTCATTCTTATTTGCCTTTGGGTTTTTGGCCTTTTTTTATCAAATGACCACATTATTTGAAGGCTACCTATGAAGGGACTATGAATAAAATATTTAAAAAACAATATTTAAGTTTTCATGAACAGCTTATGGCAGTAATTTGACAACGTCCTATAAAGTAAGTAAACAGAAAGTAAACTAGAAAAATGGCAACACTGTTTTGTCCAATTTCCAAGTGATTGAACTTATAAGAGGTTTAATTAAAACACAGTTTTATTAAAGATGCCCTCAAACTAGTGATACGAAAAATTGTGTGGGAAAATATCTATGTAAATGGCCAGTTTACTTTGAGGTAGGGATGTGCATGAGTATTCAAATAAGCAGTTATCCATTTGAGGTGCCAGTATTTGAATACTGAGACAATATACAGACTAACAATTCACTGAAAACATACGTTTAACATAACGTAACATAACGTAAAAGTTTTGCTTGTGTTTGTGTTATGTTATACTTCGCTACACTTACAAATTATTTTCTTGGTGTGGGCTCACTGTGGGACATGACTTAAGAAGGAGGATACAACACGGCTTTTATCACCTCATAGGTTAAACTGATGTTAGGTCAAATATTACAAAATAACATGTTGACACATTGTCCACTAAAGCGAACAAACTCCTGTAGAAGACAATGAGTCTCCATCAGCATCCAGGGTTGCACTGGTTAGTTGTAGTTTTAGCTCATTAGCTCATGACAGAGGAAGCCTTGTGATGTTACTCATCCAACACGAAAGCCTACTCATTTCTTTCTTGGCTGTATTTGAATTATAAAACACTTTAAAATGTTTTTCTTTGCATGATGTTACATTTTTGTGCAACACCAGTACTGTCATCTGAAAAAGGTAAGCCACAGCTCTACAATTATTTGTAGTTAAACAGATATCTGTCTATGAGCTCTTACAGATACTCAAATATCAAAATTAGTCAGAATGTACTTCCCCGTATGTTGAGAGCATCAAATTATTTCTCAGAACTGATTCCTTGTGTTTCTAACTAGACATCTAGATTATAAGTTTGTATAATAGTTATAACGTATCAGTTTTCATAACAGTGTTATGAATGAATAAATGTCTGTCAATTTAGTTTAACCCCTTAAAATCCCAGACTTATTTCATACTAAGGCTTATTATTCAGAAAGCACAGAGACTTCAAAACAAACTGGCTGGGATATTCTTACTGGGTTAAATTATGTCAGTTCGGTGTCTTGTTTAGTGCTTTTTAAATGTTATTCAGTGCTTATGTACGGTTTATGAAGTCCCTATGTTGGTAGCCTTCAAATAGTGTTACCAAATATTTCATGGTGTCTTGAATACACTGCTTTATTATTTCTGGTTTGTCTAACATGCACAATTTCCTTTTTACTTCGTTTTCTTGCCTTTAAATGCAGTGGGTGCATGCCGAGTGTGCAATAGCCCATGTGCTCAAATTTTACTTGCAGCTAGTTTCACAGTTTTGCAGATACAAGTGGCTGTTCTGCTGTTTGCATTTTCCATTTTGAGCTGTTTCATTTCAAGTAGTTTCCAGACATTTAAATGTGTTAAAAGGGAATGGCACCAATTTTTTCTAAATTTCCGCATACTTCAGTCACTGAGTAGGTTCAGACTGGTGGATGAATTGCCTCATTGTGGATAAACATACTGGTGATAGGAATCAGGGATTGTGATGTTTGCAGAACAAATATAGCCATTTTGCTTAATTTCCGAAATGATCGTTGAACCTACACAGGCCTTTTTTTATGTTTTCATATGAAATGTTGAAAATGGTATAATAGAGGTAAATCTGAAAAAGAGTACTGCAAATTATGGATGATGTTTATGTTACCTCTGCATAGGCTTGTATGATATTGATTTTTCAATTCTCGCAAACGGACCAGTTTTAAAAATCTCAATTAACAACGCAATTGTCTAGAACAGATAAAAATAAAAATAAAAATAAAACCTAAAGCCATAGGGTGGTGCTGTTGAATATAAGTTTTTTACCATAATGATGGCTTGCTGAGGGAGGTCAAGCTTGATACGGACCATGTCAAGTTCTCTCGTGTTACCAACTGTAACACAGATTTAAGTTTTTTTCTGATACAACTCAGCCTGGTCCTGTTTTTGATAGTCTCCACAGTGTTGAAGCTGTACTCAGTTGTAGTGCAGGAGAGGCAACTATCCTCCAGCTTCCACTGCTTCAAGGAAGCTCATTGTGCAGCAGCTATTGTCACTTATGTGCATCTCTGGAAAACAGTTGGTCTTGAGATATTTTGGCTCTAATTTCCAAAAGCTGCAGATGGGCTGTGCAGTAACAGACATGTATGGCTATAAATTAATGCTTGAAATTAGTGCAAAATACTCAGCACTCTCAATCATTTTTTGATTCTGGTTCAGAAAATTTGAAGTTGTTATGACTTGTTTATTACAGTTTTTACATCATTATTTTGCACCAGCCTACCTCTACAACAGTTGCATAGAATGTAGAGGAATAAAACAGGCTTAAGAAAGGATTAGAATTGGATCTTGTTTAATATAGCCCCTATCGGTCGATTAAAATATGACTTGGCCACTTCAAATACCAATCTTTCAAACCGGATCAGGACATTCCTAAACGCACCTCTAGCTCTGTGTACCTTTCTGTTTCTGCCTTTCTACATTTCTCTGTTATATTCATACTCCGTATCCCCCTCTCTCCTTCTCCGCAGCGGTATGTGGCGGGGTGTGTGTAGGTGCTTAAGGACCACGCTGTATTTCTTTTGTCAGTCTGTGGTTAATGTGAGTGGAGGTGCATAGTGGCTGTGTAATTAGAGCCAGTGTGAGAACTGATTGCCACACTGGCAGGCCCGTGGCTGTGACGAGAACATGAGCTGAGGCTAACGCGCGTGCTGCCACTGAGAGGATTGCTTTTGACTGACAGGTGCAGAGCAAGGGGAGCAGGTAAAAATAAACCATGTAAAAGTGCTCAAGCTGGCGCGTCAATATTAGATGAGCTTATGCCACACTTATCCGTGACTGTACACAAACACGTATGACGGCAGAGGTAGAGGAAAGCGGCGAGGGGGCGGAGAGAATTCTAAACTCCCTTAAGGCATCAGGGAAAGAAAGAGTTATTAAGACGTGAAAAATAGAGCTAGGCTGGTAACTGTTTATGAAGATAGGATATAGGAATATAAAGAGATCGGGATGGGTACACAGAGAGGAATGTGGGAGCAGATGAGTGAGAGAAAGAGTGTGGAGCATTGTGTGCATGTCTACGCATACGTATGCGAGAAAGAAGGGTGTGTGTGCACGTTTGTGTGTGCGCTTGTGTTTCACGGAGAGAGAGAGAGAGAGAGAGAGAGAGAGAGAGAGAGAGAGAGAGAGAAAGAAAGAAAGAAAGAGTAAGAGAGGGGAGAGAGAGAGACTTGGAGAGATAAAACGATGTGAGAGAGGTTGAGTGGGTTGGTATGCGTCAGCAGAAGAAGATTCTCTTTGAAATTCACCATCTTCATTTTTCAAGCGCAGAATCAAAGACGTGTGGGGTTTGCTGTCTGGGGCGATGGGGTGGCAGGAGCGAGCGATGCAGGAGAAAAAAAATGACAGTAGCTTGTAGACAGAAGGAGGTGGAAGAGAAGAGAGCAAGATAGAGAAGAAGGAAAGTGAAAAGCTGAGAGAGAAAGCGGACTCTGGGTGGGGGAGGGAGAAGAGTAGGAGGGAGCTGTGGAGCAAGGAAGTTTTAATGTGCAAAGCAGCAGCGCAAAGGACCATCAAAGAAGAGGAGCTGCTAACTGATCTAGCATGGAGAAGGAGAAGAGAAAGAGAGCTTAGGAAAGGTGCAGATGGAGTAAGTAGCCTGCTAAGATTCCTTCACTCCTCATCATGGTCAGAGGCTTCTCTATCAGTGAAACAGTTCAGGATCAGCATTCACAAACACCTGACACTTCACCTGATTTATTAATGTTTTTACTCAGTATAGCTTTTAGGTTGCAGAATTTGGCTGTTCAGAAGAGGACCTAAATCCTGAGGCCTGACTGCTGCTCGCTCAGAATTTATGTTTCACTACCCATTTTGTGACTCTGCTTTACGAAGCGTGAAATTCAAGCTTTTTCTCTACAAATCTTGGCAAATTTTCCCATCAATTGGATTTTTGGGTGATTTACCTGTTCCTGCATGGAGGAGCCTATGCTTATCTCCCTGGAGTGTTGTTAAACCTAGTTTGATGAGAAAATGGATTTATGCCTTTTGTTAGCTAGCCTTTTGTTCTCTGCCAAGTCATTTTCCCACGCTTTGTTCTTCGCTTCTCACTACTAAAACAGAACTGATAATTTCACTTTGAAACTCATATTTTACTTTCTTGCAAGAAAGCATCTCTGGCATCCCCCTGGCCCAGCTTGGTATAGGAACATGGGCCTTGTTAAGTGATTAAGCTGGAATGTCAGCTTGGTTTCTGCTCTCTCTTGAGCCTTACCTATTCTTGGAGTACAGAATGATTCAATCTCTTACTGGCCCAATTGTATGGGCAGTCGCTTAAAAATGAGGAATTATGGTGCTTATCACACAGTGTTTCAGTATCTCTGATAATGGTACCTTTACAGGAAAAGGAATAAAAATAATATTAATCAATTCGACCAGTGTGCTGTGCAGTCTAATAAAAAGAAGAAATTTGCTAGTTTGGATCGTGCTTCCAACATGTGGTTTTATTATGGGAAGAGGAGAGAAAACGTGGACTGGTGTTCTGGGTGACGTTTGCTTTGATGAAAAGAGAGGACTGAGAACAGTTTACAAAAGGTGGAGAAGGTAAATTTATACATCTTTAGATTGGAAGGAAGAGGAACTTCAGTCATAGTCCTGCTCCCAGATTATTGCTATTTCATAACTCAATTTAATAACATAGTAAATGTATAGAGATTGGCACAGCACTTGATGTTTGTAAAACATAAAAATAAAAAACAATAATAAAGTATGTTGATGTAATAAAATTTTGGAGCATCTCTGTGGTTCCACTTACCATGAAATGCTGGTAAGTGGAACCTGGTGATCTGGTGCACCTAGTGATTTCAAATAATGAAAAAATGGTCTTGATATGACTTTTTAAATAAAATACAGGCATTAAAGTACATAATTCATTCCAAAGTTCAGTGACAATTTTGAATATGATGAGTTTTTCTACAGCTGATGTATAATGAAAAGCATTTTATTTCTCCAATTAAAGTGATAATATTCATAATATAACATTGATTTCTACTGTATGTGTGCAGCCTACTCCCAACAACATATGTCATGAAAAGAAATGAAAGTTGTTTATAATACATTTTGGAACAAAACCCTTAAATTGTTTAATGCCATATATGATGGCAGAGAATGTTTTACTGGATGTGAGGCATTGTTGCGTCAGAACTCTCTATCAGAGAGTCTCCCAGCGTCGCAGAGTTTGTCATTTTTCCAACACTGTGCCCCTTACTCAGACTAATGCAAGCAACATGCCGTTGCTATGGTAATTGGGTCTGCACATGGCACCAATTGGTGAAGTAATCCAATAGAGTGAGAGGGGATATTCTGTCAACAAATGAACGAGAAAGAGAGAAAGAAAGAGAGAGAGAGAGAGAGAGAGAGAGAGAGAGAGAGAGATTCTGCTTCAAACTGTAGTGATCCCACACCTACTGAGTAAACACATGCCCATGCACATGTAGCAGTAGACGCACAGACACACACATACACACAAACACACACACGCAGGCAATTTTCAAACACACAGGCCATTTGGGATGAGTTTTGTTTGTTTTTTGCCATAAAATCTCAGACACTCACAACCCACACACCATGAAACAAAGTGTTCACTCATCCTCCCACAATAAACACAAACACACACTCACATATACACACTCAGAATGCTCAGTACAAGCCATCTACAATAACTAGATTATTTTATATTGTCTTAAACCCACACACAGCACACACACATACACAGCAGGGGTGTAACTACAGGGGACCAGTCCCCCTCTGCATGATTTGTGAAAGTTTTGCATTGCCATTGGAAAAGTACAAAATGTAATGTCATCGTGGGCATGGCACTGCTTTCTTGCATGCTCATTTTAAATAAGTAAAAGAGACAGAGGATCTCATTAGATCTGAAAAAAGAATTTCAATTACTTGTTAGTTTACTTTTGCATTGCTCTTTAAACCTCTTTACACACAAATCTTTACCAACTATACAAGGGAAAACCAAGTACTCATTTTCAGTAATTTACTCATAAAGAAAAAGTCAGTCTCACTAACATCATTTAAAAGGCCTTGCCCGTAAACACATGGTGGTTGTGCTCATTTCTATGCTCATGCTTCATAAACAGAAACAGTTCAAAAACAGCTGCCTCATAATAAAATATTCAAGAGTAAAATGTAAAGTTTACGAAGCTGTTTAGGTAAGATTGGGAGTCTCTCTTCTTCAGCACAGGGAAGTTCCATCGGTTTCGTATTAGACGCTTTTACGGATTTTACGGTGCTCACACTGCACTGCTCATATTGGCAACGTTGCACAGTCAGCTGACATGCATGTACAAAATACATGCAATGGCATGCATGAGAAATCTATATATCATGTATAGAGAACATGAACTTTTTAAATGCATTGCATGTAAAATAATACACCAGTAATGTCAGTACCTTTAATATGATTACAAGATTATAAGGCTGTAATGTGGCACTACTTCATTACAGAAAAGAATAATCACATTACTGTAACATGTTATTAAGCCATGTCATGCACTGTGTACTTGTAACGGGGAGCGAGGGGATGGACGCATATGCGGAGATAGGTGAGATTTATTATGGGCAAATCCAAAATCAGGCTCGAGACAGTCCAGGGTCATAGAGCCAACACGGCTTGAATGGGGGGCAGACATGACAGACCAACAATAAACAATAAGCAGGTTCAAACAACACACAGTAACCAGAACAATCAACAAAGACCAGCCACCAGACAGGGGAAAACACAAGGCTTAAATACATAAGGGTAACGAGGGACAGGTGCAAACACAGGTGGAGCCAATCAGGGGTGGATTCATGAGAGAGGGCAGGACTAGAAAATCAAAACAAATGCACATGGAAGATCAAAACAAAGGGGCACATGGAGTAGTGGGAGGAGCCAACCGTGACAGTACTGCATTACCCCCAACACTGGTAGTTGGAGTGTAGATGAGCTGATATACTTTATAGCTTCAGAGATTTAATTTTGTACACTTTTGAGAAGCTGCCTGCTGCTATTTGTCAAAATGTTAGCTTGGGTGTGTCTGTGTAGAAGACCTCACTACGAGCATCACTAGCACACAGACACTATAAGAGAAAACACCTGCTTACCATGTTTGCTTAACGGTGAGTCATTTCATGTGTGGTTTAACTTGGTGGTAATAGGAGCTAGTTTGACTGCATAATAAGCACTGTGCAAAATATTCTCCCTTAAATCATCCAGATGTTGCCTTGCTGAACCAAAGCTCTGTTCACTTGAAACGGGTGTTAATGTTAAGGTGTTGTTGTTTGCTTTTTTCAGGCTGTCGAGTTTATCTAAGCGCAGTTTTAACCACTATGCAGTAAATTAAGAAGACCAAGTGTTCTTAAACCCTCCTCAGGCCTTGTAAAAATTAATGAAGTGATAAAATGTTTTATTTCATTTTGCCATTTCTTAAAGTGATTTAATGCTATTTACGTCTCTAAGGCTCTATGGATTTTTTAGTCCCATGAAAGATGCAGGGCTGTTAAAAAAATTTTATTCATAGCCCAATAGTTTAGACCCAGCCATACCACTGCAGTTGTTACAGTTACTAAATCTAGCTATTCAGTAAAAAAACAATTGTGTATTCTGTTTAATGTTTAATAATGTTTGAGTTATAATGACGAGGGCTTGCTTGTGGTTTTCCACCACACAATAGCAATGTCTCTGGGCCTCAATGCTTGCTGTAACTAAAAATCCCCCACCCCCCACCCTATGGCTATGCCACTGTCACACACATATCCAAAGAAAAAACTCACATAAACCCACAGACTCACATTTATACACATTTGAGATAAACATGATTTATCATATCCTATAACAATGCAATTTGATTATTTGTGTGATATCGTTGTGGATTGTGTGTTTGTGCTCTGTAAACCTTTAGGCTTAAGCTAGATGCTCAACACTGAACTGCAACAGCCTCCGTTCCACTTGCACCATACACACTTTTCACCCTCTTTCTTTCTTTCTTTCTTTCTTTCTTTCTTTCTTTCTTTCTTTCTTTCTTGCTTTCTTTCTTCTCTTCCTTCATCCTTTTCCTGAAACATGATCACACAGACATGTGGCTGCAGCTGAATCGAAATAAAGAACTTTGTATTCGGTTGCCTTGCTGAAAATTCTATGCAGTACAATTAGCGAAGCAGAACACTGAGTGCTATATGTAATCTCCATATTGAATTCTTACTGTTAGCTTGGGTACTGCGTCTTTACTCATTTAAATCAGATTGCATGCACTGCTTACAACCCCCCTCCTCCACTCTTACTATAATGCTCTGAACCAATGAAAAAGTAATTAGGGTATAGCCTACATGTATATTTTTATGAGGGACGTTCTGAATGCTTGCATGATGTATGTGTGGGGATGACACTGATGGAGTACAGCCTGTACAGATTTTGAAATCTTGGATATATTTTTCAGGCACAAATTTAGCCAGCTTCCAAACTCTACAAACAATTATGTTGCATGCTGTTAGCATGGCTAATGAAGCTGTTTGGTTAATGTAGTGTTCACACACCCAACAAAGTGGGCACTCATGCTCTAGTTGTCACCATGAAGTGTAGACAAAAGCACTCGTGTGTTTTAATCAACTAATAATGCTCACTGGCTTTCGCTTGTTGTTTAGCAGGCAATATGCCGTGTCATGATTAGACTATATAACGGAACCTGGTGCCTTACATAGACCTTTGAGGGTGTGTCATCATTTTGTTTTTTTGCTATTAGCATCTGGATGAACCCTGAGTCTAAGCCTGTGTGAAAAGAGAATGGCAATGTTAAAAAAAAGCACCCCTTATCATGACATACTAACACTGATAACCTCCCCAAAATAGCCCAAAAAACCAGGAAGCTTGTTAAGTGTGGTTGCCAAGTGGCAGTAGAGTCCAGAGTAGCTGGTGGTGTTGTAGCATTAAAGCACACACTCATATAAAAGTATATCAAGGTATGACACTGTCACTGTACCAGTGGGGTGGTACCCTTAAGGGTACATCTCAGTACCTTTAGTCAGGGAACATAATTGTACCATAATACATTCTAATTATATTTTTTAAGTTGTACTGTCTCGTCTCCAGGCTTTTTATTTTATTGTTCTGTTTTAAAACATTACATTATGAAAAGGTACAAATACAGACTTTTCGACAGGGAACTAGCTTATTTAGTGTACACAATTGGACCTTAAAACCACTATTGTACATTTGAGGGTACATTTACATTGTTTGTACCTTAAAGAATGAAAAATGTACCTGCACAGCACAGCAACAATGTAGCGTATAACCTAGTTATAGTGATAGCTTTACTTTCATGTTTCTTAGCATTGATTAAATGCTCCAGCATATTAGCTTGTTTGTTACATGTATGCAATAATATTTGTATTTGGACTGCTCAATGACTCATAGCCCAGTGACATTCAAGGGAAAATGTATCTAGGACAAAACATATCAACATTTTTGTTTTCTGCAGGGTAAAGAAGAGGCAGTAATTGTTTAGGCATCTAACCTCATCTAACACCATCTACAAACCACAGAACTCTTGCTTGTTTGGAACAGTAATAAACCATAGTAGGTGTTTGGGACTGTCCAGGAGACTCATTAGGACGTAGAGAGCAAGTAAGCATAAATGCCTGATATATAGCATATGCTGTTAATTTACCGTGAATTTCAGCTTCATTATGACATGGCAAGTTGACAGTTTGGTTGCAGTGGTTCTGGACCATAACCCACCAGAACCAAAACTAACACATCAAGCCCTCATTTCTCAAAAGTGAGTAATTTAAAAAGCACTCGCCGCATCTGCTTAGAATTTGACTGCAAGTTTCAGTTTGTCAGTGGATCTGCAGTAATGGTAGGAGTATATATTCAAGCTCCATACATCCCCATGTCTGGCATACCTCAGGAGTTTTGTGTGTGTATAATGTTTGTTGCAGTTTTAAAATTATATAGCTTATTATTATTGGTGTCTAGGCAATCTGAGAAGAGAAAACTAGTCGATATAAACAGTCAGACATTCATACAGTAATGCATACAATCATAAGTGGCTGAAATGAGTGGATGTGAATGGGTAATTGTGTGCATGTATCTGATAGCTGTATTTAGACATCCTTCACTGCAGCTGTGCAAGACAGATGAGGAAAATACTATTTACATAATAAAAAACATGATGGTTGTGAATACACCTATTTAAATTATAATTAAACACTTGCACACACTTGCACAGTCATCTTCTTGAGGTGTCTCATTTCTTTATCTCTCTCTCTCTCTCTCTCTCTCTCTCTCTTTCTCAATAACAAACACAGCAAAAATAGAAACTATAAAATATCAGACCCAGTTCTGCATTGGTGCCATTTTACCTGAGCAATTCCACAACTGGGATGCCATTTAGCCCTTGTAACATATAAAAAGTAAGCATAATTTATTGTAATTTTTCAACATTAAATTAAAGATAAGGTGATTTAAACCATTCAGAATATTTGTTAAATCATCTCAGGAACAGCAAATCATGTTTACAAGGTTTCTTTGCTGACACTTGTTTAAATGAGTAACAGAGTTTTTAGCATAGAACTGGTGACTACACAAAGGAGTTTATTTGCATGTGTGCATATGCCATGATATTTTTTACATTTTTAATGACTAATTTCAGGGATAACAGGGATGTACTTCCAAAGTAACATTTTCAGTCAGTATCACAATATAATAGAAAATATAGAAAAAATCATGAGAGTATGTGCTTTTCATGCTCACACAATCAGAAATCGCAGACAATGATAAGATATGCATCTTGGGGAATATCCCATATTTAATAGGGGTGAATGTGTTAGCTAACAGGGTTAAGTGAATGTTGAGGGACACAACTACGATGTGTAGGGTTTTTCATAGGCTATAGGTGTTGACCTGTGGGAGTGCATTTCAAGCATGAGATGTTAAATGGATTCACACATTATTGAAAAAATAATAAGATTGGTAAAGTATTTTAATGGTTATATTGAAAAGTGTAGCTATAGTGGGATGGGATAAGAAAAATACTGTTCTCTAACTGCAGATACGAGACATGGGTCTTTCAGTCGAATTTGACTTCTGAATTTGTAAGACATTATTCAAAATTTGTAAGACATTATTCTGTTAGAATAATACTACACCCCCTCAAAAAAGTGACATCACTCAGCCTCTTAATATTACTGTACTATACTAAACCCCGATCACAAATCCAATGTGGGTGACAGGAGGCTTGAAATTTACACCAGGAGAGGCAGTCTTAAGTTATTAAATAAATCTTAGATAAATAGATAATTCTTCTATTTTCACCTCCGCTAACATTAACCTAGCCAAATCATATTTCAGTTTAAAAGTTTGATTAGATGACACCAAACAAAAAATTTACTAAATGATGCTGAAAGTTTAATTCCATTAAATCAGGCTGGGTTTAGCTGTTTGGGGTTAACCCTAAGGTTTTTGGATGCCCCCTCATCTTGCTAGCTGATGTATTGTAAAAGTGATGTGCTAACCAGTAACCATAATAACCAAAAGCTTTCTAGTTATCTAAATGTATTATTAGCTAATTGTGGATTGCTGATGAGAAGATGCTCATTTGGAGTTTGAATAATTTGCGGTTTAAATTACAGATAAACCCTCTCCGTATTCCATCTCTCACAATTAAATATTTCCTGCTTACCCATCCATATATTTACAATGTTTTTTGATTATCAAATTTCAATTTATTCCCTCATCGAAGCATCTTAGATAACATAATGGCACAGTAATAGCCCAGACCTTGTTTGAGGTCCCCCTCATGGCTGTAGGACACTAAGCAGCAGCTTCTTATATCGCTTATGTTAATGCTTGTTGTTTATCAGTGCTGTTTGCCCCTCTGGCAGTGCCGCATGGTGCTTCTTGTCCGGTTTGTGGTGGCCTTTAGCTAGCTTTAGTATAGCTAGGTAGTATCTTTCTATGCTACCTTTTTGAACAAAACAGATAAGA
Organism: Pygocentrus nattereri; assembly: GCF_015220715.1. NCBI lineage: Eukaryota > Metazoa > Chordata > Actinopteri > Characiformes > Serrasalmidae > Pygocentrus > Pygocentrus nattereri. The sequence goes on along the minus strand of NC_051217.1, from coordinate 8,591,110 downwards.
CACAGGCTCTTCATTTCCTTCAGGGGGTTATAGAGTTTAAAGTCCCCTCCACAATTATTGGCACCACTGATAAAGAGGAGTAAAAAGGATTATAAGAAATTCACCTTTTGATCAATTCACTTACTCTCGCTCTGAAAAAATGAGTAAAAAATACAACCTTTAATGAAGTAAATTTATTCTGAGATTAGAATAAAATTCTCATCGAGAAATAATTATTTTAACAAAACCACGTCTGCCACACTTATTGGCACCCCAACATTTAATACTTTGTACAACCTCCCTTTGCCAACAAAAGAGCACTCAGTCTTTTCCTGTAAAATCTACTAAGGTTAGAGAATATAGAGCAGGGGATTTGAGACCATTCCCCTTTACATCATCTCTCTAGGTCATCCAGAGTCTCTTTTGTACACTCTCCTCTTTAGCTCAGCCCATAGGTTTTCTATCAGTTTTAGATCAGGGAACTGAGATGGCGATGAAAGAATCTTGATTTTGTGTTCAGTAAACCATTTCTATGTTGATGTGGATCTGGATGTTTTGCATCAATGTCCTGCTGGAATATCCCATGTTGAGCCATTTTTAGTTTTTTGGATGATGCAGCCAGATGTTGATTTTAAATGTCCAAAATGCCATGTCACCTAATGAGGTTCCAGTGGCATTCGTTGGAATAAACAGTCCCACAACATCACAGGCCTCCACCACACTGAACCGTGTGCATCAAGTTCTATTCAGTGAAGTCATACTTCTTTTTACACCCAAACACATCTTGAGTGTATGTTGCCAAAAATCTAAATTTTCAATTCATCTGACCATAGAGCACAATTCCAGTCACAGTCCCAGTAGCTTTAGCTACTCCAGGCACTAACATTTGTGGTTAGAAGACTTTTTCCTGGCTTGCCTTCCAAATAATCTGTTGGCATGGAGGTGGAGTCTAAAGGTAGTCTTGGAATCTTGGTGATCCCAAGATGCTACTTTTTTCTGTAACTCTCCACTGGTGATCTTTGGGGATTTTTTGTCTTTCTTACCATCAGCCTTACTGTGTCCACAAGCTGGTTGGAACTTTTTAACTCTTGCCTTCACTGTAGATTCAGGTGATTAGCTATTGTTAATAGCCATTCCCTGACTTACGAAGGTCAATACACTTTTCCCTTACCTGAATTGTGTGATCCCTTGTCTTTCCCATGTTAAAGGATGAGAGAGAATTTGACCTCTGTGTCACTTCATATTTATCCCCCAGTGAAAGTCATGCATTACTGATGAAAGTTCTCTAATAAATTTTAAAAAGTAAAATATAAATGAAAAAAAGGGGTGCCAATAATTGTGGCACATGTGGTTTTGTTAAAATATTTCTTGACAAGGGTTTTGACAAGATTGATTTTTTTAAGAATGAATTTACTTCTCCTAAAGGTTGTATTTTTCCTCATTTTTCAGGGTGAGATTTCTTACAACCTTTTTTAATCATCTTTACCAGAGGTGCCAATAATTGTGGAGGAGATTGTATCTTGGTTTTTATGAGAATGTATGAGAACTTCAAAGACATTTACATATCAAAAATCCTAATCATAACAAAACTCATCCCTAATCGACAGGTTTGATTGATGTTTAAGTTATTTTTCTGAAACATGCTCATAGAAGGACACTCTACCTGTGTTTAAAATGTCTTTCATATTTACATACATATTTGTAAATGCAATATCAGTGGGACACAAGTGGGGCCCAATCATGGAATCACCCACTTATCCCTGTGTGTGTGAGTGAAGAGGCCGTCAGGTCTGAATGGAAGCTGTCAGCAGTGGAGGTGAGCGAGAGGATGTGAGAGGCTGTTGTAAGAGCAGTGCTTTAGACTTGTCTCCTCCTGTAGACGGAGATGTTATGGCACCTGAGGCCCGCAGATCGCTTCTGCTCCGTTTCTGCATGACAAGACTGACAGGCAACAGGGCACAGTGTCACCATGGAGTCTAAGGAGTTTAAAGTGTATCTGACAAACAATGCTCTGGCTGTGGGAGGGCGAGAGAGAGAGTGAAAGATAGAGAGCGAGAGAGCAATTATGAGGCACTCACTGCGACACACAGGCAGAAATATTTTATGTCTCTTGTCAAAGGTAGAATAATGTTTGACTCATCTTTCTCTGAGTGTCTGAGTGGGAGACACTTTTAGGAAATTCTGCATAGTTTTGTGTCTGTGTGTGCTTAGAGTATGATTCCGAATAATTCACAATTACCTCCTCACATTACCCACAATTCTATTTACATCTCTCGCTCTCTCTCTCTCGCTCTCTCTCTCTCTCTCTCTCTCTCTCTCTTTCTCTCTGTCTCTCTTGCACTATTAAAAATAAAAACCAAAAAGGTTTCTTTAGAGTGTTACCATAGAAGTACCACTTTGATTCCCTAAAGACCCCTTTAATGGATGGCTTGCAAAAAAAAAAAGTCTATAAGTGTGATGTGCGTGTGAAGAACCTTTTCAAAGCATAAAAATACTCTATGTAATGTCAAAGTTTTCTAAAACTCTGTGTCCAAGAAATGACCATTTAGAAGCCTTTTTTAAGCATGTACAGTCATGGCCAAAAGTTTTGAGTTTTCACAAAGTTTGCTGTCTCAGTTTTTTTAGAACCTTTTGTCAGATGTTTATATGGTACAATGAAGTATAATTATAAGCATGCCATACAACTGTTAACTTTTTATTGACAAATACATCCAGTTTAAGCAAAGACTTAATATTTACAGTGTTGACCCTTCTTCTTTAAGACTTCTGCAATTCACCTTGGCATGCTAGATATCAGCTTCTGCTAAAAATCTTGAATGATGGCAACCCATTCTTCCCTAATCAGTGCTTGGAGTTGATCACAGTTTCTGGGTTTTTGTTTGTCCAACCTCTTTTTGAGGATTGACCACAGGTTCTCAATGGGATTGAGATCTGGGGAGTTTCCTGGCCATGGACCCAAAATTTCAATGTTTTGTTCACCAAACCACTTGGTTATAACTTTTGCCTTGTGACATGGTGCTCCATGTTACAAGGCAAAAAAGCTAAAAGTTAAAAGCTGTCCTCCTTCATGTTTTGAGCTGTAACATTTTCCATTTCGATATGCATGTTCTCTGGAATCATTAATAGACTTTGAAAGGAGAAGCAGATCACTATTATTCACAGCAACCTTGTTCACATTCCAAATAGACGCCACATTGGGTTCAGCCATGCACATCAACGGCGCTGCTGTTTTGGGGCAGTAAACATCGCTGCCGGACTGCTAAATATTGCATTCATCTTTAATGTCTTCATTGTTAGTTAGCAAATGCATAGAACAACCTCAGATTATTCAACTGTTACACTATATTTCCAAAAGTATTCTTTCGTCTGCCTTCAGACGCATATGAACTTGAGCGACATCCCATTCTTAATCCATAGGGTTAAATATGATGTCGGCCCACCCTTTGGAGCTATAACAGCTTCAACTCTTGGGAAGGCTTTCCACAAGGTTTAGGAGCGTGTTTATGGGAATTTCTGACCATTCTTCCAGAAGCGCCTTTGTAAGGTCAGGCACTGATGTTGGACGAGAAGGCCTGGCACGCAGTCTCTGCTCTAATTCATCCCAATGGTGTTCTATCGGGTTGTGGTCAGGACTCAATGCCAGTCAAGTTCTTCCACACCAAACTCGCTCATCCATGTCTTTATAGACCTTGCTTTGTGCACTGGAACACAGCCATGTTGGAACAGGAAGGGGCCATCCCCAAACTGTTCCCACAAAGTTGGGAGCATAAAATTGTCTAAAATCTCTTTATCTGCTGAAGCATTAAGAGTTCCTTTCACTGGAACTGAGGGGCCGAGCCCAACTCCTGAAAATTCAAGGAAGGAAGAAAAAGAACAAGAAAAAGACGGTAAAAAGGAAGATAGTAAAAAGAAAAAAAGGGAGAAATACACAAAGGAAAGAAAAGAAGGAATAATGAAGAAATAGAAAGGAAGAGAAGGGAAGGGTGGAAGGAAAGAAAGAAATAATGAAAGAAGAAAGGATGAAACCAAAGAGAAAGAAGGAATAAAGGAGAAAAGAAGGAAGGGAGGAAGGAAAAGGGAAATAAATGAAGAAATAAAGGGATCAGAATGATGCTAAATATCTCAGTATTGGTATTATAAAAGTGAAAGTGGTTGTGTGCCATTTCTTATTGTAGAGATCCATCAGGAAAAGCCCTGAAACCATCTGAGCTGAATTCTCATTTCAATCTAGTGCTGAAAATATTTACTGTGATCTGAACTGAACTGTTTTTCCAGCTCCATTCAGATCAATAGAGCTATTAAAAGCACTTTTGCGCACTGGGTTTAACTTATCATCCCCATTAAGGGGACAAATGGACTATAATACACTTGTCATACCCTTATATATTGATCATACAGTACAGGGAAATAAATCCTTCTTCCTGAATTAAGAAGCTTTTGTTGGTTTACTGAATGTTCACCATGTCCCCTGGAGGTTCAGTACAAGCTGATTAACTGCAATTTGTGTTTGTCGCAAGTAATTATATTATGCTTAATTATCCTGTTACCAGATGCTGATTACTTAATCTAAGGGTGCGTGGGGCATCTGCTGAGTCTGAGGATTATTAATTATAACTGTGGATGATATTAAACTGGGAAATGAACAGATGAACTGCAGGCAACTAAAGGTTAATGTGATCCTCAGCAAGATGAAGTACTCAAATGTGCATGTGTGCATCTATAGGGGGGTGTATTTTTTTGCATTCCACTGCTCCTCAGATATGTGCGTGTGTGACAGTGCTGACATTGACGTTATCTCCATGATTGATGCGGTTCATAACGCCTAACCTCCTTTCCCTATCTGACGAGTCATCATTCCCTGTAGAGCTTCCAGAGGCCCTTCGAGCAATTACACTCCATGTGATAAATCACACATGCAACCAACCTGAGACCAGCGTTAGCTGTTAGTGGTCCCACGTGTGTCCATTTTTTCTGACAGGCTGGGCCTGTGTGAAGAAACTTCTCACTGAGTTGTTTATTACTGTGCCATAAGTTTTATACTAGACTCTCTGGTCCTGCTGTTCAGTACAAACTCAAGTACAGTGTCTTTAACGTTTCACTCTGCTACACACTCAATCTTCCTTTGTTTATACTATTTTTCCACCTCATCTCTCTTCTTCACATCCCAGGCTTCAGATTGAAATATAAACTGTCTATGTAATAGACTTGATTTGACTCTTTGCCTCAGCAGTACAAATGCACTGCTGGGGGATACTTTTCTCAGTCCTGTGGGCGTTAATGTTGAGACAACTCATGTAAGCCAAGTGGCAAATAAACTCAAACACTGTGAGAAAGATCATAAAGTCCACAGCACCTTTGTATAGTAACTGCCTTTCCTCTCACAGATGGTGCTTTTTATAGTAAGTTTTATTTCAGTATACAGCCATTTTGTTTAGCATCTATTACCATGAGGGTTCATGATGTTCCCCTATGGTTTTAAGAGCTTGCTGCATAATTGCCTTGTGCGCCTGCAGCCATGTTGCAACAGTTACTGATGGTAATTGAAGTCAGCATAACACTGACACCCTGAGAAGTATGGGTAGGATTCGCTAGAGGCCTCAAAATACTGTATTGTCTTAGCAAAGAAGGAGACACAAGCAGGCCAAGATTTCTGTTATGAGAAGTGCTCTTTATAGACACTAGCAGAAAATATACATACAGCCAGGCAATTTCTCTTAATGGTACACCCAAACCCACACTAAGCCCACAACCCAACACAATAAAGCATTACAATCACATACACCACACTTAAATTAAAGAACAAGAGCATAAACAACAACATTTAACGTCACTCTAGATCCTCTTTTGTGAACTGGAGCAAGTGGCAGTCACCACAATACACGATCATTATGACCCATAATAAAATCGGGCCCATTTGGGCCTATTGCTTTTTTTCCGCAAATGATGCCTCCAGAACAAAGCTTTCTCAACTTATTTAATGCAACTTCCACTTTGTTCATCTTGCTTAAATCTTTTTTATTGAAGCAAATCTCAACTGCGAAGTCAACATTAAAAAAAGTCTTCCTCTAATTTATCCAGAGTAATTAATAATGGTAGGTGAAAGTAATGGTAAGTGTCCTTCCTAAGGCTCTTTATAGGAATAATATTAATAATAGGATATTCCTGTTTTCTGCCTGATGGTGCAGTGTGATGGTGTTATCCATTACACCTGTGGTTCTCAAACCAGTCCTCAGTCCCCCACCAGCTGGTCCACATTTATGCTTTAACATAGATATAAACATATCTGAACCAAGACATAAAGTCTGTGTTCGGACTGCAGGTAAAAGTGGCTCAAATCCAGTTTACTGCGCACATCTGATTTCATTGTTTCCTTGTTTACATTATTTTATCTGACCTTTGTATTTCCTTAATATAACAAACTCCTTTCAAATTGAACTTTAACATGTGCAAACGATCACACTGGACAGAAGTTAGAGTAAAACTGAATTTCTGTGGTTGTTTTATTTATGGAAGTTGACCAAACAGGAAAAGAAAGCTCAGTTTTATTCAATAAATTGCCATGAAGAAGAAACCTAGCAAAGAAGCACAAACTCGGTGCCAAAATGGCAATATTTACTGGAAAAAGAGACCTGATCATGGTTAGCCTCCTTTGACTTCTCCTTCTTTTTTCAAAATATTGTTGAAGTAAAATTGATTTTGAGCAATTATTGGTTTGAGTCTTCATGTTGTAAGGGACCATGCTTATTTTTTCAAACTGCACGCACTCATCTCACACATTCTCCAAAGCAAAAGAAGATGTGACGCATAACCATAGTAGCCGGCATTTTGATGATGTTACTGTAATGGATCTGTTCCCACATGTAAAATTATGATGAAGATTAAAAGTGACGTAGTCGCATGAGTTCCGATCTGACTGTTCAGACAGAGGTTGCATTGCTACACGTCGGATTTTAAAATGACACAAAAACGATGCCTAATTCAAATTGGAACTGTCACATTCAGTGTGTTCTTTGCTGTTCATACTGTCACACAAAAGACAAATCTGTCACATATGAAGAAAAATATTTGATCTGAGCCACTATTACCTACAGTGTGACTGTGGCATAAGTATGAGAACACTTAACACAGGTGAGCTGAGAGCTAGGTTTAATCAAATATGTGGACTGCCTGGGGTGCCCAAAGAACTGACTGAGAACCACTGCACTACGCTATCCAACCATTCCTACAAATAAGAGCATTCAGTCTCACCAGACAGAAAACTGTGCCTGAGTGCCATCTTGTGGGCTTAGAAAACAATGAATTTTTGATAACCTATTAGTCTTCAAATAAACCTAATGCATGTTACAACTATGAGCAATTGAATAATAAAATATTTGTACCGTTATTCTGGATCTCTGCGTAGTGACAGATTATCATACTACATTATATTTTTCTTTCCACATCCAAACATGGTTTAATTTTTTTTCTGTGTGAATTAGAAACATATTTACAACAGATATTTAAAGAGTCATGTCTATAAGCTAAACTGACAGCTTGTATTTTTTTTATTTCATTATTTGTTATATAGAAGTAGCCAATACTGGCACATACAATGGATGTTCTTTATATTATTTGAAATAGATGTTACATTGAAGGTAAGTCACAAAAACAGGGCACTGTATGCTCACAAGAAGCAGAGTGTATTAAAAAATTTGTCCATACAAACATCACCTTCAGTTCTGCTTTGACTTACCGTCCTATTGTTAGCCTGTTTTATATGTCTCTTTTTTTGCTCAAGCTCTGACAACACAAGTACAAGTGTACCAACAGGCAGCAAACCTCCAAAAAAAGCAATGACATTCTCAGACGCATTATGAGGGATGTTTCATAAACCCATAACAGGGTTTACAACATTATTATCTTTGTGGTTAACCTGTCCTCTATAAAGGAGCATGTTAGCTCCTCGTAAAACAACAGCAACAAAAGGGTTTAAGTATTAGTAAGGAGATAAAACAAAGAGTATTCAGTGTGGAAGAATATTTCTGAATCTAATTCTGCATCAAAACAGTTTAATTCATTCTAATCTCATGGAAATTTGAGATTTCATGGTGCACAGAATTGTTACCAAACTGAATCGTTATGAGGTAACCACCTTACTTGCTGTCTTAACTACTCTTTTCTCCATCTCTCGCTCCTGCTGTCCCTACAGCTCCATTCTCCCCTCCAGGATCCGAGAACGTGGTAAAGTTTGACCAATATGGAGACGGCATGGGTCGCTACAACATCTTCAACTACCAGCGCTTGCCAGGCAGTGACAGATACACCTATGTCCAGGTGGGCGAGTGGGCAGAAACTCTCTCCCTCAATGAGTTCCTGATTGGTTGGCCACGTGGTGGTATGATGCCAACATCCCAATGCAGTGACCCTTGTGCTCCCAACGAGATGAAGAAGATGCAGGCGGGTGAGTACTGCTGCTGGATCTGCACGGCTTGTGAGGCCCACGAGTATCTGCCTGATGAGTTCACATGTGCACCCTGTTCTCTGGGCCAATGGCCCCGGGCAGACCTGAGTGGCTGCTATGACCTGCCAGAAGACTACATCATGTGGGAGGATGCTTGGGCCATCGGGCCCATCTCTATTGCATGTGTGGGCTTTGTTTGCACCTCCTTAGTCTTCATCGTCTTCATCCGCCACAATGACACGCCCCTGGTCAAGGCCTCAGGCCGGGAGTTGTGCTACATCCTGCTGCTTGGTGTCCTCATGTCCTACACCATGACCTTTGTCTTCATCGCCAAGCCTTCACCGGCTGTGTGCGCACTGCGGCGTTTGGGCCTGGGCACCTCCTTTGCTGTCTGCTACTCAGCGCTGCTGACCAAGACCAACCGCATTGCCCGCATCTTCAGTGGAGTGAAAGAAGGTGGGGCACAGCGCCCACGCTTCATCAGTCCCAGCTCACAGGTCTTCATTTGCTTGTCACTCATCTCCGTGCAGCTGCTGCTGGTATCCGTTTGGCTACTGTTGGAGGTGCCAGGCACACGTCGCTTCACGCTGCCTGAGAAGCGCCAGACGGTGATCCTCAAGTGCAACGTGCGTGATTCCAGCATGCTGCTGTCACTCAGCTATGATGTGGTGCTGGTGGTGCTCTGCACCGTCTACGCCTTCAAGACCCGCAAGTGCCCCGAGAACTTCAACGAGGCCAAATTCATCGGCTTCACCATGTACACCACCTGCATCATCTGGTTGGCCTTCCTGCCCATCTTCTATGTTACATCCAGCGACTACAGGGTATGTTTCAGAATACCAAAAAATTGTATGAAAAGGCCAGTATAGTTAGGCTGTGGTTCTCAGGGCTGTGTTAATAATAAATATCATTCATGTTTGAATTCTTAAATTCACTCAGTCCAACTATCCGTCCTTTTTATATAGGTTCCTTATACTTTTCCAGTTGCCCACCACTATACAGCTCTTACAACTGTATATTTAAACCATATTCAGTACCTTAACACCCCAACTACATATCACACATTGAGGTTACTATTTACTACAAACAAATCCACTTATAAATCATTTTCTTATCAGCACACAAGTGGTGTGGTGGAGAGTCTGCCACTGTACATCTGCCCCCTCCGTCTCTGTCATATCCTTCTCTAGACTCTACTGAAGCTAAATGTTAGGTTACCCTTATATCCGATTGCATCTGCCGACAGTTAACAGGACATGCAATCTTTGTCACTCCCACCTATTATCCCCTCCCACATAAAGAGGAATCACTGACTTCCATGGGAAAATCAAAAGTGCTGTAAAAATAGTTAAAATCTAAAATATTGGCAGGTCAGTAAACGTTGGTTATTGGAAAAGAAAAAAAGAGAGCTTTTTTACCCTTATGGGCTTGTATCAATTTAAGAGGATGCCAGTACCTTTTGGAGATCAGTAGAAGGCTGCCAGTGTGACAAAATGGTTCTTTGCCACAGGAAAAAAAACACTTCTGGTAAAAAAGTGTATAAAGTGTAACTGTTAACATAACAAATAGAATGTATTCTCTACGTCATTCTCACCTTTTCATCCCAAAAACAATTACTTTACAAGGAGGGCTGGGTGAAAGAGTTAACAATGTAATTTATTTGTCATTCAACACAAATTGTAGCTGAATGTGAGAGAACTATAATGACGTAAACATCACTCACTCACTCACTCACTCACTCACTCACTCACTCACTCACTCTTAGCAGGCTTAAGCTTCTCCAGAAGGGGGAGCTATTAATGCTGAAGCAGCTTTATGTGAAACACTGAAAGGGCAGATACTGGCATAAACCCCAACAGTCACATAGGTAACAAAATGTGGATTTTTAATAAGAAAATATTATGGTAATTATTTTTTTCCTTAAACCCAGCCTATTGGGATGTAATTGAATTGAGTTGCACTGTACTGAGAAAAAAAAAAACTAAATGGAGTGGAGAATTAGCAGTGCTGTTGAAACCACCAGGCAATTGTGCTCCCCAGGCTTAGAGTTGCCTGCTGTTGAGTAAGATATGCATAATACAGTAGAACATCCTAGGACGCACAAGGGTACGCCAAGTCAGTAGAATAAAAGAAGAGAGTGAATTTAAATCCATAATAAACATTGCACTTAATCGGTCAGCCTTTCACAATAAATGTGTCGAGCCTCAGGCGTCAGTGTAATGCAAGCACTGAAACTCAGCATCTTTTCCAACAGAATTAGTCACGGATTATACCAAGTAACACTGAAATGTGATTAGCCCAGTCCTGTATCATATGTACTGCATACACATTCAGAAAGCTCGAAGTCACACTCCGTAACTCTGCACTGCTGTATAGACACATGTATTGCTGACGCTTGCAGGACTTTTCTTAGTTTGCTCTGTCTGCTCTATGCAGGTCTTCCAAGGCCACAGTCAATGAAGTGGGAAAGAGCATCTCCGTTTGAGAGGGCCCAGTCCTCTGAGACGGCTTTAAACAGAGTGCTGATGCCTGTAGAAACACTGAAAGACTTCAGAGAGAGGGCCAGATCAGAGAACGAAAGAGAGATACTGACAGACACACAGACAGAAATAGTACATGGTTAATAAGATCATCAGCAACTATCTAGATCTACTTAGTATGCCGTGCATCCAGCAGAGTGCTCATACTGAAGATAGAGGACCAGCTAAAACAGATTATACCGTACTGTTTATTCCCTCCTCTGTGAAAGCATTCCAGGCTGATTCATTAGCTTTGGTAAGGCGTTCCTGTGTTCTCGGTGAAGATATAGCTGCCCCCAAGAAGGAAATTCCTAGCCAGTTTAGTAGCTATATCTATTCTTTCCCGCTTAGTGCCTCAGTAACAGCACAAATCCATGAGAGAGTGGCAGGGAGGCACTAAAAGAGAGGAAATCTACACCTTGAGTGGAGAAGATTAGCCTGTTAATGGAAGATGTCCAAATAACATCTAATCAAACACTATTTATGCAGCCACAGTGCTAACTGCCATTGCAATTATCCCCCATGTTCTCTCAAGCATTCTAACTGTTCCCTTTATATTCCACTTTAACTAATGACATTTGATTATCAGCATGTCTGTAAGCATCTGTGGAGATCCTGGAGGTGACTGAAGTACTGAGTAAATGAGCTGTTTACTCCCTCCGTCTTTCTCCGTCTTGTTCTCTCTCTCCCAGGTTCAGACCACCACAATGTGTATATCAGTGAGTCTGAGTGGGTTTGTCGTGCTGGGCTGCATGTTTGCCCCCAAGGTCCACATCATCATGTTCCAACCCCAGAAGAACGTGACCAGCCACCGGCTCAACCTCAACCGTTTCAGTGTCAGTGGTCCTGCCACTACCTACGCTTCACATGGTGAGGACCCATGCTGTTAAGCACTTTTTTGTCACTTAAAATGTACCTTTTATAGGAACAAGTGGTTTAACTAGATTTATACAATTATTAGATAAAAGTGAAACAAGGCAAAACACCAGTTTAGATGAAGAAAAGCAATGTTTATCAGTTCATATCTCACAAACTTTGAATGAACCTCTGCCTTTCTCCATTGTGTACAGCACATTGTAGCTTTATACTGCATTGATGTACATAGCATTTCAGCATGCACTCCACATTTTTCATAGGGAAATGATTGGAAATGATTTGGTCTAGATTTGATCTGGTTTTAAATGAATTGCTCCGTTTTAAAGTCAACTTTAATGTCATTTTCTGTCCTGGAGGAACAATATCTACTTACCCCAGGACATGCTGCTACAATTAACAAAGAAAAGCAGCTGAAAACAGCAAAATACAGACAATAACTGTACAAACACTACAGAAAAAACCTCTTTACAATATACATATATAACTATGCAACAATTAGGCACAGGACTTTAGAGACTAGCCAGTGTATATGGTTGGGGAAAGAAACAGACATGTTATTATTACTGAAGAGGACTGAAATAGCAAAACAAGGAATTGCAAAAACAAGGGAAGACCTGCAGAGTAAAGATGACTTTATTGGGTTTCAAAAAAACAAACTCATTGTTTACCTATTTGCTAACTGCTTTCTTTCCTACATCAGCCAGATAATTGCAGGTGAGTTGTAAGATCTGATATTATTCATTCACTAATTGATACAGTATTAATAATATGATAAAGCCATTTAGTTGGCACTGAACTAAAGATTTTTAAAAAGAGGTTTGAAAAGACGCAGCTTCAGCTTTGGCAGTGTAAAAGCTTTCATACTGCTCATCTTATTATTTTTAGGGCAGTGGCTGATCACTAAACAGCTAATAACTGTGTTCCTTAACATATTTATTCACCAAGTGCAGCTGTAAATGCATAGAACTTTTTACAAACTTTTTACTGTTGATGATTAATTACGTGACAAAACATATATGGCCTCTGTAGAAACAAAACCTCACAATGGCAACTTTATGGAAGAAGAGAAAAAAACATTCTTAACTTTTAATGAAAGATAATAGAAAAGGTTCTTATTACAAGTCATTTTGGACAATGGCTGTTGGTCTGGTCATCATTAAATAACCCAATGTTAAATGTTAAATAATCTGAAAAAAAAAAATGAAAAAGCAATAAAACTGGAGATACAAGGTTCTGTTCCAAAAGCAACAACGTAGTCCTTCTGGACTACAGTTGAAGTGTCAAGATCAGCGCTTATCTTTAGACAAACAAGGTGATTTGTAACAGGAAATATAAGCTATTCATCTTTAATGAAAAAAATAGCAGATGTGGCACAAAGCCAAACAGATGGCTGAATTTTCATGCCGCCATTACTTAAGCAGTTTGTAGTCATTACTCATCTTTGATTTGCCAACTGAAGCCACATTTGGGGTGTAAGCATTGTCACCTGATGCACAAGGGGAGCAGTGGTGATTCTGCCTGCTGCACGGTAATAAGCCTGTATAAGCAGAGCCCAGTGGCTTTCCTCTAATGTTTAATTCATAGACACAAAAAACAGATCAGATCAACTGTTTCATCTTTATTCATATTTCACCTCTGTGATAAACAGTATGACATACACAGCAAAGAAAAGAAATCACTGCTGATGTTGGTGGGGTGGCGTTGGTGAAGGGAGTGAGTGAGAAGGGGTTGCTAGAGCAGAGAAGAGAAAGTCTATGAATTCAGAAGGGCCCAATTCCATTTCTTATTCTGACCCCTACCCTTTTGTTTTCGAGTGCCACCTTGCCCCTTAGTTACAAGGGGTAGTGGTTAAACTCTTCCCCTACGAAATGGGACAACCCTCAAATAAAGAACATTATTATTTCATTAACAAGCTATAAGCAGTGCTCTGTAGGCGACCCTGCCAGTCTGCAGTGACAGCAGAGGAGGGTACAGTTCAGCAACCTCACTGCTGGGCTTTAGTTACATTTAGGGCATCATATGCTTTCAAAGAGGGGGTGTATGACAATTATTTATTATTGCTACCCATAATTTTTCTGTGATTTGAAGCTGAAGACAGCTATTCGCCAGCTTCTTGTTTGAATTTTCCTGTTTCACCTTACATGCCCAGTTTTGATTCCCAGTTTTGATGTAACAGCTGCACTATTTCAGGTGGAAAAGGAAATTTAGCTAGCCACAGAGACACCAGCATACTACCAGGGATTTTCTATGCTTATTACGGAGAAAAGGGCCATAATACAGTGGTTTTCATAATTTTTTTAACAGAGAAAATACTTCTAAGATAAAAACAGGGACACCCCACCCCTAGGCATGAACGCACAAAGCGGAGGGGTGGCGCTAAGTGGTAGGGGCGTGGGATGAAATGGAATTGGGCCTATGTGTTTTTTTATTGTAGGTATCCTGATCAAACCTTGTGTGGTGAGTTCCTGTTTTTTTTTGTCTCCTCACATTTTGTCTCAACATCTCTCTCTCTCTTTCTTTCTCCAGCATCTGTGGGTGCCCACTACGTCCCAACAGTGTGTAACGGCAGAGAAATCGTCGACTCCACCACTTCCTCTCTGTGACCCCTCCTCCTCTAACTACTGCTCTTTAGTGACTGTTAGCCAATCAGCACACATTGTGCTCCATCCAAGAACTCCGCCCGTCCACAGTGTGTAGAAAGTGTGTATTATTATTATTATTATTATTATTAAATTATTTTTTAGGGCTTGTACATATTAACTGACATTGTTGTAGAGAAACAAAAGAACAAAAAAAACTTTCTAGAGTGATTTTGGAGACTTTTGATTTTTGATAGCTTTACTATGTCTGTTGTAAACGACTATGAAATGTGAGCACCGTTGCAATATGATGCATTTTCTGACTGAAAGAAGAAAAGAAGGTGACTGATAATAGTGGCCATGCCTGCAATACTGGATAAACTGGTCGTTTTCTTTTGTAGGCCTCATTGTAATAATCTATTCTGTATGTATGTATTTCTATGTTGTATATTTTGTACATAACCTTACTGATGGTTTTAACAGCACAAGTTGACAGTGTTTTAGAAAAAACAATGCTTCTGTTGAGAGGCTGATGACATTGGGGGTGTATAGAGGATGTAACGGGGGAAATCTCATGCCTTGACTTCCACAGTGTCTCATTCCAAGCAGGGACAATGGTCCTTTTAGTAAGCTATCATATTGTCTGCTAATGTGTTACATGAACTGCTTCTCACAAAGCATACGCACGCCTCTACAAAGTGGTCTTGATTGTTAAACTTTTTAGTAACCGTGGAGTATTTATGACGTACGAAGCGTTTGAGGAGATGGGAATGAGTGTAAGTGGTAATCCATTGTTTAATGGCTCTTTGTGCCTTATCATGTGTTCAGTAGTTTGATATGAAAGCTTCCTCTAGACCTCTAAGCAAGAGGTGGCTGAGCCAATTTTTTTACATCTGTCTTTTTTACATCTCTGTGTTTTGTACATTTCTACATTCTGGTGTGCGTCGGGTTCGGGGTGGGTGGCGTTTTATTTGACGGGTCGATGACAAATGTGTAGTCATGTCACTGGTTTGTTTGGAGCTTGATCATATTTTTAGCCTCAGCCAGTCATGTCTTCTGATCATGGCAGTTTATTCAATTGTCAAGCTCCATAAGTCAAAATCATTTTAGGTTTTTACGTGGAATGACACACACATGATAACTTGACATGGCAAATAGACACAGAACAGTGACCTAGAAAGGCGGCATTCATTATTCACCATTGTAACAGCAAACACGTACAACTGCATGTCAGCTAACAAGGAAGATGTGGAAGTGAATATGCACAGCAGAGTGACAAAAGTAGAAGAAACTTACAACTGCATTTTACAATTGTTATGAAAGAAAGAGGTAACTGCCAGATCAACAACACAGACTTTGTCTTCCAGTAAGATAATGCGCGCACACACACAGACACACACACTCTTACACACATACACAAACATGTACACAGTGGCGTAACTAGGATCTTACGGGCCCCAGTGCAAAAAATTTGTGGACCATTTTTTAGACAGTTACTTTAAATTAATTAAAAAATGGCAAAGTAATTTTCTTATTTACCCAGTATTGATTCAGATTCATAAACTGCATAGCTAGATTTATAGTGACAAGCGAACAGCATGGCCGTAACACATTCACTTGTTCATAAATGAGGACTACAGGCATGTTTTAGCACTTGTGCAATATAAATGTTATTTCAATATGGCAATAGCCATTAAATCCTGTGAAAAATAAAGACAACCATTCAGTAGTAGTAATTTTTCCCAGTAAATGTTTTGAAAACCCCCCTCCTGTGTATGTAAAGCAGATTTAGCTTGTAATCTAACTAAATGAAGAGTAATTTGATATGTTCAGATTCGAATTACTTTGAACTGATTTTTAGAGCAACTAATTTAAATTTTTACTTCTCCTTTTCAATTTAAGGAATTCAATTTACAGTAAAAAAATGACTTTTTACTAGTCATAATTACTAGTTAAACTCAATTTTCACCTTTGTAAACTGAATTCCTGAGATCAAGAAAAATAGTAAATAAAAGACAAAATTGACTTGTAACCCTTACTAGAATTTCAACAGGTCTTCCTAATTTTTAATTATAAAATTGAATTCCTGTATGTAAAAATATTACTGTAGTCAAAATGAATTGGAAAAAGTCTTCAATTTTTACACTTGGGAAATTGTACATGGAAAAATATAAGTCCTATTAAATTTTCAATTTAAAGATGTTATAATAAACTATTTTATACATCAATTTTTTCCACGAGCAGCAACATTTTCTGAAAAGGAAACTATTTTTTCTTTAAAAGTTACATTTATTCTATTTTACTAGTATTAACTAGTATTTCTTTCTTTAAAATATGTTCTTTCTGTAAAATATGCTCAGTTCTGAGAACTTTAGCTTTCTTTGTTACTTTGTTTTCATGACCTTTACTCACTTGGGCAGCCAACCAGAGCATTTTCCATTGCGTAGAGCTTACCACTGAGTTTTATAATCTGGCCCAGTATGTCTCTTACAAGTTGATACTCTAAAAGCATGCCACTCCACCAACTAGGATCTAATGTTAGCCTGAATGTCTACATTAGACTACCTACTTAAGAGTTTGTAATTGTATCTAATGAATATATAGTGTTTGTTTGTAAAGGACCTGTTTCAAAACATTTGCCATGGATGAGCTGTGAGATAAATAGACATCGGGCTGTTTGTATAGTATTGATGGAAGCTAACACATTTCATCAGCAGATGCCTTCAGATAGAACAGTTATTGTTAATATTAGTAATATTGCCAAATGTTAAAAATGTTCAGTTGAATGCCTCAGAAACCCATGCCAGGCATCAACTTGCCTCAGAGCCCAACAAACTGCATCACTTTCCTCATGGCCAGCAGAGCTAAAAAAGCAGTGATTCTTCACAACCCACATGTGGGAGCACTTTCATCTTTCGTACAATAAGAAAAAAGCTCAGTGCAAAATTTGTAATGAGGTTAGTAAACAATGAAGGCATGACAAGTTTGATGAATCACCTTAAATGTAATCACTGTCCAAAGAAAAACAAGTATCTCCAAAATAGTAACATTACAGCAGTAGACAAAAACACTCTTCACTTTTCAAAGTAAGTTAATATAAAGAGATTTTATTCCAAGTGATTTTAGAGCATTTCTCTTGGTCCATTCATCACAAACTTGCTCACAATCTAAAGGACAGCTGGTGTGTTGAAATGATATAGAAAAATTAAAAAATTGAGCTACCTGGAGATTTTTTTTCTTTTGACAGTGATATGTAAGTTTAGTGATCCTTGTCCAAGTTCTGTCATGTTTGCAGTCCACACAGCCACGGCTCAGTTCCATCAAGTAAACATTTCACAGAGGAATTTTAGTTTTTTCCTCTTTTTTTAATTAACCAGTGGGTTTAGAGAAAATTGTAATAATGTTAATGTTTTTATTGCTGTGTCAGAGAAAATTAGGATTCACACAGCACAGGAGTTGCTCTGAAACACTTCTTGTGTTCTGACAAATATGCGTCTAACGTGGCCAGCGTGGACTGAACCACTTTTTTAAATGGAAGCATACCTTTTGCATCAGATGAATGGCTGCAAATGATACTCCTGTTTCTAAAAATACTCAGAGTACTCAGTACATAGTAAGATACTCAAGTACTCAGATATTAATGAGTATTAAAAGCCTGTAAAATACTGTTCAGGCAAACCATATCGTGATGTTGAGACACTGGATCTTTCTGTGAGTCATGGGTGTATGTCAATATGAGGTGCCCAATAAAATATCTAAGGGCCCAGTTGCTGAGGGCCCCCCTGCACCATGGGCCCCAGGGTGATTGCCCCCCTCTAGCAGTTACACCACTGCTTGTACAGTATTTATACATTACACATCCCAGCAGCATTTAGTAGATCTGGACAAAAGAATTGCTTACTCTGATTTACATTTTTCACTGTAAATCTGTCATTTGTCTTACAATATTATGCCACTGAAGGCCAAGTGCAGGACTAAACACTGCAAGACAGGAGTGGAGAACTAAAAAGATATAGAGTTAGTGTTGGAAGTAAATGTAAAATGTAGTGTTTGTAAAGAGAGAGAGAGAGAGGAGAGAGGGAGTACAGTGGATTATGGAAAGCAGCTCCTGCCCCATGAAGTCACATGTGTTTTTTTTTTAGTGCTCTGCAACCCTCTGCAGTCTGGGCCCTCTTTGTTAGAAGCTTTATACCTCACACTCCCCCAAGTCTGCAACTCACTGATTCTCCCTGCATGTCAAGTTGCTAGGGGACAGCGGTTTACCACAGCCTCTTTAGGAATGCTTTTGAGCAGGAGAGGAGCTGCGAAGGGAGTGGAGAATGAAACTGCTTTATCTGAAAGGCTTAGAGGCATTTTAGAAACAGCAGGCTGTTGGGAGACAGTAATCAGAGCGTAGCCACTCATCCCCGAGTGAAGTTCAGCACTTGCAGTCACCACCTAACAACAGTGAGGGATGAGGATTCACTGCAAATCACACTCACATTATCACCACAACCAGCAAGAGCTTAAAATATTTATCTGAACCAACAAGGCCCAACTATTCACGTCCCGAGTTTGATAAGGTTCAGTCATTTCTTGGGCTTTGTCGAGCTTGGGTTCTCTCGTAGGCCATCTCCCACCTTTAACTGATTTTGGCATGTCCCTCTGCTTTAGTTAAACTGGAATTTAAACTTATTTCTGAAAAGCTGATAATTAGGCTATTCAATGTTCAATTTGGTCATCAGTGAGCCAATAAGGGCTGTTTTTGTCACTATTATTGAGACAGAATTTTGTCAGGCTAGTTTAGATTCTACAGTGGGACTGGGGTGAAGTGTTGAAGTATAGGCCAAGTTGAAGAATGTTTTTGGGCTACATTCAGGTTTGGTTCAAAACTTCAGGTCAAATTACAGCTCCATAACCAGCGTGTTGCCATGCTGCACATGAACATAAGAAGACGCTTTTGGTTCATGGTTGATGACCAAGGTTAGACAAGAATGGCTCTTCTCACCAGCATGAGTGGGAACCGGCTCTCTTCTGGGGGGGGGGGGATGAGGATAGTTTCTGTGTGCTGTGCGTGGATTTGATTCAGTGCTATTGCAGAGAGGATTTGTTTCTCTCTCTGTCTATCTGTCAGCTCCCAAATTGTAAACAGTGTAACTTAATGTTAAGGAACCCTGTGTTGTCTTGGGTGACTCTGAACTTTGAACTCAAACACAAAAGCAATAGAACAGTACCCATGGTGCAGTGTGTGCAATAACAAGGACATCATAATAAACAATAACCTTCTGCTGTCATAAATCTGGGTTTGTATTTTCTGAACATTTTTTTACATGTTGTCAATTTATTAGGTACACATTGAACTTGCACTTGACCATTTTAGCAGGAGGTATAACCACCATATAGTTGCACTTTGTAGATTAACAATTACTGACTCAAGGTTTTGCTGCACAATTTGTCAGTCACTTTCTATCATGTTCATAAATAGAAAGGGACCATTGACCAGGTATTATTTGAGTGGTGGACCATTCACATCACAGCAATGATAGCAATGTGGTAGTGGCATTGTAATGCATGTGGCACTAGCACGGGGGGTAGTGGTAAATTGGGCTACAGTCAGTAACTGTCTATTGCCTACAAACTGCACATTCAGTAACATGCAAAAGCTTGGTTTATGACATGAAAAGAAGAAAATGCAAGTTCTGCAAGTATTTAAAAAATTAACATCTTTCTGCAGTTGTTCATGCACAGTAACTTAACACAAATTAGCCAAAACACAGTGACCACCTGTCTAACATGCTGTTGGTACTCTGCGTGCCGCTAAAACAGCTCCAACCTGCCCAGACATAAACTCAACAAGACCTTTGAAGATGCCCTATGATATCTGGTATCAAGTCCTCTGGGTCCATTGCGATGAAGGAGTGTTCTTGTTTGTCCACTATGTTTAGGTGTCATAGCTCAGACTGATGTCCAACTGAATGCCTGGACCAAGGGTTTTCCAGCAGAACATTGCCCAGAGCATCACACCAATCATACCTGGCTGTCTATGTACTGTAAAAGAAAATGTGACTCATTGGACCAGGCGACTGACTGTGATTGCTCAAAGGTCTGGTTCCCATGCTCCCATGCCCATTTTCTTCTGTATCTGTGTCCAGACACAAATCATGTGCCCAGTGATCTACTGCATGGGGAGGAGTTTTGGAGAAACGGATGCGTTTACACTGCTCTAACATGTGGCTGAAATGCTTCTCAAACCCCCTCCTGAAGCGGTTGAGCAATCAGTTTTGTGTTTTTTTTATACGCGTCTTAGGTGTGTACAGTTTTACATGCCTTGGTCTTATCCAAATATAATCCTGATACTCAAGACACATGAAGTGCCCAGGTGTAAACAGGATCTTAATGACTAATATATCAATGTTGTCAGGACAAAACCTTATATCTCCATTTTTGTCATTTTTTTCAGTTTTTGACATAATTTGAAAAAAGCCTGTTGCCCTTTACATTGAGTGTAAATTCCATGATGAATGGACTAAAAGAAATGACCCAAAATTACTTTGGAAAAACGTCTGGTTCCACTGACTTACCTTCTCCTGTAAGGTTACCGTTTGGTTATAGGAGGTTTTGTTCCAAAAGTAGCAACATGGAAGTCCTTGCCATGCGTTTGCTGTTACAAGATAATCAGCATAAATAATTTCAGCTGTGAGTGGTCATAATGTTTTGGTTTATTGGTTTATATTTAATTAACTTAAAAATGAAAAAAAATAGTAACTATGGCATAACATAACATGACACCCTTCCAGATGTAAAATCTCTAAACCTAATTTTAAGCAGATGACAGTCCCATAGCATAATACATTCTCTGGCTCGTCAATCCTTCTGCTAAAACTGAACCATGGGCTCCTCTAACACACTCGCTGAAGACTACAATGAAGCCAATCGATGCCCAGAAACAGGAGAAGGCTATAAAAGGATATCAAAGGGCTTCCAGCTTACAATTTCCACTATCCAAACTGTTATTAAAATTGCAGTTAAGGGGAACTGTGGAAGTCAAGGCAAGATCTGAAAGATCTAAAAGCACCTGCAGAACAGTTTAGCTGACACAGGAGGGGTAGTGTACCATTCTACTGTACAGTTTGCATAAACATGATCTCCATGGAAGTCATCAAAAGGAAAACTAACCTGCACAAGTGTGTGCGACTGAAATATGCAAAACGACATCTAGATAAGCCAGAGGCACTTTGGAAACAAGCATTGTGAACTGAGGAAGTAAAAATGGAACTCTTTGGTCACAATGACCAAAGGTATGTTTGGAGAAAAAAGGGAACAGCATTTGATGAAAAGAACTTATTTTGAATAGCAACCAAACATTAAATTAACTGTTAAGGGGCAGTAATACCTGCTCAACAAAGTTTTCTTCTCAGGGTCTGTGAAGCTCTGAAATAGAGATCATTCATTAATGCATAGTAACAAGATGGTACAGTGGGTAAAATTACATACTAGTATGCAGGAGCTTGGTGTTGACTGAACAATGCTGTTTTTTTAAGATGTTTTGGGAAAAATCTTAACACTACATTTGGTTTCCTCTGAAACATAACTTTCACTTGACAAGAATGTTTGCAATATGCTACAAATTACATTCAATTTCTGTACATGTTGTTCTTTGAGCCCCTGCTTCCTAAAACTACTTCCCAAAATGTCTGTGCATTGGCACATACTATAGGTATAGGTAGGTATACCTAATTAACTGCCAACTTAGTGTACAGGAATGGGAATGAAGACTATATTGGAGAAAAAAGCTCTGGAACACAAGAGCAGTCGCACACACACACACACACACGTTCCTCCATATCTCCCCACAGGGACCATGGCTCTCGGTCACTGAAGGAGAGATTTAGCCATCCTGCAACAACAAAAGCCACATGGTCTCTTTCTTTAGAGACTTCACTCTACTCGTCCTCTCTTCTCTTCTCATGCGGTGAATTATTCTGCTGATGTCCAATCAGCCAGCTGCTGGGCTTCTAAAGAGGGCGAGCGTAGATTATAAGCAGAGAAAATGGAAGGCAAATTTTGCCAGGGATTTTCGGGCTGGAATAATGCCGTGGAAGTGCTGAAGCCTTTGAAAAGCCTCCCTTTTATCAGCCACACCACCTCTTCAGAGAGCACAGGTGAGTGGGAGTGAGCGTGTGCGTGTGTGTGTGTGAGTGAGAGACAGAAAGAGACAAAAAGACTATATATATATATAAAAATATATATATATATAGAAAGAGAGAGAGAGAGAGAGAGAGAGAGAGAGAGAGAGAGAGAGAAAGAGAGAAAGAGAGAGGGAGATATTTGGTAGAACATCTGTATCACACTGACCCTGCTCTCAGAGGACTTGTAATGGCCCTGGTGCAGGGTTTTATGGGAAAGAACGGCATGACTGCACTTTCTCAGGTTAAACAGCACTGCTACCTCAGCTGTTCCATCCTCCATATCCTGAGAGAGCTGCAGACAGGAGGGTGTGATAGGTGCTAATGTGAAGAAAGAAGGAAAGTGAAGAGGGGGGCATAAAGTGGGTGAGATAATAGAGAGGGAGGAGGAACTATTTTGGTGCAAAAAGAGCCATCAGTCAAAGAGCCATCAGCAATCAGTGGTCAGCAAACCACATCCACCTCAGCCAGTCATGGGTGTGACCAAGGGGCATAATGGAAAAAACACTTCACAAAACCACATAAGACACATTTTCAGTGCAGTCATTTATTATATCAAAACCTTGATCAATAATCTGTGAATTTCAGTTTGATACAATTGAATGGCTTTCATTTCACTCCAAACACAATAAGAAAAAGACAACAAGGACTGCATATTCATATGAGTTACATCACCATCCTCAAAAGTAGAGGGGAAAAAACCATGGAACCTCAGCAAAGGCACTCTTTCCCTCTCCGAAAGAACCAGTACCTTCATTCGCAGGTCCTCTCTGAGCATGCAGACACATTAGTGAAGGTGGTCCTTCAGTGTCCTTCATGGTATTAGCACTGAGAAACATTAATACTAATGCTAATTCAGGGCTGGCAGGTGTTCCAACATTTTAACATGCAGTTCCACAGTTCTAAAGAAGACAGCATGCTGGCATCCTTCTAAGACTATAGCATTCATAGATCCTGTTACACCTGGTCATTTCATGTGACATGTATCTGGATTGTAACCTGATAAGATTTTAACCACATGAATATACATTTGGTAATCAAATGCATCTCATACACATAAACCAATTTAGTCCATTTACACGCACTTAATAATCTGATCATAATCGGATTTCTGCAGTTACCTGATTATTCAAATTGTCTTGTCTTAGATTGGAGAGAGGTCTAGAAGTCCGATTAACAAATCTGATAAAGAGATCTGGATTTTAGCTCAGTAATCAGATTTCTCAGTGCATATACACTCTTACTCTGATTTCTTTCAGATTTCTCAATCTGGGCATGTGCGAAAACAGATGGCAGTACTTGAAATAAGCAAGCACGTTGCTGCAGAATGGCAGCAAAACACTTTTGGAGCAATGCTGAAACTAACTACATGCCTGATGAAATGAAGGATTTCAATATTCTTCATCTTCTAGATGTTGTATGTTTATATTTTCAGGTAAAGTGGTGTGATGTTTAAAAAAAAAAGCAGTGGCATGAAGCTTTACACGGCATGTTAATCCTGTATTTTCGTATTATCTGATTACCCAAGTGTATGTAAACACAAATCAGATTACTTACAACATCTGATTTTCTGTAGTTATCAGATTCTTAAGTGCATATAAATGTACACAGTTACCTGTGTTGTCCCTTATAGATGTGTGTTGCATTGCAAATTACAAATTTGCATGGCATTATTTATTTCCTTTACAAAAGACAATGGTTTGTAATAATGAGCCTCCTGTATTGGTCATGGCCCTACTGCATCAAACAATGTATTGTAAAGAGACGGCAGATAATAGCGAAGTGAAGATTATCCAAACTGGCATGTTATTTTAGCTAGTCTGGACCAGTGAAGGCTGCTGAATTAATCACAGAGGGAATACTAACATTAAGAGCTGAGCTTAAGGAGCAGCGATGCCTCTGTTAAGTGGTTACAGGCAAGGTGGCACCTCTGCTACATATGCAGAACAGCAGAGAAAGGCACTGTCACAGTATTAAGAGGGGTTTTGGCTGCTGCTTGGAGAGATGGATGCCTTTACATTTGTATAACATCTGGTTAAAATGCATCTCAGACCACCTCCTGAAGTGGTTTGAGCCACAGAATTTAAATCTTGGTGCATTTACAGCTGTGTCAAGATATTCAAGACACATGAAATAACCAGGTCTTACAGTGACTGAACAGATTCACTAATTGAGAGAAATGTTTTTTGCATTTTCTGTTTTGGTAGTCCATGCTACACTGTGTAGAGAGGTTAAACAAGGACTGTTGATCTGCTGCATCAGTCAAATCTGGCTATTATTTTCATCTCATAGGGGCATTTAGACCACGGCTTTTCAAACTCTTTCAAGCGCACTCCTTTTCATTGTCTGCAGAACAACACGCATCGTGACTGACTAGCACTCCTCTAGTCTGTACAGCACGCTTAGCCGTTTAAACTGCGCATTTAAAGCTGCACTATGTAAAATCAAATTTCAGCAAAACAAAGGAGTAGCATTCCTGAGTCAGCAGAAGATAAAAAAGCCAAAATGTGGTGTTGGCGCCCAGCTGTGATATCCCTGAAATCCTTGATAGTGATAAGGCTACGTTTACACTGCAGGTAAAAGTGGCCCAAACGCGATTTTTTTTCCTCATATCTGACACAGGCATGTCATCTGTGTGCCAGTGTGAACAGCAAGAAACGCACTGAATCTGACATTTTTAATTCCGATTTGAGCCCCTTTCATATGTGGAACTGAAATCCGATCCGCGGCGCGCGACTCAGTCTGAACAGCCAGATCGGAATTCATGCGACTTCAATCCAACTCGACGTTCGTCATCGTTTCGCGCTGCTGAGACTCAAACATATATGCTGATGTTTCTGTACCAACAAATCAGAGGAGACTCATCGAAGCCGCAGCCGCAACCGCAGCCGCGTGTGAGGAGGATTAGAACGAAAGAGCCCGAGGAGCCCGAGGCTGCAGCGTCAGAGAACAGTTCAGAGAACAACCCGAGGACCCGAACCAAAGAAGTGGCCGAACAACGCGTCCTTTTTACGGCGAACTCGAACACATTCCGGGTGATGAGCCCAGCTGGGAGTCGCTGGAACGTTTTATAATCGCTCCTGCGATGCTGGTGAAGACAAAAGCTCCGGGAGCGACTGGCGTTCGCTAGCCACCATGCCGGTTTACCTCTGGAGGAGCCGCCTCCTAAAGTATTGTCTTTTTGCGCATGCGGGTCGGTTTAGGAGCTGCTCTGTTCAGACTGATGTCGCATACAGATCACATTTAAAAGATAATGTGAACAGCCAAACAAAAAAATCGGATTTGGGCCACTTTTACCTGTTGTGTAAATGTAGCCTAGTCACATGCTAAGGCTCAAAAAGAGGGTCTGGCTCAATGTTTACATTATGATGATAACGAAATTAGATAATTCACTCACATATTTGGAAGACATGTCCTTCACCAAGTTTTGATTTAGTTCTATTGGATTAGATGCCCGCCAATCATCATGTCACTTGGGGAAGTCCACAACACCCCAATATTACATAACATTTTCCTGTACGTTGTCTGCAATTACACATTTCCAAAATAGAGGGCGCCAGATTCTCAAAAGCTACATAAAGTGCAACCCCAATACCACTGTGTAAAATGTAAATAAATGTACATTAAAACAAAATGCAATGTATTTGCAAATCTCATAGACCCATATTTTATTCACAATATAACACAGAGCACATATCAGATGTTGAAAGTGAGACATTTTAATATTTCATAAAATATACCTAAACTCTTTTAGAACTTGATGGCAGCAACGCATCTGACTGGAAAAATAAATGGTACTAATAAATAAATAAAAAAAACAGCTGGAGGAGCAATTTGCAACAAATTCACATGACAAAGATGGGCAGAGGTTCACCAAACTGCAAAAAACTAAATCTAAAAATTGAGAAATAATTTCAGAAAAATGTTCCTCGGTGTAAAATTGTGAAGACTTTGGATATTCCACCATCTACAGTACAAAATATAATCAAAAGATTCCGAGAATCTGGAGAAGTCCCTGTACACAAGGCACAAGGCCAGTGATCAACACTGGATGCTCGTGATCTTCGGGCTCACAGGCAGCACTGCCACACAGGCATGATACTGTACTGAACATCACTGCATGGGCTCAGGAACACTTCCAGAAATCATTGTCTGTGGACACAGTTCACTGTGTAATCCATGAATGCAAGTGAAAGCTGTATTACGCAAAGAAGAAAACATATAAACAGGATCCAGAAATGCTCTATGTTATATTGTGAATAAAACATGGGTCCACGAGCTTTGCAAATCATTGCATTTTGTTTTTATTTACATTTATTTACATTTTACTCTGCATCCCAAATCTTCTGGAATTGGGGTTGTAAGTTGGGGGGAAAAAAAAGTGCCATCCAATAAATATTGAGCATGGCTTTTCTCTAGCCACCAACCTGGAGAAAAAGATAGTGTTGGATATTTTCGAAATCCCAAACTGTTCAATACTCTGCATAAAAAGCAACACCAACCAAACATTTATAAAAAAAAAAAAAAAAGTTTTCAAATGTTTTTTGTAAGTCAGTCACAAAATGTTTATCACTTGTCTCAGTTTTCATTTTCTCTCAAATCAATTTATGTGTAACTAAATGTCAATCAAATGCATTAATTCACCCCCACCTTAAGAAGCATATCCTGCTTCTTTGTACCACAAGACTCAGCATGCTTGCATTTAAAAAGGCGTTGTCTGAACCCCCTTATGTAGTCTTCTAAAGGCTTTGCCGCAAGACATTTTCTTTCTTTGTCCTCAAATGTCTGTATTTGTGTGCAATGCCAAGTACCATGACCCCTCTGCTTCAACCCAGTTCCGCCAGCAAGTCTTACATTTTGATATATTATTTATTAAAAACACACACATACAACAACAAATGATAAGGAAAACAAAGACAGATTGCACAGTGACATGATGATGACATCAAACAGATCCATCCCACAGGGTCTGCTGCTCTGGTCCTGAATAGAGTTGGCCCAAAATCCCCAGAGGGGCTTTTTTTTCCTCAGATGCCCTTCTCCTCTCTGTCTTAAGGCCACTGCATGTGTACAGGTTCATGAGCGAAGAGGGGCTTCAAAGTATCCATCCATCCATCCATCTCTTTTTTCCCCTCTTCCCTCTATCCCCACACCCATCTCTCTGCCTGGGAGGATTTCAGCTGGACGGCCTCGGAGCTCTGCTCGTTGCCCTAGAAACAGCGACATGCAGTTTTTACACGACGGAACAAATCGCAGCGCGCCGCTCGCCCGTGTACCAGAGCGGAGAGCGGGATGGCCCTGCCCGGCTCGCTTTCAAAAGCACGCCCCCGATCAAGGCCAAGGACTAACCACCAACACCAACACGTTACCAAGACAACCAGTGCTCTCATTCGGCATTCGTTCGTGCATGGATAGAAGCCAGGCAGTAGATGTGAAAAGAGGAAGGAATCTACCTCCAACAGTGGCTGAGCCCAGCAACATGCCTGTACAGCTCAAAGCCTCCGTTACTCAATACCAGCTTCCTTTGTGTACTGAAAATCCTAGAGGTCTCAATACAGGCTTTATCGCTAGGTTCACTTGAATGTTATCCACTCATTTTTAACAAATGATGGGGACTGTGTGCCTCATGCATATTAAAACATCATGCTAAAAGGAATGGTTAGGAAAACTAATTTGCAATGAAATTGATCAGCTAAAACCTTTGGTGTTTGGTGTCAGAAATCTGCATCTAGTACACTCTGGATGCATTGTAGGTATGTGTTTTATATTCAACTAAACATCTGCTACATCCACCTTAAATTTTTCCTAACCATAACCTCAACCCTGATCAAAAACCTAATCCTAACCCTAAAGCTGCTGAGAAGGACAGTTGGTGTGGATCTGTAGATAATCTAACCTGTAAATAATCTATAGAGGATTACAATGTACTACATAAATAAATTAAAACTATTTGCTCTTTACTTCAGCACTTATATAGCTGACTACAGAAGTTTATACCCCACTAATTATCACTGTGGAAAGTGCCTCAAACTCTGGCTGCACAATATGGACATAGTGTCTCTAAATAGTGTCACTCAGACTCTGAATTTATTTATTTTTTTTATGTAATTTTTAATTTTATTTATTTATTTTTTTAAAGAAAAAAACATACAAAAAGACCCATTCACTATTGTGTGAAGTGCATTTTACGAGCTGTAAGACAGCCAGCATTTCTTCAACAGCTTGTTCTATACAGTTGTCTGCAACATTTTGGGCACTGCAGTCAACGTTGATTTCCTAAGTGAAAGTAAATACACAAGTATAAAAAAGTACACATTTTAATGCACAATCACTATTTGCTTTAATATATCGGAAAAATAATACAAAAAAGTTGCTAATGTTATACAACATTTTATGCTTCACATTGAATTTTTCCAGAATGTTAAACTCAAATAAAAATCATTTATGCACTTAAATTTGCAGAGAAATGTCATATTTGGGTTTGTTTCCAGCTGTGGCTGTTATCACTTAGAAAATACTACAATATACAAAAAATGCAAAAAAAAACAAAAAAAAAAAACAAATCTAATTTGACTAGGGATGTTAAAACTTTTAGGTATGACAGTATAAGCATTCAAAAATTAATAATATTTAGTTCTTTAAAAGTTTTGTTCTTTAAAAATATTTATTGCCTAGTAGTTAAGGACAGTTTTTTTTGAGCTGTGCACATGTGTGTGTTTTGGAATTGGCTTTATATCAGAGTGGTTAAGACACACCGCTACTCTAGTGTTAAATAGGGTTCCTAATGCTACATTCCTGCAAAGCAAATTCCATCACACTTGCTGTATGTGTAGTGTAATTTGACATGTTCTGTCATCGCAGCCCAGTGGAAACTCCTAGCACAATGAAAAAAATACAGTTCATCATGCAGCCCTTCCTCAAACCAAGTTGTTAAGCAATTCCAAACAGACTTATGTACAGTTGTATGCAGAAGTTTGGATGCATCTGCTTGAATTACATACATTATATTGCCAAAAGTATTCACTCACCCATTCAATTAATTGAATTCAGCTGTTCCAGTCACTTCCATGGCCACAGGTGTATAAAACCAAGCACATAGGCATGCAGACTGCTTCTACAAACATTTGTGAAAGAATGGGTTCAGGCACCGTGATAGGATGCCACCTGTACAACAAGTCCAGTCGTGAAATTTCCTCGCTACTAAATATTCCACAGTCAACGGTCAGTAGTATTATAACAAAGTGGAAGGGATTAGGAATAACAGCAAATCAGCCACAAAGTGGTCGGTTACGTAAAATAACAGAGCAGGGTCAGCGAATGGTCACCAAGAGGGCAGAGGTCACCAACTTTCTACAGAGTCAATCGCTACAGTCCTCCAAACTTCATGTGGCCTTCAGATTAGCTCAAGAACAGTGCGTAGAGAGCTTCATGGAATGGGTTTCCATGGCCAAGCAGTTGCATTCAAACCTTACATCATCAAGCGCAATGCAAAGTGTCAAATGCAGTGGTGTAAAATGCCGCCACTGGGGTCTAGAGCAGTGGACGCATGTTCTCTGGAGTGACCAATCACGCTTCTCCATCTGTCAATCCAATGGATGAGTCTGGGTTTGGCAGTTGCCGGGAGAACGGTACTTGTCTGACTGCATTGTGCAAAGTGTAAAATCTGGTGGAGGGGGGATTATGGTCAGGAGTTGACTGGCCTGCACTTCACCTCAACCCGCTAGAAAATCTTTGGGATAAATTAGAGCGGAGACTGCAAGCCAGGCCTTCTCATCCAGTATCAGTGTTTGATCTCATAAATGCACTCCTGGAAGAATGGTCAAAAATTCCCATAAAACACACACTGAAACCTTGTGGAAAGCCTTTCCAGAAGAGTTGAAGCTGTTATAGCTGCAAAGGGTGGGCTGACATCATATTAAACCCTATAGATTAAGAATGGGATGTCACTCAAGATCATATGCGTGTGAAGGCAGATGAGTGAATACTTTTAGCAATTTAGTGTATTTTGTTAACGTATCCTCTGCAGAGAATATACTTGTGTACCTTTTTAATGCACAAGCACTGATTACTTATTTTCACTTATAAAATCAAATTACATTTTTTTTATCAGGAGTGTTAAAAAATACAGTATCTCACAAAAGTGAGTACACCCTTCACATTTCTGGAAATATTTTATTATATCTTTTCATGGGACGACACTATAGAAATTAAACTTGGATATAACTGAAAGCAGTCAGTGTACAGCTTGTATAGCAGTACAGATTTACTGTCCTCTGAAAATAACTCAACACACAACCATCAATGTCTAAATAGCTGGCAACACAAGTTCACCTCACAGTGAACATGTCCAAGTTGTGCCGTTGTCCCACCTGGTGTCATGTGACTCTTTAGAGTTACAAGGTTCCAGGTGTGATTGGGGAGCAGGAATGTTAAATTTGGTGTTTTGGGTACAATTCTCTCATACTGGCCACTGGATATTCAACATGGCACCTCATGGCAAAGAACTTTCTGAGGATGTGAGGAATAGAATTGATGCATCTCCACAAAAATGGTCTAGGCTATAAGAAGATTGCTAATACCCTGAAGCTGAGTTATAGCACAGTGGCCAAGATCATACAGTGGCTTTCCAGGACAGGTTCCACTCAGAACAGGCCTCGCCAGGGTCGACCAAAGAAGTTGAGTCCATGTGTTCAGAGTCATATCCCATAGCTGACGTACAAAAAAAGCCCACAAAACAGTTTGCTGAAGCAGTCCAAGAATATGGATTACTGGAACCATGATGAGACCAAGATAAACTTGTTTGGATCAGATGGTGTCCAGCGACTGTATCTTGCCTACAAGATGGCATGGTGGTTGTAGCACCATGGTCTGGAGCGGCAGTTTTCCAACACGATAACGACTCCAAACACACCTCCAAAATGACAAATGCCTTGCTGAAGGTAAAGGTGATGGACTGGCCAAGTATGTCTCCAGACCTAAACCGATTTGAGCACCTGTGGGGCATCCTAAAGCAGAAGGAGGAGCGCAAGGCGTCTAACATCCACCAGCTCCGTAAAGTCATCATGGAGGAGTGGAAGAGGATTCCAGTAGCAACCTGTGCAGCTCTGGTGAATTCCATGCTCAAGAGGGTTAAGACAGTGCTAGATAATAATGGTGGTCATACACAATATTGACACTTTGAGCACAATTTGGACATGTTCACTGTGAGGTGTGCTCACTTGTGTTGCCAGCTGTTTAGACATTAATGGTTGTGTGTCGAGTTATTTTCAGAGGACAGTAAATCTATACCGCTATACAAGCTGCACACTGACTACTTTGCTATATCCAAGTTTCATTTGTATAGTCTTGTCCCATGAAACGATATAATAAAATATTTGCAGAAATGTGAGGGGTGTACTCACTTTTGTGAGATACTGTATATAATAAAAACAGATCTTTTTTTCAGGCTTTATAGAACAGCAACTACCACCTTTAGGGCAAGTGAAATTTTTTTTTTGTTTTTTTGCTTTTTTTTTTGTTTTCTTTTGCTAAACTATCCCTTTAGTGTTCACATTATAAAGAATTTAAACATTGGATAGTCAATACTAACCCAAACACTTCATCTACTAATGGCAGTTGTAAAGTTTCCCTAAAAATTTCACCAGCTTCTCCTGATTTGACTAGTTTGATGAGTCTTGTCATTCATTAGACTTAATTAACGATTAGAGGGCCAAAAAAGGTATGTGCCTGCCAAGGGAGATTTAAACATGTTCCCACAGGGTGACTAAAACAGCCTCTCTCTGCAGTCTTTGCTGATGCCTTCTTTTAAGTGACAATGGCACTTCCAAAGAAAGAGTCCCTCAAACCCCACTCTCAGTCTGTCTCCATTGCTGTCTCGCTCTCTCTTTAATTGGCTTCAGACGCGATGTGACACACTGCATCTCTTTCTGCAGCTCAACATAGTCTTTAATCTTAAAGAAGCCCCTCAGTGGCTACTTCAACTGCCTTCAGTTAAACATCAAGGCAAACACACACATAAAACGTGCACACACACACACACACACACACACACACACACACACACAGGCACACTGATTTCTGCTATTCCTGTGAGCACTCAGAGAAAGAGGGACCTAGAAATCAAGAGAGGGAGAGGCAAGAAGTCCGAGGTTGAATTAAGGTCTCTCTCTTTCTGAGAAACATGAATTCCTCGTGCAGAAACATTTTGTGCAGTAATCACAGATAAGCAAGTTTTCATCCTAAACGCTGAGTCGACAGCCATACACATTAAACGTGTGACAAACTGCATTTGCCTCCCTCCAAAGTCCATATTTAAGAGAGACGTTCTGCGCAGAGCACGATAAATAAAAAAATTCCCATTTCCATCTCTAAAGCTCTGTAAGCATGTTTCCCTCCTGCAAATGACGAGCAGAGGGCAGCGGAGGCACTGGGGTTCATTATGGCAGTGCTAGCTTGGGGGTTGTACGAAGAGGTTGTTTCAGATCACAGAGCAAGTTTATAGAAGTGGTTGAATCATTATGACCAACACAGGAGAGATAATAATGAAGTAATTATCCAGGAGTGTGGCGTCATTTGCCACCTATATTTGACTCAACATTTTTCTGTTTGCATTGTCCTGTTATTACCTGTTTGCAAGTTCAGACTATGGCTTCAACAGATGGTGGTAGTATGAGGGAAGACGTTTGATTGAGGGAAAAGAGAAAACTCTGACAACTTGGGCTAGAGTTCTATGTGGCTTTTGCTTGGAGCTAGCAGCCTGGATTCCCCTCTTTGGAAGCTGGCAGGACTGACAGATAGAACTGAGGAACAGGGAGGAGACAGGGTGGTGGTGGGGATTGTGAAAACTTTGTCACAAGAAGCAGAAAGTAGAGATAAGAATTTTTCGGGCATTAGACTGGAAGGAGGAGGGGTTTAAAACATGGCCCTTCCATGTCCAGGCTGGAAATCACATCTCACTCAACCAACCCTACATGTATAAGCCTGAAGAAGACAAATCAGAACCTTCAAATCAGAGCCATATAGCAGCTTTTCAGTGTTGCTATTTAGAGTCAGATACTACACTTGTGTTAGCTAGCTGACTTGTACCTCTATCAGCTAGGTAGTTAGGCATATTTGAACAATTTAAGCCACTTTTTTACCACTTGGTACCAGCGCGACACGACTCGATGTTATTTTACAAAAAATCGGAGACTATTTTTGACATCACTTCGGTTACAAGTGAGCTAAGCTGATACCAAAAGGTGAGGTAAAAATGCTGCAGACAACTGAATGGTCTCAGAGAATCACCATAAATATACTGCTACCAGATGAGTATACTGCTACAAATATACTGCTACCAGATGAGTATACTACTACAAATATAGTACTACCAGATGAGTGTGCTATTTCTGCATCGTTTTTGAGCAACTAGAATCATCTCATCCTCTGAACTCTGATGTAGTATTTCTCTTGTTTATTTTGTCACCCTCTTCTGAACAATATGTGTCTTCTTCACATCATGGCAGTTTCGTGCAGCATCACTATAATGACCAGCTATATTGAGGGGGTACTATCTGCAGTGGAAAATGAAGTAGCATCAAGGCAAGCTGTACACAGTGGCAAAAGCAGCACTAGCTTGTAACAGTATCTGGCAACAAAAATAAGACTTAAGTTTTAGATAAGATAAAACAGAAAACAAACATACATGCTGAATGTTTCTGGCTGGTTACATTTCTGCAACATGGAGTTAAACAAGCCATGACAGCTATTATTTAAAATAAATACATTTCTACATGGCCTGCAACAACATTAAGTGTATGAGGAAAGCTGTTGCTGAGCACAGTTTTTAGTCCACAGTAAAAAGCCAACTACAAACTCATGTACTGGCTTCAGAAAAAAAGGGCCATTTGGCTTTGGTCTCTTTACCTGAAATTGAATGCAGAGAGTGATCATACTCCCAAAACTGAGCACTGAATACAGGGACCATCTCGTCCTAGCTATGTAAAGTAGAACAGTGTGTGGGAGGGTGAGTTGATTTGGCAGCTCATTTATGTGCAAAATAGGCAGTTTATGATTTGCTGTTGTCTACTAGTGTTATGAATCACATCTAAGATTACACTACATAAAGTGCAATTCTAAATAGTGGATAGGGTGCAGTGCAACAATATTTAAAACTTTCATGTAAAGGTCATGTAATCACTACTCAGTGCACAATAAATGTTCAGTTGAAGCACACTGTGTGAAAACAGTTACAGATTTCCTGATGACAAAATATTGATTAATATGAAAAACACCGTCCTGGGCCTTCAAGTTCCAGGTATTAACCAGGTAAGAGTTGGGTACAAACTCCAAAGTACTATGTAATGATGTGGACTTGCAATGTAGCTTTAAGGAGCAAAAGACATGGTATAAAAAAATGCAAAGACTTAAAATGTTCTTTTCTATAACCTGGTACTTAAACCTGATCTAGTTGGCAACTGCAAAACTGCTGTGCCTTTGACAACATTTAAAATTGGATTTATGTTTGCATTCTACTTGCAAAGACCTACAGACTTTGATGGATTCCTTAGCTTTTGGTTTTACAGTCCAAGACACAAATGCCAAAATAATAGGTCATAATGTTTAATAACAAGATAGTCCAGAACAATCTAATTACATTACACTGAAATGGCAAACAAGTTCTAAGTATTAACTAAATATCTCAATACTAGGTAGTTTTAATGGGCAAAGAGAATGTGAATGTACTTCACATTTACCTGGTTAATACCTAGAACTTTGGAGACAGTGAAAGAAAGAATTACCATTTTTTATAGTGCATATTTGTATGTGACAAGATAAAATGAAGCACAGTACAAAGAAGGGTTAATGTACCTTGGTAGCAATGGCCTTCAACTTGCGCAGTAATGAGGGTTTGGAGTAAACCACCTCGTCCTCCACCTCCTCCCCCTCCCCCTCCATGATGGCACAGCTGTCTGCTGCTGGCAATTCACACTCCTTATTGGCTGACATCACCAGCTTGGAATACTTAAACTCCAGCCTATTCAGGCAACGGAAGAGAAAAGTATGAGAATTACTACTTGTATAAAGGTGCATTTATATGGCTGTCAACAAACTCATGAAGTTAGAAAACAGTCACGTCACCATTTTGTAACTACTCTGTGTTTAACGTTAAACTCATAAATGTATCATGTGACCAACATTTTTGGGCAAATAAGTCATGACATTATGTAACTTATTATTCAGCACACAAGTTTTTCAGCATCAGGAAAAAAGCAGAAAACAGATTACCCAGAAGCCTCTACAACTAAATAAAATGTTAGCCTATTCAGTATTTATTGGGCCAATCCTTTGCCTTTATTACATCTTCAGCTCTTTTCAGGAACGAGCCATTTTAGTTGCATATGAGAAAGAAATCTGCGAGGCAGCCAAGTTGTGTTTGGATAGTTGCTTGTGTGAATGCTGGTGTCTCTTTGAAGGGTCAAATACTGTCATTGACTGCTTTGGGAACGGCTTTTGTTGGCAGGACATGGTTGTATCTAGTAAAAGTAGTTAGTTTTAAGATTGGAAGGATGAGTACCAGTCAAAGTAGGGTGAATGAAAGTAAAGAGGGATAAAATACATTTTTAGGGGACACAAGATTTTTTACATAAACTTACATATAAATACACAGATCAGGCATAACATCATGACCACCTCCTTGTTTCTATGCTCATTGTTCATTTTATCAGTTCTACTTACTATATAGGTGCACTTTGTAGTTCTACAGTTACAGACTCTGCATACTTTGTTAGCCCCTTTTTACTGTTCTTCAGTGGTCAGTACCCCCATGGACCCTCACAGAGCAGGTACTATTTGGGTGGTGGATCATTCTCAGATTCACTGTCCACTCTATTAGACACTCTACTTTGTCAGTCCACCTTGTAGATGTAAAGTCAGAGACGATTGCTCATCTGCAGCTGCATAGTTTGTGTTGGTCATCCTCTTGTCCTTCATCAGTTGTCACAGGACGCTGCCCACAGGACGTTTTTGGCTGGATATTTTTGTTGATGGACTATTCTCAGTCCAGCAGTGACAATGAGGTCTTAAAACTCCAACAGCGCTGCTGTGTCTGATCCACTAAGACCAGCACACCACAAACTAACACACCACTACCACGTCAGTGTTACTGCAGTGCTGAGAATGATCCACCACCCAAATAGCACCTGCTCTGTGAAGGTCCATGGGGGTCCTGACCACTGAAGAACAGGTTGAAAAGGTGTTAAAGTATGTAGAGAAAGAGATGGACTACAGTCTGTAATTTTAGAAGTACAAATTGCACCTATATAGTAAGTGGAGCTGATAAAATGGACAATGAGCAGAGAAACAAGGACATAAATGTTATACACAGGCATTTTTCATGATTTTTTTTCTGACTCTGGAAAATAACTTGTACATAATGGCTATTTTGACTGGAAATAAAAGAAATAAAAAGGTGGTCTCTGACTTGTGTACTCTTCTTTTTATACTCCATTTAGGGGCCTTCATTTTTCCGTGAAGCTAAATATTGTCAGGCAAAAAAAAAGATATGTAATCATGCAGCAAAGTGGTCAGGTGATTGGGCTCGGGGTGGGGGCAGACAAGTCTTACTTTTTGTTCTTATTCCAGACGTAGCAGGTGAGGGAGATGAGCAGGACGGCACAGAACGCCCCCACCCCAGCTCCCACCTTCAACCAGAAATCGATCATCTCGCACGACATGCTCTTTTTCATAGGCAGAGCTACTCCTCCTGTGCAGAGCCGTGGCTCTGTCCACACGTACACAGTATCCTGACAAGAAACACACACATAAATTCAACCACACCTTTACCTTCCCTTTATTACTCACTGATGCTGATCAGAATGACAAATCCAGGCAGCGTTTTGGAGGTTCTACAGTCTACAATCTATAAAATTCCCTTTTTTTAAAACACAGGGAAGATTGATGGTTCAAAGAAACAGAAAGATCTCTGTGAGCTTTGATGAAATGGCTGAATAAAGAGCACCTGCACGCCTCCCTTGCAGGCTCCCTCGATCTGGTGGTAGTCTGCCTCAGTGCAGCGTGGGCAAGCACTGGAACTCTCCCACAGGAAGTGGAAGGTACAGCCATCACAGGTGCCTGCTGGACATTCCCTGCAGAATGATACAGAGGGTCGGTCAGCTCACAGCTCCACAACCAATAACAGCAAGACAACAACAGCTCTCTAAAACAAACAAGCTCCATAAAACCAACCAAAGAATTATATATCAAGATGTTTTGGAATTAACCCTTAAATACATACCTCACCAGTCACCGTAACTTTATGTTACCCCAGGTTTGTCTCCAAGATGACAAAATAAAGTGACAAAAAAAGATACAGATCTCTATAAATAGATAATGTACAGATGGCCCTTCATTTATTCAATCCCAAGTCAAAATAGCCATTAAGTGCAAATTATTCATTTTTCAGCATCGAAAAAAAAGCAGAAAACAGAAAAAGCAGATATTTTCCCACACCTCCAAAGTTCAGTCTCAGAAGTTGGTTGTATTTTCTGCTTCTCACAATCTAAGTAATGACAAACGCATTCAATGATGTTGAGGTCTGGACTTTTGGGTGGTCATTCCATTGCTCTGAAAACACCAGCAGCTCCTGTGTTTGACTTGCAATCTCCTTCTTTTTGTCTATTATCTCAGGAACAGCTTCTTAACAGCTGCGCTTGCTTTCAGTCCCACAGTGTTGAGTTGTCCTCTCACAGTAGAAAGATGGACAGAAACACCTGTGGATTTTTTCTGATCTGAAGCAAGAGTGGAGCTTGATTTTCTTATGTTTGGTGTTTTGGTAGCTTTAAAAGGTCTTACATGGAGCCTCATTCACTCTATAGAAATCCCCATTTCTATGCAAGTGGATAAATATATATATATATATAACTTGTTCTCAATGGCCATTTTGCCTGGAAATGAAACAAATGAAGTGTGGGCTCTGACTTTGTGCGGTAATGTATTTTATTATTTTGCTATTTTTCAACGTAACATAACCAATCTAAAGTCTCTGGGCAGTTTGTAGATTTGTGTCAGATATACATGTTGTGCTAGATATAAGTAATGAATGACTGGAGAAACACCTGTGTGCATTTAAAAGACCAAGTTACATGCCTTACCTTGAAATTGCTGGAAAAACAAATCATCTTTTAAATTCATCATTAAATAAATAATGCTGACTAATAATGTCTTCAGAACAAAAACATAAATATGATGTAGCTTTGCAATTAGTTAGGTGATATTGTAAATGTCGAAAAAAATGTCATGGCACCAAAAAAAAACAAAAACAAAAAAACAAAAGTCATAAAATCCCCAATGTTCCTCAATGGTCAACATTACTCAGTAATCCATGAAAACAAATGACACAATGACATAATTATTCATTAAAAAGCCGACCTCTATAGGCCAAAACCCTCAGCAGGGCTGCAATCTGTAAAATTACAAAAGTTAAATTACCACAATGCCTTCTGCGCTAATTAAGGAGCCAATAAACTGAAATATACTCTCTAAGTCTTTATGATATATGATCTAATATCAGACTTCTGCATGTCTCATTGGAAGGTTTTTGCCTGGTTCCACTTAGCATAGTCTGCACTTCTTTGAAGAAGCCGAGTGTTTTTTGTGGGTTGAACTTCACATTTCCATTAGGACAGTCCATGTGCAGACAAGGCAGAAAAATCAAGGTGGTTGCCTCAGCAGTGACTTACCTATGGCACAAGATTAAACGCTTGCACTGTAATGCAGCACACGAGTATAATGTACCTGGGCACTGATATTTCTCCTTTAGCACTCTTCTCAGGGTTACAGCGTAGAGTGACCACTGTATTTCTGCCATTCTCACAGGAGGATGTTGTCTGTGGAGATCTGCACATAGTAGGATATAGGAGCATAACAAATGTGAAAAAAAAAGGAATACACATCAATCTTATGGGCTTTGAGTGGTACAGACCTGTCTTGAGAGGAAAAACTGTCTTGAATATATCCCTCAAATCACGACACCCCACATATCCTATTTGGCTTTTATCTAAAGCTAGCAAAAAGGACAAGGGTTAAGCTGTTGCATTTTCTGGGCTATTACCGATAGTAGAAATTGATGTCTGGGACTCTCCTGGGGGCAGTGGGGAAGAGTTCTGGTCGGGCTGCAACTCCATTGAGTGATTTCTCTATTGTGGCTCCTGTAAAACAAACAAATACTCCCTTAGTGAGGAACACAGAACAAGTAATGTTCTCTTCCCTTCAAACATTCACACACACGCAAGCAACATTCAGCTGATCAATTAATACATTTGTTAAAGCAGCTGATTATTTTACCATATTATTATTTTGTTTATGTTCCCAATCTAATGATTGCTATCAACGTCACTACATAGTAATTTAACCAGCACAATAATGTTTGGTTTTATTTGGTACTTTGGGTGATGACGGGCCGATTGTGTCAGGCTTAGAAAGAAAATTCTTGGACTATATATTGATTCTGACCAAAGTTTCAGATTTCAAATATTAACTTTCAAGATGTTATTCAAAAGCAGGTGTGTCGTTTGAAAATATGCCTGGCTGACAAAACAAGAACAGTAATTACCCAAACTAAATATTTCTTCCATAATATTCCTATTCAGAGTTAAAGGTTGACCATTATCTATTTAATAATTTGTACAATCCTTTGTCCAAAGTACAGAATGCAATGTGAGTACAGAATGCAGTGCTGCAACCACAAATCTAAGTTAAAACTCTACCATGCAAAAAAAAGATACCATATATAAACAGGATCCAGATCTACCATCTTCTCTGGGCCCAAGGTCATTTAAGATGGACTGAGGTGAAAAGATGCAGTCAGATCAATCAATATTTGAAAGACCTTTCGGAAATCATGGATGCCGCGTCCTCCGGGCTAAAGAGTCTCAATTTTTTTAACATCTGGATGGCATCAAATTTAAAATGGGCATATATTTTTCAAAAAACAGTAAAATTTCTCAGTTTCAACATGTTTTTATTTACATTTTGCACAGCACCCCAACTTCTTTGGAAAGTACAATTGGTTTGGGTTGTATAATGATTATAATTACCAGTTTTGAATGCAAATATATAAAAAGATACAAATTTTGGTTTAAAATAGAATTTTGTATTTATATAAAAGTTGTCAACATTGACAAAGTACTGTTAAGACCTTACACAAACACAAGTATATAACTTCCCCCGACTCACCAAGAAATGAATCTGCCAGACCAGTGGACTGTGAAGTGAGGGCTACCCTAAAGCCACGCCCATCAGAGGGGATGACCGTTGACTGACAGATGAAGGCTTCCACGGAGTTAGATTCGGCACTATGAGGATCCTTATCAGACAGATCTGTGACATTATCTGAACAGACTGCTGGCCTGTGACCCTGATATCAGTAAGAATGGAGATAATTTCAAGAACAAGTCAACTGAGAAACACAATAACACAGAAGTCCCATAGAAATCTGTATACCTCTAGCCCACATAGGCTGATGTTGAAAAGATGGTAGTACTTGGTGCCTTTGGAAGTGAAGCTGGGGCCATTCATGATGGAGCCAGTGAATCCCAGAGGACTGAAGTCAAACTGCAGAGTCTGGTTCAGCTCCAAGTATGTAAATGAACAGTCGCTAAAACACAAGCTGTGCTCCTATAATGAAAAAACAAACAATTTTACGTCATTTTTGGATAAAAATGGGCTGGATTGTAATATATTCTTCAAGTGCCCATATCCTACATTTTTCCCCCTTAAAATCCACGTAAAATGTTTGTGTGGCTTTACATCCTCCACAGTCATTTTCCAACCTCTCTTTACCTTTTAGCATAATTAAACTGGCTCTTTTTTGTTTTGCTTTGCATTGGGCATGAAATCTTTAAGCTCTCACATGTAGCTGCTCAAAGAGTGTCCCAGTCTACTGACAATGCTTTCTTAAGGAGATTATACAAGCTATGCTGGTGCAGTTGAACACCTGTGACAGCAGTTGGTGAACTTAAAGTAGCTGAATTCACTAATTAGAAGGAGTGTCTGTACACCTTGGGACAAACAACATATGTACATGACTTTGGTTTTGAATGGCGCTCCTATATCGTGCAGCAGCCTAAGCTAAAATGTATACAAACCATTTCAGAATCCAACAACAAATTTTCTTCCTGACAGGCAGAAACAACAGAAAGTTTAAGCACATAAACCTGGGTCTGGGCCAAAAAACAAGAAAACTCCTCATTCAAATTTGCCACCAGTCAAATAACACTGTACCTTCCTAACAGTAAAATAATTTGATCAATATCAGCCTGCAGAATTGGAGCTTTCTGTGTGCTAGTGTGTTTTCTATCACTATATAAAAAGATGCATGAGACTGATCCAGATCCAGAGACCAGATCCTTCACATTAACATCATTATTTGATTCGGTTAGCACTTACTGGCCATTTGTTTCATCAGAGTGATGATAAAATACGACTGGTGTGACTTGTGTTACTATTCATGTATCACTTTTTTTCCAAAATGGTAGTTTATGACTCAAACTGAATAAAAAATCTCAGAATTTTCAGCTCTGTAACATCACAACAAAAAAAAAAATAGATAAAATGGCAGACATAGCCACCTACGCCCCTTACACAGTTAGCTGTTCATCTTCACAGCTTCCTCTTCAATAACTGCTACAGAATGTCAGCAGTAACAACACTGCTTATCCTCGCAACATGAATATGCCAACTAAAACACAACTAAACAATGGGCAGTTAAATATAAATGTGTTTATGGCTGTGACATTGCAACCATGATTAATTCAGAATATACAGATTGGAGAGTGAATAGTATGTTTTGAAACAATGCTTATAGTATCAAATTTGAATTTTAAATTTGAAAAAGTAATGGAACTTGGGACCTTCAGTACCCTCCATAGTAGTTGTTGTAATTCAGTTACTCCTTTAGTATTATAATCGGATGTGGATGGGGCAGCCAGCAGACAAGGAACAGCATTCAAGGAATCCACAAGCCACTACACTGCTGAATTTCCCTTCGCTCACACAATCTCTTGTTTCTCTCCACTGGTTGCCTCAAGCTGCTCACATCAAGTTCAAAACTGGTACTAGCGCATAGATCAATAAGAAGCACAACAGTTATATATAGGAGCTAATCAAACCATATATACGTCTGTAAGAGCATTCTGTTCTGCTACCTCCAGGTGCTGCAGGGCTTCCACATAAGATGTGGCCTGGTTTGATCTACTTTTAGTTCAGGCTCTTCACTGCTGCAATACAGACTACTACACTACTGCGGAAAGATGAAAGTGGTACTGCGAATGCACTAAAAAAAATTAAAAAAAAGGGAAAATCTCTAGTGGTCTCTTAATTGTGACTATTTTAAAAGATATCACTCACTCACATCAAGAAATTTCATTACATTAATGTACATAAGTTTGGCACCTTGCTACCTGCTTACACTCAGATACAAGGTTCTGTTATGACACTTCATATTACATGTAGCCATATTACAGGTAATTCTCAGTGGATGTCACAAATTGTCCTACTACTAAATCCAGAAAAAAAACTGAAAAACTGATCCTTAATAAAATTCAGAGAAAGATACTTTTGTGAAGCTTGGCTCTTTTACTTCATATTC
Source organism: Pygocentrus nattereri (assembly GCF_015220715.1). Classification (NCBI taxonomy): domain Eukaryota; kingdom Metazoa; phylum Chordata; class Actinopteri; order Characiformes; family Serrasalmidae; genus Pygocentrus; species Pygocentrus nattereri. The sequence goes on along the minus strand of NC_051217.1, from coordinate 8,547,926 downwards.
CAAACCTGTAGCATAAAACCTGGATGTATGAGATGTATGTTCACAATGGAAGTGAACTATACAGAGGACTCTATAGCAGCACTGATGAGATCTCAGACCACTTCTTGTTCAGACCACAATTCAATTAGAACTCAGACCCCTTTCAGACCACTCACAGTGTGTCCAGTGCTTGCAAAGTGGGCAGCATTCTCGAAACATTTTGGCTGGCGAAAGGAACCACCAAACATGCCTGCTGCTCTCCTATTGGCCGCTCTGCAATGACTAGGCTAAGCACATCATGGAAAATTGAAAAAATGACCCTGTGTGTCTGCGGTGGTGAGTTCCGTTTTTCCCTGTTCTCATCACTGAGCTCCACCCAGCGAAAATTCACATTTGCAGAGAAAATGATTGTGTTTGAAAGAGTCATGCTGAATTTTCATTCATTCAGCGGTCAGTGAGAATCCAGCTTAAAACATTTCGTTTAACACAGTACAATCACTCAGGCTCTCACATATTATCGCTTTAATGTGTCAGCGCTGCTCTCATGTCACGAGATCACTGGCAGGCTTCATCATGAGTACCTTATAAATTTGGGGGTCTGTTTTTACCCACTGGCTGTGTGCACATAAGTCTCGAGGTAATAATCATACAGAACCACTTCAGACACTGAAATGGTCAAAGTATGAAAACGCCCAAAAGAATTCAGTTCAGTTGATTTAAGAACTATACGTGAAAACCCTCTAAGAAAATATGTAACTGTTTCTTTTAGAATAGACTTTAAAGTTCTGCTTCCAGTTTTTAAGGCTCTAAATGACATTTCAACATGTGATCTTAGATTGGCAGATACTGACCTTCTGCAAATACCTTCTGTAAAAAACAGAAAATGTGGAGAGACCTCCTTGTTATTATACTTCTAAACTGTGGAACTCAATTCCAGCTTTCATTAGAAACTTGAACTCAGAAATCACTTTTAAGAAACATTTGAAAATGCATCTCTTCAATTCAATGTTTAAAATTCTACCTCTTTTGGGTTTTTTTTCCAGTTTGATCTGCCTGCCTTATATGGCAATGTATTTATCTAAATACTCAATTTCTTCTATTACTGTCAAACATCATCACCTGTGTTTAGAGCACTTTGAGTTGTTATCAGTATGAAAAATGTTCTATAAACATCATCATCATCATCATCATTATTATGTAGTCACAATTCACCACGGACAGAAGCACAAAGTGCCTAAACGACATAACAACTAAACATGGCCTAATGTTTCTACATGCCCTTAGCATTACAGTGGCAAACCACACACTCAAACAGCTGGACCTTGTTGCTGCGGCTGCCTGGGCCACACGGTTGACATGCGTCTCGGCCATAGACATGGTGTCCTGAGAGGAAGGTGTTGGGTGGGCATTCCAAACACTGGTTGGTCTCCTCGTCTATGTAATAGCCAGCTGGGCATGGGACGCATGCTGAGCCAGGCTGCTGAGACTCTATAGCACAAGCCCTACAGGATGAGGCTACACCATCCAGAGCATTCGTCACTGTGATCGAGTACATCTTCACCATGTCATTGATGTACTGACGCACCTGAAACAGCCAGAGACAATGACAGAGACAGAAACAGAGACAGAGAGACAGAGAGAGAGCGCAAGAGCAGATTAATCACTAAATGCTTTTAGGAGAGGCATTTAGTGATTCATCTGCTTATTATCCAGCAACTACTATAAACTATATCATTGCTGTCTTAAATGAGATTTTTTAATATAATTAAATCATTAACATGTAAAGGTATTAATGATCCATTCCAGAGAAACCTGCAGAATTTAGAATTTTTCACAGCAGTGGGGATAGAAACCAAACAAGTGTTTAAAAAGACAAGTTTGTTTCACAATATCTTTGAGGTAACATTGCAGCCTGAAATTTTGTAAATACTCATTTTTTTAAGAGAAGCACATGCAGGGTGATGTAAGCCAAAATAGTACCCAGAGAAAACATGATTTTTCACATTAACCATTTTAGTTCATCATTACTAACATGATATATAATAACTTGTGATGAATTGTGTCGGATCGATTGTTTTGGACAGTGAACAAAATGGCTATATTTGCACTGTAAACTTTGTGACCCCTGGTTTCTATTACCACTTATCACTGTTAATCAAAAAACATCATGCAGTCATTAAAAAAAACAAATAAATAGTTGTCATAACAAAATGTGGCATCACTGCCACAATATGGTAACTACTATGAAAATAATGTGTAAGGTATGTAGTTAGAGACCACCCTTTATTTATTTAATTTCCAGTCAAAATGGCCTTTCAGTTCAAGTTTCTCATTTTTAGGAGATATTTCTGGAGAGATCAGATATGAGAAAAACAGGTGCTAACAAACAGTAATGTAACCACTATGTAAATAGTTTGCTAATGAATGTTGATAATTGTATAGACTAGTCCCCTGTGCATTAATAAATAAAATTGAATTATTAACCATTTACTTAGTGGCATACAAGTAACAAATAATTATTTTGGTAAAAACCTAATAACTGATGTGTTTAATAGTTTAGTTACTTACAATAGTCAGCATTTCTAATCATTAACTGAAGCCCTATTTAAAAAGTGGGACTTTGTAATACATTTAAAAAATACATAAACTACATAAAAATATATAACATTACTTATGCGACTTAAATATATTACGCTTATGAAATGTACCTACAATGCTTACAATTCATAGGGGTCTTATTATAAAGTGTTACAGAAATAATACCATTCACTTGCATAATTAAGGCTAAAGTCAAAAGGAAATAATTAAAAAGTTTACAAAACTGAAGTTGAAAAAAAATATTAAAAGATAAAAGAAAGATATAGAGACTCCAAACTACCATGCAAGATCTGGCAGACCACCAAAACTGTCAACAGATAGAACAGTGCTTAAAGCTTTTATCTTTGACAGAAAGATGAAAATCAAGCTCCACTCATGACTCAGATCTGAAAAAATCTACAGGTGTTTCTGTCCATCCTTCCACTGTGAGAAGACAACTGAACACTCTGAGTCTGAAAGGATGTAAAACTGTCAAGAACCGTTACTGAGAAAAGAAATAAAGAAATCTCATTATTTGTAAGTCGCTTTGGATAAAAGCGTCTGCTAAATGTAATGTAATGTAATGTAATGTAAAATGAAAAAAGAAGAAACTTGGCAAAGAAAGATGCTGCTGGTGGTCGCAGCCCGAAAGAGCTACATGGGACCACTCTCCCATGGGACCACTCTCCCATGGACCCACCACCCGTGCAATGTGGATCAGGTGGCGGCTGAAGGTGGGGGCCTTGGCATTCCGATCCTCGGCTACTGAAACTGGCTCTCGGAACATGGAACGTTACCTCTCTGGCAGGGAAAGTGCCCGAGCTAATGTATGAGGCTAAGAGATACCAACTAGATATAATTGGGCTCACCTCAACACGTGGCAGGGGCTCTGGAACAGACTCTCTTGAGAGGGGTTGGACTTTATTCCATTCTGGAGTTGTCCAGGGAGAGAGGCGTCGGGCAGGAGTGGGCTTACTCATAGCTCCCCGGCTCAGCACCTGTACGTTGGGGTTTTCTCCGGTGGACGAGAGGGTTATTTCCCTGCACCTTCGGGTCGGGGAACAGGCTGTGACTGTTGTCTGTGCTTATGCAGCGAACGGCAGTTCGGAGTACCCGGCCTTCTTGGAGACCCTGGAGGGGGTACTGGAAAGTTTCTTTCCATTGTCTGGCTGACAGTGAGACCTGGGAGAGCGTGATTGGGAGGAATGGCTTCCCCGATCTGAATCTGAGTGGTGTTTTGTTATTGGAGTTCTGTGATCGCCACAGTCTGTCCATAACAAACACCATGTTCAAACACAAAGGTGTGCATAAGTGCAGATGGCATCAGGACACCGTAGGCCGCAGTTTGTTGATTGACTTTGTAGTTGTGTCATCGGATTTGCAACCATGTCTTTTGGACACCCGAGTGAAGAGAGAAGCAGAGCTGTCAACTGATGACCACCTAGTGGTGAGTTGGATCAGATGGCGGGTGAAAACACCGGACAGACCTGGCAGACCCAAACAAGTTGTGTGGGTTTGTTGGGAATGTATGGCAGAGGAACCTACCAGAAAGATCTTCAACTCCCACATCTGACAAAGCTTTGACCGCATACCGAGGGAGGCCAGTGACATTGAGTCCAAATGGGCCCTGTTCCGTGCCTCCATTGTCGATGCAGCGGATCGGAGCTGTGGCCACAAGGTCGTAGGTGCCTGTCGTGGTGGCAATCCCCGAACCCGTTGGTGGACACCTCGCGTAAAGGAAGCCGTGAAGCTGAAGAAAGAGTGCTATCAGGCCTGGTTGGCTTGTGGGACTCTGAAGGCAAAAGATGGGTACCGAAGGGCCAAGCGGGCCGCGGCTGGGAGGAGTTTGGTGAGGCCATGGAGAAAGACTATCGACAGGCACAGAGGAGGTTCTGGCAAACCGAGAGGAAAGCAGCTCCCATCCAACACTGTATACAGTGGGGCTGGGGGGCTGCTGGGGACGTCATTGGATGGTGGAAGGAATACTTCAAGGATCTTCTCAATCCCACCAACAATCCTTGCCCACAGGTGGCAGAGCTTGGAGATCCGAGCGAGGATCTGTCCATCACTCGGGCTGAGGTAGCCAAGGTGGTTGGAAAACTCCTTGGTGGTAGAGCACCAGGGGTGGATGAGATCCGCCCGGAATTCCTGAGGGCTCTGGATGTTGTAGGGCTGTCTTGGCTGACACGCCTCTGCAACATCGCGTGGACATCTGAGGCGGTCCCCCTGGAATGGCAGACCGGGGTGGTGGTCCCGCTTTTTAAGAAAGGGGACCGGAGGGTGTGTTCCAAATCACACTTCTCAGCCTACCTGGTAAGGTCTATGCAGAGGTACTGGGGAAGAGAGTCCGACCAATAGTTGAATCTCAGCTACAAGAAGAACAATGCGGGTTTCGCCCAGGTCGTGGAACACTGGACCAGCTTTTTTATCCTCACCAGGGTCCTGGAGGGTGCGTGGGAGCTCACCCAACCAGTCTACATGTGTTTTGTAGATTTGGAGAAGGTATTCGACCACGTCCCTCGGGGGATCCTGTTGGGAGTGCTCCGGGAGTATGGGGTGAGGGGCCCTGCACAAACGGAGCAGGAGCTTTGGTTCATATAGCTGGCAGTAAGTTGGATTGGTTTCCAGTCAGGGTTGGACTCCGCCAGGGCTGTCCTTTGTCACCAATTCTGTTCATAAATTTTATGGACAGAATTTCTCAGAACAGCCAAGTGGCAGAGGGTATCCAGTATGGTGGCCTCAGGATTTCACGTCTGCTTTTTGCAGATGATGTGGTCCTGTTGGTCACGAGCTTTGGGTAGTGACCAAAAGAACAAGATCGCGGATACAAGCGGCCGAAATGAGCTTTCTCCGCTGGGTCGCCAGGCTCTCCCTTAGAGATAAGGTGAGAAGACTGGTGATTCGGGAGAGGCTTGGAGTAGAGCTGCTGCTCCTCCACGTTGAGAGAAGCCAGTTGAGGTGGTTTGGGCATCTGGCAAGGTTCGCCTCTGGACGCCTCCCTAGGGAGGTGTTCCAGATATGTCCAACAGGGAGGAGACCCCAGGGAAGACCCAGGACACGTTGGAGGGATTATACCTCGGATGGATGGATGGATGGATGGATGGATGGATGGAATATTTTACATAGTTGTCGAGACTTCTTTGTTAAATAAATTTAAAATATTTTTATTAAATAAACCTCTGCCATGAAAATGAATATGCTGTAAAGAATTCATAATTTCCTGACAGTTGTACTTATTGGCTTATCTGAGTGGACATTAAATAAAAGAAGCCTGGTCTCTGACTATATACAATAGTCATGCAGACTAAGAAAGGGAAGTCTGAACCTGGCAGGTTCCTTAGAGTGCAAACAGTTCATTTGTGAAATCTGTTTATAAATGTGTGTGTGTGTGTGTGTGTGTGTGTATACTGACATCCTTGGCCTGGTTAGTGCGTTGGAAGGCCCATGTGTAAGACACAGATGCATTCTTAGTCATGATGTGCGTGTAGGACTGTTTCTCCTTACTGCCCTCCCACGACTCCACCACACTGGTGCTCCTTCTATCCGTGTCCTGCACAACAACAGACACGGAACAGGTTTCTGAAAAAAATTAAACTGAACTAAAAGACAAATACTGCATAGTCCCAAACACTGAAGCCCTGATGAAAGACCAAGCTCTATGATTGAACACATACAGATAAATTTCATGCACAAAAACACTTACCATCATGAAATACAGCTCACAGTCAGCAGAGCAGATAGTTTCAAACACAAAGGTGATTCGTCCAAACTCAGTTCCACTGGTTCCACTGATTGATGTAGGCAACCTAAGATAGACAAGCAAACAGGCCTTCATAGATCACTGTGCTCTTGCATAAATGCATCTACAAGCCCAGCAATAGGCCTTACAATATTAAGGCTTAAAGGGATATTCCATATATTTTTCAAATGTTCTGCATAATTAAGAGATTAAGATGTAAACACTCATTCAGGGTGGTTTGATGTGGAATGGTCCACTCTAGAGAAACTCAGCAATACAGTTCACAGTGGTGGTGATCAGAAGCAGATGTCTAAAGAGTTTAATACCCCTAAAATCTCCCTCATAGAAAGCCATTATATGAAATAGTACTGAATGTATTGCCTGATGACAGAGACATGGTTGTATGATAGTTATGTAAAAAGATTTTGGGCTAAAATGTATTTTCTTTAATCCACTCATGGTGGAGACCTACATGCAGGGTAAGGTAAAGCAAAATAGTCCCCCAAAGACTTTTTCTCATATTTACCACTTTTTCACCATCATTAAGATTACAGAGGAAAACTAAGAAGACACATATATGTTTACTGGTGGTTTTGGATTGTAAATAAAATGGCTATGCTTGCATTGTAGACATCACAACACTTGGTTCCTACCACTACCACTGTAAAGCCATCTCAGTCAGTAGGTTTCTCTACAATCAGCCACTTCACATCACACCACTCTAAATGATTTTGTTTACATTTAAACAACTGAATTTTTTAATTGGTAGAATTCTGGGTGCTTCACTACTAGCTGAAAAACCTTGGCAGCACAGTCCAGTAATTAGGAATTAAGTGACTTTGCTTCAGTTCATAAAAATAATTTCTTTTATTTTAAGTGACATTTCTTCTACATTCACTCTTGCAACTACATTCAAATGCTATTCCCAAGTACCTGAATGTACACTGTAGATACAGAAACAGAAACTTGGGAACATAAAAGCAGCTCACTTTATTTTTGCACTGAAATTTCACTACATCTTTGTAAATAATGGGTTTGTCTTACCTGAATCCAGGCACTTTAAGGTTTAAGATGAGGTAATCATTATCTGAACCCCCTGCTCCAGAACGGATATGATCTCCTGCCACCTCCCATCCTAAAGCACAAACACACACCCAAATCAATAAGAAAATAATCCCCCACAGCTCACTGCACGGAAACAGGCAAAATGTTGTGCTCAAAAATAACATAAGTACAAAAAAGGGCACAGCTTTCCCATTAATGTAATTTCTACCAGCCACTCACAGCACAACACTGCCACCTACCCCCTAGGCACAGGCATTGCTTTTATAAATGTAAAAGTCTGATAAAACTGGCCCTCTCTGCAGGGATCTCCCTCTCTCTCACCATTCATGCCGTCACACTTGGTGTTGGCCACGTTGAAGCAAGACGACTTAATGTTGGCAGGCAGAATGTTCCACCACTTGTATTCATAGCCCAGAGCAGGCTCTGTGCCTGCTGGGCAAGGCTGGCACTCTAGGAGGCAAAAATCACACACAGACACACACAGACACAGACACACACACAGACACACAGACACACAGACACACAGACACAAATTAAATCATGAGCTTTGGCTTCATAATCTTTTTTAGAAACAATATTTTCCCCCCATTTTAAAGACATACATTTATACCACAACACATATTTAAATAAACAAAACAAAAGGATATGAATAATAAAATGGTGTCACACTGAAGCCATAATTTATCTGTTCCTTTCCCAACACATTTAAAGGGTCATTCTGGCCTAAAAGTAGCACTTAACATGTTATTTTTCATGCTGTGTAATATTCTGTTGTTCAGCATTGAATCTCTCTGCCTCACTGAATTGACAGCATTCACATTATTCATGTTCATGTTATTTGCCATGTTATTATACAATTATTCTGTAATGCAGCACTGCATCAGTCAGCCTCATGTGTCCAACAGAAATCACAATCTTTGTGTGTATTTTCATCCATCAAGGTTCTATCACTGTAATACCCATAATGTAGTGCACTAATACTTTATACAACCATTGGGAATCCCGCTACAGTGATAAAGACATCCATTGTACCATTGTAATCAATGTCATACTCAATAAAAATATTTAGCTTCCTTGATGTTTTGTTGTAGTTTTCTAAAGTTCCTCCCACCTTAAAAATGCATCCTCAGAAGAGTTTTTTCCTGCTCTTTAAACTGAAAAATCTCACTCTTGAGACTACAGTGGCACCAATTATAGGAAGCAAGTGTGTTTACAACAGATGTAGCAAAGTTTGAATTTTTAAATTTGGCCAGCGCGCCCCTTTAAATAAAAAACAATACAGATATTAAAAAGGTATCATTGACACTGATGACAGAATTCTATAAAATCACCTTTAAGGCCATCGGAATAGGTTCCTTGAGGGCAGGGCAGGCAGGTAGCTGTGTTGTTGTTATAGAAACCAGGGTTGCAGGGTGGACATGGCTCACGTTTACCAGTAGGGGGCAGCGTTACTGCATCAGAAGCATCCTCCAGACAGATCTTAGGCTCTATCCACTTGTAAATGATCTGTGTCTGAAAGAGACAGACACAAATGTGTCAATTCATATCAGAAGAGAGCATCTTAGATAATGAATTACCTAGAATAACAAAGTACCATAATCAGATATAAATTATAGGTAATATCAGAAAGGTTTTGCTTGCCTTGCCCTCCTCATCACAGACACTGTGGATCTGGAAGTAATCCTTCTTGGAGCAGGCAGGTCTGGCCTTACACATAGTAGAACCTTCCACTGGTCCCCACCCAGAAAACAGTCCAACCTCATTTACAGATAACAGTCACAACCTGTACTATACAGACAATTCACATAAAAATCCACTGATGTGGAGTGAACTGGGCAGTACTGACGTTTTCCAGTTAGTATCAGATTTTTGATATTTAATTTTACATTAATAACACTAATGAACACACCCTTACATTGCTTGTTTTAGTTTGTGATGTTTGGACTGACATTCTCTTAAAAGATGTAGTTTTTCTAAAGTTCCTTCCATCTTTAAAATGCATCATGAGAACGTTTCCACCAAAGGAAACCATACATTCAATTTTAACTAAGTAAGTAAATAGAGAGTATATGGATCATTCTTCTGAACATGTGCAAGTTTAAAACCCATTTCAGACTGGTAACTGACTAAAAGCCCTTTGTTTTGAATGAACCAATAATGTAATTATGTTTATTTTGTTAAAATAAATTATTAAATAAATCACAACACTACTAAAACATTTGGTAATGTTTCAGTAATGTTGTGATCATTCAATCATTTAGTAATGCTTACAGTACTGATGATTTTAGCTATTTTTGAGCAGACAGTACATGACTAGCAGACTCAACTTTGACCACATAAAACTATTTACTTTACAGATTTATTTTAACGTAATGTAATCTAACTGCTGACCATGTGGCCAACTTCCTTCCCTAAAATGTGGCCAAAGCAATGCTCTACCTATTGACTAACACTGCGTTTCAGTAGTGACATGAAAATGTGGGACAGGTGTTTTTTATTTTAAAATTAAACTTATGATAACCTATCATTTCAACTTCAAAAGAAATCTTATTTAAAAACAATACAAAAGGGTTATTTTACAATGACATGTAGGGGAAACAGAAAGTAGGCTATCAATGATATAAATGATGATTTTGTATATTTTTAGCTTATTATTGTCTCTAGTGATGCTTTGGGTTTAAAGAGATAATAATCTTTATAAATATCTAAGGTCGGGATTGTTTTTAAATAGTCTTTTTACTGTGGGACTGCAGTTTAATCTAATTAAACAGTATGGTCCACATAGGTACCATATATACACCTCAGCACTTGATTAATTATCCTATACAAAAATGACCCAGCCCTGCAGAGAACGATCAGCAGTACAAGGCAGCGGTCAGCAAGGAGTTCTAGCTGAAGTAGGTTAGATTGCTTTGTGGGATGACTTTCCCACAGAGCAGAATACTGCACTGCAGAGCAGAGCATAAGCCAGAACACCCTCTCATTCAAGGAGAGGCCAAAACATCCCTCATGCACACACTCATTAACAAATCCCATCCAGAGCAAACTCTCTCACTGGTTAGGACCTCAGAAGCTGAAATGAAGGTCTTACATGTTAGATTAACCACTGACATGAAAAGAGGGGAATCAGTCAGTAAAGCTTTGACTTACAAATGGTGGGAATAATGTTGTGAAAGAAACAAGTTTGACCAAGTTGCAGCCAGTTGTTAGAAATGGAAAACAGTGGCGGCTTGTCAGTTCTAGTTACGAGTTTCAAACTAAATAAATTGAATGTTTTTTACAAGCTTCACATGTCTGTGCTTATTCTAGAACCACCTATTGACTAGCACTGTGTTTCAGTAGCGACATGAAAATGTGGGAAAGGTTTTTTATTTAAAAATTAAACTCATGATAAATCTACCAAATAAACCAAACCAAATAAACCAAATTAACCAAATAAACAGAATCCCATAGAAGAAATTAGCATTACTGTACAGGAGTGCTAACATTTGTGGCCCAAACTGAAGGCCTGGCACAAATAGTTCTGGTTCACCACTGTTATCCTGTACATGCATATAAGGGAAAGCCAATGACCACTTTTCACTCTGGTGGAAAATTAAGGTATTTAGTCATGCATGACTCTGGCTTTTCTAAAGTCAATGCTGACTCTTAACGTCTGCCTGCCTTGACTCCCCCAAAGACAGTTCTAGAGCTCTACAGCTCTGACCCACTGGAGTTGAAGCATCGACTTCCCATAATTTCATTTTATGTAATCTAAATGAAGCCTCTTGGTCAGCAATTAGTATGCATAGGTTAGCACTTAAAACTGCATAAAAACCATTATATACAGTGCTGTGTAAAAGTATTAGGCATTTTATTATTTATTTAAAACTTTATGGTTAGCAAGTGTGTTTCGCTTGTAAAACATTATATATTATTAGAATAAATATGAATAAACATAAAATTAAAAAACAAGGTTGAATTATTTTTTCATATGAAAAAGTGAGTTCTAGTTCCATCTCCAGTCATCAAATGGATTGATAACTGTTAAATTCCATCACCAGCACACTTGACTGATCAGCCAAACCAGCTGTTAAATGATAACTAAAATGAATATTGAGCAGGCACAAGGAGAGGTTTGAAACTGGTTACACAAAGATACTGACATGTGAAAAACCACTACTTACTATATTAATATTATTTGTATTTATTACAATGTGTATAAAGTGTTTTCCTAACACAAATAAACATGTTTTTATATATAATTAATATAATTCTCAGTAGATAAACTTACTAACTATACTATATTTGTAAAAATGACAGTGTGTGCTGTGGCCTGCTTACATGCGTAATGCGTGCTTGTGTTGCAGGGGGTGCAGGAGCTCGCTCCTCTGCCTGAGTAGGTGTTTCTGGGACAGAGTTCACAGGAGGAAGAACCAGGAGCTTTACTGAATGTACCTGGTTTACAAGGCAAACACTCTGACATGTATGCCACACCTGAGGGATAGAAAGAAAGAGAGATAGGAGAGAGTGTGAGAGAGTGACAAAGATAGATAGATAGAGAGAGAGAGAGAGAGAGAGAGAGAGAGAGAAATTAGTGCCACATTAGAGTGAAAAGGCAGTCATGATAACAAGGGGCAGTGTTCTTACAGTACCTTCTATCTGGATGTTCTTCAGCAGAACAGGCTTAACTACTTTAGCCCCCACTGTAACTCCAGTGGTTCTCCAGTACAGGACGTTTGTGCCCGACTTCAGACTGACCTGTATGAATGACAGAGGGAATTCCATGAATACACACTCGCGCACACACTCGCACACACACTCGGGTGTTTCTTTACATCTTTACATGCTGTGCATCAAATGTCTCACACACTTCTTCATACACAAATGCGCAATGGCAGCATGTGTATGTTTGTATGCTTGAGAGTACAAACCCTCCTGTACCGTGTGTTTGCTCCACTGTCCATTGCTTGTCAGCTTCATCCACTTCTGATCTGAAGTCTTCTCCATTTCCTGGCATTGGTCATTCTGAATCTGTTACAAAACCAATAAAACCACAGAATTCATGACAACTAAAGTTAGTCATCCCTTTCCAGTCTTTAGATCAAAGCATGATTCTGTGCCTTGCCTTGAAAGATTAAAGTAAACTAACAGTAAACGTTTGACACGCAGTATTGTGAAAAAGAAGACCCTTCATTTATTTCATTTCCATTGAAAACAACCAGTAAGTAAAAGTTAATCATTTTCAACATTTGGAAAAAAAGCAGAAAATATAAACTAAACAAAAAAAATACAAAAAAAACCTTAACAATTTAATATAATCTTATTTTTCAGTATTTAGTCCACTCTTTGCCTTTATTACAGCTTCTATTCTTTACTGCAGACAAAAAGAAATCTGCAGGGTAAGATTTTCATAGTTTCATAGTTCTTTCTTAGATACTGTTAGCAATTTCTACTTCTCACAATTCACAAAATCCTAAACACACCCCATAATGGTGAGCTCTAGGCTCTAGGGCAGTCAATGTTCTGAGAACATCACCAGCTTCTTTGTTTGATTTGCAAATTTAGCAGCTTTGCCTTCTTTTTATCTGATGGTGACGGTTTGTTTTTTATTTTATTTTCATCCAACTTTCCCCTTCTTTATTCCTTATATCTCCTAAAAATTGAATAATGTGTACCTTACATCAGCTGTTTAGACTGGAAATAAAATAAACGAAGAGTGGTCTCTGACTTTTGCACAGCTCTGTCTCTGTAGGTAAAACATCCTTTTCAACTCAGGAGGGGCTTGCTAATTAACCTCTTGGTAGGATTGTGTATGTTGGGAGAAAAGAAAACACTGGGTACGCGGGGCGTATCAGGGTTGGGTACCACTAATATGGCAGCTACTACTTTGCTTCTATATTATGTTGCTTCATTTGCTTTTTGTTTCTTGATCTCTAACTTCTTGTTCTTTCTGTCCTTAAATGTATATGACAAACGTGTCATGCACACGTACAAACCCAATTTCAAAAGCATTGGGACAGTAGGAAAATGCAAATAAAAACAGAAAGCAGTGATTTACCAATTTACTTTGACCTATATTTGAATGAAAAAAGTACAATGAAAAGGTATGTAATGTTTCATTATATATCTTTTCATTGCTGCATCCGCAAATGCAAGTTGAGACTGTACTAAGCGTAATTAAAGTCATATGTCAACACTATCCAGAAACGCTGCTGACTCACTGAGCTCAAGTTCATCTGAAATGACTGATCCACAGTGGAAACATATACTGTAGTCCACCTTTCAGACATGGACATAATGGACATTGTGTTCTCTAGGCCATCTAGACTGTTGCTAGCGTAAGTTCAAAAGCCAGCATCGGTCATGATATCGGGGGTATTAGTAGGTAACCTGCACATTTGTGAAAGCACCATTAACACTGAACATATTCTTGAACAAATACCAAGCCACATTCTGCATATTTTACAATAGCACTGCTGTTTTATCAGAGTGCAGATGCTAGACTGGCCTGCTTGGAGTCCAGACCTGCTTCGCATTGAAAACTGCATCTCAAAATATGACAACAAACAAACACGTCACACTCTACTGACCAGCCGGATTTCTTATGAGGCTTTATTAATATCATCATCAGCGATTAGATAACTTTGACTCCACTTTCATGACATAACTGACTTTAAAATGACTTTAAAAATATGACTAAAGATCACAGTATAGCTGCAGTACAAATTAAAACTTGGATATAAACTTGTTGTGTACTCAAAGTTTACTACTCTTACATTTAAACACCTAAGTATCTTTTTATTAACTAAAAAGTGGGCCAATTTAGTCCCAAGAAGTATTGAAATAGCACACTTGCAAGTACATTACTAGTACATTGATATTAGTATACTTTCTACATAAAGCATACTTGTAAAATATACTTGAACTTACATAAGTTTCCTTAATAGAATTAACTTTAAGTTTACTTTTTAAAAGTGTATCAGTACTTACTGCCATTGTTACATAATTCAATTAAGTTGGTAAGAGAGTAGCTACTTACAAAGAACTCAAAGAAGATGTTGTTGTCCACATACTGGTAGTCAAAGGAGACTGAGCCCTGCTTCTTCAAGTGTACAGCATAGACCAGAGATACACTGCACTCATCTCTGTTTGACTCCACATAACTACCCTGAGCAATCCATGAGGACCTAGAAAACAACAAAGACACACATATAACAATGTTCTGAATGAGTAATCCAAAAAAAATCCCTCTGCAATTAACCTGATCCATAAACCTATTTACACTGTTAATATAACACAGTAATTTTAACTTTGTCTCACAGCAAAGCCTGTATATGCATATTTTGGTTTCTTCCTTGTGTGAGTCTACTGAATGAGCAACATATTTTGTGTGGGAGTTTTCTCTCACTTTCTGGACCACTTAACAGCAGGACGCAACACATTTGGGAAAGAGGCATGGTAACACAGCCAACTGAACAAATATTCTGCACTGCTGAAGATGACCATAAACTACTAAAGTTGTTGTTGTTGTGTCCCTTATTCACCTCTTTTCAGGTACAGGCTTTTTTTAAGCCAGATTTTTTTATGGAGTTTTATTAATATCATCAGCGATTAGATAACTTTGACTCGACTTTTATGACATAACTGACTTGAAAATGACTTTGAAAACATGACTAAAGATCACAGTATAGCTGCAGTACAAAATAAAACTTGGATATAAACTTGTTGTGAAGTACTGAAATAATACACTCGCAAGTATTACTAGTACATTGATATTAGCATACTTTCTACATAAAGTATACCTGGAAAATGTAGTACAAGTACATGTAATCTCATATATACAAAACAACTTGCATTCTTGATTAGAATAATATGCTACATATGGATATCTGGGCACTTAACAAATCCATAACAGGGAGAAAATAATCCACTTCCCACAAGATCATAAGGATTGACTCCAGTGTTTTCAAACCTAATTTTTAGATACCGCATCCATAGCATGCAGTTGATTATCATTAACAAACATTTCAACACATTTCCCTGTACTTTGTAAAGAACCGAACGTTTTCTGTTCTTTTTATTACAAACACAAACACAATGACTGCTTATGTTAATCAATCATTCTGCGGGTGGGAAAATAAATATTAGGTTAAAAAAGTATTCCTTTAACAGCTAACTTGCCCCTGTCACTCACCCATTACAGGAAGGCCCCTCTTGCCCATGTGGAGTGTTGTCAAGGTAGGTCGCCACACTGCTGAATCCCGGGGGAATGTCATCCCACTCCTCAAAGCGGATGCCACTGCCCAAAGAATATGATCCAGCCGCACACTGAGTGCACTCCTGAGCAGACATCTCCAAAAACTCACCCGCCTCACATGAGAAAGCTGCCAAAGATGAATTTAATTATTTACATAACACTAAAGCATCAATGGGGAAAACACAATATGCTCAGAGAAAGTGATGATAAATATGGCAGAGTCACAGCAATTGTTACAAATGATGCTACATTTCCTGGGATCAATAAAGTATCCATCCATCCATCCATCCATCCATCCATCCATCTCTTAAAAATTGTCACTGCTGGTACCTCGTTCTACCACTTTGTTGCTGTTGTAACCGCTAAGAAATCTTAACTTTATAGGAGAATGGAAAACATTCTTCTTTTTTTAAACACATCTGTATTTTTTACCTTCTTCATAAGACAGCCATTTGTTTACATAGTAAAAGGAAAAAAACACAATCCACAGACATCCTCCATACAGTGTACAAAATACACTAAACATCATTTAGTCACTTAAAATTCGGCCAATCACATCCTTACAAACTTACAACAGCATCACTATTGCATGAGTTGTCTAATAAAACAGACTTATTTGCTCTACGCTAATTTCATAACAGAGTTTCTTCCCTCACAAAGAAAATCACATTACATCATTACTCCATCTGTGTTTTAGGGTGCATAATTCCAGACAGTGACGGAAAGTATGTAAAACAGCTCAGGCAGCGTAATGCAGGGTTGAAACAAACACACTGATTAGCCATAACATTAAAACCACCTTGTTTCTACTTTCATAGTCCATTTCTTCAGCTGTAATTACCATAGAGGTGTACTATGTAGTTCTACAACTACAGACCAGTCTGTCTGTTTTTATTTGCATGCTTTATTAGCTCCCTTTCATCCTGATCTTCAGTGGTCAGGACCTCCAAAGGACAACCACAGAGCAGGTATTATTTGGGTGGTGGATCATTCTCAACACTGCTTCACTGCCACAGTTTCACTGCTGGAAATATATCCTGCCAACAACATCTTGTGGGCAGCGTCCTGTGACCATTGATGAAGAACTAGAGCAATAGTCCACAACCCTGTTCCTGAAGAACCAAGTTCCCACCAAAATTTGCCATAACTGCACCAGCTAATCAACCTCTTCCCAAACCCCTGATTGCCTGGATCAAATGTTTTATAGATAAATAAGAGGCTGGGCAACTTCATGGACAGAGGCTGGAAGGCAGCTCTCCAGGACTAGGGTTGGAGATCACCAGTCTGGAGGAAGACCAACTCAAACTGTGCAGCAACAGATGAGCTACTGTATCTGACTCTACATCTATAAGGTAGGTGTGTCTAACAGAGTGGAGATTGAGTGGACACCGTGTTTAAAAACTACAGCAGCACTGCTGTGTCTGATCCACTCATACACACACTAACACACCACCACCATCACATGAGTGTCACTGCAGTGTTGTAAACGATCCACCACCCAAATAATACCTGCTCTGTGGTGGTCCTGCAAGGATCCTGACCATTGAAGAACAGGGTAAAAGGGGGTGGAGACATGCACCTATATGGTGAGTGAAGCTGATAAAATGAATAATGTGTGTAGAAACACAGGTTATAATGTTATGGCTGATCTGTGCATGTTTAGACACTTTGGCAGCCTGTGCATTCATCTGGGTAACCCAAACTGTGAACTCTCCTATCATCCACCCCCCACCCCACCCCACCAAGACTATGATCCGAACAATATTACCATTTGCCAACTTTATATGTAACAGCCTACCACTGACTGCTGCTTTGTGAAGTTTCAGCCACTCAGGTTCTGAATGTGATCACAAGATTGACTGCATCAAGCTGACCGCATCTTCAGAACTCAGTGGGTTGCTCAATTGTTGCTGTATATTATATATGTCAGAGGCATTGTTTTATGATAGTTTTTAGAACCAATTTTGGTCTAAAAAAGTATTTTTAAAATTCATCAATAGCGAGGGGGTACATGCAGGATGTAGTCCCGAAAGAAAGCTTTTTTCCAAGATTCACCATCATTTCACCATCAGCAATATTATATAGAAATTCAGAAGATACGTGTAGGTTCACTTGTCCTTATGGATAACAATAAAAAACAATATGTGGTGCCGATGGTATTTTGGTTTTCCAGCTTGTTGTCCTAGTACGAACTACTGAGAGCAGTGTGTTGCTGATATAGCAAACCCTGGTTCCTATCATCACTACTGCAACAATATCTGCTTTGGTAAGTTGTTCAACAACAAATCCATTTCCCATCAAATCACTTTGAGCCTCTCTGAATCCCAATGACTGAATTATGCAGATATTTTTGAAAAAAATCTGTGAAAACAGAGGCTTCTAGTCTTGTACACTCATAGTGCGGATTATTTTTGTAAGGAAAGACAAAGACAGTCTGACCAAAACACACAGCAGTTTCCAGGTCAAAAGGAGTCAAACTGGCTGCCGGATATTAGAGAATGACTGAACCGTGTTTAAACAGGCCACCCACTGGCCCTGTACAGTAGCTGCATGTCCTTTTATCTACACTCCGGTGTCTGCCTTCAATCTTCTCTCACTATGCTTTGCAAACATTCTGGCAAACTATGCATAGTGATAAGAGACTAGAGGCCAGAAACTGCTGTCAGAAAGACACAAAGTCCCCTCTGTATAACTACAAGTAAGAGTATGCTTCAGGGATATATTTGTTAATGGTGGTGATTGGATGGCATGACTAGATATTTAAGACTGTTTCTAAATTCAGAGAGGCCAGAATTTCTATCACTGTTATTTTTATATGCTGTGATCATTTTTTCTTTCCTTTTGACTTGTAGAACAGAATGCAATCACTTTAAAACAAACGCCTACAAAGACCTTAAGGAATTACAGGCCACATCATTTGCATAAACTGCCAAGGAAGCATTTGTGTAAGGTTGTCTGGCAGTCTAGTACTGAAGGGCAGCAGATACTAGAGGATATGAGATACTTCTAGTTTCTCTGCTGATTTTAGCGCACTTCTGGGATGGTGGGTACATTAATATGGCACCAAGATGTGTGCTTTCAAATGTCATTTTGCCAGCATCCAACACTAAGGCAACTATGCACTGCACAGCTTTTCATGGTCAAAGACATGTTCTAAACCACATCCTACAAAGCTTTGTTATTCTAGAAATAGATACAAATGAACTTGCCTTGCCTTGTCTTAATCGCCTAGATCCAGCATGTCTTACAGCTCATCCAGACCACTTTGCTCAGTGAAGGCAGGCTTACTGCATACTCTTAGGATCTCTAACAGCTCATTTGGTGGAATACTATTATCACTTAGCTTTTAAACTCTGGAATAGCACCACATGCTAGCTTGACAGGTGTTTTTAAATCCAGATTAAAAATTTTTTTAGGCTAGCACATACCTAGAATATTGTGGCTCATTTTTGCCTTTTCTTGGTAACTGACCTGTTATTTTTTGTTAAGGCCATAATGTTTAACTTTAACTTGTGTTCCTGTCTAAAGCACTTCTCTAACTAAAAAGAAATGTACTATGTCAATAAAGACTTTTTTATAATTATTATAAGAAGAGTTTAATTCCAAAACACTGTCTATCCATTTGTAACAATTTAGGACATAAGTTTTTGATAAACATTAACATGTTTAATGTATTCTTTTCTCTAATTACAGTGCTTTTAATCATGATAAAGCATTGACATTTATTGTATGTGCAAAGCCAACTTTCAACTTCTTGGAAGTGGTCTATAACACACTTTGGAAGAAAACTCTTCATTCTATTATTATTAAATCAAAGCCTATATTCACAAAGCTTCTCAGAGCAGGAGTGCTGATCTAAGATTTGTTCCTGTCAGGAGAATAATAGTAAATAAGAGAGGAATCTGATCTTAGATCAGCACCCCTACTCTGAGAGGCATATTAATAACTTTTTTTATAAAAGCAAATTTTTGAAAAGGCATTATGTGTTTTTTTTATCTATTTGAAAATGATGTACTTGGAATTAATGCACTATTTAATATTATAGACAGAAGCATCACATTTTTGGCATTTTATTTCATGCAGCATTTTATTAAAGTGTTTCAATACTATTTTGTCTGTATGCTCACAATTTTGTCCTTATGAAGGATACTTAAATCAGCTCTCCATTTACTCATAAATAAGGTGCACTAGCTTCTTATGGAAACAGCAACATAATGCTTTCTGCTCTCTTACTGTATGATGAGGACAATAATAGGATGTAGGATGTTGCTGCAGAGAGGAGCTGATGAGCTGCTGATGGTTAAAGAACATTTACTGGAAAGCTGTGAAGTTGTTATGGGGCCCAAGAGGAAATTCCTCTCTCTAGATAAGGATGTGACAGAAATATCGGGTAAAACCCACACACTGCGAGAAGGACATACTGAAGGTCTTGTTCCAATTTACTTTTGATATTTTTTCACAACCATGCTTTCACCATTATACCTGATACTCCCATACAGTCACATCCATGCAAGCCTTTCCTCATCATTGACCACAAAAAATACATTTATTCTCATTCAAAGCATTAATAATGAATGATTAATCAATAATTTCTCCCTCTCATCTTTTCCAAGCCCAGTGGGATATAGTCTCACTACATCCCACATTCACATGGAGTCTCATTCACATCCCGCAATATGAACCTACTGCAGTCAGTGCCCTGCACAGGGTCAGGGAGTCCAGTGCACTCTCCTGGCCTCTGAGGAATGGCCACTCTCCATCTGGAGCCAGTGCTGTCACACTCTGTGTATTCAAAGTAGTAATCCCCCTACAAACACAAAACACATAAGCAGTTTATTTCTCTAGTTTTCCAGGAAGCAGCCAAAAATATTAAATGTTTATATTTTTCTCAACAGTAAGGCTGGCTTTACACAGTGAAACTTTGACCGAACTACACTTTATTTGAATTGCATAATGTAAAGCATCCTGCAACTCATTCAAAACTCAACTGTGTCTCAGCTTCATGGAATAAAGGAACAGGTTTCATGAAACCAAGGACATCAGGTGCATCAGATGATCACATCTAATGGAACAGATTCCCACCCCCACCCGGCTGGATTAGCAGTTTTTTTTATTTGGTTTCCTGGACAACAGTTTTGATTTTCTACCACAGTATATTGTTTGCTGTTAGTCCGATGTTCTCGTGATTTATATGCTGGATTAATTTTCTCCTCAATAAATGCCACCAAATTTTACACAGACCTCAGATTACTTTGGGATCCAAGTACAGATGGACAGAGCGAGATGCAGCCTGCAATATCTTGTCCTGCTTCCAGGACATGATAAGCCTGGCATCAAGTAGGCTATAACAGCCAACATGAAGTTTCAAAGTCCTAACAGACAAATACAATAACCCAAATGTATGATAAATAACCCTAGAAAAATAAAATACTGACATACACATAGAACAATACAGTGTATCAAAAACACAAGCAGCCAACTTTTTAACTAGTACAGTACCTTGATGTGCTGCATGTAACTTTGATGGGTTTTTAATTGTTCAGTGTAACTGTCAAATTGCATGTAAATTTTGTTGCAGGCAACTCACAACATACAGGCAAGTGTTTCTGTGTAAAGGGAAGACTGATAAAAAGCATATCAAATGGTAAACAGAGACCACAGTGAAAGAATGGAATGAGAGTGAGTCATATGCTTGTCTTAAAGCTAACGTGCCACCCCACCCTTCCCCTAACAGACACCTTTAAACCAAACAGCATAACAACTACCACTGCTTTAGAACACTTACTATACTTTCTGCTCACAAACCAGCATCAATCAAAACCTTTTACAGTCATGTCAAAAAAACAAAGTATGCCCTCTTTAAATTCAGTTTTACATATCAGAGGATACAAACAACCATCTGGTCCTCACCAACTTCTATAATGAGACAAAGCTAGACGAAGATAGCAGACAACGCATAAAAGACATTAATTTCTGACTTCTATCTCAGAGCCTGCTCTGAACCCTTTTTAGTGTGTACTCTAAATTCTTTTAACTTGATTACTGTATGCACAATAATATTACAAACAACAATGCTATGCTTCAGGTGATTATGCAAGAATTGTGTCATAATGATAATTAAAATGTAATTAACTTAATAACATTCTCTAATAAGGTATTTCAAATTGCATTATCAAACAGAACACCAAGCTAAAAAAAAAAAAGAGTCTGGCCTACTGTGATCATTCAGTGGGAAAATTGTTTTGAAAACACATGCAATCCATTTAAAGCATTAAATCCAAATGGTGTCTTCTGGTTTATCAGACTGAGAGTCATTGATAAAACCCGAGAGCGGTGGCTTATAACCAAAGGAGTGGGGAGGCCCACCCTACAGATTCCAGTGGATGCCATGTAGGGATGTCCTCTACAAACTGAGCATCAGGGGTGGATATATTGCTCTGCCATCACCTCACTCACTAATATGCTACATGAAATGTGTAGGTGTGCAGAATTAAGCTAGTTAAAAGCCATTGTTAACGCTAGCTACCTTCCCAAAACAAGGGCCCTGTCTACCGTTTTTGGCACTAGAGTTCAATTTTTGTCCCATGTCCCCAACTAATGAACCTTTTCAAAAGCAATTAAGTGACTTTTTCTTTAAACCAAAACCTGTCTCATAAAAAAAGGGAATGTTCCATTCATTATGATGAATTTGCATCATCTTTATTTACTTAACTTCATTTACTTAACTATTTAATACATATATCACTATATATTGATTATTGGTACTTGGTATGCAAAATGTGCACCATCAAGCTAATGACTTTTACCTGTTACCCAGGTTTAAGCCCTGTTATTTCTTTTTATTCATTTTGAGCCCTGTTATTTATTTCTTTTATCATACACAAATATTTAATTTGGGTAGATTGTTATCAAAACTGTCAATGTGGTAATAAAAATCACTAGTTAAAATGACTAATACAAGAAACAACCTGGGGCTGGAACATCATTTAGATGGGACAAAAGGTTTTGTTTTTCCAGCTAAATTCTAGTCAGCTATAGCAAACAGTTGCCTGCACTGGACAATGTAAGGAAAAACAAGCCTTTCACAGCAAGCCACATAAACTGCCAAAAAACCAAAAAGTGCCAAAAGTACACCATAAACTTCAGCACAAGCACTGCATCAGGAGCTTCATAAAACAGACTTTCATGGCCGAGCAGCTTATGACTTGCAGTTTATGCACTATGCCAAACACATGGCTGGAATGGTGTAAAGTACGCCACCACTGGACTGATGAATAGAATGATGGAGTGATGAATGACACTTCAGTATTTGGCAGTCTGATGGACAAATCTGGGTTTGGCAAATGCCTGGAGAATGCGACCTACAGGAATGCATAATGCCAACAGTAAAGTTTCTGCGTCTTAGAGTTTGGGATCGGCCCCTTAGTCCAAGTGAAGGGTAATGTTAAAGTTACAGCATACAAAGACATTTTAGATAATTATGGGCTTCCAACTTTGTGTCAACAGTTTAGGAAGGTCCTTTCCTGTTCCAGTGTGATGGTGCCCCTGTGCACAAAGTGAGGTCCATAAAGACATGGTGTGAAGAGTTTGGTGTGGGAGAACTCCAGTGGCCTGCACAAAGCCCTGACCTCATTGAACACCTCTGGGATGAACTGGAACATTGATTTCTTGTCCAAAATCAGTGTCTGACCTCATAAGCACTCTTTTTACTGAATGAACACAGTGAATTTTGGAATGGCCTGTCCAAGTTCATTTAGGTGTGACAGACATGGGTCCACATACTTCTGGCCTTATAGTGTATATGCATGGAATTTAGATTAATTTAGACGCATTTAGGTGTTTTTTTTTTTTTTTTGGCCATGTTATTCGGTGAAAAAGCACCAGTCTCTGCCAAGTCCGAGTTGACAGACTACCAGCTGGCCAACATGAATCAGCTCACCGTATCTCATAAACCAGCCATTTTCTGCAATATTCGTTTTTAAAAAGTAATTCTAAGAAGAATTTTTAATGTTGTTTGGATTTGATAAGAGTTTGTATATATTTTGCTAACTGGTAGTTGGCTAGTTGGCTATAGGTGCTAAACTAGCAGGAGCTTTGCAGGTTGCTGACCCAGTGTTACTATCCCACACTGCACAGTGTCATCCCTTCAGTTTCACTAGAATAAGAAGAGCATCAGAACTGCCCTTGTTTATGACTGACCCATAACATGATATTTAATTAGAGACCACCTAGCTGAATATGTTTGAAATATGACAGTACCATGCTGTCAAGTCAGCCTTTTTGACAAGATATTTGTGTGATTTACTTATGCTATGTGTACCAGTACAATTACAACTAAACAACTATGAGTACATCTTTTGTAAACAGCAAACATTACATTACATCCACATTAGAAGACAGCCCTCAATGCCTGATTCATTTAATCCCTATCCCTATCTTTGTAGGCTCTGGTCTGGACAAATAATATCAACCCACTCATTCTATTAAAGATTCTTTGTGGGTCACGTATAAAAAACATAGATCCGTTTCTCTGCACCTTCTGCTGCAAGATTAGCCACCCTGTTTCAAATAAACCTTGTTCCATAATGTTACGCTGTTGGCCCCACCCTAATGGAATGATTGACGATGATGTTGAAGTACATTTCCAAAGTCATTTTATCCCGACTCGCAAAGAAGAGAGGTGCTGTTTTCCTTTTTACATTTGAATTTTCACCATCTTTTGAGCTCAGTGTTCTCACTGATGCCATTTCAAATGCTTTAAGGTAAATTACATCTTACTCATCATTTTGACACCATTATTCATAATCATGGGTAGCATAACTACAAAGTTTTGCTAAATGCAAACGTAGGAATACATTGCCTTTTTTTTTTTTTTTAATTAAAGGAAAACGGTCATGTAAACAATGAACAACAGCTTTTGGCACAGAAACAAGATAAACATGTAAAACACAGGATAGGCCCTTTCATTATATTTACTGCCCAAGTAAAACAATCGCTACAGAGTGAACAATTGACTGATAGTCTATGAGGCACACTTGCTTTGACTGGCTAATGCAAAAAGTGAAAATTGTTGACTCATTTCTTTAATCATGCTCAACTCCCCTGTTCTCCTCTGGTGTTGATTGAGATAGAGGGAAGGAAAGGCTGCCATCAGGAGGAAACTGATAAACCCTGAGAATGCCCTGCAGGTCAACACAGAGCATAGCACAGCTTTACCTAGTCACACTGCACTAAACAAACAGCTAGCCTCAGATCACACTGTATCACATCTACAATGGCCTACAAGAGTGCCAACCAAATGCATACTGTGGGAAGGCAAACAGAGGACTGCTTGGTTAATGATCATTACAAACACTGCAAAGCCACAGGAAAAACAATGGTGCCATTAATACAATAGAGCCTTATCCACGTATCAACCCACACCCAATAACTTATGATAACAAATCATAGTTCAAGAATGTGGTATCCACCTTTTCATTTAAAAGCATTTTTCTGTCAGGAACAACACAACATGCATTTCTCAGAGACGGCTGAGGGTGACTACATGGCTGTTATCTCCAAACTGGAAGCCAGACATTAAGCTTTAGTCAAATTGAGGCTGATTAAACTTCCTCAATGCAATCAGAGCCGTTCAGCAGGTTAAACTGTATGAATATAAAAAAAGTCATAGAGCAAAATTAACTGATTTAACTAGATAACCTTCTTGTCCGGTTTGCACATTGCACATTTTTATAAAAGGTTACTGAATAAGTGTTTTGCTCTTCACAACTCCAGCTTTTCTTTACCGCCCCAATGCGATGTGCCAGAAACCTTTGGCCAGATTAAAGAGTGAAGACTAAATGGAAATTTAATGGTGAAGTAACAGAGATATTGCAGTCCACAAAACTAGCCCTTAATGATAAGCGTCTCAAGATTAGAACAGATGACTAAACTTAGTTCCTTCCAAACTCCATGGCAACCTTATTTGCCTAAGCAATGAATTTTGGATGAAATTTACTGCTCATCAAATGTTTATGTGAATTCTGAGTTTTATACTGAATTCTAACTACTGTAACATCATATGTCAGACAACTAAAGAGCCCATATCAGAAAAGAAAAAAAATATTCCTGATAAAATCTGATAAACATTGTTAATGTTTCAAAACATACCATCCCCATTTCATACACTCCAAATATGGAAACTAAGCTGCAAAAACAGCCTGTTTTGAATTCATTTATTTTATGTCACCTTAAAGCACATTTAAATACATCTGCCAGTTCAGTTTATAGCAGTCAGATTGAAAGACTGATGTCAGGTTGTCATCCTTTTTTTAATTTTGAAAGCATGCATTAAAAACCTGGATAAAAAGCCAGAAATAAAAAAATTGATTTAAAAGATGTGCTTGGATGAGGTGGAAAGGTTGGTTTATCAATTAAATATGAAAGCAAAAATTGTGACAGAAACCATTTTTCAAATAAACAATGACAAAGTGTGAACAAAAGACATGTGCACTACGCACAAAATGGGACAGCGTCTTCATTCATCACTAAAGAGGCCACAATTCGCCCTGCTTGCATTATCTGAACTGTTAGGATTACAACCATGTGTAGCTGACAGAGGGCTGAAGAAAGTGGTCCACTGACAGATCCTTCCATTGTATATGCCACACACAGTGATGAGATTCTGGTCTTAGCCGTAAGCTGCGAGTGCGTCATGTCATCTTCAGTAATTTGCACTTAACCACTGATTAATCTGCATTTCGTTTTACTGACTTTTTGGACAATGAATTAAAACGTATAAAAAGTTTGAATGGACACCCAACTAAACCGAGAAACAAACACACAGACAGACAGTCCCTGCTTCTCATTTTCTCCATTATTAGGTATATTTCCTATTTAATGGTCCTGTAAGTAAACAGCAGGAAAACCTGAGCCAGTGTCTGAATCATGGTAGTAAAGTGCTGGTTATATTTAGATCTGTGTGCAGCTAATGCTACTTAAATTCTAGTGCATCTGGAAAGAGAAAAGCAGCAGGCAGAATGAGACACCCACTGTTTTTTCAAGTGACTTGTATATACTGCATATGTAATTGTAAAATACATGTGGTTTTATATTATGAAAAATCAATATTCATCAATAATTTGTCTTGATTTATTGCTCATCATCCCAGTCGTCTTCCACACAAGTCCATCACTCTTCCATTTTTTTAATCCTTCATGTATCTTCTACTCCTTAACCGATTTAACAACATCCTGTAAAAATGCACATGGCCAAAATCGTTCACTTTTAAAAAGAATGGCAATAATTTTACAGGACACTATGATGTATTATTGTATAATGTATTGCAATGTATATAATGTATTATATTGTAGACTTCACTAATGCTTTTACTTCACCAGTGACTCAGATAAGCAAGTAACCAAAAGTCAGTTTGTTCACATTTAATGGACTGTACTGTGTCTGCTGTGTAAGGAGCCACTCCTTACAAGCAGGAAGAAGTGGTTTGGAGTGTGTGAATACTCACTGTAATGCACAGTCCTGCTTTCAGCTGTTGTGCAGCATTAAATTGTACAATAACCTCTTTTCATTTTCCCCTCCTAATCCACACAGCCACCCGCGGATGTGCTCAATTTTAAAAGGGAGCGGTTTCAAAGGGACTATTTTTAGGCCTCCTATCAACGAGCACTTCAGTAGGGGGACACATCTGTGACCGAAGTGGTGAAAAGCACCACTTAACTCATCCATTAGCACAATATTAGAGATAACACTAACTATGTCAGAAATGTAGGCACTGCAGAGATAACATTCATATACGAGATAAGCCGAACCCCCTGAAGTAAAGTGACACTGCCGAAATTGACCCAAGCACGGTGCAAATTACAACCTAAATCAATTTCCAATCCTCCATGCCCCTCTGAAGCACAATCATAGGAGAAGTGATTGAGAAGAGAGCGTGGCTGTACACTAGATTTACCCCAGAAGCACATAAGATATTAAATATTTTTAAGTGGTCTAATAGAAAACTGCAGTCTTACTTGATTAAGACCATTTTCCCTTACTCAGTTACTCCTCACATTAAATGAATATGTGTGCTCTGTCACAGTTTAATGGGCAGCACCTTATATGACTCAGCTGAATATTGGTAGTACGGTACAACCTGCTGTTTAATCCAAACAGATCCAAAGGGTCACCAAAGGATGTCACCTGTGCTCTGACATACAGACTATAGTACTGCAAAAAGGTGAAGCGTTCCACTTGAAAACTTAATCACTTTAACTCTTCATCCCACTTGCAGCCATATTTGTTTTCCATGACAGCAAACTTTCTTCCTACTAGGTAGGTCCAGCAGAGGGAGGGGGGCTTCACTATAGGCACTTATTGGAAATACTGCACTTGACAATATAAGAATGAGGTATAAGTGTTGAGGTATGAGTGAGAGACTGCAGAACTGTTGACATTGGGGGAAAAAAGACAGAAATAAATGTATTATATGCTACGTTCATTCATAAATATGGGGTGCAGAATACATAGGTGGAAAGCAAAGCTCCTGTCCTCTTAAGAACATGCCTCTGTCTCTGTTAGACACTGTTTGGCTCACTGTAAAGTTTCACAGTCGTATTACTGTCTCGCAGCTGGTTTCGTACGCTGCACACCAAAGCCATAACTGAGAGGCAGACATCAGATTATGTAGAATCCTCTCAGGAGAGAAAAGTGAGAGTACGAGCAGGCTCACCTCGCTACACTGAGCTAGGCTGTCAGCCACGGCCATCACCCACAGGCTGCTGTACATCCAAGCCAAACACTTCATAACACGCATCGCTCTCTTCGGGTTCTCCATCGTCCGGGAAAGAAACAAATCCAGTCCAGCATCCAACAGCCGCACAGGCGCGGACGGAGCTCAGTGCAACCGGCCTGCAGCTCCTCTTCTCCGCCTTCATCAACTCTCCCTCGCCTCCTCACAGGCTTCGCTGTGACGTCAGCTCGGGGACTGGACCACGCTGTTAAAGCCACACTGTGGATTTAACCCTTCAGCAGCTAAATTTGGTGTAAGGCGTGTGATAAGATGGCAGATCATTTTACATGGCATAACGATTTGAATTGTACTTCTTTTTCATGCTCTTATTAACAAAGAAATTTAGTCTGTTGCTTTGTGACAACAGACAAGTGACAAAAAGACAAGATTTATTACGATAAAGGAGAAGTCCACCATTTACTTCAAATGTAAACAGGGCCATTCAGAGAGGTTTGATGTAAAATGATTCATTTTAGAGAAACGTGCTCAGATTTCTTTCATAGTGGTGATAGCAACCAGAGGTTTGCCATGTCTACAACACAAATATGGACATTTTATTTACTATCCAGAACCACCAGCGAACCTAAACGGGCCTTCTGAGTGTTTACATGTAATGCTGTTACATGTAATAATGATAAATCTGAAAAATAAGTTTTCTTTGAGGACTACTTTGCCTCCGCCATGAATGGATAAAGATCCAATTTAAGCCAAAATATGTCACAAAACGGTTATTTATGTTAAAGAAACTATAAAACCTATTTGGCACAACGTGTCAGACATCAGGCAGCATCTAACCATTTCATCTGCCAGTTTTCCCCTGAGGGTCATCAGACGTCTGGTTCCTATCACTACCACTGTGAGCACTCCTGACTCTGCATGTTTCTCCGGAAGGGAGAATTTCACATCAAACCTCTCTGAATGACTTTGATTACATTTCAAACATTTAATCATTTAGAAAAACCAACGGAGTTCCCCTTTAAGTGGTAAAACGTGCGTTTTAGCCTTTGAGCCATGACGTCTTATTTATTATAAATAATAAATCTTCAGATCTTAATTTCCTATCTCCCCAACTTGCCTTGATTTTGCTTGCTCTGTTAGCCATGTAGCTTCACATGCTATTCGGCTCTCCCTGTATATTTAGCTATGAAACCATGGGCTACAAATCAGGCAAAGGCCAGAAAAGCAAATAAGAAAGTTTCATTCAGCTATTCGGAGGCAAACGTAAAATCTGAAGTGCTCCGTTAATGTAAAACAAAATAGCTTTAGGCTTTGAATAAAAGAGTAGTACACAATTAGACACGTGAATAAAATCTGGAGAGTGCGCAGTAAGAGCACGTTCAATTAATATGAGCCTTTTCCCTGTATGTTACTCAATGCACCACTAGAGGGCAAACAACTCACAAAAACATCAGAAACCCTCAGTAATTGTATCAATGTTTTAATACAAGTCTGGCTTATATCTGATCATTTTGCTTTGTCATTGTAGCAATCATTGTTCTTGAACACACAGCAATGCATACAACACAGAACAAAAAATATATACATATACAGACAAGAAAAAACAACATAATTTCCTAAAACCATGATTTGCTTATTAACAATCTTCCCATTAATATATTTCAAGTAATCTAGGATAAGCAGAAGATCAGACATTGTAGTCAAAGTAATACCTGAGGTTTGTGCATTCTGCCTATTATACTGTACACTGTAGACAATTACTTATAACTTTAGTTACATAAAGCAATAACTGTAATCACACAATCAGTGCAATCCTATAAACAGAAAGCTTTCAGCATATACCTCAGCATCCTGCCTAACACTAACATATTCACTGCATTTCTGTCTGTTCATCCACAGGGTGAGTTACTTTTGGAATGCTGTCATGTTTCAGAAATCACAGTAAAAAGGGGCAGATGTAATCATTATGGAAGTGTGGTTTTTAGGCATATGTGTAATTGTCATCTCCCAACATTATGGAAGTAAAGATTTGCACATAAACACAACAGGATGATGGAGCCAATGGTGTAATAGATGAGGTTTCGAAACTTGGGCTCCAAGTCTCCTTGACGATACCAAAATATCTGCAAATAGACAAAGAGATGTTATTTTGACTAAGTCAAAGTGATGTTATCACAATAGCTAATCAACATTGTGGTCCGTTTTTATTCTGATTACAGCCCTGTTCTGTCTGACAAGCACATGAAAAAACTTTTACTGTTACTGTGTATCACAGAACAAATGTAGAGCGAATGGAGACCTGATGACAGAACTAACCAGAACCAACACTGAGAAACAGATCATGACAATGCAGACTACAAAGAAGATGTTTAGGCCTTTTGGATGAGGTGTAGGAAAGACAAATGAACTGATGATGGTTACCTGGTGAGAAAGGGAATGGAACACAGTTAAACATCAAGACTGTACATCAAGCAACTAATATCCAAGCACTCTTTTACATACTGAAGCTTCAAGCAATTCATCAAGACTGTGGCTCACCTGGTATATTTGACTATGCAAATACAGTGTTAATAACAGGAGCTCAGTCTATTTATCTGTATGTGGAAAAGGGACTGTGTGATTTAGGACGGCTGGAAAACAACAATTTACTTACTATGACTAAAAGCGATGTGAACCCACCAACAGCAAGGTTGACGAATCGATCCTGAAAGAGAATAGAATTTGCATCGCACTTACAACCACCACTTCTTTTACACATAGAACCAAAGGGCATTGCTCTTTATTCTAGGGTACTTCACTAGGGTACTCTGATATTAATATTTCGTTTTTTCACCTCTCCAGACTGCACTGCTCTTACAAGAACTTTTTCTTTCTCACCCGGGTAGAGGTTTCTCCAAACAGGGGCCTGTTGTCCAGTGTGCCGGTGCCATAGGTGCGCGGCATGTATTCGTCCATGTTAGCCGTAGGGCTGAGTGGACTGAAGTCCTGGTCATGAGGACCAGCTAATCTCTGAGCCCGACCCCAGCCTCCTGCACTCATGACGCCTGCTGGCTGCTGTCATTCCTCCAAGAAAAAAAAACACACACACATTCTTCTGGCCAGCCCCCAACACACACACACACACACACACTTTCCACTGAAGTAAGGAGGGGAACAGACTGTGTGGGACGCTGTTGAGGAAGGTGTGTTTTTTGAAGGAGATAATAGAGGAGGGACTACATTTTTAGGGATAAGGCTCTAGATGCATTAGGGTGCTGTTGGTAACATATTCCTTTAAGTGACACCAATAAACATTTACATTATGTGCTCTTTTTGTCTGAAAACAATATTACAGGGCACTTATTTTGAAAAAGGCTCAAGACTAATCTGGGTTAAGTCTAACACTTCTAAGAGGTGCTAAAGCGAGTTTGACTACTGGGAATAAAATGAGGGATAGTTAAGTTCATCTAAGATGAATAAAAGGTAACCGCCTCACTCACAATAATGAGAAAAAAACGACGATATTAAAGACACAACCTAGACAGAAAAATACCAGCAGTGTGACAACAGTACGAAAACAGCGACACCAGCTACAGATCTCAATGTTGTCGACCAGTCGATTTCAAATTTAAAGTCCCACTGGTTGATAATTATGTTGGTGCATTTTGTATTCTTGTTGCCTGAGAAAAACAAGATTATACTGTTGTGTTTCTGCTTATAAATGTAAATAATTTTAAATATGTATTTCTACATATTTTATTTATTGTTTGCTTTTTTTTTGCTTTTGAACGTGTATTGTACGCGCATAACTCTAGACCTTTATTGTGAAGTACAGGACATGTTTTCTCTATCCGTCTTCCTCTCCCTGCAGGGTTATTGCTGCACATTTAGCAGACGGTACTCTCACAGATTGATGGGAACCACGAAAACAGCAGAAGCTTGGAGTTACAGTTAGTCAGCTGGCGGCGGGGATCCGGTTGATCATTATTTCTGGCACTAATAGATTTGAATCGGGCTGTCCATTCAGGCTATGTGCTGTGGTTAATGTCACACCCAGCTTAAGTTCCTCTACCAGCAGCTTGGGTTCTTCTTATTTTAACTGTTTAACAACATGTCCGAAGCTGGGACTGAGGGTGGAGCCGATGCTGGTTCAGCTGTGTCGGACCCTCAACACTCCCAGAAGCTTTTAAGAGCCCTGCGGTCCTTCAGACAAGAAGGGAGTTTTCAGGACGCCGTACTGGTGTTGGAAGGAGAGCAGCTCCCTGTCCAGAAAAACATTCTGGCTGCAGCGAGTCCATACATCAGGTACCAGAACACGAATGTGTCAGCAGTATGTTATAACAGGTGGCCTTGTCCTTCGGGAAAAAGCTCGTCATGGTGCTTGTGTAAGTGTGTAAGTGCTCAGACATGCAGCAGCAGAGCCTGAAGCCAAAGTACATGAGCAGGGTGTGCCAGCAGCGGTTGTTGTTGTCAGCTGCTCTGATGGTGCTCAATGTGCTTCAAACATAAGCCTGTAGTTTCGTATGAACCCCTTTCTGTATACAGTTTGTTTAGCACGAGAAACCCTGCCTTCTCAAGACAAAGCTTCAGTATACCCGCTGAAGCTTCTTGTGGTAGCCAACAATATAACCTAGCTTTCCACCTGTTAGGATAATAGCGGGTATTGTTGGCTGTAGCATGACAGGTAACACTGGCGCCTAGAGATGTCACTATAGCACTTTTTCATTTTCAGTACAGTGTTAAAACCTTGAGTATCGCCTGATACTTTCAGCATATTATTCTTTAAAAACTATTAAGCTTTAAAACGAGCTCTTTTTAATTGAAGCGCTTTACTTAAAGGGGAATTCCACCAATTTTTCAAAATGTAGTTCAGTCCTTGAGATGTAAACAAAGTCATTCAGACTGGTTTGATGTGAAGTGGTTCATTGTAGAGAAAGTTGCAGACTCTGATTTCCTTACAGTGGTAGTGATAGGAACCAAAGGGGCACCACGTCTACAACACAAGCATACTCATTTCATATAGGGATTGTTTTGCCTTACAACGCCCTGCACATGAATGGATTACAATAAATTGATTAAAAGACGTTTTAAGCCAAACCTTGATCAGAAACCTGTCATAGAGCAATGTGTCAGACATCAGTGAGCATATATCTAACTAAGATTTCAGAGGCATTAAACTCTTCAGACATCTGGTTCCTGTCACCACCACTGTGAGCAAGGCTGACTCAGCATTGCATCACAAAGTTTGTGCTGTTTCAGGATAGATTTGTTACAGGATCAAATTCTTTTTTTTAACCACCAATGTGCAATCTGTAATATCCTGCTGATATTCATCTGACATATCAGGTCAGGTCCTATTGGATTGGTGTCATCTCTCAGTGTTGTCAAATATATAAAACCGATTTTGTTGCAGGTACACACACAAACCATTCTATTATGATCCTACAACTTTACAACTTCATAGGTTTCAACAACATTTTTTTACAAAGTTGTACAAATTGAAGAAAAGTAACTCAACTGTTTGCACTCTATACATAACCTAACACAACTGTTAAACAATCAGTCCCTGAATTATGTCATATAAATCATAGATGCTGTCCTTTGTGGCTATATCATCTCTACCAATAAATAATTAGGGGTCATGCACATTAAAACAAAAAAAAAACTTCATTTTTCCCTACCATGTTTACAGGACCAAGCTAAATTACAACCCACCCAAAGAGGATGGATCCATATACAAAATTGAGCTGCAGGGCATCTCTGTCCCCATCATGAAGCAGATCTTGGACTATATATTCAGTGGAGAGGTGATTCTTTGTGTGAATTTCTGCTCTAAACAAATGTCTGCATCATACTATTATGCCAACATGTTCAAGTGTGAAAATGTTGTTAAAATTTGTGTCTCTGACTCGCTTTGGTTGTAGATCACTCTAAATGAGGACACTATCCAGGATGTGGTCCAAGCTGCTGACCTGCTGCTCCTCACTGACCTTAAGTCATTGTGCTGCCAGTTCCTGGAGAGCTGCATCACTGCTGAGAACTGCATTGGTATCCGACTGTTCTCTCTTCACTACTGCCTGCACCACGTCCACCATGTGGCCACCGAGTACCTGCAGACACACTTCCGTGATGTAGTGGACACTGAGGAGTTCCGTGAGCTGCCTCCTGATCGGCTGCGCGAGCTGTTGTCCATGGAAAAGCTTAACGTGGGCAACGAGAAGCATGTACTGGAGGCGGTGGTCCGCTGGCTTGCACACGACATCGAGGCCCGGCGGGTAAGAACAATGGACTCTACAAATGCTTTCTTAGAACATATGGTCAAATATACTGCGTTGTACAGGCCCACTCAGAGATTGATTGTTTATGGTCAGACTTTGTTATTTCATCTTCTCAATCTTAATTTTTTTAAAGGTAAAAATGTCTTATTGGTTTACATTGCATTTGCATTCCACAATTACTTATATGTAATTTCATAATTGCATAATTAATTGTATAATTTAGGAGCAAATGATCTGTCAGCAAGTTTTGATATGACTTCTAGCACACAGTTGGCAGTCAGTTCAGGTTTATTTTGGCCAATCTGAGTATTTATGCAAAAAAATAATTCATGTGAGTCAGCCAAGCACACTTTGTATTTGAAAGGTTTTTTTCTAGCTTCTAATAAAATCAGCCAAAAATGACTGTTTGTCATTGCACCTCATTATAGTTGTACAGTGCAGTACATAACATTCAATTTACATTTAGCACTGACAGGTAGTCTGCGCTTCAGGGTTTTTTTCCATTTGTTTGTTTGCATTTCAAACAATAACAAAAACATGGAAAATTGGAAAGAGTTTTCTTGCCACAAAATAGAAGACACAACAAATCTTAGTATCTTCTGTACTACTTACAAACACATTTGTTGTATCGATTTAATGTTAAGAATGTACATTTTGAACAAAATTTCTCAGCTTGTTTCAGTCAGTTATACTTGTATAAATGTAAAGGTAATGTTGCTGTCAGGACAAAAATCTCTCTTCTCCGTCTTTGTTATTTTTTCATTTTTTGACATAATTTAAAATAACCATCTGCCAGTAGTGATATAAACCAGACATCTGAAGCATTCAATGAAATGTCCTCCAAAAGCTTCCTCACAGAAAACCATGCTGAACAAAAACACATAAGCAACACATTTTGCTTTCATTTTGTAGCACATTGATCAAAATAGAAATCCAGATGCTAACACAGGAAATCTGTTTCATGTGGGGTTTATGTAAAATATTTTCAGTAGAAACGGTTTCTTTTATGTTTTTGATCAGTATTACAAAAAAAGGTTAAGAATACCTCACCTAATGTCTGAGGTGTTGTTTTGTGATATTCTTTGATGAACATTTTTTAAAAACTCTTGTGGCAGTGGGGTACATGCACCCCCACCCCCTTCTTTACCATTATCAATATTACATTATACACTCACGGGGCACTTTATTAGGTACTTTATTAGGTGCTTGTTAACACAAATAGCTGATCACATGGCTGCAACTCAATGCATTTAGGCATGTAGAGGTGGTCAAGACAACTTGCTAAAGTGCAAACCGAGCATCAGAATGGGGAAGAAAGGTGATTTAAGTGACTTTGAATGTGGCGTGGTTGTTGGTGCCAGATGGGCTGGTCTGAGTATTTCAGAAACTGCTGATCTGCTGGGATTTTCATGCATAACCATCTCTAGGGTTCACAGAGAATGGTCCGAAAAAGAGAGAATATCCAGTGAGTGGCAGTTGTGTGGACAAAAATGCCTTGTTGATGTGAGAGGTCAGAGGAGAATGGGCAGACTGGCTTGATATGATAGAAAGGCTAACTCAAAGATAGATAGATAGAATGATAGATATGATAGAAAGTAACTCAAACAACAAATCAAAATCTCTG
Source organism: Pygocentrus nattereri (assembly GCF_015220715.1). Taxonomy (NCBI): domain Eukaryota; kingdom Metazoa; phylum Chordata; class Actinopteri; order Characiformes; family Serrasalmidae; genus Pygocentrus; species Pygocentrus nattereri. Next base: position 8,511,716 of record NC_051217.1, on the reverse strand, counting down.
AGGAATGTTTCCAACACCTTGCTGAAAGTATGCCACGAGGAATTAAGGCAGTTCTGAAGGCAAAAGGGGGTCCAACCTTTTACTAGCAAGTAATTATTTAATTACCTAATAAAGTGTCTGGTGAGTGTATATTACATTATATTATCATATTATATCTATATGGTTTCTGTCACCGCCACTGTAAAGGGTCTTTCTCTATAATTTATACAATTTACACACAGCAAGCTACTCCAAATTACTTTGTTTACAAAGTGAGTGAATTACATAGAACCAAACATGTGTGATATGTACTGATTATTTAATTCCTGCTGTTCCCTGGATATAGGTGCACATGAAGGAGGTGATGTCTGCAGTGTGGGTGCAAGGTTTAGACCAGAGCTATCTGCAGGAGCAGATGCTGGGAGACCCTCTCATGAGGGAAGTGATTGGACAGTGCTGCATGGAGCCTCTGGGAGGTGCAGCACAGCAAGGGGAAGCACTGCTCGCTGCCTTCAAACCGCGTGGCTACTCTGAGTGCATCGTCACTGTAGGGGGTGAGGACAGGGCGTGAGTATTAGAACATAATGCAAAATGTCTGTAGAAATGTTTGGAGAAGGCAAAGCATGAAGAGTATTTATAGCTGTTTAAAATTGGGTTGAATCTGATTGAGGGCCCTAATATTGTAGTACTGTAATTTTCCAGGTTTTATAATTGCAGCAGACCATAGTAAATCCTCAGGGGGAGGCCGTGTGTATGTGGGTTGATTAAGTTTAAGAGACTAAAATGGATTTTCAATGAGAAATCTCCATTTAAATATGTAATTTTATACAAGGGTAGGATTCATCTGTGCAGGCCCACTGGCTCTAGGTACTTTTTAAATCAAGTGTGTTTCCTGCTTTATTTCCTGTTCAGCACTCGGAAGCCCTCTGCGGTGACGCGCTGTATGTGCCCCCTCTATGACAGAAACCGGCAGCTGTGGATTGATCTGAAGCCCATGAATGAGAGACGCATTGGTCATGGGGTGGTGACTGCTGGTCAGCGTTCTCTTTAAAAAGATTGGCTCTGCCTAATGCTTCTTTTCATGCACACACAGTAAATAATATCAAACTCAACAGCTAATGCCAATAACTTTTTTTAAAGATTCATTTGGTAAAAAAAAAATAAAATAAAAATCTTCCTTTGGTTAATCACTTGCATCCCTTATTGGCATGTATGGAATATGCCAGTATTACAGCCTAAATGTTGGCAGTGTGATTGCAGACATAATCAATCACAGCAGTTCAATTTTGATGCATAGCAGCTTTCTGATTTTTGTAAGTTTGAGCCATTTTTAAAGTAAAATAACTTGTTGCAATCAACAACTAAGGCCAAGTGATTTTGTGAAAAAGTCATGACATAATCCTCTGAAATAGTGTTGACTGGTATCTTTAACAAATGACATGACAATATTTTCCAAATGGATTACACTATCAGATCAAGTTTGCACTAATATTTAATGAAGTCTGAGGAAGCCTGACGTAGCCTCTTTCTGCAAGCCCCCTACAGACCTTTCTACTGGCATCACTTTTGAAATTGATATTTTGAATGAATATAATCAAATTAAATACTATACTTTTCCCCTGTTACTCTGTTCTCAGATTAACTAGATTACAGTTGGCTGTGTGTGAAATATTGTGGCTGATAGTGAAAAATGAGGGGTGAAAGAGGAGGGGTGAGAGCCTACTGTGAAAACAATTCACACACCTCCACAAAGAGACTTATTTTCACACACACATTTACATACATCCACACACTCACACCTAGGGGCAATTTAGCATGTTCAATTGGCCTGACTGCATGTCTTTGGTCTGTGGGAGGAAACCCACGCAGACACAGGGAGAATGTGCATATTCCATATAGAAATGGTGCTGGTTGCCTGGCTGGAAATCAAACCCAGGCCTTTCTTGCTGTGACGCGACAGCACTACCTACTGCACCACCATGCTGACCCCTTACTTATATTTAATATATTTTAAAATTGCTTAGTTTGTTCCAAATAAAATGTCGGTCAGCAAATAACATGTATTGCAATTTACTATTTTTGTTATCTATCAATATCGCTAAAGCTAAGTCAGTTTTGTTGTGACCCCAGTACCATTGCATATTGATATGGGTACTATAGTAGACCACATAACTCTTTCTACAGTGGTTTATGGCTATTGTTTTTCCATATGTCCAATCAGATGGGTGCCTTTTTGCAGTTGGAGGAACGGATGAAAACAAAACTGTCTTGAATAGTGGAGAAAAATATGACCCAGAGACTAACACCTGGACCCCTATCCCACCAATGAAACAGGTATCATTATTTCATCTTAAACATAGGTAATAAAACAACAACTAAATAAGCAGGCTAACCTTCAGAAAATACACAAAGCTGTTGATCTTCATTAGCTGTAGGTCTCTTCCTGTTTTCTCTTCCTGTATAATTCTATTATCTCCACTAGGGGCAGTGCACACAACCTTTTCAGTAGGATGTAGAAACAACGTGCAACATCAGGCTGCCTCAGATGTTGTCATGAACACAAAAAGATAAAAGGATGGATGTTATTGGTGTATAATGATATTACCTGGAATGCACAATGACAGAAACAAGGCACACCATTCTACATGCTGCAAATTGCATTTTTTTTGTTTGCCAAGTTTTTTCCTTGTGCTTTTGTGAAAGTTCTCTCTGTTTAACACCAGGAGTCAGTGTTTTACCATTGTCTACTGAACGAATAGGCGAGGCGGCACTTTGGTATTGCTGAGCTGGATGGGATGATCTATGTGCTGGGTGGAGAAAATGAAGACACTGAAGTTCTCCTCACGATGGAAGTGTTTGACCCTCACTTTAATACCTGGACAACCCAGACCAGCATGACCACAGTCCGAAAGGTGACACAAACAGAGAAATGTTTACCACAGCTGGATCCTTCAGCCTTTGTGTAGTTCGTGCATCCTGTTGAATATTATTGTAATATATGCCTTTCCAATCCATAGTTTAGTTGTTGTGCTACCATGAAGAAGAAGCTCTATGTGATGGGAGGAGGATCTTATGGGAAAATTTATGACTCTGTGGAATGCTATGATCCTAAAACTCAGCAGTGGACTACGCTCTGCCCTCTGAAGGAGAGGAGGTATAAGTGCATGCAGTGAAGGTCACTGATTGTATTGAAATGGAACAAAAAAAACACTGGAATGAAACAAATAGATGTGGGCACTGTGATTATATACTTATAACAATTCTGATTTGGCTATTTAAGGTGTTGCTCTGTTGTTGGGAGATTGTTAGTTCGAATCCCGATGATGCCAGGAGTACAGGAATACTCAGCATAACAACACATGACACATCATGTATGAAAATGTCTTCAAGTATCATGCCATATTTTTGCCATATTGTCCTCCCATAGAAATAAGCTCCACATGGAAAAGATCACAATTATTTACTATCAGTGGTGCTTTGCACAAATCTTAATATCTGTTAAACGGAAAAAATGCGATTTGGCAGATTCAGTTTGTATAAAAGTATATATGAAACACAGACTGGAACACAATTATGTGCACATAATAGAAGAAAGGTTTATACACAAAGATTAGTGGTCATGTTTTTAGTGCTCTTGTCAGTGATCACAGTGTTGCATGCCTGTGTACCCGCATGTGTTTGTTTATGTGCTTTAGAAAGAGCTGCGATGTTTATTTTTGGCCGTTTCTTTCAGATTTGGTGCTGCAGCATGGGTCAGTGGTGGTGTGTTCATGTGCACATTTGTTTGTCTATATACAAGCGAAAGTGTAATGTTTAGTTTATGGATGCACCAATATGGGAAATGAAGTCAGATATTTGATATTTTCATGTACATATTTGCTGATGCCAATACATAAACATTTACAAAAATGTAGAAATTGGGACCAAAACTGTGTGGATTAGCATTATGGGGAAATAGAACATATTTATGTAAAGCTACAAATGCATTTAAAAGAATACAATGGAGGTGCTTTAGCAAAGTAGCCCAGAATCCCTTACACCTTCTGTTCTTCCAGAGTACAATAAATACATTATCAAATATTGGTTTGAAATATGGGACAAATCTAGACATCTAACTGATGCAGAGTTATGATTTTAAGCAAATATGTGATGATGCAGATAATATTCTGATATCATCATGCGTTTAGGTTTCGTTGTTTTCCTCAGGTTTGGCGCTGTGGCTTGTGGAGTCGGTCAGGAGCTCTATGTGTTTGGAGGAGTGAGGAGCAGAGATGCAGATAATCCAGAGTCCAGTCAGATGACCATTTGCAAGTCGGAATTCTTTCACGATGAATTGAAAAGGTAGGCTTTTCAAAATGACAGTCACATGAGACTTTATTGCTACAATATGCAATCTCACTTTATTTAAACAGCCTATAATAGATGATCAACAAATGCTGCAAATTAAAAACAAACTTGCTGTTAAAACTGAGGTGATTTTTAACAGCATTAGTGTTAGGATAAGGGTAGAACCAGGGTTAGGGCTGGGTTTAGGTCTAGGATCTGAGTAAATGTTAATTTTAGGCTTACAGTTAGGAATAGAGAAAAGATGAGGTGAATTTAATAGATGTTTAGTTTAATGTTAAACATAAGGTAAGTGTATCATATCTGATATAAAACCTTGTATCCCCAAAATGCCACCTTTACTGGATAAGGAAAAGACATTGTTCATTTTTAATGGAAGTCAGTTTGATGTGTTTTTTCAAATTCATTTTGGACCATTTCTGTTGATCCATTCACACAAAGAGTAGCAGAAATTTTCAAATAATGTTTAAAAACAACAAAAATAGAGAGACAAGGTTTTTGTGAAACAGCAACAATATACAGGACATCATCAGTGGACTATCCAAATAAACTCAAGTGTGTTTCTACAAACCTCTCGCTGTCCCAATCTCTTGCTGCAGATGGGTGCTCCTTGATGATCAGAACCTGTGTATACACACTACATCATCCTTTGTATACGGTGCCGTTCCTATTGGTGCCAGTATATATGTGGTTGGAGAGCTTGACACAGGTAAGAACAGGCCATGCAGTTTCATCAGCTGTTCTCTCTTTCTCAAACTCTCCTTTCACCATGTCCTTTTATCTGAGTTAGCCGTGAAGGAGTGAGTTAATTACTGTTTGCATTTTATTATCAGTTGTATTAAAATAATTACTGTATGTGTCTGTTCATAGGTGGTGCCTAATGTGTTCAAAATAAACATCTAAGAGAAATTTTTAAAAACATACAGTGAAGGGAAACAAGTATTTAGGACCTTTTTTTAACTTAAATATTTCATATTTAATATTCAATATCAATAATAATATTCAATAAAATCTTACAATGTAGTTTGTACTCATAAATATGAAAAAATAGCATGTATTCAAAAGCAAACTAATATATGTTCAAATACAAAACTGGCATGGGAATAAACTATTCATACATTACAAAATGTATGTTAGTACTTTGCTGAAGCAGCTTTGAGACATCTGTGAAAAGATTTAAAACACATTTTGCAGCATTGTGGTTAAATTTTGACCCATTCCTCCAAGCAAACCATCACTTGCCCAAAGTTACGAGTAATGGTTCCATTACTTTACGAATACATACTATTTTTGATCTTATGTTTAATTACAAAGTCAAAAAATGTTGTTTATGTGAATTTGAAGAGGATATATGCACTGAGTTTCCCCTCACTGTATATCATGCTTTCTTGTGAATTGAGTTTCCATCTAGAGCTTACACTTAATGTAGTATTGACTACTGTGCTATGGTGAGTAATGATATAAGGAAGCAGACTGGATAAATAATCACATATGGTTTTTCGAGCTTTCACTGAAGTAATGACTCACTTGATAAAACCAAGGTTAGACTACTTGTGCACTATGTAAGCTGAAGTTCAGCTCATCAAGAGATGCTGATATTTTAGTTTGTTTAAATATAGTCTGATATGTGCGCTTCATTTCGACAGAGCTTGTACATAAATAGCCACAGATAAATGCTAATGTTTGCTCCAAATGGTAAATCAAATCCCTGCGTTTAGACAGGATAAAGAAACGTACTTGAAATGTGTCACCTTTAAACGGTTACCTACTTTTGTATACAAGCAGCTTTTTTTCAATTCATCAGTTAATTGGATAATGGTTTTACAGGACGTTTGCATTTCATCTTTGCTGGAAGTGATTTTAATCACTTGGCACAACTAATATTTACCTTTTTAGTATATTTACCTATGATGTTAAATGGAATAGCATTGGCCATTTTGCTCAGAACGATAATGTAGTTTACATTGTTTCTTTTCTCTCCCCTCTACGCGTGTGCAGGCACTAGTTATGATTATGTGCGAGAATTCCGCCGCAGTACAGGCACTTGGCACCCTACTAGACCCCTCCTGCCCTCTGACCTGTGCAAGACTGGCTGTGCCGCCCTACGCATCGCCAACTGTAAGCTGTTCCGGCTGCAACTCAAACAGGGCCTTTTCAGGATTCGAGTGCCATCCATTTAAACCAAGTGCAAATCCATACCCCTGGTCACTTGTCTCTCAGCTTCCTGTTTGGAAGAAAGTTGCATGTGGGTCTTGGGAGTCACTATAGCTGTAACCGTACATGGATATTGGGTGAGAATACTTGAGGTATATAGGGACGTTTGGGCCTCTTTTGTTTACTTTGTTTCGATGCCTTCTTAAGAGAATGTATGTACACAACCTTCTTGTTTTCTTTCTTTTTCTTTTTTTAACTGTTTGGGAGTTCCGTATCATAATTTTGATAAATGGTAGCCTAAGTTTAGCTGCTTTTTTAAAGGTTAATACTGTAATTTCAGTGCAACATAGGGTGGTTGTCGCTTGCTGCTGCTCACTTAGGCAAACACTAATGCTTATTTGAGAAATGGATGATGCTGAGAAGCTTGTCGTTGCTAGACAACAGTTTTTTTTTTTTTTATAAACTGAGTTATGCAATAACTGAAGTTGTGGTGAAAGACCACGCCTGAAACTCCTCCCTCCTATGTCTATTTGCCATTACTATTCTCTGTTACGAGTTTTTGCTTGCCCCCCCCCTTGGCTCCATGATTTCTACATCTTCTCTAGAATCTGCAGAATAGGGGTTCTACTGCAAAGCTAAAGCTATCCAGAACAGAGAAGTTTTTCCCCCTCTACAGTTTACAGTCAAAATTGATTGAAGGCGTGGTCTGGACCTGCAAGTTAATTAATTGTCTTAAATTCAAGTGTCCTACCGATGGGACCGATTTTTACATGTCATTGTAAGGATGGTGTGAAGCGTGTTATGAAAAGTATTTTGACAAAATGGTGGAGGATGTGGATATTTGCATACATACATACATACATACACACATGTATGTATGTGCAAGAATTGGTTACCCTTTTCAGGCTTTTGCATTTATGGTACAGTGTACAATATACCTCACAGAATTAATTATACATCATATTATACACTAGATTGGGGTATAGGATGATTCAAGTGTTACATGTTATTTTTTAATATTTTATGTTTTACATTTACAGTTGGTAGTGTGATCAGTACGGATAAAATCTTTCTCTGGGATTCTTGAAACAACTACTTGTCTCCCTTTTTAGTCATTGTATGTATTATGTGTTTGACCCTTGAACTGGCTTCCCACTCCCTGCAGACGGTTTTGGCATCTGGCGACCCCATTTGTTCTGTGCACGTCACAGCTGCTGCTGTCCATTCTAATTGAAGGCCCACACATTACAAATTCACTTCTACAGAAACGCACTTTCACATGCAAGCACTACATGAGTGAAGCAATTCACATCTAAACACAATACATATATAAATAATGTGTTGCACACCAGATCACATGGTCCTAACCAGTGTTACATGATCATTGAACTTCTGTCTTTTGCTTACAGTTTCATTGCACTAGACCATTGAAAGAATATTACTGTAACATCATTAGATAGATAGATTAATTTATTGTTACTAATTGTGGAAATTTGAGGGAAATTATTACAATCATAATTCTATCCAATAAATTAAATAGATTTGAAGGGAATTATTATATCTAAAGCTACAGATGTACTGATAAATTATAGACTATTATCATAAATGGACTTGTAAAATCTGCTGTAGGTCAAAGTACATTAAAGCTACATAGCATTCCTGCTGGACATCAAAATATGTTGTTCCAAGTGTAAAGATTAACATCATGATTTCAAACTCATATTCGATACGATCATAATCTCAGGTATCTCATGTGCTATGTACCTTTGATTTATCAACACTGTGTCCAAAATCATATTTAATAACACTCAGCTATGCACCTGAGTTTGACGATTATTGTAGCATCTGAATGTTTTTTCTGCATATAACCATGTCGGCTTTCAAAGTGACTCAGCTGTTAATCTCTTTATCATCCTGCTGACAAACTTTTCTCTTCCATCCCTCGAGAAGTTGTGGTTATGTACACGATGACGTATTTGGCCTTTTATCATTTATTTGCTGTTGCTCTGAACTGTGACAATGTTCAAGACTGTTGACATTAAAATGGACCAAAGTAACTGCATGGAACAGTGTGTGCAGTCCAGTATGGTATAAAACAATCATTCACAGATTTGTTTGTTTTTTAATGAAAAAAAAAATGTTTGGTTCAAAGACATCACATTGTTGGGGAAGACAGTTCCTGTTCATTGCTTTTATTGGACAGTCTTTCTTAAATTGGCTGAGAAATTTAGCTTTGTATAATACTTGCACTATTATATGAGACAGCATATAATAGAGCCTGATGTAAAGTAGGACTAATCTAGCATATTTAATGTAGCAGTAAAACACAGAAATTGTCATCTGTACTGAACCATTCTGACAGTGGTGTTCACGCCCAGTACTTTAAACATACAGTGTGCTTGTGCATGTGCAAACACATGATAACTATCAACACACTCCACATTCCTTCATGTGCCATTGTTTACAGTACACTGTAGGCTCTAGAGCCATAGACGTATTCTCACACAACACCTAAACAAGCACCTTGAGAATGAAGAATTGCACAATCAAGGGTTTATTTGGCCCTGTACGCATCTCATTTTGCTCAGAGATGCTCACTTCTTTGCCAAAAAAAACATTGCAGTTATTACTATTACATTGTCAGCAATAGTAATAAAGGCACTACCAGATGCTTGATGTATTAAGGCTTACTAAGATGGACCACACTAAAATTGACAGAGATTAAAAAAAAGCACCTTCATAAATGATGGATTCTATAGAATGTAAGGACTGTCACATTAAATGTTTGACTTTTTGTCATTTGTATCTAATCAGCAACAAACATTAAATGCAGAATTAAAATGAATAATTTCTCATGATGGATGTTGTATGCTTTCTTGTGTGGGTAGTAGAGATGATAAACAGGATGTGTAGGCTTTTTCTCATGTGTATCTGTGTATAATAGCGTAACCCTGTGGAGGTATATGTGGAGAAAGTACATTGGTTGAGATTAATGCAACAGGATTACCGTAGATAATAAGGACGGTGTTCACTCATTTACAATGAGTCACTCTCATAACAAGAGTTAATTTAACAAGAGGTATTGTGACTTGGGACTCTGATAAGTGGCTAAAAATCAGATAAGGGAGAGCTGGCCTCTTGTGCCCCATATTAGGTGCTTGGGAATTAGGTCCTCTGTGAACCAAAACAGCCTAAGTATAACACAGAGCAGGCTAGAAACGTTGTGCTCAGAATATTATCCCATTGTGACCCTTTGGTCCCTTATTTAAAAAATTGGAATGATATGTGAAAAGTTAATACAGTTACTAAATTCTGTTTGATCAATATAAAATTAAAAATGGTACAAAATTTTTTTTTTACCTCATGAACTTTTTTTTCCCCCTAAATACACTCTTATTGCAGATTTGATTTGATGCCTGCAACTTGTTCCAAAAAATCAAGCATGATTATGTTTACTACAGTGTTATTGCAGCTTTCCTTTTAACAGCAATGTCGTAATCATTTGGGGACTGAAGACACCAACTGATCCAGTTTTGAAAGTAGCATTTTTTCTTCAGCAGTGTAACCCTACAGGGTCCTCATTACCATATTCTACTTAATAAGACATGTTGTCAACACATGCAGAATGTGGTTTGGTGTTGTCACTTAAAAAACATGGAGGTCCCTGAAAAAGACGCCGCTTAAAAGGCAGCTTATGTTGCTCCAAAATGTGTTCAGTCTTAATGGTGCTTTCACAAATGTGTAAGTTATTTACTAATATCCCCCATACAATGGCAGAACCTGGCCTTTAAACTTCACACTGGTAACAATCTGAATGGTCTTTTTCTTCTTTGGCCCAGAGAACACAATGTCCATTATTTACATAAACAATCTAAAAGTTTGATTTAACAGACCACAGTACATTTCCTCTGTACATCACTCCATTTCAGATGAGCTTGAGCCCAAAGACGTTGGCAGTGCTTCTGGAAGCAAGTGACGTGGCTCTACTGTGCATAGTACAGTTTTAGCTTGCATTTGTGGATGCAGCGACAAACAGTGCTTACTGACGGTGGTTTGTGTTCCCAAGTCAATGCAATGATATTCATCAAAGAAGTATGGCAGTTTTTCAATGTGGTGCTATCTGAGGGGTCAAAGATCAAAGACGTTCATTTGTGGTTTTTGGCCTTGTCCTTTACGCACAGAGATTTCTCTGGATTCTCAGAATCTTTTGATGATACTGTGCACTGTAAAGGCTGAAATGCCCGAAATCCTTTTGGAACCTGTTGCGGACATCAATTTCACAATGCACATTTACAAAAAACAATTAAGTTCATAAGATAAAACATTAAGTAACTTGTCTTTGTACTGTTTTTGTTCAAATACAGATCAAAGTAGATTTATAAATCACTGCTTTGTATTTTTATTTGGTCATTAACATTTTGGGATTGGGTTTGTATTTGTATGTAAAATCAAAGGAATTGGAATTAATGTCTGTATTTTTGCCTGATGATGATGATTATTGTTTTTGTTGTTGTTGCTGCTGCTTCTAAGACTTCTAAGATTTCAAGATTGTATTCCAACACACACTAATGTGCAAAAGTCATGGACCACTATTCATTTATTTAATTTCCAGTCAAAATTGTCATTAAGTACAGAAATATACTGTATATTATATGTGGAAAATATGTATTTAACAGGAAAATACACAGAAGAGACTAAATATTCAGAATATAATATACATTTTTCAGTATTTAGTGTGTCCACCCTGTACCTTTATTACAGCTTCTATTCTTTTCTGGAGACTTGCTTTCAATTTTTCCACACCTCCAAGGTTCAGTCTTGAATGTTAGCATTTTCTGTTTCTCATGATCCAAGTAATACCAACCGCTACATTGTACTTAATATTATCCAGGTGATCCACATAATTCCAGCAGCTTATTTGTTAAATTAGTTGTTTTACTTCTTTTTGGTCCATTTCCTTTTCTCAGTGATTTCGTCTTGACAGCTACACATTATTTCAGACTCATAGCATTAATGTTGTCTTCTCAAGATAGAAGGATGAACAGAAACACCTGTGGATTTTTACCAGATGTGAAGCAAGCTGAAGCAAATTGTCAAGAGACTCATTTTCTTGTAATAGTTTTTTGAACTCCAGTTTACTCTTTGACTGTCCCATTCCAAGCTCCTCAGAAATTAATGACTGTACTTTTTTTCCATTTTGAAGATGGGAAAATAAAAAATGGGAAAAAGTTGGTAACCGTGTAGTACATGGTAATAAAAAGTAAATAGTAGGTGATTTTTTAAAAGGCTGATCAGATCAGGCCATGACAGAGGCCTGTTTCACTTTCAACTTCATGTTGTAACATGTGATTCAATTTGTGGCTCGTTACTTGGTCTCACAAAAACGAAACCTAAATGTGTTCAGAGTAAATGCATCAATTCAGTGGTAAGGTTGAGTAATGAGGGGGTAGTATGGAAAAAAGAGCAATGTTAGAATTACCCTCTTCCTGTAGAGACCATTCTAATCTCAGTAGTGAGACAATCAATAGTGCTTCTTTTTTCAGTGCTTGACCCCAGACCTAAGGTTTGCCTCATGGGCACCTTTCATGTCTCTTCACACCTACAACAAAAGACTTCCTGTGGTCCGCTTCCTGTTGCCGCAATTGGTCAGGTGACCAAGTGTTAAGTCACTATGGCTTGTATCGCTTCATATGATTCATTTCTTTGTCAGATGCTAGTCAGGAGGTACGAAGGCCATTACATACAGGACGCCAAGCATTTTAGATTGCTTTTCTTTCTCTGCCTGGGCTCTGTGGGACTGCATAGCCTATCATCAGAGTACCCAGCAGGGACGTGAGGGCTCTGTCTCAGCAACCACACACTGAAAAGGCTGTAAACAAAACAGGAGAGGGACAAAGCATTCAGAGCTTAAGATCTTTCTCATGGGTACTAATCAAGCAAGTATCTTTACTTGGTGCGATGACATTATTGCCTGTAATGAGTTCAATGACAGCATATGACGTTACAGTAACGTTTGTCAGTTTTTCACCATGCATAGTCAATCGCCAAATAGATGTACACTGTATGTAATGAAGGCCCAACTTAAAGAAGATAAACACTAAAGGGTGATGGTTAAAATGTGCATGGGTGAAACATAATGTGCAAAACAAAACAGTGCCGTACTTTATGGCGAATTAGTAAGAAGATAAGAATCACATTGCCCTTTCCCTGGCTGATATGAAATGCCATTTTATAGGCCAGTATACATTTGGTGTTTGCACACAAAGGTTTACCTCTGAGTTTCAACAAGCTTGACTTCCTATCAAGTTGCTCATCTAGCGCTCGCTGTCCTGACTCAGACTGAAGACAGTTACGACGTCAAGAGATGAAAAAAAGTGCTGCCACATTCTTGGGGAGTGTCAGTGACTGTTGTTGTCTGTAGTGTGGGATGGCCCTCGCTGCCTTCCTGAGAAATTCTGTACAATTTAAGGGAGTGAAAAAGTGTTGAAATCAACATCATCACCCAGTTGACCAAGCGATATTGCGCTTTTTCTTCAGGAGACATGATGAACGCAGGTCACAGATTTTTTTGCGTGAAAGCACAAAGGTGAAACTTTAAGACAAATATAGATTTTTAGCCTGTTATGATGCCATTTTAACTGGCAGACGTTTTAGTTTAGGCCCTGTAAGACAGAACCGTCATGGCTCTGGTCATGGCTCCATTAGGAGGCTAATTAGTTCCGAGTAGCCCAAACAAAAGACGCATAAAGTAGACTGGCCTTCACAGCAGCCGTGTAGTTTACAGACAGGCTATTGGCCTGGACAAAGGAATCATTTCGCCGGCACAGAATAAGATCTACTGTAGTCCCAAATGATCTGGCCTATAGAACCCGTTCGTGGTTGAACCTGAAGGGAAAATCAGTAAAGGCCGCTCCGATTCGACGTACTTAAAAACGTAACGACACAGAAAATGGGGAAAAAACGACAGAATACTAAAAATCGTGCGCCCTCTTTCTCCATTTTGTGTGAAGGGAACTAGATTGGCTTTCTCTCCCTATCAGACAGTCGTGTGTAGACAGAGACACACAGCGCATCCGTTTGCCTCCCCATTGACGTCACCTCGGTGTCACATGACCGAGAGAGGACCAATCCAACAGCGCTATCGGAGAGCTCGGTTCCTCCACGAAGATAGAGAGAGAGAAGGGGGAAAAAAAAGACAGAAAAGGGAACCATGTCTACGAGCATTTAAAGAACGAAAAGAAAAGGCTACGGAGAAACATCCTCACTTTTGGATTCTGTTTTACTGTTTTACTGGACCCGTGTACGCGTTGGAGTGGCCGAACGGAATATGCTGTCGTGGAGAGTGACAGAATGGATATGGCAATGGCCCGAACATATTGAATAGCTCGTTGGACGGAGGGAGCGTTAACGAGGGGAAAAAGACGTTTTGACTGGGAACAGGGAGAAAAAAAACATCGGACTGTTCCACATACACCGTCCGTTTCTTCATCCACATACACTTTCGTGACGGATTCCTCGGCTAATGGCTTTTCTCGCCGTCCCTCGACTGTGTCTGTTTTACGCCCTTAGCACTGTTAAAACGACTGAGGTCGAATCGCGGTAGGTTTCTGTAGCCGAGGCTAACGTAACTGAGGCGACCGTTGGGATTTTAAATATAAATATATATATATTTATTTATATATATATATATATATATATATATATATATATATATATATATATATTACTCGTGAACTCCAACCGACCGCGTTCGGACCATTGGCACAGTGAAAAGGTTAACCATGGATTTTAACGGTAGCGGTGGCGGCAATGAGCTACACAACAACCAGTTTTATCCGTGCGAGGAGAGCAAGCCTTTGCTGGACGAGATGTCTGCGCCGACACCGCCAGAGGGGAATAATAACGCGAAGCAGGGCGCAGGGCCGCCGTGCCGGAGAAGCCTCCTCCCCTGCAGCAGCGGCATGAGGTACAAGCTGCTCCAGGAGGGCGACATTCAGGTGTGTGTGGTGAAGCACCCGCGGACCTTCCTCAGTAAAATCCTCACCTCAAAGTTCCTGCGGAGATGGGAGCCTCACCACCTCACCCTGACGAACAGCAGCCTCGTCTCCGCCACGGTAAGGTCCACGCTCGGCCACGGCGAACTGTTCCCTGAGTGGAAGAGGGTCTGAGAGATAACGCCTCCCCTCCTCCTACTACTAAAGCCATGTTGAAGCAGCGTTAAAGCAGCTACGTGCTTTCAGAAACAATGCGATGTCGAACAGCGGAGGGCTTTGGTTCAGTTTAATTTACCGTAGTAAGGCTTAAGTTAAGGGAAATAAGCTATATATCCGGTGTTAAACAGCCTTTGCTTCATTGCTTTCCTTGGCCTCTGGTTCAGATTCGGTTCTGTCAGCTGATATGCCGTGTCGCTTTGTTTTTTAAGGCTGCTCGTTTTTCTTTCTTTCATTTTCGTCGTTTTGTAAGAACCGCTACGCCTAACTTACATATTTTACGCCGTTTTGGAAGACGACGATCTCTATAATTTCGTTTATGTTCGTCGTTTTGTCGGAAGGGCCTTTTTTTGAAGCCAGCCTGTGGATTGTCTAAAAGAAGAAAAACAATAAGTAATACCTGGACGACTGACGTTAGAGGGGCAGTCAGCAAGGCAGAACTAGAAAGAGAAGAAGTCTGTATTACTCATATAGTGAATTAGATGACATTTGTGTTGGAGAGGTGAAGATGCTCAGTGGGGCCTACTATGCTACAGATCAGCTTTGTTGTGCTAAAGGTGATCTAAATGTTGATGGACCCAGACAGAATAACAGTAGGCCTAAGAGTGTCATCTGCAACTATTTGTAACGTGTTACGTTTTCAGCATTTTACAAGAGACTTCCATTACAACCTGTGAACAGACGTCACAGAATTGAGCAGCTAACTATAAACCAGTGTTTTCCCCAAAGTCGTTTTGTTACCATTGCTAGTGAACCCAAATATCCCAGTGACTTGTAGAGTAAGTTCATTTATTTGATTTTCGTGGATTCTACAATGAATATAACCTAAGCTCAGGATCATTAAAGGCTACTCTACTCAGGCAGAAGAGGCCTTCTTACAGTGGTCTCTTACTGATGTCACACCTATCTTTTTTATTTTTTATTTTGTTATGTTAGTGTTTTATCACTACCCTGTTTCACATTGTACCTATGTCAAGTCAGTGACTCATGTTTCACAGTAAATTCACAAGGTATAGTCTTGTTAAAACACGCCAGACAGACACAGGCATCGTAGGAACCACACTCAGGCAGTCTACTTACGGAGCTGTGATTTGTTTTAACAGTAATTAAGTCTCTTTAGGTTTTGTCGTGCTGTTATATATCAAAATAAGTCCTTCCGTATAGGCCACATATCGGTGCAGTTCTCAAGGGTTATATTTAGTTCAAGGATTTCTTATTAATGAGACTAAATAGTCATCCCAAGTTAAACGGTGGCGTCAAATTACTGTAGATCTCTCCATATATAGCATTTTTCAGCAGTGTAATTTGAGGGGGAAAAAGATTAAGGACTGTTAAGGCAAGTTAGGTTGGCATGCTGCTTTTTCATCAAATGTTACTTGCCTTTGTTTCTTTTCACATATGAGTTCCTATTGTTTGTGAGGTCTGTGGACTAATATATGTTTAGCAGGTGACCAGTGTTCAGTTGAGCATAGCTAATAGAAGGGTAGTTGACTGTGGCTAATGTTCTCTCTTGGCAAAGGTTAGGATGTTGTACTTGACATCTGGGATGGTTGTGGTTTTAAAATTCTTTTGTTCTTCTTATGTAGAGAAGATGTTTTGTTATCATGACCATCGTCATTGTTATGAGTATTTGTGTTTAATTCTAGGGATTTAAAAACGCTAAACCTGTGCTTGTTGTGATTCATTTTGTTTCTTGTTTAGGTTGGGAAACTTTTTTTTTTAAGCATGTTTGACCTCATTTGACTGGCAGAGGTATCATGTGATCCTAATCTCAAAAACTGCAGCATTTTGCTGAACTCTTCCCTTTTTCACTAACTTAACCTAGAGTCGAACACAAAATGCTTCTGTTTGATAGCTGATTCTCTGTAAATTGCTGCCCGTTCTCTGTAAAAAGTGATCTCTCTGAAAGATACGAAAGATGTGACTCACCCTTTTCCTTAAGCACTGAGAAACTACATCATATTTGCGTAATGCCAACCCATTATAAATACTTCCTGTCACTCCTTCATAAAAAGACATCAAAGCTTTCCTTCCAAACGTGTTTGCCTAAAGCCACATTCATTTTCTTGTGGATGGAAGGAACAGGCCTTGTCTGTCCTGAAGGGTGGCATACTGAATTTTCAATGGGGTCAGATTATTGCTATTGCTTGGCAGTACTGATGATATTTAGTATGGTTAACAATTTTCTAACAATAATATTAACAAATTAATTAAGGGAATGTCTTACAAACCTGGCATAGATTGTTTTAGACTGTTTTGTTCTAGTTACACCAAAGGGAGTTTTACATAATATTGTAAATATTAACTGCACTCCTAGGAAGGAAACTCATTATTAATTCATTATAATTGATTTTATAATTCAAATCAAGATATACCATTGTGAATTATATATTGACCAGCACTGGTTCTGACATCTGTTAGATATAATACCAGATGCAGAAACTATACACAGTGCCTTTTTTTTCAAGTTTTAGTCAACAAGATCGAAACAGTGGGTCACTTTTAACTTTTAGAGTAGTAAGTTCAGCTTTTAGAGTAGCAAGGCCAAAATAAAAGCTGAAGAGACAAACTGCTGATGTTAAATGAAACTAGTTTGTTGGGATGTCATCGTGTACTGGTATACTGCAGTGTTAAGTTTAATTCTTCTACCATGCACATCTACTGTCAGTTTTTTTATGTTTTATACAGTCATTGTGCCTTACATCACAAAATTCAATTGTTATATAGCCTCTCTTGTTCATTAGGAGGGCATTTTCAAATACTACAGGATATCCACCTGAACTGTTATTGACATACCAAGTATTCAGCTTGCCATAGCTTTTGTTCAAGTAATGGTTTCTTAGCTGGAGCAAAGAGTCTAATGTAACAGAAGTCTTTTTCACCCAATACAAAGAAGCAAACCTCAGACACCAACCATGTCTTTGCTGATTTCCTGCATTGTACAAGTTTGCATTCTTCTGAACTGTTTCTTTTAAGTTTTTATAGCTGTATGAGCTACTGTTATTGGCTGGGCCTGGTATTTTTACATTTGTTTCATTGCTTTATGCTGTATGAGAAAGCATGGTTGAATAAATAAAGGGTAGTGAAAAGAGCAGTCAGCTGATCATATGGGATGCAAAATATAAATTCAGTTTCCTCATTTTTCATCATATGGAAATTCCTCCTTGGATTCCTCCTTGAATGCCTTGGCTCCCTCCTTGTAATGGATTTGATTCTAGGTGTGCATATGTCATGGTAATCGCAGCAACTTAAGAAGGTTTTGCCAGTCATGAAATGGTTTATATCCCTGTTTCAACTAGGAATGCACCATATATCAGAATCTTATCGGTATTATACTTCAGAGAGCATAACGTGACCCTATGCTGAAATATCTGCATTTTATTAGTTTTACTGAATTTTTGAATGGATAGAAATAAGTATATCTGTAATGCTTATCCAGGTGACTATTTCCACATATTATAAATGTTTTGTATTGTATTGTATTGGTATCAGCATTAACACAATATTGGTATTGCTTAAGAATTCCCATATTGGTGCATCGGTTTGCCCTGACTACTGAAAATGTAACAAAGCTTTCGGGATGTTACAGAGCATGGACTTAGAATTATAAGATTCTGTCTGACATAACACTGCAATATTACCAGTACATGACGACATCCCAACAAAGTAAATAAATGTGGAATAACCCGTCAGAATTAATGTTTTAACCATATCCACAAGCTCCGCAATAAGCGCTTCTCAGGACTTGATAGCTTGGTCATGAATCCTAGACTTTTTAAAATATTTAATAAAAAAAATAATAGTAACAAAAGGGTAAGTTGCATTACCAACTGAAACAAAATGCAGGTTTATTTAGCTAGCATTTTGTGCTAATCATGTTAAAATGAGTTAGCTTGGTCAGCAGCTAGCTAAATTATTATCTCTGTGAAACTGAGGACTAACCTTAATGTAAAAGGTAAAGGCTGAGTTCAAGGATCAGGTTCTGATCACCTGATAGGGACATCTTTCAAAGTTATTAGCTGCTTGAAAATTAAATACTAAAGTTAACTAACTTACCTTCCTTATAGGCAGCTAGCTGTTGTCCATCTTAATTAGCGAAAGTAGTCAGATATATTAGCTAACTAACTAAAATAGTGTCATAAAAGTACATTTTAAACAGCAGAAGCGCACACAGCAGCAAAGAGAGAATATTTTGAACGTTTAAGTAGTACAATAGATGTATGTTTATGGGTGAACATGTTGGAGCCTTTTGTGTTTTCATGGTTTTTTTTTATCCTCATAATGATATACAATAGATTTCCCCATAGTCACAATTTCCATACTGATATAGTACAATAGATTTATATTATGAAATTAAAAGATAATACTACTGTATTTCCCCGAAACAGCTACCTTTGTATTTATATAAATTTCATGTATTATTAGTATTTATGATGTTAGAGGTTGAATATTGAACAGTTTGGAGAGGTTTTGTACTAGTTTGACTTTAGTCACAGATAAAATCTTATAATTTTATCTATGACTGAAAGAGAGAGGTCTCAGAATTAAAAGGCTCAATCTGCATTTGGTGCATTCCAGAAATGGTATATTACAAATATCTTACGATGGTGTATGGTGGCCAAAAGTATCTTAAAACAGTGACTTTACAAGAGTTTGGCTGTTTTTT
This sequence comes from Pygocentrus nattereri, assembly GCF_015220715.1. Taxonomy (NCBI): domain Eukaryota; kingdom Metazoa; phylum Chordata; class Actinopteri; order Characiformes; family Serrasalmidae; genus Pygocentrus; species Pygocentrus nattereri. The sequence continues at coordinate 8,492,363 of NC_051217.1, read as the reverse complement.
GAAAATTAAATTATTGACCCTCAGTGTCTCAAAACTGCGCTGAACGCAGAGAGAACCTTAGAATTGTAGGCTTTCATTAACATTAACAGTTGGTGTCACTGCACTGATACAACAGAATTCTGCACCGATCGTGATCGTTATATGAAAGTTATTTAACCTGTGTATCACCAAAAGTAGAATTTTCAGTGATCTTGTTATGAACATCTAAACACTGTGTGTGTGTGTGTGTCTGTGTGTGTGTGTGTGTGTGTGTGTGTGTGTGTGTGTGTGTGTACCCCTACATTTTCACTTTTACATATTGGCAAACTATATGCTCTTAATGTTTTTTGGTAATTATTGATAAACTTCTGTGCTCCTAAAGCTGTTCTGGTGCTGTTACATTGTATTTTAATTAGGCCTTCCTACTCTCATAACTTCATTAACTGGACTGCATGGGGTTAGTTTAGTCTTAAATAGCCTTTATTGTATCTGCTGTGGTTATGCTAACAGCGGTTATGTTCGCGCCAAGCTAACCATGTATTCAAGTGAAGAGGCTTTTATTGTCACTGGGTTTCAAATTAACTTTTAGCAGCTCTGTCAGTTTTTGAAAACTGGAAAACAGGAAAAGCTGAACCAGTATGTTGTTAGGTATGCGCTTGTTCTCTGATCCTGTTTCCTGGCCATAAATGGTGATAAGGAGAACCTTTTATTTTAATAATTATTATGACTTATCGTAACAAGTCTCAGAGTCAAAACTAGCTGCTCTGAGGTGATACCCAGTCACTTTAGCATTCACTGCAGCAAAATCACGCTGAAGCACGGTGGCGTACCAGAACGCAGCAGCATTTATTTACAGTTTCAAAATGAACCTAAAATGAGGAGAATGGGGGGGTCTCAGGATGGATAAAGCAGAAAGTAAGCAGTAGTTTTTCCAGCAGCTTTCCTAGCATCTCTCTCTCTCTCTCTCTCTCTCTCTCTCTCTCTCTCTCTCTCTCTCTCTCTCTCTCTCTCTCTCTCTCTCTGCCTCTCTGCCTCTCTACCTCTCTGCCTCTCTGCCCCTGTTTCTCTCTCAGCAGTAGCAGCAAAAAAATGAGGCACCTCTACACTTCTCAAAGGCATATGGACCCCATTTGTTCTACCTCTGACTAGATGTGTTATCCACCCGAAAGCATAACCAGCATTCATGTTTGCAAACATTCTGATTTGGACTATAGAACATTGAATAATAATATGAACAAAATAGAAAATTGTGTTGTTCTAAGTAAGGTGTAGAAGATGACTTTTTCTTTGAATGAAAAGAGTATTGATTCCTCTCTTAAGCTGGAACAATTGGCTATTGGGTAACTGTTACTGATCATCAGTCAGTTGGGATATAGTCATGTAAGGGGCTTGCATGTAAAAGATTTCTAAAAGAACTTCTCTCTGTTTATAAAATAAAGATACATGGACACTCCAATTGTTCTCTGGAAATAACAGAAATGTTTGTTGTAATTTAATCAGTCGATGTTGTATCGTAAAGCCTGTCTTGTAAACAGTGTGGTCAAGTCTTTAGGTATCCTGGTTCTTTTTGCAGTGCCTGTTTGACATTTCTCTTCTTTAGAGAAAAAGCATTTCTTTCCCAGTCATGTGACACTTACTCTGTGATGCACAATACAAAATCCAGTACTGCTCGGTTTTGCTAAAAGTCTTATGTTTGTGTCCTAGCATTTTTAGGTTTTACCTGATCTATACTGGTTGTTTTACCTATGTGAGCTTTTCAGAGGATTAAAGAGTAGATGAAATGGTATGTAATGACAAGCTGGCCAATCAGTATGTTCTTTTACTTTACAGAGTAATATAGTTGGAAAATTATGTTTGGAAAATAATAATGTGCTGCTATTTTCTCTCTTAAGCTTGCAAAGGCATTTTTAGTGTTTGTCTTTCAGTGCCTGGATGAAGTTTTTTTTAAACAAAATAAGCATCTTCTGATTTTTGATTAGGTCACCATACACCAGTGGGTGAAAAATGATAGTAACCAATGTGTTTCACCTTCCCATTAACAAGTCAAATTAAAACCTACTAGTTCCGAGACCCCTGATACCATCTTTCTCTAGAAATATGCTGTGGTGCAGAAGGAAAGTCCATTATAATTACCAGTCCATGTTCAACTTGCTAAAGCTTTTGACTTTGTGTACCTTTTTACTACAGACATGCCTGCAGTCATGAGATCTTGCTGCTGCAGGTTTCCCTTTTTTCGTTGAGACTGAGCTTCCCAGCATTCTTGCACCAGTGGTTTTGTTGGTTCCTGTAAATTATGTTATTGTCTTATGTTATGCTGTTCTAACTTATTGTATTATTTCTGCGATATTATATTAACCATGATGGTGTTCTGTGTTGCAGCTTGCTAGGTCAGCTTTTATTAATAAAATAAAGGTAAAGTATCGGTTTTATTCAGCAGAATGGTGCAATATAATATTTATCATTATTGTGATAAATTACATCACAATATGTTACAGTGTGCTTTTCTGAACATTATGTGGATATTGTCAGTACTTAAAAATCACTGCCCAACTGCATGCTTGATTTAGAAAGAGAGCATAATTATTCCTGTTTAATTGGATATAGCGTCGCACAGTGTGTGAAATGTTGAATACATGTTAATGGATTTATAGCTTTTTAAAATACTTTTAAAATGTGGCACTACTTTGTCTGTTCTAACTTATAAGCCGTGACACATCATATATCCTAAAAAAACTTCCTGAAGTGTTGTGATATTACATTTGGCCAAATCGCTCTATTACCCAGTCTCTGAAAAGCTGACTGAGTGGTCCTGCTTGATGATCATGCTCATGTTCAACATCAGCTGAGTGTTACAGCAAAGCACAGACGTTGAGGTACTGTAAAGGTTTAGTTGTACTTAATATGAAGCATTGCAGTATGACCACAAAATATTTCTGTTACCTTTGTCTGTCATTGCAATTATAATGTAATTAAAATACATGTTTGTAATTAACACTAAACCCATAAGTACTACAAACGTTTGAGTTTTGATTTCATGAACTTGCGCCTTAATGACTGCCTTCATTATACTGAGTTCTGCTAACTTTTCTTTAAATTTTTAAATATTCTTCTCTTTCCTCTTCCTTATGCCAATATATGTAAATAAAGGGACTACAGTGTACAGTGATTTTTGATACAACTGCACAGCTTTTTTGTGCTGTTTTTGTTGTCTCACACAAAGGAAGCTTTTATGAAGAAGTGAAACCGTTCACTGCTTTTGCAAGGTGTACATGAAATTCCTGTTTTCTCACACTCATTTTTACAGGCTTCAGATATTTGTTGGTGATTCTGAATAAATGCTCAAATACCTGTTATCAATAGCGCCCTTAAAAATAATACTGACACCTTCATAATCATAATTTTTATACTTTAAATGTTTTTTGTTCATTTTATGTAATTTGTTTTGTAACTGGATAAGTAGCGACTGAGGATACACTCAGCTTCTTGAACTGATTGTCATTCAACAATGAAAACCTATCGTTTTTAATATTTCACTAACTTATCCTGCTTCAGTTGTTAAAAAAAAAAGAAGCGAGTTTGTGAAATCATTGGGAGGAGTGTGGCTGTGCTCAGCTTTTGACTAATGTTATCTGGTTATAACATGCTCCACTCCTCTTTCCACTGCTTTGTGTGGCCTAAATGATCCATTTCCATGGAATCACGTAGCATATTTTCAAGCACCAATCAAAATGTGAAAGACCACATAATCATATCCTGACAAAAACAGGCTAAAGATAGCTAGCGTTTACACACTGATAGGAATATTGCAGGTAGGCAATGTCCTAATGGTAGTGACCAAAGTAAATGAAATAGCTTACTCGTTATTTTGATATAATTGATGAAGGGGCTGACGATTCAGAGGAGAATGTCAGAGCAGATGTGCAAGTCGTCAGATTAGCACAGGTTAGTAAGTTAACTAGCAAACTTAATTAAGTAAATGTGCTCTGGCTAGTTAACATTTACCACTGAGCAAAAATATGCCTTTTAATCTCAGCACCTACTTCTTGCCTTACGGATTTAAATGATTTTAAAGTGATTTACTGCTGTCCATAGAGTGCTGTGCATTTTGCACTGAAGGGAAGTGTGCCTTACTGCAAACAGTGCTCACATGTTTTGTGAGCAGTCTGATGAACGGTAGTTTTATCTGTCCTCAAATCACATGTCCCTATGTACATAAGGTTGATTTTGCAATGAATACATCAGTCTCAACAGTTGCATAACTACAGTCAAATGACTGTTTTTCCCCAACTGTGCAGGACTGCAATGTTCTACAATGTTCTCAATGTTCTTTGTGAATTTCCTTTGTTAGTCACAACCTCAGGAACCTTTTGTTCAGTGCATCTAGATATACTTCTTTGCATCTCAAGTCTAGGTTAGAATTTTTTGTTTTGAATATAGTATTTTGAGCCTCTGGGTTGGTTCTTAGCCAGCACAACATTGATGACAGTGCTTCCCACATGTAGGTTATATTTGGGCAACCCCTCCCCCAACCACAACTATTACCAAATACATTGACGACCACCCAAGAATATTATGTCCCATTTTAGCAATATCCAAGTTCCATTTTGTCCCAGTTTAATACGTTCCAGAGATTTAATATTATTTAATATTTTTAATCCACGTTATACTAGATACACCAACAGCTGGAACCAAATTTTTTTGTATGCGTCAACACACTTGGCTGATTCTGAGTGATGAAGATTGCGTATCATGAAAAGCATGGGAGTTGTAACATTCATTTAATTGATTTGCGTATTCTATTACCTGATTATCCATATAGACAAATAACCTTCCCCACCACCTCCTTGTCTTATTCCAAGGTTTGTTTGAAAATGAATGTTGTTAAAATGAATTTCAGAGCATGTCTGTGCTGTAGAAAATGCTCTGACATTTGAACACTGGAAGATGAATTAACAAGTGTAAAACATATCACTGGTGCTTCTCACACCAAGACATGCAAGACTACCTACTTTGCTATGAGTCAGGCTACTTGACGTAATGTAAATGGCGCAAGGGTGTGCGCGCCACAAAAAAAGCAGTTGCGGTGCCCCAACCCTGCGCATGTGGTTGTGCACCTCCAAATTTTTGTAACATCTGTAACTATCATCATGTGTGCATTGAACAAATTTGAAGGGAAATTTGCTGAGGAGGTTTGTACAGTTGCATGTATGATCCTCTACGATATCACATCATAGAAAAAACTGTGGTGATGGCTGCTAAAAACATGTTTTCTTCAGTTCACGCCCTCTCCAGAGCCTTACGCTACACTCTGCTGCATTAGTAACTCAGCCTTTACAGCACTCTGCCTGCACCGCGGTGGCTAAACAAACATCACATGTTGCAGCTACATTTATAAATGACGAGCTAACTGCTGAGGTATTCTGTGATTTTCATTTAATATGGTCTTTATTGCATTCTGGGTACTTTTAAAATTATACTTGGTTCTTTTAAAGTTATAAATTCAGATGTGAACGGTCTCTCATTACATCCCTCTACTGAATACTGTAAAAAAATGCGTCAAAAGGCACTGATATTTTGGATTTGGATGGGACCAACATCACTGAGCAACTTTAGTGTTCTCATAAACATTACCTGCCTTGTAGCATGTAAAACTAATCCTTCCAAAGTTGAACTGGCTAAATAAATGTCTTTGTTATTGGTGACTTATTTGATTTCGATCCAAATGTAATGAAGTGGAGATCAATGTCATGTGTTCTGAGAGGACGATATACCGCTACTTATTATACAAACGCAACCGATTGACGTGTTTGCGCATAGGAATATGGGGTGATGGAGGAGTCAAAACGAGTGTCAGTGTGTTGAGCAAAATGACAGATCTATTCTCTGAGGTCAGGGTATTAAACCTAGTGCAGGTATCTGTGCATAGGTCAGATTTCAGTTTCATTCATAGTCCTTCCATTTAAAGTGCATTTTGACTGACTAACTACTCACATTTTCTAAACTGCTTATCATTTTGGGTTCAGATAATGTAAGTCTTTTATTTCCATCTTGGAACAGCTGTATGCGCAGTGTCCAAGCAAACTGCCCTAGTTCTGGGCAGTTACTGATAAAATTCAATATTGTATTTGTAAACATATCACAGTATCATGTTATCAGTTGATATTAAAATTTAACATTAGTAAAGTTAATGAACTCATTCTTTAAATTTTTTTTATGCAAATTAGTTCAATGTAAACCATCAAGGATTGTATACCATAAGTAAAGTGCACAAAATTACTTGACCCTTATCTATCACTTATATCAGTAAAGGCATCACAAAACAGGAAATGGTATGAAGGTGTCACAGTATGTCAGTATAGATGAAATATCAATGTATCAATACCCAGAACTGTGCTAAATGTTTGGCATAGAAATTTTATATCATGGAAAATTCATGGAATTACCCTATTTTAAAAGGGTAAGAACCCAGAGTGTAGTGTCAGAGTGTTCTTTTTTTTTTTTTCTCTCCAAAAAATGAGCACCTCTCAAACAATTCACTTTCTCATGGACTTGGAAAAAAAGTGTGTTTGGCGTTTCACGCATAAACAGTGCTTTAGAGTATTCAGTAGATAATGCAAGCATTCCCCCATATCTAGTGTTTGATAAAAATAACACGTACTCAAGTTAAGAGTGGATTCTTGCACCTCCTTTACAATTGTATCTATTACGTCTGGCCTCAAAGCCACTTACTGTCCTTCATTCACACCTTCTCATTTTTGTGGACAATGAATAGTAGCACACAACTACTCACTGTGTCTAGTCTATAAAAATCTATCTTAATTTACTTTAGAATTTAATATTAAGAAGTTTCAATTTAGATGTTGATATTGTTATTAATCCTTATTCACTGAAATCAGCATTCTTCATATTTTACAAATGTTACAGTAACTGGCAGTACGAACATGTCTGTTTCAGTACATGTGCAAATGATTTCTCCTAATATGTTTGATGACATGGTGTACTCTTGTAGTAAAGTGTTTTAAAACTTTCAGAAAAAAAAACATGAATATATGCAACAGCTGATGACATGCAGCCGCTGAATTCAGCTAAGACTTGATCATATTTGTACAAAATGAAACTGATGCAGATGGAAACTGTACCATGTCTAACATAATGGCTCATCTGCCTTGTGCTTCTCTTTTGCTTTATGTGTGCAAAGATGTTTTATTGCTCTCTAAGCTTTGCCAGACAGCATCAGGTTTTATTGAACCTGTTCACTCTCACTATGACCATGTTGATTTAGATTCCTCCTCGTTAAGGCTTGCACTTTGCCTCTGTTTGGGAGTTGCAGTTTACTTTAGGTGTGAATGAGACTCGGGAGGAAGAAGCTGAGCTCGATGCATTTTTTTTTTTTTTTTTTGGTTTGCTCTCCAGTACGGACACCATGTCTGCATCTAAAAACCATCCACTCTATTTTGCATTTGGTTTGCATTTGCATGAACCTTTGTGTACGTCAAACAGTGTTTTGATGGCGATGTTGGAGAGCTATGATAAATTTGAGTGTCTGCATGTACATATACCATCTTTCATCAAGCCTCCAGCTCATTTTCCTAGCATTTTGTATGGGAAATGTATGTAGACATGGCATAGCAATACCTCCATTCTATCCATTTTGGCACTTTTGCTTACATGTCTTGAGTTCATGATTATTCAAAAAATTCTCTAGCGATGGGAGATTTTTGAAATTGGTCAGAGGCGGCACCTGAATATACTGATGTTTTTTCCCCCACATCTTTTCCATCTGGATCTCCCTGGTAACAACAAAAAAACATATGTCTCTATTTCATGTCTTTGTTTCCATGGCAACATTGCAATGTGGCGATGAGAGCTGTTCAGCTCCTCTTTAAGGAAGAATTGCAGCATGAAAAAGAGGCTGAATATGATGAACTAGAGGCTGGGAGAAAGAGGTAGCTAGGGCAAGAGGAAAGCACAGGGAGAGAAGGAGATGGCCACAGAATGACAGTGACAGGCAGATAGAAGCGAGAGCTAAACCAGAGTTACCACAGCAAGCTGCTGTTCAGGATATTGTCGCTATGACAACCTATACAAGAGGTTCAAGCCTCTCTTTATGCCGGCTTCTGTGGTCATGTAATGACTTTTAGATTTTCCTTTCTTCGAGGATGCGTTAGCTTCCGCTATGAAGCTATTTTCTAGTGTGGTCTTCATTCACTCTTCACATGCAGCACGTGTGGAGATGCACCTTTCATCCCAGCAGCAGAGGGAGGAGGGTACGCTGGGGAATGGCCAGTTGCTCTATCATCTCGGAGAGGAGTTGTAAATAAAAGAATATCCTATTTTATTCTGTTACAGAGGGAGGGAGATAGAGGGAGGAACCGCATGTTTGTTTGAGAGAGAGGGAGAGAGCATAAGTGAGACAGACAGAGAATGAGTCAAATAAAGGAACAGTTTGTTTGCTATGCTGAACTGGGTGGCTGACACAAATACAGGAACTGTGGTTTGGTTTGAGTCTAGAGGGAGAGCAGTGCAAATCAAGTAATAGCCTTGTTTGTTCAACACCGGAGGGAGGCTGGTTCTAATAATGGAAGAGCCTGTAGCAGAACTATAGAGGTGGGAGGGTGGCTAATAAAGGAACAGCTCCAGTGTTCTGTTGTAGAGGGAGATGGAGACAGGGAACAGCCTGTTGACATTTGAAGCCATGTGACCACAAGCACTACAGTCAAGATTTAGTGATTTGGTGAAGCTGAAAAATGAGATGCAAGAGCCTGTGAGATACATAACAAAAATGCAGACCTTTTACAGTCATTTTGAGATCAGTGGGCAGTTAAGGTGAACCTAAAGAAACCACAAAAGAAACGTAGTAGTGGTTGAAATGAGTAATAGCCCGGAAAAAAAAAAACTTTTTTCCTTGGCTGTGGACAATTGTGTGTGTGTGTGTGTGTGTGTGTGTGTGTGTGTGTGTGTGTGTGTGTGTGTGTGTGTAAAATATAAATACTGCTGATCATGGCATATAAATGTATTTATTAAGTTGCTGATGAATGCTACTGCATATGAAAAAAAAATCCTCTTTGTGTCTCTGTAGCCTACAGGCTACATGGAGACTGCTCTGTCCTACAGTTGCATAGAGGACCTGCAGTTGCTGTCTTGGGACAATGCCCCCAAATACTGTGTCCAGCTCAGTGTCCCTGGAGGGACCGTCCTTCTGCAGGTACTGCATGCACCAGCTGTAAAAAGAAAAAAAAGATAATTAAAGACATTTTAAGTGAATACATTACATGTTAAAATCACTTCATGTGTGTATTTTAAAACCAAAACCTCTAATGTTAAAGGAGCTCTCTGGATGCTGTATATGGTAGGTCGTAATACGTTGTGAGACTGGAGATTCCAGATTTCAAATTGTTCTTGAAAATTTGCTAGGAGAAATAATTTGGGGGAATTATTGATTAAAAGAAATCCAGTAGTGTGCACCTAAAAGAAAACCAGTAGTGTGCACCTAACTTAAAACAGTTCTGTTAATAGGCTGAGATAGCTAAGGCAGGCAGCCGGTTTTGAGCATAAACAATGCAGTACTATGTCTGCTTCTACAAAGTAATCTAGATCTGGCTGCCCTTCCAGCACAACCTCACTGTAATGTTGCGCATCCCTTAGAAAAATGGACAAGGCATTGTCTACCTGGAAAGCTTTTGAGAATTAGGAAGTCATTAAACTGTTGTTTATGTTTGAAATAACTCTGCTTTACTGCTGTCAGTTTTTAAGTGTCTAATTGTGAATGAAATTTGTTAATATTTACATTTTAAACCTCTGACAGAGAGACCTCATTAGATGCCTAAACCATTCCGTAACACACACACACAAAATATATATCCTCCATTCTTTGGCTCATTCTCAGGCCGTGTCTGTGTGTCTGCCTGTGTGTGTATTTGTGCTCTTAGGCTGCCAACAGCTATCTTCGGGACCAGTGGTTTCACTCTCTACAGTGGAAGGTAAAGTCACTAGCTTAAAGTATGTATTTCGCTTTGATGGGAGGATTTTATCAAGTTAACTTTGTTGTACTACATTGGTTTTTGTTTATTTATTTAATTTTCCCAGTTTTTGAATAGTTACCCCAAAGTCTCATTACTGTAACAATTTTTATATGGAAAAACAGCACAGATTTTTAAAAAATGTTTTCAAAACTTTCAATTGTACAGCATGTATTCAGCATTAAATACTGTACATACATAATTATTATACAGTATTATAAGTAATACTTTTTAAAATACTTAATCTTTTAAATATTTTTTTAAAAACTTTTTTTTAATAAAACCTGTTTTTATTAAATACAAAAATAGATTATTTGAGCTTAAATTGCAACGGGATGATTTGGGCTTAATGCTATTAAGTGTTTATATAACATTAGCCGCTTAAGAGTTTTCTAAGTTTTCTAAGAATAAAATTTCAGAAAACAAAAATGGCTTGGCTAATTGACTACAGTAAGGGTAAGGAGGAGGATTTTGTAAATTAGACTTTTTTTTTGCCACCTGCTGCTTTGAAAGTTAAGCTATATTTAATAGTTAGCTTTTTCTAAATGAACAGAAACAAAAGGTGTCATTGCCAAATTCATTACTGTAACACATATTAAAGTTAATGAGAAATAATTTTACAGTAATGCACTGCCCTTAGCTAAATTAGGAAATGTTGGCAGTAGCCATGATGAGCTTCAGGACATATTTCATGTACATCCATATTTTCTATGTTTAATGTAAATGTTACGGTACTGAGAAATATTTCCTCAGATATATTAATTTTCATTAAAGTTGTTTTTGCTTTTTATATGAAAATATTTTTAACATTATAACTTTGAAATATGCTTCTTTTTTAAATCTTCATTAGTTTAAAAGTTACATTTATAAAGTTACAGTAAAGAGGGTGGGTTTTTTTGTTTGTTTGTTTTTTGGGGGGGGTTATGTGTTATTTTCATTAAAATATTATTAAAAATCTGAAAGAGTTTAGACACTAGGCTAAATATTTGGGTTAAATAAATCCCTTTATTACTTCTATTTTTCTGCTGAATTATTTAATTTGTTAAGCTTGGACATCTGCTTTCATGGGTTTGTGAGAATTACCTAGTTGAGATTCTTCTGATGGTCTGGAAATAGTGTAGGTTTGTTTACAACTCAGTGATATACATTCTTAGACACATGCTTAGAGACAATAAGATATTTTCTCACCACAATGTTAATTACAGTGATTACTCTTGCTTGTATAATTTGCATTGCCTTATTAACTTGTCAACAGAAAAAGATCTATAAGTACCGTAAGGTGCTGAATAACCCAAGTCGCTGGGAGGTGGTGCTAAAGGAGATCCGAGCTCTGGTGGATATGGCCCTCACTTCCCCACTACATGACGAGTCCATCCACCAGGCTCCATTGCACATCATCTCTACCCTGCTTGCTGAGGTACCGTGCACACAGACACATTCACGCGCATACAAGCGCTTGTTTAGACTTGTGCAAGTTTTATATAAGCTCTGTGGTATCAGTACAGACTACATTCCCTAAAAGTTTCAGCAGTCTTCATTACGTGGTAAAGAATGTTCAGAATGCTCTAGCACATATAAAACTGGTTGGTCTGCAACTGATCAGACTAGACCAGACCTTGGTCTAGGCTTTGCTGAGTGCCCTGCTCATTTCAGGGAAGACATATACACATAAAATCTAGCAAAAACATGGACCATGGTTATGCTCCCAGTGTTTTAAAGGAAACTGCAAACAAAACTGCCTTTTTATTGTTCACAGGTACATTACTTGTTATTGTTTTTACCCTCTGAGAAAATGTGAAATGTAAAGTCAATACATGTGGCATCAAGTTAATGTAATGTTCATACTTCATACGTTCAACTTTACAGCTGCCGACATCTCTGATTGACAGGATAGTGTAAAATAGCAATTTTAGTAGCACGTGTCACTTAAGTTTAACATGTATTTCAGGCTATTTGTGGGATAATTGGACTGTAATGTGTCCTCAGTAGAGTTAACTGACCAGATAGGGATATAGGTAACAGGCTAATTGGTGCCCCTAAAACTTGGAGACAGGTTTTAATTTTAAGTCTGTACTACAGGAGTCAACATCCAAACTGGAACATCTAGAGTAAAGAATGTGTTACTTGAATGTTTGCTACAAGCTTCAGATGTCTTGGTTTAAGCTAGAGAACTACTATAAAATAAGAATATACACTGCTGTTTGCTTGTTGTTAACATGACACTGAGAATCCTATTATGGCGCCGGTGGAAACTACCATTAGATTCGGACAGGGAATTGAATAACTGAAAGCTGCTTAAAAAGTTAATTACTAGGTTTCTGCATTAAACATAGCTGTGTACTGATGTGCATGTCTTGCACAGGTTCATGGCTGTCTGAAGAGCCTAGAATGTGAAATCTTCAATTTCACTATGCTGTGCTCTATACTGTAACCACTGATGACCTCTCAATCACAACATATCTTTCCATTCTTTTTTCATTACCATAAGATGTCGGAACCCAGAAAATATTTTTTTTGTCCATGGAGGAAAAAATGACTGGCACTGTACAAAGACTGAATTAGTGTTGTTTTTTTAGTTGTCTTTGAATGAGTTCAGGAAACTGTTAAACTGAAGAAAGTAGTAAGGAGTCTCTGTCAGCTGGCATTGTGCATAATTGGGGAACTCTTAACTTGGAACCCCTATTTAGATTTATCTTCTGAGCTTACTTCCTCATACTCGGTTGATTCAATTAGATTTTTTTACACTGTGAATGTTTGATGTATGAAAACTGTCTTGAAATTTAGATTGACAAACGTCCCAAAGTCAAGATCCTTAAGAAAGACTGAAAACTGGTCTCTCTAGTGGTTGGTTCCCAAACACTTCACTAGTGATATTGAATAGCTATATATATATATATATATATATATATATATATATATATATATATATATATATATATATATATGATATAACACGTTATGCCAGGATACAGGCTGTAAGTTGGGTTTGTTGTCTGTTTTAGTCACTACCCTGTGGCTTTGAAAGGGACTCAGCAGGCAAAGGGATTCTTAGTAATATGTTTGTGTCATTTCCTTCTCAGAACACAAACCTCAGCGCCCAGGACCATGAGAACATCATTGTGGTGAGTGAGTTTACAGCATTATATTTGTCCTCTGCTGAATGATGAACTGGGATGTTTTTAAACAGTAAAATAGTAAACGTGTCTTTTTTTTCTGTAACTAAACAGACATTATAATAAAACTATGTAATAATGTAAAACTATGATTTGAAATTCGTTGTAATTATGGATAACCTATTAGAAAAACAAAGTTTTTGATTTGGTGCAGTGTTTGTAGGATGGGCACTTTTTACGTGTATGTGCATGTGTGCGCGTGTATGTGGTGATTAATGGTGCTGTGGTCTGCCTACAGGCCATTGCTCCTCTTCTGGAGAATAACCACCCTCCCCCTGACCTGTGTGAATTCTTCTGCAAGGTAACCTGCACCTGGGCCCACCACCCAACCACGGAGGCAAAGTAGTGCATTTGCCTGACAAATACATGCTCAAGCTCTGCCAATCATGTAGGCCATGAACTTTACACAGCTGTGTGATTGAGGATACAGTAGGCCCTTGTGAAGTTATTTGGAAAGATACAGAAATTATTAGTGTCACACGTGTTGTGAATCACATAAGGGCTTCTGTCTGACATAGAATGGCTCAAGCTGAAGTACGTTAGCAGAGCAGAATTCTGTGAAGTGTGTGTATATGTATATGTGTATGTATATATAAATATATTGTGTTTAATTTTTTTTCCGGTGTGGTTGTGGTTTTATGACGCTGCGTGGTGTTTGTGGCATACAGCATGCATAAGTCCTGTTTCTTTCCCCAGCATTGTCGGGAACGTCCGCGGTCTATGGTGGTCATCGAAGTGTTCACCCCAGTGGTCCAGAGAATTCTCAAACACAACATGGTGGGTGTTGCAGTGCACTGTTCTTTACTTATACGTTGGTGCTTTGGTTTTCTAATTGTCCTCGAACTTCTCTCTCTTGCTCGCTTTGCTTTCCAGGATTTTGGAAAGTGCCCCAGATTGCGTCTCTTTACACAGGAGTATATTTTGGCTCTGAATGAACTCAATGCTGGCATGGAAGTGGTCAAAAAGTTCATTCAAAGGTGAGTGCTGTTCGATGGGCACTCCTACACCAGTAACTGGACTTTTGTGCTATTCGATTTCGACTCTCTGCCACTCCGGCACCTGTCATTCAACTTTGCTCTCTTAGACATGAGTTTTTAGTGTCTACACCTGTTACAGCCAATGTTGAACATACTCTGGTGAGCAGAGCTGTTATTATGCTAAGTTAATGCTAACCAACTTCTCTCTCCTAGTTTGCAGCACTGTTTGTCATTTAACAGTTGTTGTTAAATGCTTGTCTGGACATTTAATGAATGATTGTTTTAAAATTCATAGAGACAGTTTGAATATATGAATAAGGTGGATACCACCCAACCCTAATTCTATCCCAATTATGCTTCCACACCATGTTGTTACATATGTGACATATAAGAGCAGGTGCAATGGGTTGCTGTCCTGTACCCACATTTTACTGCTGATGATTGACATGCGTGTGTGTGTATATGTGTATTTCAGCATGCACGGCCCCACTGGACAGTGCCCTCACCCTCGGGTCCTCCCTAACCTGGTGGCAGTGTGCCTGGCTGCCATCTACTCCTGCTATGAGGAGTTTATTAACAGGTGAGTCCCCAGCATGTGGACCAAGCTCCAGGGCCCTAAATGTCCCACTGAAACGGTTCAGTTCTCTCCTTCACTCTCTACAAACTACCAACAAGTATTGTTCATTGCCACAGAGCTTTTGTGAGCTGCCTTTCATGTGCTTAGTAACTTTAGGGTAGAGGGATTTCTCTCAGAGATCATTGTTGTTATTTTCAGTCTTGCTTGTAACATTTACATCATCTCTCTGAGTCAGTGGGCCCTGGAAGGTATACCTGGGAGGAATTCTTGTGCTCTGATTTTCCATTATCCATTCGTCACCTCTCTGACCCCAGAGAATGAGATGTCTCCAACCCTACCTCTGTTTTTCCCTTACCACATTTTCTTAGTACTCTCATTTGCCCATTTGAATAGTTTCCATTCCCATTATGTATTTTGTGTATTTTGTTTAAATTACACATTTGCCTGTGTTTACGAGGACTAATGCATGACTCTTAACATTTGCTTATATATTCCATTTGTCTCCCACCAAGTGGATTTGAAGTGACTTTGGTCATGTCAGCAGCAGTATTTGATATACAAACTTACAAATGCTGTGGTCTTGTGGGAGTGTGGTTGGTTAGTGTAGTGGGTAACACCTCTGCCTCCTACGCTGTAAGCTGGGGTTCAATACCCTGCCTGGACAAGCCCCCTACACTATACCAATATGAGTCCTTGGGCAAGACTCCTAACACCACCTTCTCCCACCTGTGTAAAAATGATCAAATTGTAAGTCGCTCTGGAGAAGAGCATCTGCCAGATGCCGTAAACATGGGACTTGCTAAAACTAGAAGATTTTGTATAGTGAAAATATGTAAAGCTTTGGTCACCTGTGAGTTGTATTCTCATCTCTCTCTGTCTCTGTCTGTGTCTCTTCCCTCTTTTCTGTTTCTTCTGTTTCTCTTTTAGTCGGGATAACTCCCCTAGTCTGAAGGAGATCAGAAATGGTTGTCAGCAGCAGAGTGAGCGGAAACCTCCCATGCCTCTACGGCTGCTGCGGCCTGAACCGCCGACCCCTCCACCACCAACTGCCTTGTCACCCCCTCCACCCCTTCCCCTTTCACCTCCTCCATCTATCGTCAACTCCAGTGAGATCATGGTAGAGCTGGAGCGCAACAACAACACTGCCAACGTGCTGCACAAAACCCCTGCAGGAGGTGACAGTGAGCCCAACCTGATCGACTGCCTGCTGGTGAGCCCAGCACTCAATGCCCTCTCAATTCAGCTCCCCGCCCAAGCCGACAGGGTCCTGGCCTGTTTCGCCCTCATCCTCAAGATGCTGTGAGTACAAAGCTTTGGCAGGGATGTCAGGGGTGTCATATACGTGAATGACTATGTACTTGGGCAGAAAAACTCTGTTCCTCTATGTTCATGTAGATACGTGCAGACTAACATTTACAACTGTGTCACGATTGAATAGTGCAGTCACTAAATGATTGGTATGTAAGTATGTACATTTATGCTTGTTGAGCATAAATTTTCCACATGACAGAAGGCGAATGACCTGAAACCTGCTTGTGTATTTGTAACAACAAGACTGTTGCTTAAGTGTACTAAACTGTAGTTCTGTTAGCACCTGATCCTCCAACCTGGCAGGGTTTGTATCTCACCACCACTGATCAGGTTTCGTCTCTTTCACTTTAAGAGTGTCCTGCTGCCCTGGCTTACATAAGGTGCTCATTTCCCCCATTGTCATTCTTCCTGTGTGTAATGCTCTAATCTCTTTCCTCTGGCCTTCTCTCTGCAGCTCGGACTATGACGACTGGAGACCAGCACTGGCTAGCCTGTTGCAGCCCATCCCATTCCCCAAAGAGTGAGTGTTACACTCTGCCTTCTCACCCTCAGCCCTCTCGTCTGTTTCAGGCCACCTCCTACTTTGGCTCATTGTCCACTGCTCATACAAAAGTGAACTTACTTAACTTTGTGTTAGCATGTGTGCGTGCGTGTGCGTGTGTGTGTGCGTGGCTCTCTGGGGGTTGGAGGTCTGGGAGATTGCTGACGTGAGTGAGCAGTAGCAGGGCTCTGTAGGGGAACGGTGAGTGTTGGGCGCAGAGTGCCAGTGGGTCCTGGAAGCAAATAGTGTAATTGGCCTTGCTGGCCTGGGACTCATTATGTGCCTCCTGCAGAGCCCTGGTGTTGCCACAGGTGGAGAACTCACCTGCGCTCACGCGCTAAACTGAGCTTCCAACCGTCATTAGGAAAAGGCAACAACAGATGCATCCCAGAACATGTCGCGCAAACACAGAGATGCGCACACACATACGACGCTCAAACGTATTCAAGTGCTAACTGTTGCTATCTGATGTTTTTCTGATCTAATGTTACTCTCTCCCATTTAGGGCCCTTGCACATGCCAAATTCACAAAGTAAGTGACCTCAATTATGCTTCTATGTGCAGGTTATGGCAAAGTGTAAAGTTATCCAGAAATTGTAGAGAACATTGGGTGGTTTTAAATGAATGATCAAATAAACAATGGCCATACAATCTGTAATGTAGCAGTGCCCTGTATGGTTTGAAATGTTAAACCATGTAAATCTGCCGATCTATGCAGTCTTTTTGTTCAGTCTAATTGTAGTGTACCTTTTGCAGAGAGCTGAAGTATGTTATTCAGAGGTTTGCAGAGGACCCCAGACAGGAGGTGGGTTTACTGGCCTACTGTAATATCTACAAAGAATCTTGTTTAATCTCAGTATTATTTCTGTTGCTTTATTTTTTTTTTTTTAAACAAGTGTGTGTAGTAGTTGTTATTAAGTGAACTTGAGAAATGAATGTCACTAACACTAAGGTGTTTATGTTTGACAGGTACACTCCTGTTTGCTCAGTGTGCGTTCTGGAAAAGATGGCTGGTTTCAGCTCTACAGTCCTGGGGGTGTTGCTTGTGATGATGATGGAGAACTTTTTGCTAGCATGGTGTGTATGTGTACTCTCAGAGAGTCAGAGAGAGTGATCAACAGTGCTGCCCTTATCTGCTGTCTGTAATGTACATCTGGTAAAATGGCAGATGCCTTGTTGTCATTGCAGGTTCACATCCTTATGGGTTCTTGTTACAAGACGAAGAAATTCCTCCTGTCTCTGGCAGAAAACAAACTAGGGCCCTGCATGTTACTGGCACTGCGGGGGAACCAGACTATGGTGGAGGTGTGTGTGTGTGTGCATGCCCACATACATCAAAGCTGTAATGAAATGTACAGAAAAGTGATGTGTATGTATGTTTGTGAAACAGATCCTGTGCCTGATGTTGGAGTACAACATTATAGAGAATAAGGACACTCAGCTGCAGATCATTTCTACCCTAGAGAGCACCCAGGTTGGCCTGCGCATGTATGAACAGCTATGTGATAGGCAAAGAGAGCTTAAAGAGCTGGTGAGTAAACACATATGCATGTTTAAATCACCTTTTTTATGAGGGCAGGCATTAATTACATCACCGCCCCACAGCCAGGTCATATCTGTTTTCTCAGAATAAGCAATGTGTCATATTGTTACTATTGGTTTAGTGAATTGCTCCCATTTCTATAAAGTCAGACCCTTCAGTGACCCATTTAAACATGCCCCACATTCATATTCTGATTGTTCACAGACGCCACCTGCTGGTGTAACTCAGAAATTCACAACATTCCTCTCTCTTCTTTTATAGCAACGAAAAGGAGGCCCCACTCGACTCACACTGCCATCCAAGTCTACAGTTAGTTTTCTGCCTTTTTTTATTTATTCATTACATTCTTTATTTTTCAGGTAATTGTGTAATACCATAATATGTATTATGAGAGCTAGAGCTTTTGTAATGAATTGCTGTTAACTTGTCTTTCATTTGTTTACAGTAGCTGTTGCTTTGCTATGTTAAAATATGTCCATGTTTTTTTGGAACTCCACTTGAATGTCAAACAGCATCCTGATGGAGGCTGGGCTCTTATCACCTTTTGTCTCTGATATCTTTGTGCTGTTTGCAGGACGCTGACCTTGCCCGCCTGCTGAGCTCTGGCTCCTTTGGAAACCTGGAGAACTTGAGTCTGGCCTTCACCAACGTCACCAGTGCCTGTGCTGAGCAGCTCATCAAGCTGCCCTCCCTCAAACAGCTAAACCTGTGGTCCACTCAGGTCAGCTTAAACCATGAAGTCTAACTCCAACAGCCTTGGACATTCTACCATACCTGTAGCTTGCAGGAGGCCACAGAATCTGCTTGGCCACCTCCCTTCATCTGTTTTGATTTGTAAAAGATTCAGTTTTTTTGATGATTAAACTATATAAGGTCACATCCAAGTTAAAAATACTCCCATACAGTGATCATAGATCAGTTTCTTCATCTTTGTAATGAGCAGTTCACTCAATGAATTCTCTCTTTCTCAGTTTGGGGATGCTGGGCTGCGACTGCTTTCAGAGCACCTGGCATGCCTCCAGGTCCTCAACTTATGTGAGACTCCAGTTACTGATGCAGGCCTGCTTGCCCTCAGCTGTAAGCACACATGTACACACTCACACACACACAGGCATGACCCTCTCTGTAAGAAAAGATCTTTTGGCAATATTTTGTGGCGCAAACGTGTACACACAGTTCATGTTACTCATGAAGCAGAAGTTAAATTACATTGTACGTCCTGAACTAATAAACCAGAGACTTTAAATTTTAGTGTGTAATGTAGTCTGTGTAGGCAGTTTGTTCAGCTTTTGCTTTCTGAACAAATCTACAGTAGCAAACCGTGGCTACTGGTGCTAGGCCTTCAATTTGTGCAATAAATGTCAAAACTCAGTCAAAACATGAGGAAAATATCCACCTCAACTATAATGCTAATTCAAATAATTTGTTAGCACTAAGCTAACAGTGATTCACATGAACAGTTTCTGAGGAGGCTTAGTTTAGCTTCTTCGATATTCTGTTCTACCTTAAAGAGTGATGCAGAGATCTATTTCTGGTGCTTACAGGCACCAGAATGTAGCGGCTGCGGCATTTACCATGATTTGTTGATTCTGCTGTCACTAATAATGCTGGTAATTAACACGTTAGGACTTTACTTGGCTATATTTATGTAGAAACCACAGAAAAAAACTATTCGGCAAATATTTTGTTAGGTTTTAGGTAATGGAGAAGATACCAGTTGGATCATGCTTGGTGTTTGTTCTGTTTTGCAGCTATGAAGAGCCTTTGCAGTTTGAATATGAACAGCACTAAACTCACTGCAGACACCTATGAAGACTTAAAGGTAACATATTGGTACCCTTTGTAAAAACTGTACTTCCAAAGCTACAGTTGTAAAGTATTTGTCAGATTATATTCATTTTTCATAGTATATCAGTAAGTTATATTTTCTTGTGGTGACTAATCATCTGATTTGTTTGAATATCTGTTTTTCCTCTGTTTCCAAAAAGGCAAAGCTTCCCAACCTGAAGGAAGTGGATGTCCGCTACACAGAGGCCTGGTAAATGTGTTCAGCATCACTGACCCTCACGGAACCTCTGACATCGTTTAAACATATGGATTTACTGACATCATCCAAACACATAGAGCCTTTGACATCGTCACAATCACAGACGTTTGCAGATAAGGACTGTCTTTATAGGAACATCGTTTAAAAACAAGGACCTTTTGGTGACCTCGGCCAACAGCAGTCGTCTAGTGTCATCATCCAAACACAAGGACGTTGTTTGTAGTCACTTTGAACATGAATATTTAAAATGACATCATCAGATGGCACGGATCCTGTTTCTATTGATATCTTGGGGACTGTCATAGTTCTCTGTCTATTTCTGGGTGTCTGCCCTTCCCCCTATTCCTCACCTGTCAGAAGCATATGAACCCCCAACATTAGTTGTGTTCCCTGCAACTGGTATTCCATGCATTATCTCTGTGTTTTCAGTTGTACACAGAGCAAAACAACAAAACTTTGGATTTTACTTCCTTACCTTTTTCCCAAGAGACTTAAAAGTTCAGAAGCTCTTTCTCTTCTCTCAGTCCCCTTTTTGCAACAAGGTGCCATTTTCCCAGAGGAACACCTTGACTGGTGAGGGTGTTAGCAGTCAGAGCCACATTCCAGTACAGTTTTGATATATCGCCTCTCTGTGGAAAAGCCAAACGTTCCACAAAATTAGAAAATTTAGCTATTGTTGCATTTCTGCTTGGTCCCCCAGTTCAAATTCTGCCATTTTCTATCCTTCATTAAAAGTTGCTGTTGCCTCTGCAGAAAGGTGGCAGCCTGAGTGTCCACTACTGTATACACTCATTTTCACCTCTTACACACACACTCTCTCTCTCGCTCTCTCTCTGGCTCTCTCTCGCTCTCTCTTTCTCTCTCTCTCTCAAAAAATTTTTATCAACTTGAATAAGCATATTTTTCCAGACATCTCTGCTTTCATAAACTCTGTGTTTATATAATATAAAGTATATATATATATATATATATATATATATATATATATATATATATATATATACATATAAATATATCTATTCCCTTTTGACATTTTAAAAACAGACATTGGAAGAGTCTACAGCACCTACTAGAAATAGATTTTTATCTTTTTTGGCTTTTTTTTTTTTTGTCTCATTGTACAGTGTACAAGTTTGTTCATGCACCCATATTTAAGAGAATGGTTGTTTGGAAGGTAGTCTGGGACTACTCAATATTTATGAAGCTTCTTTTGTTCTTTTGCTGGGCCCCTCTCTTTATTACATCTATCTCTCTTTTCCACTCATATTATCATGGAATCACTTTTGTCAATCAAATGAACCGAGATGGTGCCTAAAGGACATTTTCTGTGAAGAGTGCATCACTTAGCCCTAAAATGGTTTGGTGTTCGCTAACTGCAGTCTCTGTAAATACTTCATCAACATAACTTTTCAACAAGCTTTGTGTTTTGTTTTTTTTTGTTTTTTTAACGCAAGTTAATCATCATAGTTGAAACTTTTGTTTTCCTATAGTGGCCAGTCGGTTTTACCACACACATGGATTCTGCTCCCATGGTTAACAAAATGTTCTGCACATTTATAACACATCAGACGTTAAGCCATCATTTGTTTTACAGTCTTGAATGAACAGTTATATTTGTTATTTTTCCCATCTTAATGTCATGAAATGGGCCTAACATTTCCAGATCTGTTTTACCATTGTTAGTTGATAAGTCAGGTGTTTTTCAGCAGTAGAAGGAAGAAATCACCAACTATGTTATTGCTTTGTGACACAAAATGTCTCCATCCATATTCAATATGCAAATGTTAACATAGGTAGTGGGCCTAGTCATTGCAGTTTGGGCTAAATGACATGCTTTATTTAGAAGTTATACTTCGATTACGAAGCCCTTAGAAGGTGTATAAGACTGCTTGCTTGTTTCTTCTCTCCCTTCACTTCCACCCACAGGCAGTCAGACTGTACTCTGGTTTGCTACCCCAGTCTGTGTGTCAAGTCTCTGATTGAACTATTTTACTTTGTTTTTTTTGTTGTTTTTTTTAATTATTATTGTTATTGTTGTTGTTATAATAATTATTATAATTATTATTATTATATTTTTTTTGATTAGCCAAGCTTTTGTGACTTTGTCCAGAAGTGGAACTATGCGGTAGCTTTAAACTGAGCATGGAGATGGACGCCGTCCACTGAGAGTTTAATACTGTGTGTGCCATGGATGGTAGTGGCACCAAGCACCATTGTGTTCTGCCATCTCGGGTCCTGATCAGGTCCCTGCGTGGTTGCATTCTGTATAATGTACATATAAGTGTATATAATTTCCCTCCCTCACTCTCTGTCTTGTGTATTTCTGTCTCTTTCTCTCATGTTTTTGGGAGATTGCTGATGCCTTCATTTTCAGGGTGTGTGTGTGTGTGTGTGTGTGTGTGTGTGTGTGTGTGTGTGTGTGTGTGTGTGTGTGTGTGTGTGTGTGTGTGTGTGTGTGTGGTCAGCCCCCCTCCCCCCCGACCAAGTGCACTGTAATTACCTTCTAACTGTCTGTGTTCAATGGTTATCTTTTAATTGTTTTTGACTGATTATCACTTTAATCTGTATTTTGTTGCTTGTGTTTTTATTATTTTTCTCCTCCTTACTTTTGTGCATGTACATGTTGCATTAGCAAAAGTTTTCATTTTGTAATATTATTTTGAAGGCTTAAAAGGATCAGATCACTAGCTGAGATGGGGCCCCCTCACCACCCCAACCCTGATTAATCAACGACAACCACTTAGCACCTAGATAATGCATATATAAGTAAGGGAGAGGCAGAGCAAGTGTGTTAATTCGAGACCAAGCAATTCATAAGGTGGTACCCAGCAGTAATGTAATTAGTTTCCATTACCATTTTAAATAAGAGCACAAGATGTGGTAGTGAGTGAACTGGATGCTACAATGGTAGAATACGTTGTCAGTTCAGAGGTGGAAATCTCTGCTCCTCCGGAGTCCTCATAGAGAAGGTGTTCGGGATGGTTCTAAAGGCCAGAGTGCACCATCCAAACAAAAAAGTTCTAATGTTTGCAGTTGTCCTTCAAAAAGAACAGACAAAAAGTGAATGAGTGAAATTGTACATCCACCCAGCCAACCCAGGTAAATGTTTGTGTCTGTATGACGGATGTAATCTGGCCTTATGACTCTACTCTTTGTTGTGGACCATTTTTCAGTGGGGGAAGTGAGGGCTGAAGGCATCCAGGTAGCTAGAAGGGTTTCGTAACCCTTTTTCTGCAGAAAGCATTTAAAAATATACTGCAGTTTTTATAAAGCAGGGGAGAAACAGGCAGAGGGGCTAGAGTAAGCAGGGGAAGTCACTTTTATTTTCTATAGTACATGGGGGAAACTAGATTTACAGAGCCGCTCATCCATTTGTCATATTTCTATCCTGTGTAGCTCACTGTGCTTTTTGCACTTACGTCTATCCTCACAGCCTCCTACTTTTACTCCTCTCCGAGATATTAGAACTTCTCTTTTTCTGCATTTTTTTTAAACAAGCTTTCTATCATTTTGAATTGTGACTGAGTCTTAATGTGGTGAAGATTGGGACGCCTACCACTGCGGTCCCCTCCAGGGCGCAGTCATGTACATAAATGAACTACATTTCCCATGATTCCTGGAGTTTTTGCAGATAGAACTGCCCTTATTTCCTCCTGTCTGTGTTTATCTGCTTCTACAGCTGGGTTGCTGCTGCTGCTGCTCTGTGGCTGTTGTAATGACAATACAAGACCTTCAACAGGAAAATAAGACAACTACGATGTGAAATAATTTCAATCAAAATAAACTGTCTGTGAATATGTTTCAAAAAGCTTCAGAATTCATCATTTTACTTAAATTCACAGTATTGATGCTGTTGTTTCAAACTGCAAATGACTGGACAGCAAGATCTTTATCTTTTTAAGCCACTATGGAGAACTGATGGGAATCATACTTTCTGTTAGTCTTGCATCAAAATTCCTCAAATGCTGGGGAAATCATGTATCATTAATCAGTTAAACAATTGGCAGCAATGAACCAAAACTATTTATTATGTTGCAAACAAGTGAGAGCTGATGGATTTTGATTAATACAATTCAGCCATTTTTTATTTTTTTTAAATTATAGTTGATAATGTCCACATTCCTAGCTCTGTGCATAGAAGCGAGGGTCTTCATCTTGGACTCTTCTTGCTGAAATCACTGTTCAGTGTCCTGCTCCAGCAGGCGTCTCAGCCCTGCACTTTCCATCCTGGATGGCTGAAAGCAAATATGGTCACAACTCCATGGAATCTGCTCTCGCCTGCCCAGTCTGCAAGAGCATCAGCAGTAAAGCAGCGGAGCCAAGGAGGGGAATCCTCATAAGCAGAAGTGAAGTGAGTGGGTGAGGGGCTGAAAGCTCAGGTGCTCTCTTCCCTCATGAGTAGAACCTGCTATTGTTGATTTTCTTCTCTTTCATCCTGTGAGACGGAAAGGCTAGACATCAATAGGTTTCCCACTAAATATGAAGTTTTAATAACGTGTTACAACTGTTTTATAAATGAATGTGTATCAAATGTTGATTTAGTACATTTACAGTATGTCTAAGGTCTCAGCAAACTTGTCAATCTTTGTTCACTCAAATGATAAGGTACATCAGACATGGCATTTTATTACTAAGGTTCAGACACAGATTTAGAATTATCCTTGTAGCAAGGAATCAAACATAAGCTTTGACTTTGACTTTGACTTTGACATGACTTTTAAGTAACATCCAAGTTGCCTGCAAAAATTTACATCTCAAAATAATCACAGCATGTCCAAAACTGACCTTTTTGCACTCTTTATATTCAGAATTCTAACATTTACTTAGTAAAAAACATTGAGTCTAAATCTATGCTGGTGGTGTGCTACTGTATGCAGACACCTCTAGTTTTGCTGTTGCACTTCTCCAGCATTCTTAAACACTGTTATATTTAATGTCCCTGTCTAAAAAAATCCTATAATGTAAATTAATAGAAAATGATTATACTCTAAACACATTTGGGAAATTTCTATTGGTCCATTCATCATGAAATGTTCACAAAATGAAAGGACAGCTGCTGTGTTCAAGCGATGTAGACAAAATAAAAAAAGAGACTTTTTTTGGGACAGTGATGATGGTGGTGTTCAGATATATGCTCTCTCCTGGTATCTTTTCATGCTGAATGTTAAGGCAGAGTGTGATTGGTTCGCTCAGGGGCTTTCCTGTACAGATCACTCACTTCTGTTTGCATGTGTCGTTGATCCTCTGGAGTTGTTTCTCATTAGAGCTGAACTCCTGCATAAGGTCATCACGGCGATGGGGGGGCGCTGAACGCTGCAGGCCGGAATGAGTGTCGTACAGGAAGAGCTCGTTGCTGAGCTCGGCCTGTCTCTTTCGCAACTGGCTGGAGGAGGAGTATAACTCCTCTTCTGCTTTCTGATAATGAAACATTTGGGCAGAACATTCACTTATCTAGACACTTGTTTGATCACACTTTTTAACACATCAAAAAAACACTGCACAATCATAAATTATATAAAGTTTTCATATGACATATCACCTATTTGGCTCTGACATTATATGAAGATGCTCATTTCAGATTTTCTTGATGTAAAGGTTAAAATAAAGACAAATCATGTCATAACATCACTATCCTCATGACATTTTTCACCTTCAACATTCTGAAACATGCAATGTTTAGGTGCAAACAAACATTTTAAAGCATCTGGCATTCTTTCTGGTGGAATTGTAACATGCAGAGGAACATTTTGTATCATCAGTTATGCTTCGGATCCCAGCAAGCAGATGAATCTGATGATTACAAACGCTTTGAAAGAGTATGCAAAGAGGACAGTGCAGGACGTTTCTTTTCAGAATGTAAGCAAATTATCTACAATTGTCATCATATCTTCATCAGTATACTGCAGATTTTGCATTTGAGATCTAAGCATCAAGTCAGACCTTCCTTCTTAGTCTGCACATGTGACGTTAATATGTGAAGAGGTTTGAAAAACTCCTGTGAAATCTGTCCTGACAACTCTGACTTTTAAATTACTATTTACAGGTTGACTTGTAGCAGCATACACAAATTATATTTTAGAGAAATATTACAAGATTTACAAGATTATATGGTTGAACGGTTCTGATTAGGCAAAAAGAGTTAAATAATTGAACTAGTTTTTAAATATATCACAAAACATAGTAAAGGTCATCATTAAGAAGGTCACAAATATTGATGCGAAGCATTAAAAGCTATTTGACTGCTAATGGTGCCCCCTTGTGGACAGTGTTCAGCCTGTTAAATGTGGCTCACTGAATGAGTGAAAGAGAGAGTTACACACCAGTTCTACGTGGTTTTAAAAATAAAAAGTGTAGCAAATATGCCACCACCATGTCCTTCCACAGTTGAAAACTGGGCAATGAGAAAGCTCATTAAGGAAGCTACCAAGAGGTCAAAGGCAACCCTAAGGGACCCTCAAGAATTTATGGCAGTAAATGGCCACTGACTGCATATTATTTCTCACATAAAATACTGCCCAGAATTTACAAGAAAATAAATCCAAAACAAACTCTACAAAACTATGTGGAAAATTTGTTTTATGGTCTGGATAGGCTAAGGTCAAACTTTTTAACCTTAATTCCAAAAATACATTTGGCAGAAAGACAGCATAGCTCACTCCCCAAAGGACACAATGCTTATGGTCATGCACTGTAGTAGCTGCATTCTGTTTTTTTTCTTCATCAGTTAGAGCCACTAGTTAACCCAGAAGGGAAAGTGAACTCCTCTAGATAAGATAGTTTACCCCACGGCCCTCAGCCAGAAAGTTTCAGTTAAGTCAAACAAGTAGTGGCTCAGGAAAAGGAAGAACAGTGGCCTTCAATTACACATTCAGAGCCCCAGCCTCAATCCTACTGTAAAACTATGGACTGACACTAATGCAACAACTGCAACGAAGGTGAAAAGTTTTTTTGTCTTGTTCTGTTTCTACATGACAGAATGTGACATTTCCATATCTGCTGTATACCCTGGTTTATAATTAATGAATTACATCAACTCAGAAAGGTCAGCATTTACCATGCTGCTCTACTTTCACCTCTTTTTGGTGTAACATGAAAAGTCAATCCCAATCTGGGTGTAAAGAGGATGTAGAAGGTGGTTTTCTTACCTCTACCTGTTGTATGTCAACATACACCAGAAGTGAAGCGAGCTCCAGGTTCTCGCTGTAACCATTCTTCAGAGGGACAGAGCGATATCCTGACAGACAGAGGACAGTTTAGACCAGTGTATGTGTGAAGGCCATGTGTGTAAGTCCATCAGGGATATCAAATGAGCATCCTACCTGAGCGAACTCCTTTCACAGGGAAGGTAGCCTGGGCCAGGAAGTTGGGATCAGAGAACATGTCTTCCTCAAAGACAACAAAGCGTAAAAAGCTGAGCTCTGGTTCATATACTGTGAATGTAATTGTTTCCGCATCCTGTCGATGCGGCCCAAGCCACACGGGGTTCAGCCCGTTATCATCTGTGGAGACAGTTACATCAAAATACTTTGTTACAGACAAGCAGGCAAGAAAAACAACTAACGACTACAGCCCAACCTTTTAAATATCAATCACTTTAATCTTCAGTGAAATACATTTTTCAAATCAGTCTCTGTTCCCTCCCTAAACCCATTCCTTACGACAGACTGTGGTCTTGAACTTGGAGCAGTCATCAGTCTGACCACACAGCTCAATCTCAACAAAAGGGCTGACAATACTGCGACCCGGCTTAGGGAGATGCCTGGCTGCTATCACCTACAAGGAACACATGCAATTACCAAAAATGTAACAGTCCTGTTTTATAGGATAATTCCAGTAAAATTACATGAACTTTCAATTACACAGTACTGTGCAAAAGCCTTCTGAGAAAATTAAGAGTTTCATTCCAGAAGTGTATGTCAATTTGTACAAAATTTGAATACAATGAGTGAATGAAAAGAATAACAGCTGATGTATAATGGAAAACACCTTTTTTCTAATAAGAGGGGTATTAATCATGATGTATAATTAATATTTTTGTTTATGTAAAGCTCACTGCCAATAAGAAAAAATCTTGAAAGTGATCTATAATGTGTTTGTAATGAAACTCATATGTTTGTAATGAAATTCATATGTAAAGCCATTTTTCTGGCCTGTAAGCATTTATTTCTTCAAAAACACTAACACTAGCATAAATAGTAGGAATCTCAGCACTTACAGTTACCATGTGATACCTAGTTCAGCTAGCTGATCCTTCATTAAATGATATCCTGTTTACACTGATAGAATTTAGCAAATCCATTCAGTTCCTAGAGTGCACCAAGAAGCCAGGAACCAAACCAAGCTACATGTATCTGAAGTACAGCTACTCATATGCACCATATAGAATATGCAGGTATGTTCTGAACTATAAAATGTCCCTGTCAGAACAAAGTCTCTAAAATAAAAACTTTTCAGAAGAAAGAAAAAAAACATTCCTAATTTAAAATGGAAGTTACTGTAAAAAGATTGTTTTTAAGTGATTTTGGCCCATATCAGTCCCTTCATCATGAATTTTCACACAGGGTGAAGGGCAGCTCATGGTTTGGCTCTGACAGTGACAATATAATGATTAGATCAGAGGTAAGATAAATCAAAAGTTAACAAAAGTTAAAAAAGGAATGGCACATGTGTTCAAAAACATTGACACTTTTTTATACATTAGTGGTAATAAGTAATATTAATAAGGTAATAAGAGTATTGTCTTACTCGAACAGACAGGGTGAATTTGACGGTGTTGTTATCCTGCTGAGGTTCATAGCTTTCTGAGCGCATGAGCTCAGGCTGCAGAACATAGCCTGTGCCTCCATTCAGACTGAAGAGGGCGCTGTTCAGCTGTGTAAACTTATCTGAGGAGAAGAGAGAGGGTGGAGGACAGAAGTTGGTCTTTCTACACCAGTCTGAGGTTAAGCTTAGGGATTTGTAAGTCTCTCAGTGTGTTTGTTTACTGTGCAATAACAAAATTCTGACTTTAAATATCAACTAAAATTTACCATGTAGATGACTCCACAGTGATTAGTTCATGATTTGCATGATGATGAAGGACATTTATTATTTTCCTACTTTACAGTAAAAAAGGCCTGATGGACACATTCATGCACATGCATATTGAGTCACACAGTAACTGTATATTTTTTAGGTCTTTTTAAGGCTTTGTAATAAGCTATTTTTGAGTCTCTATAAGGCTACGCATGGTGTACTCTCTCAAGTGCAGGCTTTTTAAAAAGAAACTCGGATAACTTAACTATAGAGACAGCACACATTTTGGTTTTTGACAAGTATTTTTAAATTTATTGGAGAAAGATTCATAATTTTCTCTGCTACAAACGTAAACATGAACATTGTTTTCAGCTCATGCAGTTTATGAATAGCTCATCTGAAAGTGGAGCAAGCACAAAAGTGGTCTGAGGACCTAAAATGTTTAGTAAATTGATTCAAACCACAAGTAATTCTTTACAGTACTATGCTGTTTGAACCAGATGAACGTCAAACCTAAATACATACAATTATGTGCGTTATTAGTAAACAGAGGCTGTGCTGAATGCAATTTATTGTTGACCACAAAGCAGAAAAGCTAATATCAGAACAATAAAACTGAAATATATTTTATGTGCATGACATCTATGATGTATTTTTGATTAATATGTGCATAAAAACAGACAGAATAATTACTGTTTTGAATTTATATGAGGAGTATGGACTTTTTTCTTTTTTCAGGAGGCTGTGTAAAGATGATCCTATTAAACTTAAGTCTGGCTAGCTCTTACCGTGAGTGGTATATTGGTATAAATGGTGCTATATTGCAGGCAAGAAGATAGGGATTAAAAATATAAGGTTGCCGAATAAATAAACGATATCTGACTGCTGTCAAAATTCACAGATAACGTTGATATGAGAAAATGAGTACGTGACTAAAAACACATTCTACTTAACCCTGTGTAGCTACATAAAATACCCATATTACACCTTGTTAGTTTGTGCCTTGCTCTCCCCTAAAAATAACATTGATGGTGATGCTCAAAAGTAATGGTAAAGGTGACAGCCCTACGCTTTCCTGTCTCACTCACCAGAGGTTTGAAAGTTGAGTGCCACCATGTGACAGCCGCACATCCACAGTGGATGAGGGTCATAGTTGGAGGAATCTACCCGCTGACCCTTGGGGTAGATGCGGCTAAGTGCCCTGCGGTTATACCTCAGAAAGTCACTCAACTTATTCTTGCTGGGAATTTTATTCTCCACAAAGGACCGGATCTCTTTATAACTAAAATTGTCTGTTAGGAAAAACAAAGACACAAGTTGAGCTCAGTTGAGTTTGGGATTATTTTGAACACATTACTATAGATAGCTGTTCATTTCCTGGTTAAACCACAATCAAGAATGACACACATAGGTTAAAAAAAGGGGTGACAATATCATCATACCAAAACGATCTTTATCTTTGCTGCGCGGCTGACAATATACCACCAAGTCAGACATCTCTTTGGCCACCACATCAGTTTTTTCCAACTTCTTTTGATTTGTTTCCTGCAGAGAAAGGACAAAGGCATGAGATTAGCTATTAAGAATACAGAGTCGTGCTTTCCTTTTGATCTGTCTAGATCAATCTGCCTAAATCGTGGGATCGCAAACCTCACACCTTTTCTGATAAGTCAACTGTTGGTGCTTACAAATAGTTTCTAACATTGTTACCTCAAACTCCCGGTTCTCCTCTCTTTGTGTGATGTCCCAGGCCACCTGATACCATTCATACAGCTCCTCTGTGGTCTCCGTGGCCAAATCGAATGGCATCATGTTCTCTTTACAGTCTTTATTCTGCAATGTTACCACCACGCTCTTGCCATGCTTAGCCGAACGCACTGAGGAGAAACAGCATGGAAAGAATATCAGTTCATTACTGAGCCCAGTAGCTTATATCATACATCTTTCCACAACTTTCCACAGTGCTTCATTGACCACTGTACTGAAAGCATTTTAAACACAAAGTTTTCTTAGTGCAAATTGCTGTATTCCTCGCATCTTTTTAGTGTCATGAAATTGCATTGCATTTTCTTCATCAGCACCAAACGTTACAGACTTACCAACGTTGCACTTGGAAATGTCCACCACACCTTTACACAAGTCACCCAGTGGATTATCTTCATCAGCCTAAAACAGAAACACATTAATGTGTAAGTATACAGTTCAATTATTTTACACAAATATACAGTGGCACATTTCCCATTGTACACTAGTTTAAATTAAACATATGAAGATTGCTCTGCATGTGACTCACAAGGCCTTTGGCCTCAGCTGCAGCATTGTTAACGACCTCTTCCACATAGTTAGCAGGGAAGTAGAGCTGCATTTTCCCACCAAAATCACCTTTCCACCTGTAGGGGTCAGCGGAGTGAGTGAGAGAGAGCAAAAATGAGAGAGAGTCAACCTAAAATCAAAATTTTGTTTTTTAACTTGTTAGTTCAGGTCTCTGGTCATACTAAGCATGATCAATCCCATCATACCACTTAAAAATAATCTTGTATTAATCTTCCATCAATGTAATGACTTTTGTCATCTCTAAAACATCTTCTGATTTTTGTCCTCCTTGTACAAGCAGGTGGGAAAAAATTATATTAACCAATAATATTCAGTTTCTCTTTCCCCTCCCATCCCCCTTCACCAATCATCTACTTTTCAGCTGACTCAAAGACCCTCCCAAATGCCTCCCACATGGTACAGAAGGAAAATCCATTTCCGATTCACATCGACTTTAAAACTTATAGAACATATGACAGCGTGCACAAAAACAGCCATAACGTACGGTATCTCTCATCACAAAGACATTTGGAAGTGTCTCACCATCCGTTGCTCTCTTTGATAACGTTGTGGATCACAGCACCTTTGCAGAAGCTGAGCTCATCTGCCCGCATGGCCCGGTAATCATACAGGGCTTTCACTGTGCACTGAGTCTGCAGAGGAACATATGACGACAAGATTACTAAGACAGAAGAACAAGCTGTATATTTCTACAACACTAAGTCAACACTGTCATTCTGTGTTTTTAAGAGTTGTCTCAAACTGAAGCTGGCTCATTACATCCCAGCTTAAAGACATTTTGTGAATCAGTCTGACAAGGCAAATAAAAGTGGACAAGTGAAACTGCGATGCAGCACAGATGTAAAGGAAAATATAAACTAAATACACTCAGGCATGACACTGCTGTATTAGCTGGTGCTCATTTCCTCTTTAGTGAAGATCCATTTCCTATCTGAGAGACAGAGATAGCAAACAACTGTGTTTCCTTTTTGAGTTGCTGCTAATAATGCAAATGACCTCCAGAAAATGCAAGTGTGGTACATGAATGTGCCTACTAGAGATGGTTCAATTTCATTGGCCTCCACATACTGCGTGCTGTCATAGAGTAAAGCAGATTTACACTCCTGCAATAAAAAAGGAAATGCATTTAACAGAAAGCTACACTTTTAATCCCACACTGGACCAAAATTAAGTTCTTCACTACCAAAACTATACACACAGAAAACATCCAGATACTTTGAACTTACATGTTAGTTGTTACTGAACAGTTTAAAGTAATAACAGAATAATAAATCCTAAGACTGAAACTGATAACTGAAAAATAATGTCAGTATTTAAGGAGATAACTCATCACATTGTCTCTGTCCTAAGACCGTGTACTGTAAATCAGGTTTTGAAACTTGAGATCTTTTCCACATAAGCACTGACCGTGCAGAAGCGCTCCACTAGCTCTGGCGTGACGGGGTAGCGGAGTTTGATTTGGCGATAGAGAGGTTTCTTGCGGAAATAGTTGACCAACTCCACCAGGCTCTCAAACTCGCTGGAGGTGCCCAACACGTACATGGATCCCTCTTTGTGGATCCGACAGTGCTTGACCATGCCTTCACCTCTGCAGCACCACAGAGACCCAACAAAAGAAGTTTTATTCCTCATCTGCTCTCATACCCAAAAGTCATCAAAGCATCTAATTTTTCCACTTGTCAATATACGTAAGAGTACACAAGTAATGGGGCTTCTTCTTTTATTAGAGCCAAGTCAAGAGCTGAAAAATCATTTTAATATTGAAATCATAATTTAAAAAGTGATATATTTTAAAAACACAAGAGCTGCCTTATTTTTCATAGCTTGCATTATAAATAATGTTGTTATTTATCCTAATAACACAGAGCTTGTGAACTGCCTGAAGATGAGTTACGGTACGTGTCCACTTGCAACTTCACCTCACCACATCCCACACCACATTTAATTTCAATACTCTGCCACATCACGCAAGATGGTTTGCGCTGTGGAGTACTCTGCCACACCATGCAGCGAAAAAAAGTAGACTCAACTTTATGCAAATGACCGCAGATGCAGTTGGGCATCAGTAAACTGGTCTTCATCATGAACGCCAAACAATATATAACTTTCTTCAACAGTACACAGAGAAAACATGGTCTCTCTTTCTCTTCTTTCAATATAAGACTGTTTTAGATATTTATTTATATTAGATATTGATTTAGATGTTTTGAAAATACCTTATTTGATTTTATGCAGGTAAGACATTCCTTTGGACTTACATTGTGTGAGCGAAAAGGAAACATTTAGAACATATGGAGCTCATATGTTACTTGCTGAAGTAGCTAGATTGCGAGAAACAATGAGCTACCTTACTGTCTTGCTTGAGTGGACAACTGATGCATTCTGAAAATTTTAAAGGCATAAAAAGCATAAATCTGTATTTTAGTCTCTTTGTGAACCTACGTACAACAGGAAACAGTGTATAAGACTGTTCACTGCTCCACATATGCTCAGTTAGTTTCCTTCCTTTTGACAATGAAATAGAAATGTTCAGAGGGATCCAGCACAGCGGAATGCAGTGCAAAAAACATCCAAGTGTTGTGACATCACAACCACAACTAACAAGCAGTCTTGCACACACTGTTCCGTGTTCAAACCTCAAGCCAGTATGGATTACAAAAGTTGATGTGCTTGTCTTTGTGGCCAAAATTACAGGTCTGGAGCTTAATTTATACAAAATAATCACAATTTAAATGACTATCTTGATATTGGTCTGGAAAAAAATGCAATTCAATATTTTCCCCAAATCACTCAGCCCTAGCAGAGCCTATTGCGTTTGCCAGTCACTGC
The DNA here is from genome assembly GCF_015220715.1 of Pygocentrus nattereri. Taxonomy (NCBI): domain Eukaryota; kingdom Metazoa; phylum Chordata; class Actinopteri; order Characiformes; family Serrasalmidae; genus Pygocentrus; species Pygocentrus nattereri. Next base: position 8,458,018 of record NC_051217.1, on the reverse strand, counting down.
AATAAACGCAATTGAGTCTTCAATGACACTTGTACAAGTAATGAGCACTTTACACTGTGTACTCTTGGCATTTGGGGGAAAAAATGACAAATTTGGCATCATTGCCTATCATCATGTCCAACTCTTCAGATCCTTGATACACTGATAATGAGGAGGAAAAGTGCGTAAGCAAGGGTAAGAGAGCAACACCTGAAGGTGATGGCGTAAGAGTCTGGCTCTTCTCTCTGTCTAATCAGGAACGCTCCATCTCGAGGGATCCTCAGCAGGTGGTCTTCTGCCTCGCCTCGACTCAAGTTACTATAAAACCACCTATGCAGAAGAAAACCACCACTGCTAAAGTCCTACAACACTACAACAATGAACACATTTGAGATCATATTCAAATAAGGTATGTAGGAAGGTATGTTAATAGATTTCCTTGGTATTGTACACATATGTGTGTACACTACCAGGAACTTCTGTAAAATTACAGCGAAACCTAAACAGCAACCTATTGTCTCATATTAAAAGGCATGGTGAGAGATTTTGCTGTGCATATGCATGTCTACTGTAATCACTCACCGCTCAGTAAGGTGCTGATTTGGCCGGGGCACAAAGTCGGTGAGGCGCAAGTTAAAGTCATGGCAGCGGAGAGGGTTTTCTCTGTAGTGGTGGATCAGGGCATACACACTGGGAAAGTGCAGGTTGTCCGTCAAGAAGAACACAATGTGGCCGTCCTCTGAGGCTGAGCGAATCCGGCAGTGCTGAACTCTCCCACTGCGCCTACACAACACAAAAACACACACACACACACACACACATTGTCTAAGATGTTTATCCTCCTGGGTCGCAGGGGGTGCTAGAGCTTATCCCACCAGTCATAGGGCTGAAAGCAGGTAACACCCTGGACAGGTCGCCAGTCCATCACAAGGCAGACACAGAGACATTCACACCTAGAGGCATTTTAGCATCTCCACTTTGCCTGACTGAATGTCTTTGGACTGTGGGAGGCAAATTGGGGCACCTGAAGGAAACCCATGCAGAGACAAGGAGAACATGATACACAGAAAGGACCCTAGTTGCTCCTGCTTTATATGAAATATCTCTGATACAAATACGTACATATCATTTATATAATTCACATCATTCAACAGCATTAACAAGTGCATCTATTTCATTAATCCAGACAACTAACAGGCTCTTGCACTATGGTAACAACCACCATTAAACTACCCAGATCAGGCATGTCTTATTTTACATATGACCTGTTGAATATACAAATAACACCAAACCAAGCACAAACAGTATAAAATTTACATATCTCACACATTTACATGTACTCATAACTGAAGTTAAATAGGACATGTTAAGGAAGTAAGGATAAAGAATGACTGTACACTGTAAAAAAAAAATGTGCAAGGACTGGCTGGTCTAAAGATCTATTAATCCATCCATTAATGCAAAAATTCCTCTTAGATTTGTGAAGCGCCACTAGATCCTTTGGAACTACTGCCACCACAGCATCATTGGACATCTTAATGCATTTGAAGGACTGGCAATTCTGTTATATCAGCAAAGCAGATGTTAGCAGTGGTTAGAATCGGAATGAGTAATGGGGAGAAGGAGGGCCATTCTGTTCACCCAGAGAGAGCTAGTTCAATTATGCACTCTTGACCTCCCGGCCATGAATCAAAATTACAATCACCAAACAATAGAGTCAACGCTCAGACCAACACTCATGAAATTCACTAGCCTAACACATTTTCAAAACAGCACTATGTATGATTGTTGAAACTAGCAGCATTACTGGGTCAGAAGACAAAATTCCGAGGGATCTGAAATACAACTGATTTCCACCAGAGAGGTTGTTAAATTCCCAACACTTACAAAGTAAAGAATTAATTTAAGCCAAAAAAAATGTTTCTCAAGGTATGAAGGAAAAGGAAGATAACAGAACTGTCATACCAGAAAGAGAGGGTGCAGTCAGTAACGAAGGTGTCACTTTCTCGCACCAAAAAGGTTCCGTCTTTGCCTCCAGACTCAGTGCAGAACTCCTGCAGCAGCCTCTCTGCCGTCTGCCTGCCTTCAGACAATCGTCCATGAAACCAGGGCTCAGATTGGTGCAGGTCTGTACAGCCCTGAGCCTGATCAGGAAAAGAAATGGGTCATTTTGGTTCCACAAGTGACATTACACACACCCCATCGGCGACTGTTTTTAAATCCAAGCTCAAAACACAGTTTTATTGGCTAGCATTCATCAGCTGTGATGTATGCATGTTTTGTGTGTGAAAGTAATGGCCACAGGGTGGAAATCTTCTTGTATTTTATTGTAAAGAATTTTGGCTTTAAATGTGGTAAATAAATACAATTTACAATTGACAAATTTTACAAGATGTAAGGTGAAACTCACTAATTGTCTTAAGCTATTTTTTTCCTTTAAACCTCTTAAGGTCACCATGGCATTACAATGGAGAAATTATGTCAAAATGCAGATTCTAAACATTCAGTTGTCACCAAATTTGTGTTTGTAAGCAGAAGAGGAGGTATTTGTATTATGATTTGAATTTGATAAAATGCTATTGTTTTGCAAACATCCACTACATTTCTGCAAAGTTTTTTTTTTCTTTCTTTTAACACCAGTCTCAGTCACAGCAGGCTTAATCCTGCTGATAGTATATGAATGTAGGTCATTATTTAACCATTTAATTAATCATGTCATTACAGATTACACATAAATAATTATGTAATGTAAATCAAATGTATAAATGTTTTAAAAAAGCCAGCAATAGAGAACCACTGTAGTGTCCAGGTGCCATACCTTCCCAAGCTCATCTTCTGGCTCATTCTCCTCTGCATAGTACAGCTTGTTTCCTGAGACCACGCAGTAGTGCTTATACCAGCGCTAAACACACATACATACATCAGAAACACATTTATCAGTAAAACAGCTACAATAACTAACACTGCACAAATGTATACAGGGCTACACCTACACAGCTCAATTTATTTCTTCAGGGGTTCATTTAACACTGGCAATTTTTCTGTAAAACTACAGAGGTGGCATGAAAAAAACCGATGTACCTCATCTATGGGGTCCCAGATGAAAAGCTCTCCCTGCTTATCCCCCTTACGCAGGTTTTTTTGGCCAAAGCTCTCACCAATATTCAATTTTTTGTGCTGTTTGGAAAAAAGGAGCAGATAGGCACAAATTAGCATGGTTGCACCCCAGCCTGTGACTTCACAATACAACCTCTATCCATACATCAGATAAATACTGCAAATTATATTTTATTCTGTCAAATGTAAAATAATACAGTTAATTTATGACTTATGTGCCTCCTGACAACATTAATCTCCATGTTTCTTCATTTAGAAGAAACGCAAAGTATTAAATCTCCAGTTCATGCCAATAAACAAAGAAGGCTACCATGTCCACTGGTCTGCAGAGATTAAAAATCAATAATCATAAAATAGTTGATTTGCATTCTGAACCAGTGACTGAAATTTACACTAAAACTACTTTCATTACATAAAGAATGGTCATTGCTATCTACATAATCAGATACACAGGACTGCTGAAACAGATCTACATTTGAACACATACTATCTTATCAGTATATCCGACCAGGCATTTAGTGCCCACCTTGATGATGATCTTGCCCTTGAGTTGATTGGGAGAGGGCAGCTGCTCGGCTTCCAGCTCCACAGGCTCAGTGAGGAGCTTGTCCTGGAACACTTCTCTGAACACCAGTGCCATCAGCTTCTGCTGCTTCACATCGCAGTGCTCCTCTATAGACAGCACTAGAGGGTACCTAGCCATAGCAGCAACACCCAGTAAACGTCTACACCTCTTTAAAATAAACTTACGTAAGTTTTAAATACAAACTGAAAATGTCGAATTTAAATAAACTGCATTTCATGTTTAGGTAACAAAGTCTGTACATGCTGTCAATTTGATCGAAATGGAAATTGGTGGCATACATAAACGTAGTTTATATGATTTGTATATGACTGCTAGCTTGATGTACTTTTCACAAAGATTCTGACTTTCACCAGTGTCTTCTTATTTGGGATTTGATCTTAGGTAAGAACAGAATCTACACACAATCAACAGCACAAAGATGTGAACTATTGTGTGCTTTAAGAACACATCATTAACCTGATGTGGACTTATTTTTAGGACCTTTCTCAAGTACAAATTTAAGGAAAAACTTAGGAAAATACTGGTGAATGAGGCCCAATGTTATTAATTTACCCACTTAAGCCAATGTCGCTGACAAAAAGGGCTATAACTAACACTGCAGTTCTTGCCATTTAAAAACTGCCCTCTTCCAAATTGTGATTTTGATATAAAACCAATTAATATTTCATCCCTACTATGCAGATTATCTAAACCATTTTTTCCTCAACAATGTTTGCTCAAACCTATCAATTATTCAACTCTACCAGGTGTTCAATGTTCTTAATGGCTTGGTTCAAGAGTGCTAGGAGCTAGCACAGAGCAATGTGAGCCCTGAGGACTGGGTTAAGAAACACTGTACTAAATCATATTCTTAAACCACAGAAAAGCAAATGTTCTGCAAATGTGTTAGTGTGTGGTTGAAAAACTCACTCAGATGCTACAAAGGCATGGTCATTGATGGCCTTCACCACATCTCTAAACTTGATCTTGGTTGTCCTTGTCCAGCCATGGTATATAATGGGCTCATCTGACGGGCCACCCCAGCAGTCCACTGCATCACCATTAAGCAAAGCAAAGAGCAGCTCTAAATTGCCATGCAGTTTTATACAGGGCCATATAGCACTACATAGTAACAGTGTACAGTTAATTATCGTCACTGTTATGAGAAAGCCTTGTATTTCTGTAATAGTAACTCTAAAGAACCCATATCATGGAAAACATTTTTTGTAAAAAAAAAGTTCCTTTAAGCTTTAACAAAGTTTACATACTACTTTTAACTCCTGTATTTATAGAGTCCATAGAGTCCATATAGCTGAAAAAACATAAATCATAAATTTACTGTCTTTGAGATAACATAGAAGTCAGCGCATTCACATGCACTAAACAAAAATATAAATGTATATACAAACAACTTTTTAAAAGAGTTTACTGAAACCCTGCAAAAAAAACAGGGTGGGTCATGAAACAGAATTCCCACATCAGTATCTGGTGTTACCACCACTTGCTTGTAGCAGTGCAGCACATTTCTAGACAAAATCATGTGTTCTTTTCAACAAACTGCTGCAAAATGGGAGCAAAAATAAAAATGTTCCATTCATATTTTTGTTTAGTATATATCAACCTATTCAGCCTACAACAATTTAGCCTTGCCTACTAATGCTGTAGCTATAAGGGGTGTTTCAGCCACTCTTACGAATAATGCACAATACAGGGCAGCCAATCCTAACAGGATTACAATATGGGCCCTTTAAAGCTGAAGGAAGATGTTGTCATTAATGTAACTTATTGTTGGCTGTTCTTTCATTATTTTTCTGTTCTTTTACATTTACGGCATTTGGCTGACGCTCTTATCCAGAGCAACTTACAATTTGATCATTTTACATAGGTAGGCCAAGGCAGTGTTAGGAGTCTTGCCCAAGGACTCTTATTGGTATAGTGTAGGGTGTTTGCCCAGGTGGGGATTGAACCCCAGTCTACAGTGTAGAAGGCAGAGGTGTTAACCACTACACTGTCCAACTACTGCTGTCCACCACTTTACATGATTCAAATCATGTAAAACATATGATGTTTTCAAAAGGTGCAAAGAATTAAAAAAATCTAAAAAGTCTAAAATCAGAGCTACAAGGTTTTCTTATGATAGTGTCATTATAAAAAGCCACTGTAGAAAAAGCTATGAAACAGGATATCTGAGAACTGAGGTCACTAACACTCAATACAACGGCAGCCAAGTCTCAAGCAGCGAACATAGGCCTCTGTGGACGACTCACTGCGCAACTGGTCACCAGTCAGATAGCTGCGAAGAAAAGTGCACATCACACAAAGTCACAGGAAGTGCATAATAAAAGGAAGGCAGTGAGTGTGAGTGTGAGTGTGGTGTGTGAACTCGCAGTGAGGCCATACTGACGTGTTGTGAGAAGAGTTGATCCAGTAGTGAGACAGAGGGTTATTCATGTCCAGGCTGGACACCCCTGAGTACTTCTCATCCCAAATGGAGTTCTCTTTGGAGAAGAGAAAGTTGAGGAACTAGGAAGAAAAAGGTATTAGTATGCATTGATGTAGGTTCATGTAACAGAATCACAGTGAAGCAACTCCTGTACCTCGCCAACTGTGAACTCTGGGTCATTGGTCTTCCTCATGTTGTCGTCGATGAAGGTGGTCATCAGCTCTCGCACCTGATTCGTGTTGTTGGCCCAAACCTCCTGCGGAAGACGTGTATTACATTTACATTTTTTTTTTTTACTTTTATAATATAAGCCCATTTATATAACGCATCTGATAAGATTAAAAGTGTGAAGTAAAGCATGACGCTTGACTACTCAAATTCCAGTTGCCCGTTGTGATGTAGTCAGTTGGCTACAGTTCACATGTTGGCAGAACAACTAAATAAACTGGAATTAGCCAGAAACTAACATCATACAATTAAGCAAAAAAAGATGGGCTGCGAAATGCCAAACAGATTGGCTGGAACAATAACGACATTCAGATTAATCTGGCAAGCACTGAAAAACCTAACCTGAAACTGATTTTGTCAACGGAATTGCCAATATTAAAGCTCATTTGATACAAAATTTGGGCGTTTTTGCTGTACTTTTTTCTCATTTTACAGAACATGAATAAAGCAATAACAGTATGACTTACATGAATACTAGTCATACACTATGAATATTAAATAAGTCAAATTAAGAATGACTGCATTTTAGAAGCATGGATGGATGAATGGACAGATCAATATAAAGGTATTTACAGAAAGATATAAATCTTACTTTCTGCTGATAGAGAAGGAATCTTTGGAAGTCATACAGGAGAACTGCTGAGGAATCTGGCTTATCTGAGTTACTACAGGAACAAACACATAACAGTCACATTATAATCAGAGAAGGGACCATTCTAAAAGTCTAAGAAAAAGCTATTGCTCCTTAATGTACAGCTTGCGCTAGAAACACTATAAAAATTCTTTTTATAGCTTAAGGTACAGCAGATTTATGTAAAATGGGTACATTCTTGTCAAAAATTTTAAAATGGCAGATTTTGCAGTAATTAGCTGTTATTTGCAAAACACATAGGAAAAATGGCCAGTATTTCATACAGTTTTGAACAGGGAAGATCTTCACAACATTTCTTGTGGTTTTTAGTCTTTGCTTTAATGTTATTCTTATCTCATGGTATAGGTTTGCATGCATTTCATATTTCCACTATGATGGTGCTTTGTGTTTAAGATAACTGGTTCATGCTGCAGTGTTGTATTGAAAGAAACATTGAGTTAAAGTCAGCAGTGTCATGTAACCAATAATGTTTTGCATATAATGCATGCTTGTAAAGAGCTTAATTAATTAGAGTGTACTTAATAGTACAATCTCACTGTTGGCATTAAATATCTAGAACTAGCTGAGATTCAACAATACATAAAATGTCCATAAGCTTCTGTCAGTAGTAAGGCATGTAATTACAGTATAACTATAAAAAAAGGAATTACAATACAGTGTAACAGTGCTGCATACAAATGATACTATACTGTAAAATAACAAAACAGTTAACTTCTGTAAATATACAGTTATAACCCTATATTTGGATTACAGTAATATGATATAATTATGAATATCAGCATCAATACTGTAAATAAACAGCACTATACTATTTAAACAGCTTCCAGGTAATTACTGTAATTTCACAGGTACTTTTTTACAGTACAGTTATGGGACAGCAATCATTGGTAAAGGAAATCAGGAGTGATATCTCACCCCATGATGAAGGCACAGGACTCCTTTTTAAACTCATCCAGTATCTAAAATAACATACAATGCACATGCACAAATCAGTAAAAGAATTACAGTATATAAACCTGAATGCCTCAAGATGAATGTCTTTTTACATATAAGTGTCATACTCACCGTCCTCTGGTTTTCAAATATCAAATCATTATAGAATTTGTGAAACTGCTCAAAGTCGAGAACATCTTTCTTCCCTCCAACAGCCTGAAATCAAGATGCAGACTTAAAGTAGAATGACAATCACCTACATTTGTCATCAACCTTTTCTTTGTAAGCCGATTGAACAATGGTGGACGGAGGATATTGCACATTAATTATGCTATACAGCTTAACATGCTTCCTACCACCATTTTTTCCTTGAGAAATCTCCCTCCAGGCACTTTAAAGTTGATCTGAGGCAACAAAGACTTGATCTCCTTCAAAGTGATGCTATAGACAGGGCAGACACAGATAGACTATGCTTCAACATATTATTTAAAAAATGTTTTAAGAGAATAACAGTAGCAACTTCTTGCAGACACATGAAAAATATAGAAACCATATATTTATATAGAAATTTAGTGGAAGATGATAGGGTTGTAAAGTAGAATCTTGCCTGTTCTTCTTTGTCTGATCAACAGAGTACATCTGCTTTCTCAGCCAACTATGGAGAAGAAGAAAAAAAAATATATGAAACTGGAAGACAGAGGCAGAAGGAAGGAGAATGTGTGTGTGTATGTGTGTGTGTGTGTGAGTGTACCTCTCTATAATCTCTGGAGTATGAGCATACATTGTCTCTTGTCTGAGTAGCTCCAGCCCTGTTAGCCATTTCTCTGCGTCTTCTGCTGAGTCAGCTACAAAACAGCACATACAGTCCTATTCAGATTCAGACCAATTCTGCCGTGCCCAATGTACATTTAATTATTAATAATAAAAGGGGGAGATCACAAGGAAGGAAAAGACAGGAAAGCTGTCACACAAAAATCATATAACTATATTTGAAAAAGCCAGCTGAACATTTCACAATGAATGGTCAAAATTACTTGGAAAAATCTTGGTAGGTTAACATACATTCACATTAATAACATCAATAAGAAGGTTTTAATATCACAGAAACTAAAATGCTTTGGTCTTTCCAGCATACCCATATTTTTAAAAAGTGGCATACATATTTACAGCTGACTCGTATTGCTCTTGATTCAAAACCTCAAAAATGGCGTAGTGCACAGTACACTGGTTATACACTAACCTCCCAGGCTCAGTGTGTTAAGGACAAACTGGTTGCCGTAGAATATTGTGAAGCATGTGTTGTCTGGATGCTTGTCCTTGCTCTCCTTAAATCTCTCAAAGTCTTTGGAGTTTTTTCCTGAACGGACCTCCCGGATCTCAAAAAGTTCCACTACAAAATAAGGATCAGGTTAATTATTTTCTGACTGGAGTTCAAGGAAAAATAAGCACACAAGCACACTGACTGAAACAAAAGACAAGCCTGACAAATACATTCATATCATAAACAAATGATACTCAAAACATTTTACATTAAACATTTAAGGTAATTATTTTAAACAGTTTTTAGCTTAAACATATATTTACATTGCAGCAAACAGAATGTGAACTGTGAGCATCTGTTGGGTTGAGGCTAAATACATGCAAACAAAAACAAGCAGAAAACATATTTACTTAGACACATCTTGGGTCTTATGAAAATTACAGCTGTTCCAACTTCTGACTAGGGCTATAACACCTTTATAGGGCAGTGTTGAGTCATATTTCTTTTTTGGGACCGGAGCTGTTTCTGCCATGAGTTTGGAGCTATTATGTATTGACAGCTAGAAAGCAAGATAGCTAGTCAGTTTGTTTGGCCATTTTTGGCTTGTACTTTAATAGTTGCATGAAATGAACAAAACAGCATAAAATGTTAATCGCATTTATTTATATGGCAATTCGTCTTCAGCTAACTTTTCACAATTGTGAAAGCAAATAAATAAGCCAGATACAGGCTACTAATAGTCCCACAAATTATAGAGCCCAACAATAACAGAGCCCAACCAAAAGAAACTCGAGACTGAAACAGTCAGGTGCAAAATCTGAGAACTGTTGCACACTATGCACTCTTAAAAACAAGGTTCTTCAAGAGTTCTTTAGCAAGAATAATGGTTCTATATTGAACCATGGACACTGAACTATGGTTCTTCTGATTGATGGAGAATGTGTTGTACATGGTTCTACATAGAACCTTTTTGAAAATGGTTCTACATAGCACCAAAAAATGTTCTGCTATTGTTACTACGTCAAGTTTTTAATAATAGAAGAACCCTTTGTGGTGCTATATAGAACCATACATTATACCTTCTCCATCAATCAGAAGAATGATTTCACAATGCAAAGAACCACTTCAGAATGCAGATGGTTCTTTGAGTGTAAAAGTCTATATAGAACCTTTGTCTCTACTACAGAACCTGAAAAAACATCTTTTTTAAGAGTATGGACAAAAAACACAACAGGGACAGGCTTAAAAAAGCAACAGAAGACATGGTCAATTATGGGGGGCAAGTGAGGTGGGTAGAGAAAAATGTGAAGTAAGACAAAAAGTGAGAGAGAAGAAAAGAGTGCAATGTAAGGCGTGAAATTTGAGATAAAGGTGTAACAAGACAGTGTGCAGCAACACTACACCATCCACTCTCAGCAACATTCATTCTAAACTAAGGGCTGCTTCCCAAACATGTAATACACTGTCTCAAAAAAGAACCTACTATTAGTCGACAGGACATCCTACATCATTTCTGTTTTTACAGATGACTCACCTCTTTCTCTCTTAGTATGCTAAGATGATGATAAGAAACAAAGGAAAGTTTAATGAAAAATAATAATAATACTCATCATTATAGGGGTAACTAAACTTGTTCTTTTAAAAAACAAGCATTTATGTTGAGATTAATTATAGGTTTATGTTATATTAATTGTTATATGAATTGTGTGGCCAATGTTTTGCCTAGAACTGAAAACACTGGCTAAGGCAACTAGGGATGCGCTGACATGGGAATTCTGAGATGATGCAGATATCCAACACTTTCTGGGTACATACATGCTGGCGCTGATATGAAAACACTTATAAAATGCAGAAATTAGAACTACATTTACCTGAATTAGCCTTAGATATCTAACATTTATTTGTAAAGGGTCACAAATACAGTCAATGTAGATATTATAGCGTAGTAGACCAGCTCTGCTTAAACATTATACTCTTCTTCAATAAATATGTCTTAAGTATTGGTTTGAAATATTGGTGAAATCTAAACATCTGTACAAGTCATACAATCACATTGTGTTTTCTTTGATATTCTTTACTTAAGTCCCCACCAAAGTTAAATAAGGAGTCAGACTAATTGAATTTAGACTTTTACTCACACACTCCATCAATCTTGTCGGCAGTGCGTGTCCAGGCCACCTGTCTGGTCTCCATAATAACCTGTACAGTGAGTCTCTCCATCTTCTGCCTATATACTGTCATCACAACGCCCATCTCCAAGTCTCGCTTTATGAGACTCCTCTTATACTCCGTCAGGTCTCCGTGTCGACCTGCCATCTCTGCTTCTGGTCACACACTGAAACCAACATACACAGGTATGGGTTCAAAGGCACACTGGTGTAAAGACATTTAAGACATGCGTTGTACTCTCTAAAGCATTTTGATGTAAGATTAGTGGCTTTACTAGTGGCCTTCAAACTGCTGATGCAAGACAGAGGGTTTCAGTTTCTCACACTGTCATTTCTAAAATTCAGGATTTTATTGCCATCACAAAATGTCACTAAGAAAATGTAAGCACACAGTTTTCAGGTTAGATTACACAACACATTCCATTTCCTTAGGGTGCTGTTAACATTGACATTCATGAAGCAAAGAATGATTCATCAAAAATGTGGCTTAACATGGTGCTATTAATGGTCATGATTAAACCAATGCATGAAGATACTGTACCCACGTTTTTCTACAGAAGAATATTAATAGAAGACATCTGAGTTTGGGGACTTAATTAAACAGTACTCCTTTTTACACTGAAAAGAGATAGATGTCTGTTTTTCCTAATGCTTTACCAATGGCATGCAAAACAGAAGGTGACACTGTTCCTACAGTAGCTAGTATTTGCATTGCAAATGAAAGAGAAGAGCAAATCATGGAGGGACTGACCCAGAGAGTTGGAAGATTAGAATCCTTCAGTTTTAGTAAAGCATTAACCCAGTGATCTCAATGTTGCACCAGTAGAAAACTTTGTACTCTGCCTGCCGAGGACAGAGAGAAACAGAGAGAGAGAGAGAGAGAGAGAGAGGGAGAGAGAGAGGGAGAGAGAGAGAGAGAGAGAGAGAGAGAGAGAGGGAGAGAGAGAGAGAGAGAGAGAGAGAGGGGGAGAGAGAGAGAGAGAGAGGGAGAGAGAGAGGGAGAGAGAGAGAGAGAGAGAGAGAGAGAGAGAGAGAGAGAGAGAGAGAGAGAGAGAGAGAGAGAGAGAGAGAGACTGAGTAAATGTGTCTGTATATAGAAACAGTACATACTTTACATAGATACAGTACATAGTGTAATGAGACAAGCAGAACATACAGCAATAATGTTTAACAATAATCTTTATTTACAGAGCACTTTTTATGCCAGTGGCAGCTCAAAGTGCTTTACAGACAGCTGATAAAACTTACCAGTAACAGAAGAAATTATGAGCATTAATTTAAAATCACATATGAGAATGACACAAAATAAAAAGATAAATACCAAGGAAGAAAGAAATGAAAGGAACAGACAGAAGGAACTTAGAAAGAAGAAGAAAAAAACCAAACAAATAAACAAACAAAAAGAGGAAAAAAATCAACCTGACAAGATCAATTTTAGGCCCACTATAATCTACCTTTCTGTCCTTGTACATGAACGGCTGGTTTCTCTGACATATATTAAGCCTTATGTTGGACTACATTGCACTGTCAGTGATGATCCACCATTGAGAATTCTCTGCCGAATAGCCTTAGTCTTAATCTGGGTCAAACCCATCTGAACTAATCCAGCTAAATTAACAGGCCACAGCATACCCTACATTCTTAACCTTCACACACACCACCGCAGAGGAACAGCTCAAAATAACGGCTTCTGTGTACAAGCTTTTCAAAAATCTCCATCATCATCTCTACTCAGTCTATACTGCCCTATGAAAAAGTCCCCTGACCCGTCCTATCCTGCATTCAGTACAGTTCATCCAGGCTGACCTACATACAGTCTACGAAAAGCCGCTCTTCCCCTTTCACAAACTCTCCTGTCCTCTCAAACACTTCAGCAGTTTAAACTTACCCGCGTCTGAGGAAAAACTCGCTCACATCGAAATACAGTCCTTCTGAAACGAGGGAATTCACATTTTAATAGGGAGAAGAGTGGAGAAAACAGCCTGTTAGAGATGATAAACGACCAGCTCAGTTACAAAGTGGTCAGTTCCTCTATTCTCTATACACAAGGAAGTAAAGCGAACCTTATAAGAATAGCCTTCATAAAAAGACACGGAAGTAAAGATGCTATCAATGCAAAGTCCCCAAGGAAGCCACGGCGCTGTGGGTCTCACACTTTCATATTCTCACACAAAGTTCGCTCAGAAACAGAAAAGGTGCCTGGAGAGAGAACAATGCAGTCTCAACTCGTCAGCTTGTTGTGCGAATTGTTCCGTTCCACCTTAAATGGTGCAGCAGGTGCATTCCCATAACGGTGATAAATAAACGGTTAGATTCTGTGCTCTCAGGCGCCAGTGTGCAACCATTTAAGGTGGAACGGGACAATTAGAATAAGAAGATAACCCTCGTGCGATATTCTCTCTCTCTCTCTCTCTCTCAGAATCGCTTCCCGGCTTCCTGCACTCTGTTTGAAGCCTCTGAGGGCAACAACTAAACCACCACGAACAGCCGACGTGAAAATGAAAGCACCTGTTGGCTTGCCCGCTGCTTCACCGAGACGTCTGTCCAAAAATTACCAAACAAGCAGCAAAGGACTAGTGAGAATAGCCTCCGCGCTTTCTGACAAGAAAATGCTGGCAGAAAACGGGAGCTTGTAGCAAAAAACCCGCACTGAAAGTGAGGTGACACAATGTAAATTTCGAGTCAGTATGGAAACTCATGATTTACATATCTAACGTCACTTTCCCCATGATTTGCATTCTCTAAGTGAAGCAAGATGAGCCAGAAGAAAGGAGAGAGGGCTGTGTGAACGACAGACATAGGCAAAATAAATAAATAAATAAGTCCCGCATTGTGGCCCCCTAAATGTGGCTGGAAACTTTGTCACGTTCGGATGTGGGTGGTGACATTTCAAAGCACTTAGATATGAATCAACTCTAACCAGTAAACAATTGTGCAGCAAACAATGTAAATACATGCCCCGCTGACACCTGATCAGGAAAAAAAAAACACTTGAATTCATCAGATCATTTCTCTTTTAATCAATAAAACACTTCTTCACACGGAAATTGTAACACTGCTTTGTAGAAGTATGCGTTTAAATACTTTTGAATATCTATATCCATTAAAGAGTGCAATCTTTTTACATGTTTATCATTAGTCAGTAACTTCTCAGTACGTCACAATTTCTTAGAAAGTCTTCCACAGATCCTATAGTGCTTCACACAGTAGGAATCCAGCTCCACTCATCTGTAGATCAACATGACACCTTCACCCATGCCTAAGTAGTACAGTTGAATTGAGTTTTGCACTTTTTCTGGAACATGGTCACACATCACTTGATTAAATTTTGCAAAAAGACCAAAAAAAAAAAAAAAAAAAGACCCCATGTTTTCTGACCACTAAAATGTCCATTTAAAAGCAGCAGTGCAGGTTTGTTATCCTTTCTGTGTTGAAAGAATTCATCCATTCTCTGGACTGTTCATCCTCTTCTTCTCATCCCTCATCGTCGTCTGGCTCTCTGAGGCCTTGGCTGTACAGAGTTTTTCCAGTCATCTCCATAATGGCCTGCACCTCAGGATCCATATCCAGAACGCTCCTCTTATTCTCATCCTGTAAACCAATTGCCCAAACACAAAACACTGAAGTTATTCTCCTGCACAGCACAGCATAACAGTTTTATCCTAGCTGAAACACTGTCTAGGAAAGGGAAAAGCAAGCAGACATAGAATGATAATACAGGACTCAACAGACAGATCGGAGTAAGGAAACTATTCTAAACATGTAATAATGCAGATGTATTACTGACCTGTTCCTGTTCCTCAGGGGGCAGACCAACCCCCCACACCTCTACTGTGTCTACTGTGAAGTCCTCATCTCCTGAGAGCTGAGGGCTACCATACGTGGTGCAGCGTGGTCGAGCCCGACTGTGACCACGACCAAAATCATAGTCCAGCCACAGGCCAAAGTAGCCGTGTTGTCCACCCATACCCTAAAACAAACAATGAGGAAAATGTATTCAGAGCAGAACAATGTCTCTAGTGCCCATTTTATATTTATTAGTTTAACATACTGGAAGAAAATAAAGTATAAGGCCAAAATGTATGTTTATTTTTTTCCCCCATTATGCTAAATTCACCAAATAAACAGTAACTGTGCATTAAAATGAGAAAAAGTGTGTTCTCTGTAGAGGATGTGCTAACTTGTTTTTACTTTTAGAAAATGAACAAAACATAATTCGACCAGGGGCACTCAATGTTTGCATACAACTGTACATTATTACTGAATAAAATAACCAGTGTTATTAAGTTGTTATAAAATAAAACAACAATTATTAATATGTCAAGTGATTCCAAACACTCAAACCATGGTATATGGCTGATTAGTAGCTACCCATCAAATGCTTTAGAATGAACAATGACAAACTGCCTCACCAGACCGTTCGGCATGGTCTGCTGGCCCTGGTTCAGGTACATGTAGTGCTGGTTGTAGCCTGTGCTTGTGAATATATGCATAGATGGGAACACAGAGAAGAGGAAGCACCTGGAGTCACCTGGTCAAAAGAAATCAGCATGGCCCACTTATACAGTAAAAACACAGTGATTACAATACTTTTGACTGTTCTGTTCCCTTTACTCACCCTGAAATTGAGGTTTGATCTCCCAGCTGTGAGAAATAAAGCCACCAAATATGTGACCCTTAGTGTCTTTCACCAGTAAGACAGTGGGGCCTCCGCTTTTGCAGTTGCCAACCAGGCGAGTAAAGCTTTCCCCGTGTATATTTGTGGAGAACAGCAACCTCCACTGAGCTCCGTATCCTGCAGGCATCTGAGGGCTCAGGAACATAAGAAGAGGTAGATCCAGCAAACAGCGGAGCTCACTCCATGGAGCGTCTCGACACTGGGGCAAGAGAATGGGCAATGGACATGAGGTCAGCCCAACCTCGAGACCCTCACCAATTAGGAGCTCCAGGAATGTGGCCACTCCCGAGACTCGGAAAAGCCAGTCCTCTAGACAGGCAACATCACATGTGTTCTGAGCTATAGAGGAAAAAGAGAGCCTTAGTCAGATACTTATAGATATGTTTTGAAGAATTAATGACTTCCAATATTCATAAATGTATCAATTTGAGGTTTGTCTATGAGGATAAAGCTGACAGGTCCTAAATCATCACTCCTATTCTGAGAAACTTTATACAGGACCACTGCGGCACAAGTGTAACATTTTAACTCAAAAATCTAATGCATCCAAGGGACACCACCAACCTGAAGGTTTTAACTCTGAGCTCAACTGCTCAGCCAGCAGCTTCACTCCCTGGTCACCATCACCCATGCGATCTGGTCGCCAGCCTCTAAGTCGCCCCCTATGTATGAGAATCTGCACCACAGCTGCAATCAAGTCTTCCAAGAACTGTAGAAAAAAAAATACTTTTAAGTCAAAATGAAATGTTCCCAAGACATCAAAATATCAAGAATTCAATCACATAACTAACTATAAACTAAATATGCTACATCTGGTTTTATGCAGGCCATTTCCAAAACATTAGAACTTTTTTTATGCTTTTTTCTCAGCTTATTTTAAATGAAGTATAATACACTAAGCTTTTTCAATGTTCTAAAGTTCCATCATTAGTGTTCAAAATCAGAGGCAAGCTATTGCTTTCCTCCACAGTGTAGGAACATAACAATAAGTACCTGACTCTGCTGCCTGAGCAAAGATTTGCCTGAAAGTCTGACTGGTACATTGCTCTGTCCTTCTACTAGGGCACAGACAGAACATCTGTGATTTGAATCAGAGGCTGTGACTGACCAGATGAGAGCCACTCAGGGCCAAGAGGAAAACATTTTGAAGTGTTAAATCATATATACCCCTCTAATCTGATCAGGGGAAGCAGTTCCCTTTGTCCCATGTGCCATTGCCATGACAAGTGGTGCCC
The DNA here is from genome assembly GCF_015220715.1 of Pygocentrus nattereri. Lineage (NCBI taxonomy): Eukaryota > Metazoa > Chordata > Actinopteri > Characiformes > Serrasalmidae > Pygocentrus > Pygocentrus nattereri. The sequence goes on along the minus strand of NC_051217.1, from coordinate 8,440,759 downwards.
GCTCCTCTGCTGTTCCCCGAAGAGCATCTGCCAGGAAGATCACCAGCTGCTCTCGACTTGCCCCACCACCAGGAGGCAGTGACACTCCGGGGTCAACACTACACATTCCTTCAAAGACTCTCCTAATCATCACGTCTGAGACCATTTTACCCATGGTTACCTGTGAAACATGAAATAGTTGTCAAGCATTAACCCAGAATGCGTGTAGCCTGTAGTATTCTATTAGTGATGGACAAAAGTCAAATGGTAATCAGCAAAGCCATAATGACACAACGTACTCTGGACAATGTTTTTATGATAGACAATGAGAAGTATATCCACAGTATAATCCATATTATTATATAAAATAGTGGTATTCCTGTTGCCAAAGATTTGTAAATATTTTTCTATTTTGCTATTTATTCCTGTATATTATGCAATGTATGCCATTAAACATATTACGTCCTTTCTGTAAATATTTGTTTGTAATTTTACTTTGTTATGATCCCTCTGGTGTAATTTCAAGTCATTCCTTGTTCAACGTTTGGGATTAAGATCCTTTTTGGTGTCGACCACAATGAGGTTTCACTTCTTTACAATTCTCAACAGTTTTTATGTGTGAATTATGTGAATATGCTTCTTTAGAACATATTATTTTTATGCCTATACATCCAGACACATCACATTGATTAAAAGGCTCTACTGAATGCACAGAACATATATGAATGTAATATTTCGAAGTGAATTTGAACATATTTTACTTTCAATCGAGCCGTCTCTTCGCACTGAATATCCGTTCCTGACACTATTAGCCTGTGAGGTCACATCACGTGAGCACGTGGGTTTCGAAACATCAGACAGATCGTATTCATTCATTTTGCTCGAACGGCTCAGTTTGAGCATCTCTAAAGGAAACGGAGTGCGAATCGCTGAATGAGATCTGCTTTGCTATCTGCGTGCCTTGATTTCGCCTGGTCTGTTGGCCATGGGGACCCAAATAATGCAAGAAAAGCAGACACGAAAGAAAGTTTAATTGAACTATTTGGACACAGCCATTTACTGTATTGCTGTGTTGACAACTACTGATCCCAACCTTGAGCGTGTCCAAGAGCAAAACCTTCCCTGCGGGATTTTTTCCCGAACTAGCAGAGGAGCAAGAGGAGCTCGCACTCTGGAGTCTGTCAAAGACCCCTTCGATAACGGGTCTCTCATGTGGGCGAAAGCGGACCAGCCGTTTGTGCACTACGGCACTCTCTGCATTTCCCATCGCTCTGGAGTAAAAAGAGAAACAACGACAAACAGCTGCAGCATGAACAGCATTTAGCTACAGCAAATAATATAACCCAGCTAACGCCAGCGCACAGCCGCATTATCACTGGAGATCAACTGAGCCAAACGATCGGATATAAAAAGATTTGATACCTGTGCGGCCTGAAACAGAGCGGTGGAAACTGTGAAACATATGTCAGCTAATATCACGGTCACTAAAGCTGAAGCTACAAGAAGTCCTGAGCAAAAACTACACCTGCATTGTGTAAACACACAGTCTCTTCCGGAACCGAGTGATGCGTCATCACCCGGAGACCAATAAGAACAGGGAGAGATTTGAGACGCACTCTGATTGGCTAGACAGCGTCCAATACATTACATCATTGCTTTCGGAGGCAATGATCGATCCCTAAATGTACCGCGCGTGCAAGTCACATTACATAATTTATGTGCATTCCAAATATGTCAATGTCATTCATTCATATGTGGACACCTGTTCATCCAATGCTTATTCCAAAAGAAGAAGGGGGGCAGTCGTGGGCTGGAGGTTAGGGAACTAACCCTGTGGCTAGTTCCGGAAGGTTGCGGGTTCGATCCCCAGTGCAACAGTCCGTGATTGAGGTGTCCTTGAGCAAGACACCTAACCCCCAACTGCTCCCTGGCCGCCGTGGATAGAGCTGCCCACCACTCTGGGCAAGTATGCTCACTGCCCACTAGTGTGTATGTGGTGTTTCACTTCACGGATGGGTTAAATGCAGAGGTGGAATTTCCCCATTTGTGGGATTAAAAAAGTATCACTTAAAATTAAAAAGGAGTTTGCCCCCCTCTGCACCAGTAACTGTCTGTACACTTCAGCAAATGTTGGAACATTGGTGTGAGGATTTGATTACATTCTGTGGACAAAACCAGTCCTGTGTGTTCGTTGATGCAAAACAAATGAGACGAGTAGATCAGACTGAAGTGAAACAAACGGTTGTATTACAGAATTCTGGAGAGGTTACAAACAGAGAACATGCATCATGTATCTCCCAAGTAAGCTCTGACCCCTTCTCATCTGACTCCCTTTTTTATAGTCACATGACAGCTCCTCCCTTACCCAAGATATCAGTAGATTCCATCAAGCCTCCAGTGTGTGCGTTAGCCCAGCTCATCAATCTATACCATAAAAGTTTAAGTATGTGCTCAGACGTGAGCGCGTCTGCAAGGTCAGCTTAAGGTATTCCCTGTGTTTATCAACTCCCCCCTTTTCCAGACAATGGCTGCTTATCTGACCAGATGAACCACATGTGTGGTGTGCTAATCCCAGTGTCTACTACTATTAGCTTTGAGGTATTTCCTGTTATCTGACGTCCTTGTGTATTCCACCGTTAGTCAGCACACAGCCTTATGTGCTGACTCTTAGCTCTTAGAATTGGACAATATGACCATTAAGGTTTCAATGCTAAACATAAGCTTTCTTTAATAAATCTTAAAAGAGTAATATGAACAATAATAAGGCTAATAATTCCGCAATTCAGCAGAGGGAGCACTAGCGAGATCAGGTACTGATGTTGAATGGTTAGTTCAGGTTCAGAAAATACCACCCCAACGCCTTCCTTAAGGTATTGATTGGTGATCCATCACCCTAGAGAACACAGTTCCACTGCTCCACAGCCCAAAGCTGAGTAAATTTATATCCCTCTAGGTACGTTTGGCATTGAATATGGTGACCTTAAGCTTGTGTGAGGCTGCTTCAGAGCATCCTGTTCTCTTGTCAGTGCTTTTCTATGGAGACTATACAAGATGTGTACATTTGAACTCCCGTGTCAGCAGTGGATGCACCTAAATGCAGCTGAATTATCTAATAAGAAGGGGTGTCCACAAACATTTGGACATATAGTGCAGGTCTAGGAAAGGCAAAAGCAAGCTGACATAGAATGATAATCCAGGACTCAACAGACAGATCAGAGTAAGGAAAATATTCTAAACATGTAACGATGCAGATGTATTGCTGACCTGTTCTTGTTCCTCAAGGGGCAGACCAACCCCCCCCACACCTCTACTGTGTCTACCGTGAAGTCCTCATCTCCTGAGAGCCCGGCTGTGACCATGACCAAAATCATAGTCCAGCCACAGGGCCAAAGTAGCCGTGTTGTCCACCCATACCCTAAAACAAACAACGAAGAAAATGTATTCAGAGCAGAACAATGTCTCTAGTGCCCATTTTATATTTATTAGTTTAACATACTGGAAGAAAATAAAGTATAAGGCCAAACTTTATGTTAACTTATTTTTACTTTTAGAAAATGAACAAAACATAATTCGACCAGGGGCACTCAATGTTTGGAATGAGCATCGATATAGATGAAATGATCACTGATAAATATGAAATGAACATGGATATATATTGAAGGACCATTGATACATGTGGAATCCATATTTATTTACAATGAAAAGAGGCATTTCTAAAAACAAGACATATGCTGGCAAGGCTTTCATGTGTCAGCATTGCTCCTAGGTTGAGAGTGGTGCACCATTCAAAAATATTCAGCCAAGAGCAGCTCTGTAATCAGAAACTACACAGCAAACAAATGAGCATCAACAAACACCAAGTGGAGCTTAAAGGGAAGGCTTTCTGATAAAGTGACCAGTATGTATATGTGTATAACAATCCCTTGGATAGAAGTATATGAAAGTGACTGAAAAATAATGTGTAGCTACAGATGGGTGGATCTTCACTATAGGCCTACAATGAATAACAAGCTTTTTACAACAATGTTGTCACAAAACAGCTTTACAGAAGTTTGAAAACATACAGTTATATTATATCCCCCAGTGAGCAAGCAAGAGGCGACGGTGGCAAGGAAAAACTCCCTCAGTCTGGAGGAAGAAACCTTGGGAGGAACCAAGACTCACAAGAGGAGACCCATCTTCCTCTGGTCAAACAGTATTTACAATTTAATTGTAAATAAATACCAAGCTAAATACCAAAGAAAAGCTAATAGGATCTCTGTTTAAACACTGGATGGTAAAGCTTTAGAAACTGCACTGGTAGAGGCAGTTTGTGACTGAGGCAGTTTCTGACTGAGTCTTTATGTGTAACATGTGTATCTCAATGCTGGTGCATCTGAATGGCACAGTGATGTAATGGAGGGTGTTGCAGCACAAATGACCAGGAGAGTGGGTTGGTGATGGTGAGGAGGAGGCCCTGATGGTCAGTCTTCAGCAGGATGGGAGGGCAGTCATTATCTCATGAAGCGTAAAGAGACAAAATTAGCTCTGCTCAGGAGTATGACTGTAATAAATATGATTTCCCCCAGAGTGTGGCTGGTGACACCGGCAGATCTAACTATAACAGCATGAACTAAAAGGAGAGAACCAGAAGGTAACATAGATATGAGAGTACCCTGAGACACTGGGGTCCCTCCACTCCACCGTCAACAAACCTGTTTGATCGTGTGAAGTGGTGAGTCAACAGCACCAACATCTCAGTTTACCATAAGCCTCTATGCCCATTAACCCCTGGATCTCCTGCCTTTATCTAAATGGGAAGCCTAATTATCAAAAGCTAGACTAAACAAATATGTTTTCAGTCTAGACTGAAAACATGATTATATATAAAATTGTATGACAGGCTATTTAGATTCTTTATGAAAAGTACACTGTGCAAAAGTATTTGGACACACCTTTTAATTTGTGAATTTAGCTATTTTTAGCCATAGCATCAGCCAGAGGGACATGAAGCACCCAGCAGGAGCTGTGTTCTCTGGAGTGATGAAGTACCAATATGGGGTGAGCTGGAGTGGCATCTGTGATCCAGAGCTAATCACTCAACTTCAGTTCCTGGCCTCCAGTACGCTCTTGTGGCGGAAAGCAAGCAATGTTCCACAATTTAGAGCCTTCCCAGAAGAGTAGAGATTGTTACTGCAGGAAAGGAGGAGGACAAACCCCCTATTTACCCTTAATTTAGGAAGAAACGCTGGATGAGCAGGTCTCTACAGACCTTTATACAGACTTTTACACAGTGATGACAAAGCCGTTCTAGTGATCGCCCTTCCCTCTGCAGATCTTCCAGTCCACCAAAAGGGGGCAGTCCTGTTTCAGGAGCAGGTCGCACGGTGCCCTGTCCTCATTCGCCGTGTCTTTGCGGCGCTTTTCCTCCGAACAGCGAGCGATGAAAAAACGCCTTTTAAGGGCATGAGATATGGCTGCGAGCTGGGCGTGATGATTGGCTGATCACAAACGCTGCCTGCCTTCAGCAGCTACGGACCAATACAATAGAGCTTTCAGTGACAGGGAGATTACTTATTACAATAGAAAAGAACTGATGTAACTACCGCTGGGTGGTATTGATGAACTCAGTATCACGATATTTTCCAAATATATATGTTTGATTGTGTTTAAGTTTGCGGTCGAAAAGATATCGATAACTCACTATTTGTTTATCTTTTAAAGATTTTAAACTGCAAAGCACATAATATGGAGCCATATTAATACTTTTCAGTAAGCTGTGATGACCTGGATACTATGTGTAAAGTGCACAAAATAGAATTTAAAAAATTTAAAACAAATTGCTTGACCACAGGGACAGTGCTATTTTATTATGTAGCCTATATCATGGATCATATGTAACCTTAACCCCAAGATAATATAAATAAGAGGCAAAACAGAATAAAAATGGGCTTTACATAAGAATATAATGCTCATTATCTAGAAAAATTCCCAAAACATCTCTAAAACTAAAAAGCATGGAATGTCAATATTACCAGCTGTATAGATATGTGTTTTGTCCCGTGTTAAATGTAAGATCCCAGTAATAGATTTTCAGATTAATTAATGCTACAGTTAAAAAAAAAGAAAAAAAGCATGCCTTAATAATCTGTGGCTCATGTGTAGCTCAGCCCACATGACTCTAGGTGGGCTATAACCACCAGAACACACTCAAGCACTTTCAAAGACTTAAATGGGATTTGGCGAGGCTCTCAGCATGTAGTCTTGATTAACTCTCTGGGCTGAAATATCTCCTGAAGGGAGGATTCCCTGCCTGCCTGTGATGTGACTGCTGACTGGCCGGGCCTGACCTAGTCCAAACACCTGCTGTTGAGCAACTGCCACTGGATGAACAAAAATGCTGCTCCAGTCTAGGCAGAACATCCACCTCAACATCTTTGATCTGTGTTTGTGACTGAGAACCAGACGTGTGATTAGATGTAATATGTGTATTTTTTTACAGTTAGATGTCTCAAGTGGAGTCTTGCACCTCCTCTGCAGTCACATTGTCAGCATGTCTCTGCTCTCTGTGTGGGCACCTTATAACCACAGTGCTGGTGCAGTACAGTTATAGGTGCAGAGCTGCATGTGAACAGTGCACCTTCTGCTTTATTTTGGTTGGACTGTTCCAGTAGACACCTTCACATCTACAGTCTGAGAATGCATGAACTTGATCACAGTAGTGAAACAGATATTCAACAGGAGCTACTAGTGAAAGAGAAACAAAATATGCATGCCTTAGCCAGGCCCACACAGGCTAAGCCTTATGCAGTGGTCGCATTGCAGAGGAACAGAAAGGAACAGAAAATGCTGTATTTGCTGCCAGAGAGACACAGCTTTTACAGTAAACCTGATTGGGCAACAACACAAATACATACATATACATACATACATATATATGTAGATATATATATATATATATATGTGTGTGTGTGTGTATGTGTGTGTGTGCGTCCGTGCGTGTGTGTGTGTGTATATATATATATATATATATATATATAAAAACCTCTTATATAAGGTTTACACACACATGCACACACACACACACCTACACACACACACAGACACACACACACACAAACACACATATATATATATATATATATATATATATATATGTGTGTGTGTGTGTGTGTGTGTGTGTGTGACTATATATGAATACTATATATAAACCTCTTATATAAGGTTTACACACACACACACACACACATATATATATATATATATATATATATATGTGTGTGTGTGTGTGTGTGTGTGTGTGTGTAAACCTTATATAAGAGGTTTATATATAGTATTCATATATAGTTTTCAAATAATGCAAAAAAAGACAAAAACAGAGGTACAAAGTTTTCAAATGACAGTGATGATATATTGTATCATATTGTCAACACTATACACTTTATTCACTTTGATGTTTTATACCCCTATAAACCCATATCATCTTAAATTTGTCCATGTATGCCACTGATGTCCTTAACTGTCTTCATTTATACCATTCTATACCTTCATATTTACATATTCTTTATTAACATGCATAGGCCCTAAGCTTTCTTATTGTCTCAATCCTCATTATAGTATCTTCTTAAACCCTATTACATTTCCTCATTTTTGACCAAGCCAGATTCATTTGGTTACTGTGTCATAAACCCGAAACTGACTATTAGTCCCTTATTTCCACTCACAGTGAGTGTATCAAATTAACATAAAATTACAACCTCTCAGATAGTTCATTTTGCTCATCACACTTTAATGTTCCCATCACAACATGGTTTTAACAGTGATGGACCATTATTTTCAGTAAGCAGAACCTCTAATGTATTGCAGATGTCATAAATAAAGCAGCAATAGAAGGAGGTAAGTGCTAGCCAGTAAAATGTCTCCATTTAAGTGATAGTTTGCTACTCTGACTCTTTCATATCTGAGGCCAGTGTCGTGTGGGCCTAGGCAGAAAGAAACGTAGTACAATTTCTGCTACGCACATGTGGATGAGCACATAAAACACTCTTCACTTGAAAGGTATTTCTGTCAGTACACTCACAGTCACAGCCCATACCAGCACCAGGCTGCAAGTTGAGACACGAGAGTATTCTCTCTTTTTTCTTCACTTCTTCTTTCCTCTTCCCCCTGCCTGCCACATTCTCTTCACAGCCCTATATGGTAAAAGGCCTTTAGCACAGCCAATGTGCAGGAAATGGTGAAGCGCCCACGCTTGCACACACACTCATTCATGTAGAACGTGAAATACAAATACAAACACAAATTAATGAACAGGAGTGTACACATATAAACACATGTACGGTTGTTTTCTGGATGGTTTGTGTTTATCTGAGGAAATAACAGCACTGACCAATCACCAGCTGTCATTATTTATTATGGCCAATCAACTGCAGCTTCACATAGAGAACTAAGATAACATTCACAGCACTTAACTTTTATCAATGCCCTTATCTCACATTGGTGCACATTCGCTGTCTGCCTTGAGCAATCTATGGCCTGTAAGGATCACCACACTGTGTGTTTGTGCATAAGAGTTGATTAGAAACGAATACTATCAACTGTCAGACCATATGACATTAAAGGGGAATTCTGATGCTTATTCCACAGTTCTGCACAATTAAATGTTTGGCAAATAAACAGTTATTCAGAGTGGTTTGATGTGAAGTCGTGCACTGTAAGGAAACAAATGTTCTTTACAGTGGTGGTGATAGGAAACGGGTAGCAATGTATGCAACACAAATATAGCCTTTTAACCATTCAAACAACAAGTTAACTTGCACATTTCTTGAGAGTTTTAATATGTTATGTTGAAAATGGTAATGATAGTGCAGAACTACTTTACCAATATCAAATGGGTAGGATTTTGCCATAGAAGGCCCTACTTGTACTGTAGCTCTCCACCATGGACTTCCATTACAGAGTGCTTTTCAAATTGATGGCAGCTCAAAGTGTTGATAAAGTTTAACAGTAATAGAGGAATGTCAAGTTGAGCTAGATTCTCTATTATTATGGTTGCTGTTTGGTAGATAATAAAAGGAAGAAAATGTAAATAAAAGCTAGGAGTATTCATTTAAAATCATATAAACGGAATGACATCGGCCATAATAAGATAAATACAAAAAGAGAGGTGGTATTTCAATTAAAAGCTGAATTAATGAGATAATAATTTGAAATATTTCTTTAAAATATGTGCTGAATTTGACCTTGTAATGAAAAATGGAAACAGGTTTCACAGTGTAGCAGCATATTAACAGAAAGAACGTTTTCTGTATTTTATGGAAGATGCTTGCAGATGGTAAGTATCTGTAGATCTAAGATCACATGTTGAAACATAAACAGAGACACATTCTGTGGAAGTACAAATGTGCTCAAAGGCCTTTTATAAACAAGAAAAGGACCTTTCAAATCTATCCTAAAAGATACAGGCCGCAGTGCAGCTCTTTCGAAACGAGAGTGATATGAGCTTTCTGTTTTGTTTTTGTTCAAGTCTGTGTTGCTGCATTTTGTACAAGTTGTAGAAGATGTATTGTTAAAAGAGCATTACTGTAATCAATTCTGCTTTTAACAAATGCATGAAGTTCTCTGCTTCATTCTGGGAAAGAAAAGGCTGAACTTTAGCGATATTTTGGAATTGATGTTACTTTAGTGACTGCGTTTACATGTGGGATAAGATTAGTTGGACATTGAACATTGTGGGACTCCACAAGAAATGTTAAAATATAGAAAAGGAAGGTAAGTAGGTTTTGAATTTAGTTTGTTTTAAATTGTATCCTCTTTATTTTGTTAATAAAATATGTCAAATTATTACAATTTTAAAAAAGAAAGTAAGAATTTAACAAAATATATATACACACATACAGATATATATACACACACAGAACGATAGACAATTAGACGGATATACAGATAGATAGATAGATAGATAGATAGATAGATAGATAGATAGATAGATAGATAGATAGATAGATAGATAGATAGATAGATAGATAGATAGATAGATAGATAGATAGTTGTTCTCTTATTAAGTGGGTGGAGTGAGGTCAAATTCAGTGTCCTCAAGGACCTACTTTGGCCAGTGGGCCACATGGGCTGTCCTGCAGTAGAGGCAGTAAACATTTCAAACGTTTGGTTCACCAGTGCTGTGAATAATTCTGACTCATTAATCTCTCTAACAAGGAGCATTTCTCATCAAACCACTCTGAATAACTTTATTTACATCACAACCATTTCATTATGCAGAAAGAAAAAAAACAGTGATCCTCTTCATAGATCAAATATCTAAAGATGTGTATGTGGTTTTATTTACTGTGTATTTTCTGTCTTACACAGTGTCTTGTTTTAAGCCTCATCACACTGTGTGTGTCAGAAATAATACAATCCACTTTCAAAGCACTCTGTGCAGTGTGACTAAGGCATGACTAGAGTGTCTCACACAGGATCGCAGGTCTTATCTGTCAGGTAGACTCTGAACCTGAGAGGTTGTAGTTAACCCATTTGCCTTGCAAATCTTTCTGATGTAATGGCCTTTGTTTCAGTCTTTGAGCTCCTCATACGGGTGTAACAGAGGAGAGTCAAAGCCAGCTTGATAGATTGTTAGGAAATTACAGCAGCTGAGGTTACACATTACAAAAGATCGAGTTCCACATCCCTGGTCACATGAGTCATGCTCAGCACAACACCCTAAGGGTCTCTTGATGAAATACTAAACCAATGTAAATAACTATACTATATAGAAAACAAATAGTAACTCATGGGTACTCGCATTACAAGCAGCCCCTTTACTGTGGAACTCTGTATGTAGTGTGCCTTACACATTCGTATTAGATCACTGTAAATAGGCCTAAGCTATTGTGTGATTACGCAATACAGTTACGCAGTTACTTGTGCTGCTTAAAGGCCCTTAGTGACCCATGTTGCAATGTTGTTATACTCCAGTTAACCCTTAAAAATCAAACATTTCCTGAAACCAGTGGATTGACATTCAATGTAAAGTGATTTATAATGTTATCACAAAGGCTAGTGGTGAGATACTTAAAGTGCCATTCCACAGCGCTCATCAAATCCATTGACTCCCTCTGGGACCCTAAAAGCTGACCTTTGTATATAATCTCTGCTTGTGACCTTTCATCCTGTGACATGTCTCATATCTTATTAGTGCATCCAAAGCACAGCCATGATCAATAAATGAGCAGCTATTTTACAAAGCTCATTGATCCATACACACAAGAGTTGCAGTTTAATTAAATGAGCAATGTCCAGAGTGACTACACTGTGTGTGTGTAGTGAGGGATGGGGGCTGTTGGGGACGGTCTGTTTGGAGACCTATAATGTGGGTTTGTCCTGATTCTTAAGATAAGTTGGGAGGCAATTACGTAAACATTCTGTTGGTTGAAAAGGACTTCATATCAAATTAATGCTTTCTTGGCTGTTATGACCTTGTTTACTACTTGTGTGTCTCGGTGGTCCTCTATCCAAGGTCATCAGGAAACAGCCGTAATTCATTTTCACGTGACTTTTAAAATTAAACAGTCTGTTTGTTACTGTGTCTTAAAGACTGATATGTACATGTTTTGTGCTCTGATTGGATACTCTTTATTATGCTTCTTTCTAAAAGCAGCGCAAGCTAAAACATTCCTTATAACTTCAGCATGAATGGGCTGCTGTAGGCTGAATTGGCAAATACATATAAATGCATTGCATTTTGTGTCATAACAAACACAATCAGTTCTTAACAGGTTGTTTTCACAGCTTAGTTTCAAAATATGGACTGTACTGAACAATATGTTTTGATACTTCAAACTCTTTTTTTTTTCAGTGAAGAAAAGTTGGTTTTCCTTGATATGGATCTTTTAAATAAAGTTCTGATAGAATGCCCAGTTAGGAATTAGCAAAACAGTGCAAGGGCTCCACAGCATTTGCATGGAGTTTAATAATAGCGAGTATGGTAAACCTACAGGTTGTCCCCTTTATTTCAGTGTGGCCATATCGGTGAGCATATTTGTTATTCAAAAACGTGTTGTTGAAGTATCAAAATCTGACCTGCGAGATGTAACATTTCCTGATTGAGACTTTCCATGCATAACGTTTCCTGACGTCTGATCATATATAGCACTTTTGTCCCCAGAGAAAAGTACAACATTGTATTACAGGAGGCACAGTTTGAGAAAAGGGGAGGATGCTTATTAATGACATTAATAAACAAGATCATAACTGTCTACTTTGTCTACCACTTAACACCCAAAATAAAGTAAAGGTGCCAGAAAGTGTTCTTTGGAGTGATGCCATTGAAGAGCCACTTTTGATTCACTAAAGAACCTTTCAAAGGATGGTCCTTCAAAGAATCATTTTTGTAAATAGGATGCGAAGAATCTTTTCACAACCCACATAATATACAGGTTATATATAATTTTTTTTCTAGAACCATTCATCCAAGCCAAAAAGTATTTAGAAACCTTTATTTTTAAGCATGTATTGATGCTAAAATTAGTTTTGTAGAGCCAATGCAGGTATACTGAAGAAAATTCTGAGTAGCTCTTCTAGCTTGACTAGCATTGCTTGGAATAAGGAAACTCATTGCACTCTATTGTCCAGTTCAGGGAGGTTTTAGACCAGGTTGCTGATGTATGTCTGTTATGACGAGGCCCTGGCATCAGCAGGTTGAGGTCTCTGCACCAATTTGGTGGCTGGTTGCAGCGCAGCTCGTTAGCTGCTAACAAAAGCTGCTCTGTGCCATAGCTGGAGTGGCACACAGGAGCATTGAGAAGCGACCCATTCACATTCGCATTCTCTCCCCCCATTCACTTGGCCTGAAAAGGTCCCCCCCCCCCCCCCAATGCCTTAGTTCACCCCAGCACCCCTTGTTCTCCCCAAAAAACGCAGCCCATCCAAAACAAGTTTCAAGGCTAACTCTGAAGCAGGCTGCCTCTCAATCCTCTCCTCCAGACCTGCATCTATTGAGCATGCAATGGCATGCCTTAAACAGGCTTTTGCTAACCAAGGCATAGTGCATGTAAATGCATGTGTTTGGGTGCATGCAAATTCCTCATGGACAACATGCCACCAAAGGTTAAGGATTGTAAAGCTTTCATAACAAGCATGCAACTGCAGTGCTCTGCGTTGATTCCTTGAATTTACATGGGAAACACAGCCTGCTGATCTGCAGGACTATGTGATTCATTCCTGTATTTCTTCACCAGCACATCTTAACATGAGTACAGAATGAAAAATAAATTGGCCAGAGGCTGACTCAAACAACTTGTCAGTACCTACTCACTTACTACGCACAGCGATGCAATTATCAGAATAACAGACAAGGACATAGATATATTTCCCTACCACTGTGCATGCACACACAAACACAACAGCAACGCATGACTACAGAAATGTGTGTGGGATATGAAATATTCCGGAGCTGGGAGGCCTCTGGAATGCAGGAAGAATCTGAGCAGAATAGCTAGCAGGGACTTCCTTGTGAATCTCTGTGTGAACATTATGCTAAATAGTCTTTTGAAATATGCGCCTTCTCTCAAGCACACATACAGGTTTGCTTTACAATGCAGAATGTGGGGTCATAGAGTGGGTTCCAAAGATCTGAGTTTTTTTTTTATTAAAACCTAAAAATAAACAACAGAACATAGTTTTTGAAAACTTTATAAAGTTAAAAAATGTTAAATAAAGAAGAAATATTCATGGTTCTGCATTATTTTTAGGTCACTTTTGAAACTGAAACAAATTTGGCCATATGACATTGACCAGGTTTAGGTCTTTGTGCAAAAAATTTCTTTTTTCAGTCTTATTCCTTCCACTGAGGTACATGTCCAGACAGCTCTCTGGTGGATTTAATATTCTTATCAGAGGCTGTTGCATAAACTTGTGCGTACCATGCCACACTGTCATTAAAGCAAAGGGGGGGCATACCAAATATTAAAGAATTCTTAAATTCATGTCAAAATTTTAAGACTGTACTTTTTTGCTCAAATTATTATGCTTGTAATATAAACTGCAAATGTAAAACTTTGTACTAAATTAGAAAGGACTGCAAATACTATGCTAGATTTATTGCATTTGGCCGCAAATTATCCAGAGTGACTTACTGTTTAATCATGTTACAAGAGTAGGCAAGTGTAGTGTTAGGAGTCTTGCCCAAGGACCCTTATTCATAGCATAGTGTGCTTAGAACTCCAGAATTCCTGTGTAGTACAGTGGTATTAGGAAATCTGCTGTACCAAGCCAACTACACCAGTCTCTACTGGTTGCTCTCAGTGGACTTTTGGACCCCACTGCATGTCCTACATATTAATTTCTTATATGTAACTATCTATGTGTAATGTGTATTTCCCAAGCCTACCCCAGAATCTAACCTAGCTTTAACTGCAGTAACCAATGAAAAATAGTTTTGCCCTTTTAAGCAAAAAAAATTAAACATAGCTTTAAAAAAACCACTACAAAGTCAGGACCATTTTGTATATTCTAGTTCTCTCTGTTTTGTTCTCCTTTTTAAGGACCTTTTTGCCACACACATAGATTTAGAGGGGGCCGAAAAGCAAACAGCAAATAAGTGAGGCTCTAGGTAGAATCTGTAGAGCTGTCTGGACATGCATCCCTCTAGAATCTCTGCAAACAAGCAGAGAGATTACAACCAGGCTGCATGTGGAGAGCAGAGTCAGTACACAGCTTGTGAAACTGTGACAAGAGACTAATCAAGGCCCAACAGTCATTAATCTCATTAATATAGTCCCAGCAGGCACGCAGCAACACCTGTCCCACCCCTAAACACAACTCACAACTCTCAGCTTAATCACATACACAGAGTCATATAATTACTCATACACATCGCTGTATTGATCAAGAGACTGTCAGCAACATACTCTGAAATCAAATAAATTGTTCAGGGACAACAATGTCTTTTTATTTATTTATTTTTACATCATTAGAAAAAAATCAGCTGCCTTTTACAGTCTGAACATTTCATGATAAATGGGCCGACAAACATCTTCCATTACCTGGAATCAAATCTTGTTATTGCCTTATGTTGAAATATAAGACTTTTAAGTCTACTATTTTTGAGACGATGATGATATGTAAACATGTACAAGGCACAAGTTTCTCCCACCCCCCAAAAAATTACCTTTAATAAATTACAAATTTATGTACACTTTTTCGTTTACTTGCTGTATTATCCCTATAGGCTGAGGACTAATGTAGACTAATAATTGAAATATATTATGAAATTATATTATAAGTTTTGCAGCTAAATAAGAGGCATTAATGTAAAATCATAGAAACTGGAAACTATGGGCCTGCCTTGTCCTATCTGCATTAGCAGTGCATACACTACTGCTCCACTGAAAAGTGCACATTGATTTTGCACTAGACTAGTTGGCTCGGCTAAATCCTTTCCTTTTGCTTTGCGCTCTCACAGCACTCTATAAGAACTAAACAATTCTAAACACCACAGCTCTAAACAGGCCATTGCATGGGATCATTTTCTATTCATTCCTTCTTCCACTCCACCCATTTGCCCTCTCTTGTGACCAAAACTCGGTGTCATAAAAGCTGCAAGAGGCTTATAGATTATAGATTAAGTAATTAGGTAGTCGAGTTCACATCTGTTGGACTAAATGGTGGACAGGGAGAGCAAGAAGGAGGGATTGGGGGAGGAGTAAGAGAAAAAGGGGGGCAAAATAGCAAACAACAGAGCGAGAGGAGGAAGGAGTGCAGGAGAAAAGGGGGTTAGTGGACTGAAGGGCAGGGGAAAGCAAGCGCCGTTATTGACAGGCTTTGGAGTAGAGCAGCTTGGCCTGAGTCTGTGATTGGCTGTTGGACTGACAGAAGTGGTGACCATGACAACCCAAGGGACTCCCCTAAGTCCCCTGGGGCAGTTAGCATGTGGGCAGTGCAGTAGTATTGTGATGAGCAGCTTGCATTACCTAAGCCTTAAAGGGACATTCAGGACTAAAGCTAGCATTTAACATGTCGTATGTCATATTTGACATTCTGTAGTGAAGCATTGCATCCTTTAGCCTCATCTCACAATGTCCACCATGCATTACAAAAAAAGTGTCATATAACCATTAGAAATCACCACGGTGATCAAGAATTCCACTGATGTACTTGACAATAAATACAGGCACAATACGCAGCTTCTTATAATGTTAGCTATCTAGCTTCCTTCTGAATTAACCGACCCTCATTTATCTTTCCCATAGCACTTGTTACTTCCACCTTCCGGATACATCATGAAAAGGGGTGTTCTTACGTTTTTATCTCACTCTTAGGACTTTTTTTGACACCCCTGTAGGAGAATAGGCACGATCACAACAGATGTAGCAATGGTTAAATGTTTCATTTTGGCCAGAATGTCCCTTTATAATCTTGAAAAGGAGTGACTTTTCAGTTTACTCAAGTGAATTTTTTTTCTGGCCCTGACAAGGTGCCACCTTTACCTTAGTTTTTGTCCTGAAAATGTTTGAGACACATTGCCATACAGACATTGGATCACACACAATAAAAGCACATCTTGAAAACAAACTTTATTCTGAAATGATTGTTTGTGCCCATGTTCATTTTTCTGTCTTTTATGGTTCATAGATGGCATCTGTTTCCAAAAAAAAAATTACAGATTAATTTTGAAAAGTAAATGAAAAACTGCTGTAAAAAACATTCTTGGGGTTTTCAATTTAAATGACTAAAAGAAAGGCTACACTCAGAGAAATGGCTACTCCACCGCTGGGTTGAGTGACAAAAACACAGCCTGGCAAATTGCTTTGAGGGCTGGAAAGTGTCCCAATTCTCACCCCAACCTGGAGACTAAGTGAGTCACAGTGCAGTGTCTGCAAACACATACACACATACACACATAAGCATACATCCAATGATGCCCCTGTCCCCATGAGAGATCGAGGCCGTAAACACAGTGCTCTGTAAAAAGGAAGTAACCAGGGAGAGTGAGATTTGAAAAAAAGAGGAATAAAAACCAATGGTGAGATGAAAGAAACTGTAATTGATTATAGATGTGACACAGTTATGTCCAAACAAAATCCAAAAAGAGGCTTCTTCACTTCAAAGTCAAATGGGTCTAATTACAGTTCGCATACAAAACAAAGCCACCCCTGAAGAAAATGAGGTCCGCACTCACAGCCCGGCTGAGATGAGAGTGAGATGATGCACAGTACAGTAGATAATCAACCATGACCACTGGAGAAAGGACTGAGAAGTGTACATATATATGCATGTATCAACGTGTATGTTTGTGCGCATACATGTGTTTGTGTACATGTGTCTGAGGAGGTGTGTGAGATGAAGTCTTCCCCTTCCTTTCACCCAGTTTTGATGACCCCCCCAACCCCATTCCTCTGTGTGCGCCCTGACAGGCTCTATTCCGCTTGGGCATCGTAGTTGGCACCGCCAGCCTTCTTCAGCTCGTTACGAATGTAGTCTTCTTCCAGCTCCCGGATGTCGCTGACCATGAACTCTTTAGCAAAGTTCTACAAGGAGATAAAAGGCTCAGATCACATCCTGCTGTACAGTAACAAAACCATACATGCTTATTAGGGGTATAAATATCTGCACAATGTTGCTGTTCTGTTATGATTCTTTAAGAAATGAGTACAATTTCTCAACTAAATTTTACTAAAATTGTCAGAACAAAATTTTCCACACTTTCTTTAACTTTTTCTTGATTAATGTAAATTAATGGTGTTATTCCAAGTAATTCTAGACCATGTCTATCGGTCCAATCCTCATGAAATGTTCATACAATGGTGAAGGCCAAGTGTCATTTTTAAATGATGTAAAATATAACAAATGCCAAAAGTTTCATTACAAGGTTTTATGACCTTATTATTTATTATGTATTTGCCAAAAAAAATACACTGTAGTGGAATATTGGCGGTATAAGCAATACATTAAGAATTTTTGATTACTTTAGTGAATATTTTGATAATTGATTGCAGCTGATTCTTAGGATTTATATAGGACTATTCCAAATTCTGCAGATGAATTGCCAGTTTGATCATTCATGCACTGATTCATCCTTGATATTCATACATTATGCCCTGAAGCATTTACGTGTAATTACAGATAAGTTTGCTATTAAGGCAAACAAATGAATCTTTTTGCATGCCAAACACTGTCTTTAAGTACAATACAAGCACTGGACTGAAGAGTATGTGCACATGTTTGAAACACACCTGAACAACATCTTTCACCAGTGTTTTGTCTGTACTGATCTTGGCCCTCTGCAGTCCGCTCACATTCTCTCCAATCCAGGTGATGAGGGTAAACTTGGCCCGCTTGCTCATCGCATCGCCTGTCGTGATCCGCACAAAACCAAACAGACGGACATCATCTGGAAGATGAACAGAAAGCAAAGGGTAAGAAAAAGGTTGGCCATGAGAAAAGATTGTATTGACTATCTGTTTGTGTCTGAGAAAATCAGATGTTATTGTAGAAAGCATTTTCTTATTTATGGCTCTGAGAAATAAACTGCTGTAAATGAAGCTGTTAAGAGTTGCAGGTGTTGTTGATAATAGCACACTGTGTAAATGAAGAAGGAGGGTGAGTAGCTGAGGCAATTTAGAGGTGTAATAACCATGAACCCAGGCGCACTGCTTGCTTGTGAAAGACCAATCTTTGGCTACACACAAAGCTTAAACAAGAAAACACTGAGAGAAAGGGTGAGAGCAAGAGGTATTCAGGTCAAGCAACAGATTTAAGAAGAGAATTAGGGGTGCGATATTTTTCTGAATTAGTCGCATTTCTCTCCATTGCTCCTGCATAGACACACTTGCTAACTGTTGACTATGAGCTTCTCAACTGGCAACAACTGCATTGCAGTGGCTCTGGGACGCAGTTCAGGAAAAAAAAATTCAAATCCTCTCAGTCCTACAGGAGAAATCACCGCCAACTGTTTTTCTTGACCTCTCCACTGCCATTATTCATGACCTGCACAAAACAGTTTAACTCCTTACACTGCAGTCTGGCTTACTGAAGACATCTAATCAGTTAAAGGTATCATTTGAATGTGTACTGACTAATGTGCAAACTTTGTGTCTGTGTTTGTATATCAGCATGCAACTTCTGAACTGATCAATATGCTTTCTTCAGTAGTACACCCGTCAATAGGACTACTTGGTTTACCTAATTACACAATAACCAGTGCTCTTAACATATTGTTAAATGGCCTGATTAAAAAGTACACACAATGTACTAGCATTACAACTGGTAGTACATGGGCACTGTAAACAATAGAGCACTGTAAAATGAGTTTAGTTCACATTAACAACCTTTTGCTCTGCACTGACCTGTGCCTTTAGATGCCATGCCACTGTTTAGAAGAACCTGAGTGCCTGTTCTTGCCAAAAAACATTCCACCCTTGGCTACCTTGGCACCACTTCCCACTGCAGTATATTAGATATTAAACATCGTTGTTCATTGACTGGGTTTAATGTTAACAAGCTTGTCTGTTGAAGAATTAGGTCACTGATGTCACTGTTAAAGAGTTGATTACATCAAGCAGTCAAGATATGAGATTACACTGAATGATGGATGATAACAAAATCTGCCCCAAGAATACAAAATGACTTGCAGTGCAGTCATCCCAAACCAAGTCTAAAACGTGTACAGCATCTAATCAGAACATCTGATCCTACAGTACAAAACCCAGAACTGTAGTAACGAGTGGGACCATTTCTTAGCATTATCTTTCTTTGAAATGGTTCCTGTTGCATTTCCTTTAGACTGCTTAGACCTTTCCTACTTCTACTTCCTTTTACAGTGCCACAGTTTTGAAAAGCGCTTCCCTCCCTGCTTGAGCCAGCCTGTATGCTTACGCTGACGTTGCACCAGCTTGTCCTTAGATCAACAGCGCAACTATGATGATGCAGCGAAAAGAGGTATACAAAGATTTTAACCCTGCCCTGTGATGCTGAGTTGCTAGGCAGTTGGGTAAGTCATGAGAATTATAAACTTTCAATACAGCAATACACAACTGCCAACACTGGCCAAGGCAGCAGCATACAACAGAAAAGACAAAGAGCGCCACACATAAAGGCTTGATGTCATTTACAGATTTACCTTATCAAATCCTAACATCTTCCTGAAGGTTTAGTAACCAAACTCCTCAACTAATCAATGTCACTCAATCAGATATACAGGCACATGCATCATTCTAGGTCTGTGTTTCCCAATCCTGTTCCTGCAGCCCCCTACACTGACTCTGCTCTGACACACCCAATTTAAGATCAGGAAGAATTTCTTAACTGATGAGCTGAGTCAGTTGTTTCAGAGCAAGTAAAACTCACAAAAAAATGCAATTCAGGAGAACTTCAGGTTGGGGGTTAGGAAACACTGCTAGAAGTTGATTACAGCCCATTTGTGCACAGCCAACTCATCACATTTTAGCCTAAACAGGGATTACTGCAGTATCAGAATTTCTAATTACAGAACAGATTGGCTAAATCACAGAATGCATCAGTCTGTCAAACATCAAAAAGTTTCAGCGTCCTTGTAGGTGCCCTCTGCTGCAGCCTTTATTTTGTACACACCACACCCAGATCAGATCAGCAGCTTGGTAATGGGGCGGGGGGGGGAGGGTGTGTGATATCATTCTCTCTCTGAGGGATGACTCTCTCGACTCGGATTATGGGGTCAGCCAATCAGAGATTTAGTCATGTGAACGTATCTTAAAAAGTTTGAGACACACATGAAAGATGATCTTGTCAGGTCCCAGCAAGAGCTGCACCTTCTCTTATCCCAACTGTTCATTTTCAAGCAATTGACTTGAAGCAAATAAGCATATAAGGCAGTCCACTTCCTATGTCTGCTTGGGAAGTTGAGACACTTGTTTTGGTGGCCTATGAAGTGAGAACCTGATACACAGTTCAGGAACGGAAAGCAGAAGTGGCCAATAAAATAATGAGAATATGAGAAAATAATGGGAATTTAAGCATTGCAGTTTAGCGTCAGAGCCCCCCATTACAATTAGGAAACCAATGAGTACTTGATACACTGGCTTCAGCTGTTCAATCTTATATGAGCCATTTATGCATATATCATTTGCAAATGAGTCTAACGGTCATAAAAATGCACCATGTGATCAGGGGACTTACCTGTACATAGACTTTTGAAGTCTGCATAGTCGACTCCGTGACCTGCTGGAACAATCATGGAGCCGTCGTACTTAAAAGCGGCCCTAAGAGCACATTAAAGAAACATACATTCATTCAAAGGCTCGTCACAAAACGTGCAGATCTCTTTACAGCTGTCCATTCACTGCAAGCAGCAAAGCTAATGAGACAAAGACGGTCCTATTTTCTCTCATTTCAGGACTTCTGATGATCAAAAATCAAAGCTAATTCAACGAGGCTGAGACTGGCTTCTAATTCACCACCTTCTTGCTTGAACTTCCCGTTCCACCTTTAATGGGGCAGCCGTTACATTCTAGCGCCTGAGGAAATGAATCGGGCAGCGACAGAACCTGAGGCACCAGAATGTAACTGCTGCACCATTTAAGGTGGAACGGGAAAATTCAAACAAGAAGGCGGTGAATAAGACGCCAACTAAAGCTACGTGCAAATTAAAGCGTATGGCAGACACTTCAATGAAATGAGACTGTCAAGCAGACAGACAGCTGGGAAACAGCCGCTCTGGACATCTCAACACTGAAATCAGCTTATGCTCCGTCACACTTACCAGTTAATGTCTGTGGTATCGTCTCGTACGAGGTTGTACGCTTCTCTGCAAGCCTCTTTGTCGATCCGTGTTGCCATTTTGACGGGCGCTGAGGGAGAGATAAAGAAGCTGGGGGGAGAATAAAACGAGAGGGAGAGGAAAGAGGAGGGCTGTAACGGGTGTATCAGCGGGAAAGGGCAGGTTAAATCCCAGAAAACGAGCCAGGCGAGAGTTAGTTACAGCGTAGAAGGGCAGCGATGCTAGCAGTAGCTGTGGGGAGTCTGTGCTCTCAGCTGCGGGCTGCAGGGAAAGAGGCGACTCTCACTACTCGATTCATTTCCTACTGCCGGTTTATGGGCGTTGGTGATATTTGTCAGTCATGCTGCTGTTCAAATGAATCTGGGTGCTCTGTAGCAGGGCTCACCACCTCCTAATGGCCAAGCAAGGGATTCTGCAAAATTAAATCCACCCCATTCCTTTGTGTGTCAGCTGAGTGAGTTTTTCTGCCATCTTGTGGATCATGACCGGCATCGTTCATGTGTCTGAGAGCAACGCAGAGCTCCAGCCTCTTATACAAGGTTTGGATTAAAGAGTAACCCAAGTAATGGCCATAACATGCGCTGTGAACAATAGACTATTAAAAGGAAAAGAGGGTGCGGAGGGAAACATTAACTATCACTCTGTCTAAGACTCAGATCCTGACATTTTATGGCTTTGTTCGAGCTTACAGTAACTCGAACACGCGCCCTTTGTAACATACTAATCAGAAAGTCATTTCAGAATGCACAGCACACCAAACCTTGAGGTGGATGGGCTACAACAGCAGAAGACCACAGCAGATTCCCCTTCTGTCAGTCAGGATCATCAATCTGAGTGGGCACAGGCTTACCAAAACTGGACAGTTGAAGACTGGAAAATGTGGCCTGGTCTGATGAGCAGTGGGGTCAGAATGTGGCGTTTTTACTGTGTCAACAGTTCATGCTGGTGGTGGTGGTGTAATGGTTAGTGTTGGTGGAATGTTTTCCTGGCACACAATGGGATGTGTAACACAAATCACTCATTGTTTGAATCCCACAGCCTATTTGAGTATTGTTGCTGACATATGCATCCCTTTATGGCAGGGGTGTCCACTCTTATCCACAAAGGGCTAGTGTGGTTGCAGTCATTCCAACAACGCAGGAACACACCTCATTTATTTAATCAACTCTTTTGAAGGCTGGCACCAACTGATTAAACAAGTGGGAATCAGTTGTGCTCCTGCTTGTTAAAAATGAAAACCTGCAGCCACACCGGCCCTTTGTGGAGTAGGTCGGACACCCCTGAAACATGCCAAGAATGGTCTCATCTTCTAATGGCTACTTCCAGCATGATAATGTGCCTAATCACAATCATCTTCAAGCTGGTTCCAAGAACATGACAATGAGTTCAGAAAGTTTGATGATCTCCACAGTCATAAGATGTGAATCCAATATAGCATTTTTTGGGAATTTGTTAGAAAAGGAGATTCACAGCCTGAATTTGCAGCTGACAGAACTGCAGCAATTACATAGTACAGTCATGCCAACATAGATCAAATCTTTAAGGAATGTTTTCAGTACTTTGTTGAATCCACGCCACACAGAATTCAGGCTGTTTGCAGAGCAAAGAGGATACAGGGGTAGTTGTGGGCTGGAAGTTAGGGAACCACCCCTGTGACCAGAAGGTTGCCAGTTTGATATCCTCGGCTGACTGTCCATGACTGAAGTTCCCTTGAGCAAGGCACCAAACCCCCAATTGCTCCCTGGATAGGGCTGCTCACTATCCCTAGTGTGTGTGTTCACTAGTGTGCATGTATGTGGGTGTTTCATTGCATGGATGGGATAAATTTGGAGGTCTGATTCCACAGTGTGCAAAACACAGTTGGCTGATGAATTCTCAACTCAGTATTAGAGTGAAATTATAATAATAAAGAGGCATTGTGTATGTATTTTGTACATTGCAATATTGTAGATTGATTTAAAATGCATGTGCAACTGATCAAAATACAGGGATGTGAAAAGGCTCTTTATTTAGGTGGATTATGGCTTTGGGAATAAAGTATGTAAGTGCCTGTTAGTCTGAGTCTTAACTGTACTTTTTCCAAAAGCTTTGCCATTATTCTCTATAGGGCAGTCATTAGCCTGTTACAATAGCCGCCCCAGTTTGCAAAGCCACTTGCAATGAGCCTATATTAATATGTATTCAGGATTGATTGATTCACTAGTTGACCAAAGACTAAAGCATTGTTAAAATGCACACAATGTCAAATAAAGTGAGTTTTCTCATTTTTCATGAGTGATTTTAATCAATAATTCCATGCGTAATCTTATAAACCTCTGAAGACACTGTCGGCATAATTCACTATAAACGTAATATTGTCTGCTAAAGATTTACACTGACCACTTTTAACAAACAGGTCTGTATTATATATGTGTTTAAATTTCTGTTATTAAATCGATGAATTGTTATTAATCCCCAAAATACAGTTGAGACACTGATGCTGTGGCTAATCAGCAGTGGAACTGCTTGAGTAACTGAACTTCAGTATTATTAAGTATCATTTTGAAAGATATGCATTTTACTCAAGCACTGAGTATAAATACTTGTACTTTTACTTACATGTCCAAGAGAAAATCATATTTTTTACCCCCTGCATTTACTTAGAGCTTAAGTACTCGTTTCCATGGAGACCCGTGTCCGCCACCTCTTGAAAAAAAGTATAGTCCGTCATAATGGAGTTGTTGCATAATAATGACAAAGTTTCTTATAATGATGACTTAAGGTGCATTTCAATCGCCCTCGTATCTCCCTGCAAAGTGTACGCCACATGGTATTGGGACATTTTAAGTGTGATTCCAAACCACAGGGACTTCTTTGGAAGGGAACTTCAAACTGCACATGAAATAGTGAACAACGGTTTGTCACATCACAGGAAGCAGCAGTAAAGTTTACCCATCAGTCATTACAAAGCTCTTGAACATAAGACGTTTGTTTGGTTATGGTGCTGCAGGACGTTCCGAATGAAGACATTTAGCAACTGCAGATCCCCCAAAAAAACAAATAAACAACAACAACAAAAAAATCTGCACTTTCCACTGCATAGGGACCTTGTGGAATGGAATGCTGATTTAGTATCTCATAATAATGAGAAAATTTTGATAAATTATGCTTCCACTAAAGCACAGTTTCTCTGTGCTTTTTCCACCTCCGTGGCTGACACTACCTACGTTCGTTTATTGACATGACTTTTATTTTGAAACGCTGAGATCCAAAAGGGAGCTATGTGCGCTAAAGTGTTGAAGTGAGCTTCACGTTTCCTCATGGTTTTCACGATCGAATTTGTTCATGCGAATTACAGCCATTTAAAAGAGTAATTTCCACAGGAATAAGATGATACAATGGTAAAATGTTTTATTCTCCTTGCTAGCTGGCTGTCATCAAAAAAGATGTGAGAATTATGCCGCGGTGCTCATTATCCAGTAACGCTGCCTTCGCCCCAGCGGGCTATTGTGCTGTCCGTCTGTCTCAGTGTGCGGCTGTATTGTTAGTTTGTGCTCGATTTAACAGCCCAGCGAGCTGAGTAACTAACCTCACTAACCGTCGGTTCTGATAGTTTTGCCAGTAGTGATGTTTTTTGCTGGATTCTGTAAGATTACACGTTCTTCTGTTGTTGTTTTTTATTAACTCGTATGCAGAGTCTGTATACAAACAGGGCTAACTTCCCCAGCCTCGCTGGTTAGTTAGCTAACCTAACCTGGCTAGGTTAGCGTTTGATGCTTGACTGCAAGTTAGTGACTGCAGTGAAAGCTTGTTAGATGGGCGCAGAGCCATGTAACTAGATTAATTTAAGCGTTAGAGTATTTGTGGATCTGAACAGCATGTTTGAGGACACTCTGCTCTTTTGTTTGAAGTTTGAACACTCGTTGTTTTGCGAGCGGCCGGAGAGTTTTAAACGTTTTTGCTCTAATTTATCGGCCTCAGAAATATTTTCATATTCTCATTACTAGTATCGTTAGTGTGAGAAATTATTTTACCCGATACTAACGTGTAGGCTTGTAAACAGCTGGACACTCCGTTTCTCTCCCACCGATTAAACACAAGAACTAAACCCAGTCAAAAGTAACCCAAGCAGCTGCATCTGATAGGGCCTTGGCTACAGGGGCTCCACTAGGGGGACACCGTTTTAGTAAACACACAGTTAAAATGAATTTATTCAAATAAACCTTGAATACTAACATTAAAATGACACTCAAGCCAAAATAAACAACTGTATGCATCACTACATCTGTTGTAAAGATTCTTACTCCTTTCGGATAACGTATCTTGAGGATGGGAATAGGTCTGAAAGCTTTTTTGTTGTGTGTTTTTTGGAGGGGGGGGTATTTTGATTTTTTCATTTGCTGGTGAAAGCAGATGGAAGGCAGATGACTATACCTTATTGCAACTGTATAACTGCAACTGCCTCCAAATAATAATTACATCTAAGAGAATGGATTACTCAAACAACAGAGATGTTGGCTTCTTTTCCGAGGCTGAAAGAGTAAAAAAAACAAAAAAAACAACTCTGATCCCAAAGGATGTTTTATGTATTTGTACAATGCATGCTGGATATTGTAGTGAGAGAACAAAATAGTGAATTCTGTCAAACTGATGAGGGATGTAAGGCTCCACTTCAGAATCCTGCATACCATGACAAATAACATTCAACTCTGAAAGGTCTTGAAGATCTAAAGTCCTATTTTAGCAGCATTAATACATACAGTGATTAAAAAGTATTCACTTCTTCCGGTGTATTGTTATTTTACATTTGGTGTTCCAGCATGGAAATGGACTACTTGTCAACAGTAATTTAAGTCATTGTGAATATTGCAGTTAGTGTTCATGTTCAGTTTTGGTCTCAGGCAATAGAATTTTGCTTCAAGTTGTTGGGCCTCTCACATGACTTTGGGCAAACTCCAGCCAAGATGTGATGAGAGTTTTTCCCCACCAAAGGCAGCATACATTCTTTTGACTCATGCACAGTTTCTGCCATCAGTGGTTGACGACACCTTCATGGCATCCTGTACTACAGCTTGCCCTGACCAGATGCTTGATTTTGGGTGACTGGTCAGTTTCTGGCAGATTTACAGACACAATTGCTCCATATTTTTTCATCATTGCAATGGTGGACTTCTCAGTGCTTCAGGGTATGCTCTGTGCCTTGGAAATGTTATTTTTGTGAATCACTGCATCTGCACAGTCGTCTCCAGTCAAATAAATATGGCTTGGAGAAGTGAGTTCCTACTGCACTGGTAATTAAGGTGTACACCAAGCAACTTGCTTTGTTCAGTTCTTTTTGGGTTTTTAGATTTTATTTAATTTAGTGAAAGTATTATTATTCCATGCTGTAACGCAAAAAATCTTGCATTTAAGTTCATCAGCACAAAATGTTTTATTGTTCAGTGTCTAAAGATGTTGGGATAAATGTCGATATCTGGTGTATTTGTATCTAGCTTGTTCAATAACAACATGAGTGGTATATTTATTTAAGAGCTCCTGAAGTGGTATCACCCACGTGTGACTGGTGATTTTGAAATTTATTGTATTATTTGCTGCATTTAATAGATAGTTCTAGAAGGAGATGACACGATGGATGGTGGGAGGCAGGCTCGTCTTTCACGCCCACACCGAATCAGCGAGTCTTCAAAAGTATGTATTTTTCCTTCTTTGGGCCATGTTCAAAATTCTTTTGAGTCTTTTAACATAGTGGATCTCCATCGAGTGTTTGGGGATAGTGCATGTCTTTTCTATATCCCAGCTTCCAGCACATCTGGACCAGGTATTGAATTCTTCATTGCTTGGTTCAGGTGTATTCAGAGCAGGGACAGAGCAAAATGTGGGCTATTTTGAGAAACAGGTTGGAGAAACGCTTTTTTAGAAAACAAGTGTTTCTTAAATACTTGTTGAGAAGAAGAATATTGGAAAAGTATACATCACCAGCGTCTGTTTTTTTTTTTTTCTTTCAGGTGTATCGATGGGCAGACCAAGCTAGCTATCTCCTACAGGGTTTGAATGAACAAAGAGAGTGTGGTCAGCTATGTGATGTGGTGTTAGTGGCCAATGAGCAGCGAGTGCCTGCACACCGGGCCCTGCTGGCAGTCTCCAGTCCATACTTCCAAGCCATGTTCACTCTTGGCATGCGAGAGGAGCGCCAAACTGAGGTAGAGCTGGTGGGAGCCTCCTACGTTGGTGTAAAAGCAGTTGTGGATTTTATGTACAGTGGTGAACTGCCACTTGACGGTGGAAACATTGACTATGTGCTGGAGACGGCTCACCTGCTGCAGGTGTGGCGGGCAGTAGATTTTTGTTGCCAGTACCTGGAGAAGGAGGTGAGTGAGGAGAACTACCTGTACCTGCAGGAGCTTGCCTTACTCTACAGCCTGGACAGGCTGGACGCCTTCATAGACCGCTTCATCCTGGAGCGGTTTGCCACACTCTCCTTCACGCCAGAGTTTTTAAGGGACGTGCGCTTGTCCAAGCTGTGCTCGTACCTGGCAAGTGAGCAGGTACAGCATGAGAGTGAGCAGGCCCTCCTCCAGGCTGCCCTGCAGTGGCTGAGCCAGAGGCCCGAGCGCATAGCCTTTGCCCGACAACTGCTGTCCCATATTCGCTTCACCCTGATCCCCCCAGAAGAGCTGATCAAGCAGGTGCTGCCAACTGTACGCTCTCTGCTGCTACCAGAATCTGGCTGTGAAGCTCTGGTGGAAGAGGCACTAGGCTACCATGCCCGCGTCAGTGCACAGCCCGTGCTGCAAACAGCCCGCACAAAGCTAAGAGGTGGGGTAGAGCGCCTCTTGCTGGTTGGAGGAGAAGTATATGAGCGTGGGGAGGAGCTTAGCACCGAAGTGTGCTGGCTGGATGAAGAAGCAGGAACATGGGAGGTGGAGACCCAGTTGCCAGCTCAGAGGAGTCACCACTGTGTTGCAGTGCTTGGAGGATTCATCTTCACGGCAGGGGGAAGTTCTTCACGGGACAATGGGGGAGGCGCAGCGAGTAACTTACTCTACCGATACGATCCACGCAACAACACATGGGTCAAGGTAAGCAGCCCCTAATAGTTTCACAAAGCAGTTTAAGTTTGATAAATGAATTGACTAAATGAAAAATCTGATTCTATATATGAATTAACACATCACTACAGAGATGTTGTTTAGAGAGTTGAGATGAAATCTCTTGCTGCAGTTTACACTAATTGCACTAATAAACCTATATGAGCTTGTTGGACATCCCATTCCAAAACCATGGGCATTAACAGAGATCCAGCCAATATTTGCCACTATGTTTGCACATAGAGATCTTAGGCTTGTGTGCAGCTGCTTGGCCATGGAAACCAATTTTAATGAAGCTCCTTACACACAATTCTTGTGCTGATATTGCTTTCAGAGGCAGTTTGGATCTCTGTAGTGAGTTATGCAACAAAGGGTAGGCGATTTTTATGCACTACACATTTCAACACTCAGGCAGCCCGCTATACGAGTTTGCATGGTCTACCACTCTGTGGCTGAGCTGTTGTTGGTCTGAGATGCTTCCATTTAACAATAATAGCACTTATAGTTGACCAAGGCATTGCCATGTTTAAAGTCTTCAGTACAACCCATTCTACTGCCTCTGTTTGTCTGTGGATATTACATGGCAATGTGCTTGATTTTAGCACTATGTGTGGCTGAAGCACCCGAATTCAGTGACTAGGAGGGGTGTCCTCATACATTTGGCCAAGTAGTATATCTTATAGTGATAGCTCAGTGAAAAATCTAATTTACTCAAAGTAAATCAGCTAAAGCATGTTTGGTGTTTCTGAGTTTTACTTTTTTAGTTTTGCATTGGATCTTTGAGGCTTATATACACTATATTGCCAAAAGTATTCACTCACCCATTCAAATAATTGAAATCACATGTTCCAACCACTTCCATGGCCACAGGTGTATAAAACCAAGCACATAGGCATGCAGACTGCTTCTACAAACATTTGTGAAAGAATGGGTCACTCTCAGGAGCTCAGTGATTTCCAGCATGATGCCACCTGTGCAAGTCCAGTCATGACATTTCCTCTCTACTAAATATTCCACAGTCAACTGTCAGTGGTATTGTAACAAAGTGGAAATGATTGGGAACGACTGCAACTCAGCCACAAAGTGGTAGGCCACATAAAATGAGTCAGTGGATGCTGAGGCACATAGTACGCAGAGGTCAGCAACTTTCTGCAGAGTCAATCGCTATAAACTTTATGTGGCCCTATAGATCAGCTCAAGAACAGCGTAGAGAGCTTCATGCAATCGGTTTCCATGGCTGAGCAGCTGCATCCAGAGTTCTCTAGAGTGACAAATCACGCTTCTCCATATGGTAATCTGATAGATGAGTCTGAGTTTGACGGTTGCCAGGAGAACAGTACTTGTGCATTGTGCCAGGTGTAAAGTTTGGTGGAGGGGGATTATGGTGTGGGGTTGTTTTTCAGGAGTTCAGCTCGGCCCCTTAGTTCCAGTGGAAGGAACTTTTAATGCTTCAGCAGACCAAGAGATTTTGGACAATTTCATGCTCCCAATTTTGTGAGAACAGTTTGGGGACGGCCCCTTCCTGTTCCAACATGATTGTGGACCAGTGCACAAAGCAAGGTCCATAAAGACATGGATGAGCGAGTTTAGTGTGGAAGAACTTGACTGGCCAATAGAACACCTTTGGGATGAATTAGAGTGGAGACTGCGAGCCAGGCTTTCACGTCCAACATCAATGTTTGACCTCACAAATGCACTTCTGGAAGAATGATCAAAAATTCCCATAAACACACTCACACTCCTAAACCTTGTTAGAAGAGTTGAAGCTGTTATAGCTGCAAAGGGTCGGCCGACATCATATTAAATCCTATGGATTAAGAATGGGATGTCACTTAAGTTCATATGCGTGTGAAGGCAGACGAGGTAATACTTTTGGCAATATAGTGTAGCTAGCAATTAGTAGAAGCTTATGCGTCACCAATTAGCATAATTAGCATATAGTGGTAAAAAAAAGATCACATACTTGCCTCAGTTCGTGCTGAGTTATTGAATGTTCTCCATGGGTGAGCGATATGTCAAACATATATCACAATGCTTAAAGACACTTTCACAATGTGCATCTCCACATTTTGGCACAAGCTGTGCCACGTTTAAATAATGTTATTGAAATATGAAGTCCATGATTTGCTCAGAAAAACATTGTGATATGATGTAATTTCTCATGGTAATGACAAACATCGTTGTATTGCCCACCCCACAGTAAACATTGTAGTTTCTAGCGCAAAGATATGACGTCTGTATATTCCGGTGTTATCATGTCACTGTCTAATCTTTAGAGTATGTTGCTTCAGTTTGTAAGTCTTGTCAGTTCTTTTGCTGTAGAGTGCCTCTATGAACCAGCGGCGGGTGGATTTCTATCTGGGCACCATGGGGGAATGCCTGATTGCTGTTGGAGGACGTAATGATAGTGGTGCGCTATCATCTGTAGAGGTCTACCATCCTGTTGAGGATTACTGGGCCTATGTAGCAGGACTACCCAGGTCATCTCTCTTCTTTCCTCTCTGTATTTGAAACAAAATGTATTTTGTTGCTTTCTTAAAAGTTACTTAAGCAGTTTTATGTGTCGTTTTTTAGATTCACATATGGCCATGCGGGCACTACACACAAAGATGTCGTTTACATCTCAGGAGGCCATGACTACCAGATTGGACCTTACCGACGTGATATGCTGAGCTATGACCCAAGCTCTGGTGACACATGGACAGAGCGGCAGGCAATGACTTTGGCTCGAGGCTGGCACTGCATGACATCATTGCAGGACAAAATCTACGTAATTGGGGGAAGTGACGACCACGAGGACAGCATGGAGCGCTTTGATGTGCTGGAAGTGGAGGCCTTTGATCCACAGACTGAGCAGTGGAGTAGAATAACACCATTGCGGTATCCCAACAGTGAGGCGGCAGTAGCAGTATGGAATGGCAAGATCTATGTCATGGGAGGCTACACTTGGGAGCACATGGACTTCTCTGAAAACACTCAGGTGTTTGTTCCAGAGAAAGGCCAGTGGGTGATGGGACCCAACCTGCCGAGGTACATTGCTGGAGCCTCTGCGTGTGTTTGCACTGTACGACCTCAAAAATCCTGCAACACAGAACAAAATAGGATAGGACAGAGGGGGAAAGACAAGCAGAATTCCAGTCAAGGACAAGACAGATAACTGTAGCAAGAAACCTTGTTATTTTATTGCCCTGAAAGCAGATGTGTGTTTCTTCCCAAAACGCAGACTTTGGCACTAAGGGCTTGAGCTGATCTGAGATCAGTAATTGTGAACTGCTGAAGGAGGAGATGAGCTGGATTAAACTGCTGTTTTGAGTCATTTCTGAATCAGTTGATTGCAATAATGAGTGATTTTAGAGGTGCCTCTTCAGGCCTTTATAAGAGTGTAGGCAATTATTCCATTTGTAGAAATAATGCGCTGTTGTGTCTGTCAAGCTGCTGGTGAATTTTTCAAAGCACAAATCTGAAGATATGTTTTCTACCACCGCATTGTGTGTAATGCTTGCCTTTGCAGTTAACGTTTCAGATAACTTCATTATGTGGATTAACACGGGCAGACATTTTCAATATTGCATTAAAAAATTGAACACACTGCATATTCTTGTTTTTATTAAACAGAAGTTTATTAACTTGGAATCATTTAAAATCATTTTATTCACTTCTCCCTCAGTTAACACATGCCTCAGATTATTACATTGAAAAAATACTTGTTTAAAATGTTCTTTTATCTGATTGGAACAGCAGCATTGTAGACTCATTCACAATGGAGACAGCCTCCCTGTATCTCAACCGTGCAATACTAACTGCATTTTACTTAAAAGGATAGAAAGGATGATTCTCCAGCCTGTGGAACAAAAGCACACCATTGTTAAGTAGTAAAGAAACGTGTTTTAGACCACATTGTTATACAAATAGTTTAATTGGGCTGAAAAGTGTGCTCTTACTGTTCTAAGATGCAGGCCTTCCAGCCACGATTTAGAGACCTGAGTGCTCTCATATCCTCCTCATCCAGGGAGAAGTCAAAGATCTGCATTTGAATTCATTCAAGACTTTACAGTAAAACATCTCTATATGCTATAATATACTTAATATTTTAAAAATAATTTTGGAGTAGGTCCAATGAAAGTACCCTTTAGTTAAGAAAGGATATGCAACTACTGTTCTACTTGTTCTTTTACCCCATTACAGTATCCAAGTGTGAATCGTTTTTTTTGTATTAGCACTTTTCAATGTACAAAGTATGGTTTGAAAAAATGCAGACCATGTTTTAAATGGTGAGATTATATTGAGAGTGATAAGTTACCTTTGTGTTTTCCAGAATATGGTTGGGCTTAACACTCTTTGGAATCACTACAATGTTCTGTTCAATGTGATATCTTAGCAAAACCTGCAAAACACCCCAAGATTCTACATTTAAGGTACACTGTAATACACATAGTGATGCAAATACAAACAACCATGTGTCTACGTGTTTGAGAGAGGAGGTATGACCTGCGCAGGAGTCCGTCTGTGTTTTGCAGCTATCTCCCCAACCACAGGGTCCTCCAACAGTTTTTCGGGGTCTTTGTTTCCTCTATGCCTGCACAAAAGACATTGTGGGAGAGTTTAATCACTTCAGACCAAGGCTCATATTCAGACTGAGATTGTAATACATGGTCATCTACAAACCTTAATTTCAAAACAATTGAAACTGTATGTGAAATGCAAAAAAACACAGAAAGCAGTGATTTGCATTTACAGGAAAACAGCACAAAGACAAGATGATGTTTTACCTTAACTTAATTGTTTTTAGAAATGTACACTCATTCTAAAATTGATACCTGTAACACATACCAAAAAAGATTAGGAACAATGCGAAATGTTCTATAAATTACTTAAACAGGTGATGCAGCCATGCTTGTTATGAAAGGAGGAAATTCAGGAAAGGCCTAGTTCTTTATGAGCAAGGATGGGTTGAATGCTCAATGCTTTGCCAAAACTGCATCAGAGAATTATTTAACCTGTTTAAGAACAACATTCCTCAAAAGTGATTGCAAAGATTGTGTTTTACCCACTGTGGTGCATAATACAAACATGTTGAAAGAAACCAGAGAAATCTCTGCATTAACAGTAAAGTTGAGTATCACAACTGAATGCCTGTGACCTTTGATCCCTCCAATGGCACTACACTAAAATCTGGCATGCTTATGTGATGGAAATGACCACATGGCAAACGTTGGCAGACGTTAATTTGGCAATGTTAATAAACATTGTTTGTTGCTACATCCACAAATGCAAGATAAAACTGCACTATGCACAGTGACATTTATGTGTTCACTAGACCAGAAAAAATCATCATATAGACTGTTACCAGTATAAAGTTCAAAATCCATCTCTCATGGTATGGGATGTTAGTGTCCATGTCATGGATAACTTGCACATCTATGTAAGTGCCATTAATACTGAAAGATATACATACATTTTGGAGCAACATATGCTGCCTTCTGGATGACATCTTTTTCAGGTACCTCCAGACTTATTTCAGCAGGACAACAGGAAGCCACATGCAAGTGCAAAATATGACAGTGAAAGCCCTGTATGGGTGCAAAGCTGAAAAGATGCAAAAAGTCTGCATTCAAAAGTGGATCAGTTGCATCTTCAGTACCCAAACGATTATCAAGTATTATTAAAAGGAAAAGTGATGTAACACAGTGGTAAGCCTGTTCCTGTCCCAGGTATTTGGAATGTGTTCCAGGCATCCAATACATGTACGCCAATATGTACACCAATCAGGTATGACATTATGACCACCTCCTTGTTTTTATGCTCATTGTCCATTTTATCAGCTCCACTCTATACTCTATAAGTGCACTTATGTGGGTGGTGGATAATTCTCATTATGGTGTGTTAGTGTTTGTTGGGCTGGTACAAGTGGATCAGACACAACAGTGTTGCTGGAGTTTTTAAACATTGTACACTCACTATCTATTAGACACTCCTACCTTGTCAGCCCACCTTGTAGATGTAAAGTCAGAGACAATAGCTCATCTGGTGCTGCACAGTTTGAGTTGGTCATCCTCTAGTCCTTCATCAGTGGTCACAGAATGCTGCCCACAGGACACTATTGGCTGGATATTTTTGATTGGTGCACTATTCTCAGTCCAGCAGTGACATTGAATTGTTTAAAAACTCCAACAGCACTTCTATGTATGATCCACTCGTACCAGCACAACACACATTAACACACCACCACCACATCAGTGTTAATGCAGTGCTGAGAATGATCCACCACCCAAATAGTACCTGCTCTGTGAAGGTACATGGGGGTCCTGACCACTGAAGAACAGGGTAAAAAGGGGCTAGCAAAGTATACAGAGAAACGGATGGTTAACTGTAGAACTACAAAATGCACCTATATAGTAAGTGGAGCTGATAAAATGGACAGTGAGCGTAGAAACAAGGAGGTGGTCATAATGCTATGCCTGATCGGTGTATATTTGTGTGTGTATGTACATTTATAAATTTGTAAAGTAGATTTACAAAAAAGCTGATAAGGTAAAACATCAAATGTCTTTGAATTGCTTTCATTTAACAACAGGTCAAACAGGATTTACAAGTCAGTGCTTTCTGTTTGCTTTAAATTTGCACTGCAGGTTTCTAGTTTGACAGGTGAAACCTGTCCAAGTGTCAGGTCCTTTAAATTGTACAAATTTGTCTCTAGTGATAAATTGAGATCAAATAACAATAAATGTGTTGTCAAATGAGAGGTACAAACTCACATCTCTTTGGGTCTCTCTGGTGAGCCAAAGGGACTGTAAGCTGTGAGAGCAATGTTCTTTGATTTACAATATTCAATCAGATCAGACTGAACCAGATAAGGGTGAAGCTCCACCTACAGATGACAATGTAATTATTTTACAAGACTTTTCCTTAATTATGTACATAAATGTTATTGTTGACACCAGAAGGTAAAACCTCTGTATTACTTTACCTGTACAATGTCTCAATACCTGATTCACAGCTGGAGGGACTTTAGCCACAGATAGCAGCCTCTCAAGTTGTAGGATTGAGAAGTTGGACACTCCAATACTCTTCACTTTTCCAGAAGCCTTCAGAGCTTCCATCCCCTGTAATGTATATACACAGGACACTGTGTAACAATCAGCAACCTGTTGGAATCGTTTTATGGGTTTTTCAGATCACAGGAGTCTCTCCTTACCTTCCACACATCTACATAGTCAATGTCTGATGCGAGAAGTTTTCCATCCTTCTCTGGAAAGAGCTCATCACCAATGTTCTGTAGAAACAGGATGGGAGCAAGTAAAGTAAATAAACATAACCACAAGGTTATTCTTTGTTAGACACAAGTTATTTGATGCAATGCCTACAAAAAGATGAGCCTTTGATATTCAGTGATGTTTTGTATCTCTCTTTTTCTGTCCTCTTGCAGCTCCACAATCCTTTGAGTCTGCCTTGGCCCTGTCTGTGTCCGTCTTTGTGTCCCTACCTCATTATTGTGTTGACCTGTGTCTTATCAAGTCAACTTTGTGTCCAAAAAAAAAACACACAAAAAAAACCCAGTGATCATTCTCTTTCACGCAACACATCTGTGCTGCAAATAAAACAACCTTTGTTAAGAGTACATTGTACATTGTTTTTTAGTAATTCAGTGGTGTAGCCCCATAGTGCAGTCTGTTGTAACAGGCTACGGGGCTAGTTGTTACATTAGCTAGGCCTCAGCCTCAGTCCTGGGGATCCACTGTTCCTCCCCAATACGCCTGATCCAGCTCATTAAATAATTGTGAAGGTCCTCATAAGGTGGATCCAGTAGGTTGGGGGAACAAAATACCTGAAACTGTGCAGAACAGTGGGTACCCATGACTGGAATCAAAAACCAGTGTACAAGACCTGTGATCCCACTCATGTCTCACAGTGTGAGCTATCAGTAGTGATAGCTAACTAGCTAGCTGGCTAGCTCATATTATCTGGTTGAAAATCTAAAAGTATTTGCTTTTTATGAAAGAAACAAGCTCAAGTGAGAGTACGTAGCAGATAATCTAGACATTATTCTTTGTGATCAGCCAGTTAACTTGGCAAACTTGTTGTGGTTGGCTAATGTTAATGTTAGATACAGCATTGAAGTGTTGTTTAAAGTCTTGAATTTTTAAATCATGCAACATTTCACACATGCTGCCTCCCTAAAAAACTGAATTCATTTCTGGTTGCTTTTATACACCTATATTTGAACCTTTTTTATTCACCTTTTCTAATCACTATTCACACTGATTAAAAGGTCTACCCTTGACTACAATCTGAATGCAGTGCGGTTGAGTAACCTGTAGTCCCACAGGGAAGTGCACCAGGTACAAGTCCAAGTAATCCAGTTCCAGGTCACTGAGAGATTTATTCAGGCACACAGGGATGTCCTCAGGGGCAAAATAAGTGCACCATAGCTGGGCACAACAAAACAGATATGCTTTATTAGTCTATTAATCTGCAGAGATTTGCAGAGCAAACATTCAAACCGTATGTAACTTCATACACCAGCAGGCACGGTGCTGACTGGATGAGACTTTTTTAGAGAGTTTATTTTCTTAGGGTGATTTACATGCCTTCTCAGTAATAATTACTTACAGTTATCACAGAGACTCACCTTACTCACAACAAACATGTCCTGGCGCCGAATGATGCCCTGCTGTATCTTGGAGCGGAGGGCCTTGCCCAACTCCACCTCATTCCGGTAGCTATGGGCAGTGTCCAAATGACGATAGCCAGCAGCTATTGCTGTCTCAACTGCTCCTTGACACTGTTCTGAACTTGTGCTCTGTTGACCAAGAAGTACAATATTTCTAGTTTCTGTGTTTATAACATACAGTATAACTATAATATATATGTGCGCAGAACACTACCAATAATATTTCATAAAATTAATTGCTTTCATATTTTAAAAATCCCACAACAGGTTCCTTTCATGGTACTTTTGAGTGGACTTTTTTATCAGAATGTGAAATATTTCAATTTTTAGCTAGGTTCCAGCACTCTTTTTACAGATAGAGTATATCATGTGAACAGTGTTTTCTAGAGTTTTGATGTGAAATGCAGAGAATTGCATTGCAGAAAAATTTCTTTACAGTTCTGGTGATAGAAACTTGGGACTATAATGCCTTTCATGAATCTCTCCCCCAAATACATTTTAGGCCAAAAACATGTCTCAAAACTTGGAAAACTCAGCCATCAGGAGTGTACTTGTAACCATGTCATGTAATAACATCATGTGAGGGTAGCTTATAGAGGCATTTAATGTTTTAAACATCTGGTTCATATAAACACTGTGAACAATTCTGACTGGATATGTTTTTCTAGAACGGAGCATTTCACATCAAACCACTCTGAATGATTTTGTTTGTACTTTAATGATTTAATTATGGAGAGGTTTTTAAAAAATTGCAGATTTCCCTTTTAACTCTACAAGTAGGCCTTGAATCCGCTATTGTATTTTACCATATGCCAGACAAATTCCTCCTCCAGAGGGCCAAGGTCCAGCACCATTTGACAGCTTTTTCCAGCTCAACTCTTTGCCAGGTTTAACCCTTTAGATGACCAAGACCTGCCAGTGGGTCCAAAGTTTTGTTACACACTTTTATAACCTAAGAATAACTCAGCCATTTTGCATTGTAGCCCTTCCAGTTACAACATAATAAACCTTAGAATTTTATTCAAAGTCTGGGATTTGCGATGGACTGGCGACCTGTGCAGGGTGTATCCTGCCTTCCGCCCAATGACCGCTGGGATAGGCTCCAGCACCCCCCAAACCACCACCCCCCGCGACCCTGAGGGGGAAGCAGCTTATAAAATGGATGGAATTGATGGAAGTCTGGGATTTTGAAGGTGGATGTTTTAGAGTTTAGAGCAGGGAAGTAACTAAACTGTGCCAGACTATTCAAATATATGATACCGTCTTAAAGAATATTACCTTTTCAATAACACTATTACTTTCTCAATATAGCCTTTTTACCACCAGCTTTATGATTTTACAGTTATGACAAAGGACTGCCTTTTACAACCTTATCACATGACAATCAATTTGTTCCTAGCTCATTTTGTCAAGGCGCAAGGTGTCTTGGGAATGCTAGGTAAATTCTTTCAAATTGATGTTAAATGGTTCTCTGATTTGTTGACAGTGATATTCATGCAAGTTCATGATTTTGTCCTAAATAGAAGCCAGCACACAGGAAAGTTGCTGTGAGTGAAGTAACTATGGCTAAAAGAGATTTATGATGATTACAAATCAAAGTAAAATGCTTGCTCTACATGCACAATTTACAAAAACGCAATCCTACCTTTGACTTCCATGTTCCCAGACCTAGCAGTGGCATGAAGTTGCCATCATTGAGTTCTATCTTCCTAGGTCGTTCCTCATCCATGGGGGAATGCTTTGTGCAACGTCAAACAAATGCCAGATAAGTGAACTAGCTGGTCCTTCCTGTCTTTTTCTTCCTCAAGTTCCTTCACTTCTTTCTTTCACTCTAACGTCTCCCTTGCTGTGAACTCCCTCTCTGCCTTCTCTCTTTATTTATCTTAACGGTTAATCATTGAACCATACTCTGAGGGTGTGTGTGTGTGCAAGCATAGAATCTTTACCTCTATTGTGCATGTATGTACTACAGCCTGTTGACAAAATTGAGGAAAGTGACCTTAACACCTAAGACCATGTGACACTGCCATTTCCTCCAGAGCAATGTAAAAAAAGAGGAAGTGAAGTTGTTTTTCACTGAAGGAATAATGTAGCACAATTATACAACTACAGCAAAAAAATGTGCTGTTAATCCAAAATCTTTCCATGTCCAGAGCACTCAAATCTGAGGAAGTGGACTGTAGTCCTGGAGGGTTGGATTCCTGCACATTTTGGTGATTTTTCTGCTCAAACTCTTCAGTTAATAATTAGGTTCAACTGTTATGTCAGAACAGTGAAATCAGCAAACTGCTGGACTCTGGTCTAGTGCTCAGGTCCTCATCTCTTTTTTAAATGTATTTCTGTTTGTAGTTCCTATACCAGTCGGTAGAGAGTAGCAGAGTATATTTCATCTAGTTTCATCTAGAGAAATATTTGTGACAACATGACTTTAGCAATCTAAGAAATGGAAATATCTCTCTTTTCTGACTTCTGAAAACAGATCAACTGCATTGTTGTTTAGTCAGCTGCAGCACGATGCTCCAAGATTTGGGGAAAAAGCATAATGTCTTGAAGGAAAACTGCTACACAGCTAAGGAGGCTTTAACCAGGTGCAGGATATCTGGTTGGATGTGAACTCAAGGGGTAGATTTTTCTTTTGCTTAAGAATAAGTTTCTTACACATAGGAATAATAGTTCTTTAGCTTTTGTGTCTCTGCGAGGCTTGTGACATGTTACTTGAGAGGGACACTGCGATAAGGACCTGTTTTTCCAGTTTATTGTACAGGATATGGCAGCTGGCTGGCAGCCTATTGCCCTGGATGAAATGACCATATAACTGGATGAAAGGTGACAATTTGATGGCTTTTGGCCTTACTGAGAGGCTTTGTAACTCCTGCTGACGTCAGTAAGTTGGGCACTTTTTTGACTGAATCTCACTAGTGATGCTGTGTTATGTTTCACGTTTGAGCGAGTATGAGTTTGCATTATAAAACCTTTGAATTGTAATGATGAATCAGCTATTTTATAGACAGACTGGAACCACTCAAGGTCATCGAAGTTAAACAACAAGGTATTCATTTGACGGCACATTTGGCCCTTGTTGATGAATGTCATTCAATGTTGTTTAATATAGTATTAAGCTTTGATATGCCTTAAGTACCAAACATAGAGATAAATATCAGTTCAATTTTAATATAGTGAATAAGAAGTCATGTATTTGATTATAGTTGATGTCTAGAATAATTTGCATATTTGCTTTGACCAAGTCTGTGTTGGAGAGGGAAAACCTGCAGGAGCTCTCAGCCCCACCTCTCTCTTTCTCTCTCTCTCTCGCTCTCTCTCTCTTATGTGTGTTATGTTGGTATAAGTTTTCTGTGTTTTATATATATTTCTTATTTTGTAATGTATTTGACTTTTGAAATTATTCTTTGGAGTATATCCTCAGAAATTGTGAATGGGTTTTTCATACATTTTTTAAACTTTAATTTTAGTTATGCTGTGGTAAATTATCCAACACTATTACTGGGCTTGTTATTTAGCTTTAAGATGTCTGATGTCAGTCAGTTTGCAATATCATAACCTACTAGCCATATCAAACCATTTGAGGGTCCAACATCTTTCAGGAATTAATACCTCACAGCTCCCTGTCTATAGCTAATCAACATTCACTGTTGGTTTACCTAGACTGCATATAGTAAGTACCAAGTTTTTTGTCAGTAACATGAGCCTCTTAGCTCCAGGTCAAAACTAAAGAAGCAAAATTTTGATAGCAAACGTATCTCGGCTGATGGACATGGGGTAAGTGAAAAAACATGTAAATTTGATTTTCATTGAAAATCTATTTCCTTTCAACCAGCAGTTCCCAATCCCAGTCCTGGTGATTTCACACTATGCACATCTTTGTTCTTTGTCTAATCTAGCACACCTAATTCACTCATTAACTAATTAACAAGCTCTTTGCGGGCTGTTTCCATTGTGTCAAGTAGGGAAAACACAAAAATCTGCAGAGAGAAATGCGATTGGGAATACTAGCCTGAAACTATTCAATAATCTCCAGAAGATTTGCCTGTATAGATTCAGACACTATGATGTGAAGTCTATAATTATTGTAGCATTCATGGTGCTGATTTCGCACAATTTGTGGGGCTTTATTTTTCAGCTGTTG
This sequence comes from Pygocentrus nattereri, assembly GCF_015220715.1. NCBI lineage: Eukaryota > Metazoa > Chordata > Actinopteri > Characiformes > Serrasalmidae > Pygocentrus > Pygocentrus nattereri. Next base: position 8,399,168 of record NC_051217.1, on the reverse strand, counting down.
TAGGCCACAGCCATGCTGGGGCATTTTCTAGCTCCCCACATGAAACAGTCTATGACAAATATAACCACAGTTCCAAAATTTCCATTTCCAAAAGTATTCGCTCGTCTGCCTTCTCATGCCTATGAACTTGAGTGACTTCCCATTCTTAATCCGTAAGGTTTAATATGATGTTGGCCCACCCTTTGCAGCTATAACAGCTTCGACTCTTCTGGGAAGGCTTTCCACAAGGTTTAGGAGTGTGTTTATGGGAATTTTTGACCATTCTTCTAGAAGTACATTTATGAAGTCAGACATCAGTGTTGGACGAGAAGGCCTGGCTCAAAGTTTCCGCTCTAATTCATCCTAAAGGTGTTCTATCGGGTTCAGGCCAGGACTCTGTTTTGTACACTGGTGCACAATCATGTTGGAACAGGAAGGAGCCGTCCCTCAAACTATTCCCACAAAGTTGGGAGCATGAAATTGTCCAAAATTAATTAATTTCACTGGAACAAAGGGGCTGAGCCCAATTCCTGAAAAACAGCCCCACACCATAATCCCCCCTCCACCAAACTTTACACATGACACAATGCAGTCAGACAAGTATCGTTCTCCTGGCAACCACTAAACTCAGACTAATCCATTAGATTGCCAGATGGAGAAGCGTGATTCTTCACTAGAGACCATGTCTCCGCTGCTCTAGAGCCACATGAAGTTTGGAGGTCTGTAGCGATTGACTCTGCAGAAGTTGGCGGCCTCTGCACACTATACTTTTGGAAATATAGCGTATTTATTCTTGTGGAGCTTTGCTTAACACAGCATGAATCTGTGTAACTGCCCCCATATTTCTGTGAGCATATGTGTGACCCTGCTCTGCCATTTTACGTGGCCTACCACTTTGTGGCTAAGTTGTTGTCGTTCCCAGTCACTTCCACTTTGTTATAATACCACTGACAGTTGGCTGTTGACTATTTATGTGTGTGTTTGTGTGTGTTATTGATAACCCTTATATTTTGAATTTCTAATATTATTCATAGTTGGACTTTTGGAAAAACAAGGAAAAATTCTAAAAATATATTCAGACAATAAATGATATAATAAATATCACATTTATCCACAAGTTACCTATATATTGTTGTATGTTTTTTTTTCTTATTCCAGCTTCTTGTAGTTTTGTACTTCCTTGGTCTATTTTTTAAATACATTTTTTTATATGCTAATGAAAAAGTAATGTTATGTTGATCATTTCTCATGGAGTGATAAAATTGACCAATATCTCAACAAATCAACAATCAAAATTTTAATTACCACTTCACACACACACACACACACACACACACACACACACACACACACACACACACACAAAGCACACAGAGTCTGTGCTTTATAGGACAATTCGAAACATTTCAATGGGAAGCCAACATGTATTTGAATAATTGAGTGTTTAAGACTTTCCTTTAAACATACACACACACATAGAAAAAACTTTTACATACACACAAACACATCCACACACACAAGACACTCCCTATTGTATGTATGCTTATCAGGTGGTTGTTTAGTGTTGTATGAGGCTCTGTTTTATTAGGTCCACCTACTTTATAGCTCCTCTATATAGGTGTAAAATTATATACTCTAGCTCACCTGTTTCACCTGTTGAGAATGGCTGTTAATGAAGAAGGAAAGGGAAAGCTAACACAAACCATGAAAGAAAAAAGATGAGCTAATGATATAGTTAAGTACCAACAACATTGTGTGCCCAGTTGGTACAGTGTATGCAAACCTTAACAACAGCAGTGTGTCAGATACACTTGTACCAGCACAACACACACTACCATATCAATGTCACTGCTGTACTTCGAATGGAACGCCACCCAAAACAGCGGTCCTGTGGTCAGAAACTGACCAATGAACAGCTGAATTTATTTTTAATTGTGACTTGTGGTTTGAAGAAATGCAGAATGATAACAAATCAGTCACTGATGGGTTCACTCATGTATTTATTTAGACATGGATCATTGAAAAAAATAAACAAAAACAAATCCGACAGAATTTGTTTTTGTTTTTGACTAAACTCACTGAATCAACTGATCAGCAGTGCCTTTTTCAGCTCCACCAATTAAATTATTTTATGATTAGATTCAATTTCATTGTCATTTTACAGTACAGGTACAGAGCCAATGAAATACAGTTATCATCTAACCAGATGTGCAAAATACAGTATTATTTACATATAAAGTGCAGGAAAGTAACCATGGTAAGCAGTACTGTGGTTACAATATGTACAATTAAGGATGGTACAGTGGTAAACAAAATATAGATATACAAGAATAAATAAAATATACATATATGCATAGACAGTGGAAAGAATGCAAATGTAGGTAGTATGTACTGTGAGAGCAACATATCGCTGTTGTTGGAAGAAAACCTTGTATCTCCAAAATGGTAACTTTACAGAAGAAGGAAAAAACCTACTTTACTTTCAATGTAAGTCAATGGAGCCAGGCGTCTTTCCAAATCATGTTGTGTCATTTCTTTTAGTCCATCCATCATAAAATTTACATACAATGTAAAGGGCAACAGTCACGTTCAAAACAAAAAATGACAAAAATGGAGATATGATGTTTTCTACCAACAACGGCAATATGTAAAATGATAAGCATGCAAAGTAAAAACATGTACTGTAACTTTGCTAATATGAATAATGCAGTAAAAGTCTGCAAACATGAATAGTGCAATATTACTAAGACATAAAATACAGTGACAGTGCAGTGAGTGCAAAGATAGATGCAGAGTGCAAAAGCTGTCAGCATCTAAGAGAGCAAGTGTTCAGTACTTCTTCATCATGTGGCCTAACATGGAGAAAAATTCAGTATTTCACTAAAGCATTAAACACACTGCATATTGTTTAGAAAGATTTTATTCATAGAATTCTCTCAGAGTTTCCAAGATTATCATAGTATGAATTGCAATCCTAGTGTAGCACTAACATTAATACAGTTATTTTATGAAAATTCAGTTCAGCTGACTTGTCAACAACACTTTAAAACCTGGCTGCTTGAAACAGCAGCACTGCAGACTCATTCACAACAGAGAGTTTCCCTGCACCTCAGCCATGCACTACTAATCACATTTTACTTACAAAGGTAGAAAGGATGAGACTCAAGTCTGTGGAACAAAAGCACATCATTGTTAAGTAGTAAAGAAAAGTATTTTGGGCCTCATTGCTATTAAAGTGGTTTAAGTGGTATTGCGGTGAAAAGAGAAAAAAAAAACAGCCACCTATGGAATATGGAATGAAAACTTTTGAAAATAGTTCCTTTTCAAAGAATTATGATGACAGCAATTTTCCCAGTACATTGATCACTCATAATGTGATGGCTGATGGTAAGATATCCTGAAACATTAGTAGGCTAAATCACTAACAAACTATTTGATATTACTTGGTATAATTACAAATTTTTATTATATCACTTTAATCTTTAGTTACTCATAAAAAAGCTGAATAAACTATGTTTAGTTTATGATAATTGATATAATATCTATTATAATTATTGAGTGCAGATGTCAGCCACACTCATTGCTATCAGGTATATAAAACCAAGCACATATGATGCACATCTCCATAGACAAACACACAGGAGTATGTGTTGTACTAAAAAAATCAATGACTTTAAGCATGGCACTGTCATAGGAAGCTACCTTTGCAGGAAGTCAGTCTGTGGAATGTCTGACATGCTAGATCTGCCCCAGTCAACTGTAAGTGTCATTACTGGGACATGGAAATATCTAAGAGCAATAACTGCTCAGTCACGGAGCGGTGTCTATCCTTGGATCACTCACTGCAGAGCTCCAAACTGCTTCTGGATGCAACATCAGCACAAGGACTTGCATCAGGTGCTTTGTAAAATGGCTTTCAAAGGCTAAACAGCTGCACACAAGCCTATGAGCACTATGCACAACAGCAAACCACTGGACACTGGAGCAGTAAAACATATTCTCTGGAGTGATGAATCACACTTCCTTATCTGGCAGTCTGACTGATGAATCTTGGTGTGGAGAATGCCAAGGAACGCTATATATGGGGTGCTTATTGCCAACAGTAAAGTTTTGTGGAAGCTTGGTGGAAACCAAATTTCTATATTCTATGACCTTTCCTGAAATGTTCTGTAATGCTCTGTAATGTGCTGTTCAAGCTGCTAGTGAATTTTGCAGAGCACATATCTGTCGTTACATTTCCCACCACCACATTGTATGTGATGCAATTAACATTTCAGATAACTTCTTCAATATGTGGACTAACATGGGCAAACATTTTCAGTATTACATTAAAGAATTGAACACACTGCTTATTGTTGTTATAAAAAGATTGTATTTACTCAGAATTCTTCAAGATTATGAAGAATAAATTGCAAGCCCTGTTTAGCCTGAGCATTCATTTTGTGCATTAATATTGTATACAAATTTTAATTCTGCCGATTTATCCATAAAACTTATCTGATTGAAACAGCAACACTGTAGACTCATTCACAATGGAGACAGCTGTCCTGAATCTCAGCCATTTACTACATTTCACTTAAAAGGGTAGAAAGGATGAGACTTCATCCTGTAGAACAAAAGCACACCCTTGTTAAGTAATAAAGAAATCTTTTTTGGACCACCTTGTAATAAAAGTGATTTAAGTGGTATTGGGGCAAAAAATATGTTCTTACTCATTAAAGGGAGCAGCTCTCCAGCCACGATTCAGAGACCTGAGTGTTGTCATATCCTCTTCATCCAGAGAGAAGTCAAAGACCTGTATCCAGATTCATACATGACATTACTCTACAGCAGGGGTGGCTGCAGGTTTTCACTCCAAACAAGCTGAAGCACACTTGTTTCTACCTGTTTAATCATTTGGTCTTAGTCTTGAAACATTTCATCAGGTGACCTCTTGCATTTTACAGCCACACCGGCCCTCTGCAGATAAGATTGGACACCCCTGCTCTATTGTAAAACAACTCTTTATACTGTCATATGCTTAATACTTTTAATTTTTCAACAAGTATTTTCAACGACAGTAGCATTTAGTTTGTCATGTGCAATTACTGTTCTATTGTGATTTGTTAACTTCATTACACCGAGTCTTCTAAGCTCTTTAACATTGCAGTATGCAACCGTGAAATAATTTTTGTGTATTACAACATTTGAATGCACAAACGATGAAGAAGAAGGAGCGAACCATGTTTTAAATGCTGAGACTATACTGAGAGGGATGGGTTACCTTTTTGTTTTCCAGAATCTGGATGGAATTAACACACTTTGGAATCACTGCAATGTCCTGTTCAATGTGATACCTCAGCAAAACCTATAAAACACCCTGAGATTCAACATTGGAGGACATACAGAACACCATGGATGTGTTATCTGTTGAATGAGGAGGTATGACCTGTGCAGGAGTCCGTTTGTGTTTTACAGCAATCGTCCCAACCACAGGATCCTCCAGCAGCTTTTCAGGATCTGTTTCTCCTCTATGCCTGCATCACAGAGATTAATTATATACTTAATCAAAGGCTGATGTTTGGACTGAGATTATACTATATGCAACATTTCAATTTGATGAAGACAAGTGACTCCAGTCCAGGAGCCAAAGTCATTTAAATTCTACTTTATTGGCTCTGGGGCTAAATATATCTTCAAAAGTCTTAATAAAAGATCAAATTACCAAAAAATATGGTCAACGGTTGTGTAAACTCACATCTCTTTGGGTTTGTCTGGTGAGCCAAAGGGACAGTAGGCTGTGAGAGCAATATTCTTCGACTTACAATATTTAATCAGATCAGTCTGCACCAGGTAAGGATGAAGCTCTACCTACAGATGACAGTGTGTTTATTTGATATGGATTTTGCTTAATTATGTATGCACAGTATGGACACTGAAGGGGCTAAGAAACATATTGACCACATCAGTAAAACCAATATTTTACTTTATCACCACAATGTCTCAGTACCTGATTGACAACTGGAGGCACTTTAGCCACAGACAGCAGCCTCTCAAGTTGTGAGACAGAGAAGTTGGACACTCCAATACTCTTCACTTTTCCAGTAGCCTTCAAAGCTTCCATCCCCTGTAATGTATATACACAGGACACTGTAACAATCAAGAACCTCTTTATGGGTTTTATAGATCACAGAAGTCTCTCCTTACCTTCCACACATCCACATAGTCAAAGTCTGTTGTGAGAGTTTTTCCATCCTTCATTGGAAAGAGTTCTTCGCTGACTTTCTGTGATCACAAGCCGTCAGGTTATTCTCTGTGATTAACACAATTATTGATGCAATACATACAAAAGATGAGCCCTTGGTGTTTAGTGATGTTTAATAGCATCTGTTAGGCTACGTAAATCCCACTCATGTTCACCTGTGATAAATGCATGCTAGTTTAGCACCAAACTAGTTTAGTTTACTAGTTAGCTGGCTGGCTTCTAGGCAAGCTACTTGTACTTTCTTGTTAAAAAGTGTACTACTTGTTTTTTGTGAGAGAAACAAACTGAGGTAAGACTATGTAGCTGATATTTTCCATGCTTTAAAACTTGCCGCAGCTGCTGGTGTTTCATTTGCAGCAAAGAATATGGCTCATCACACATTGTCTGTTTTTAGCTAATGCTTTTTTTGTTTAAGTTTTCCTTCATATTCATAACATGGAACAGGCCACGGTGTCATCAAAATGACTAATTAACCTTGCTTAGTTGACTAACTGTTCTGTCAATAAACACCGCCTCTCCCCTCAGTTTTTAACTGCTAATGTTTGTTAGCTGGTAATGTGAATTTGGGCAATAGTATGTATTACCCAAAGTAGTAATTTTTTTAAGTATATTCCTTTAAATAGTTTTAGTAATAATTCTTGGAGATCATTCAGTCATATTCAAAATGACTAAGTTTTGGTTGGCTGATGTTAGTGTTGGATATGGATTTGTCAGGTGTAACACTTGCCCTCGACACCAGAGGTCAGCCACACCTGAGTTCTAAACTGTTTGCTATTAATGCCTTGATTTCATTCACCTGCAGCTCATCTACCTCCTTTTATAAGGACACACACCAGCAGAGGCTCTCTGTGAAGTGTTGTCAGGTTGTCTGCTTACTCAGCCTTGTAGCTCCTTGTTTACTGGAGTTGTGCTTGACTTGCCTTTGGTGCTTTTGCTAGGTTTTGTAAGCTTTCATTGTTTTGTTTTTGTTTTTTAAATATTTTGGACTGTTCTTTGACTCTGGTTTTGAATTTTTTGATACTGTGATTTTAGGTAAACAGAAAATGGATTCAAACACGTATAGAGAACCTTCATTACAGGGGTTATCCATGTTAATGTTTTTTTTTAATTTTTTTTATTTAGTTGTACCCTTGACAGTAATTGGAATACAGTATTGTTGTATAACCTGCAGTCCCACAGGGAAGTGCACCAGGTACAAGTCCAAGTAATCCAGTTGCAGGTCACACAGAGATTTATCCAGACACACAGGGATGTCCTCAGGGGCAAAATATTTGCACCACAGCTGTTCACAACAAAACAGACACTTTATTTCATTAATATTCTTTCATTAATTCATTTAAAATCTTCAAAGATTTTACACAACAAACATTCAATCAAACAGCAGCGTTGACTGGGTGAAAGTTGTGTGAGACATTATTTTCAGTGGAGTGTTTTATTAACCTGCCCTTTGTCAAATTTATTTACTTACCGTTATTGTAGAGAACTGTTAAGTAAGAGTGGCTCACCTTGTTCACAATGAACAGGTCCTGGCGCTGAATGATGCCCTGCTGTATCTTGAAACGGACGGCTTTGCCCAAGTCCACCTCAGTCTGATAGGTGACAGCTGTGTCCAAGTGACGGTAGCCAGCATCTATTGCTTCCTCAATTATTTCTTGACTCCGGTTTGAACTTGCAACCTGATGATCAAACAGTACAATATTTCTAGTTTCAGTGTTTATCTGATAAATATTGGAGTCTCTCTACACCAATTTACCTACAACCTGGCAGTTCACACCATAGATTTGCTTAAAAAATTAAACAAAAATACTTTAATTGATGGAAAGGGCTGAACGTTAAAAAAAAAAAAAAAAAAAAAAAAAATATATATATATATATATATATATATATATATATATATATATATATATATATATATTTCCCCAACAGATTTACAAATTTCCATCGTAAAAATTGAGTTTAACTGCTTGCACAATTTTTCAGCTTAAATATTGCAAGTAAATATGATTACACTATAAATAAAAATATATGATTAAGTAAACACAATAATAACCCAAAATGTTAACTGAATATACAGCTACATTTCCAAAAAAGTTGAGCCGAGGGCATGTTTACCACTACGTTTCATCACCTCTTCTTTTAACAAAACTGTAAGCTTTTGGGAACTGAGAAGACCAAATGATGTAGTTTTTAAAGTGAAATGTTTTCCTGTTCTTGTTTGATACAGGATTTCAGCTGGAGTTCAGGGGCTCATTTGTGGTATTTTTCATTTCATAACCCTCCAAATGTTTTGTGTAATAACGGGTCTGGACTGCAGACAGGCCAGTTTAGGACCTGGACTCTTTTAATACAGAGCAATACTGTTGTAATACCTGCAGAATGCAGTTTGACATTGTCTTGCTGAAATAAGCAAGACCATTCTGCATTAATGGTGCCTTCACAGATGTGCACGTCACCCATGCCATATGCGCTAATGCACCCCTAAACCATTATGAATACTGGCTTTTGAACTGTGCACTGATAAGTTGAGTGGCCTTTAGCCCGGAAGACAGAGTGTCCATGATTTCCAAAATAAATTTCAAATGTTGATTCCTCAGATCACAGGACAGCATTTCACTTAATCTCAGTCCAGTTTAAATGAGCTTGGGCCCAGAGAAGGTGGCAGCATTTCTGGATCTCATTTAAATGTGGCTTCTTCTTTGCACTTTAGAGTTTTAACTTACATTTATGGATGCAGCTACGAACTGTTTTCAGACAGTGGTTTTCAGAAGTGTTTCTGAGCCCATGCAGTAAGGCCCAAAGATCATATATCAGTATATACTAGTTTTTGGCTGTTTCTATTGTATACAGAGATTTGTCCAGAGCTTTAGAATCTTTTAATGTTATTTTGCACCATAGATGACGAAAAGCAAAAGTTCTTTGCTGTTTTACGTTCAGAAACATTATTCTTAAATTGTTGCGCTATTTGATCGTGCAGTTTCAGTTTTTTCTTCTGAAAGGCTCCGCCTCTCTGGGATGCTTATTAACACCCAACCGCTTTACTGACCTGTTGCTAATCAACCACTTTTTTTTAGCATTACACAACTTTACCAGCCTTATTTTGGAACATGTTGTTGGTATCAAATTCAGAAGGGGCAAATATTTTTTAAAAAAGAATAAACTTTCTCAGTTTCAACATTTGATATGTCGTACTATTTTCAATTACATGTAGAGTTTAAATGATCTGCATATTATTGCATTTTATTTTTATGTACATTTTGCAGTGTCCCAGCCTTGTTGGAAATGGGTTTCTAACACTAACAACAATATATCTAACTTTACAATATTTTTAACTTTAAATGAACTACTTTCATATTTATAAATTCCTGCTACATGTGAGTTTTTTACACTTTTGAGGGTACAAGTGTAGAAACTTTGAAATGTAATGTAAATGTAACAGGTGTGTTGAAGTATGGAAGTAATCAAAATGTGCCAGACCATGTCTAACAATGAATAATGCTGGCAGCTTGATAATTTAGATTAAACAGGACTGTATAGTGCTCGCATTTGTGAGTACAACACTGTGTGTAAAGCTAAACATTAACTTGTACATATGCCAGCCTTTTTATTTTTGCATTTCAGTAACGTTTGCTGAAAGTGTAGTTTGTGTGTGTCCCATTTTAGCTAGCTATTTAAGCTAAAATAGGCCAGTACCTAAATGATTTTTTAAGAAGCAATTTCTTCTTAAAACCTACTTAGTCAGTTTTCACAAAGATTCTCACATTCACCAATGTTATTTGGGATTTGTTGTTAGATAAGAACAAAAACTACACACACTTAAGAGCACAAAGGTGAGAACAATTCTGTGGTTTAAGAACGCATCATGAATCTGATGTAGAACTTTTTTTTAGAAGAAATTTTTAAAAAGCACTTGAAGATAGTGGTGAATGAGGCCAAATATTTCTTTTTAAATTTCAATTTTTTAAAGTTGAAACAGTCTATCAAATGTTGCTCAGAAACATTTTGCTTTGTTGGAAAGCTTAGTTATGTTTTATCACTGTTAGTGATGAGTGAAATTTGCTGCGCCACACTGACTTAGCATACAATTTCTCTGACCTACTCCATTTAAGATTCTCCTCCACCCACCTCAGCAACCTCAGACTGGTCAAAACTATTATTATGTCAATTATTGTTGTAGCAATAATGCAAGATCAGTTATTGTAATTGTCTGTAAAATTTTAAAAGGTTATGATGCTGCAACACCATCTGGCCGATTTCAAATACTAGGTTATTTTAGTTGATTCCACCTTTCATTTTTGAGAAACTATAAAATCTGAACGTTTGGCCAATTTAATTTGAACAAAAAGGATTCTGGAAACCTGTTGACATTACCTATCACAACCTCAGGGTAAGTTTCAATGATTAGGCCATCTGCACTGAACATCAAAGCCAGAGGTGTGTTAGAGCAGAGAAGTAACACAACTATGCCGGTCTTTGGCACTCCAGGACAAGACTTGAGCACTACTACAATAGACTTACACTGTGTGTGTGTGTTTATGAATATACTTTGAAACGTTTTCAAATAAGTGATATAAACTTAAACAATATGTTTTATTAAAATATTGCTTTTTCAATATAAACTTTTGTAATCCCCTGCTTTGCGAATTTTACAGTTTTGATTAACTTCTGTTCATACTGTTATCATAATTTTACCTGACAAGACCAGAGGTGTTTATTTGAGATCAAATTTTGGCCCTGAGTAGAAGCAGCACACCAGATCCAAAGATCTGAGTGAAGTAAACACATAGCACACAGCAGAGAATTGTGACACTTTGTGGTTACCAGTCAAAGGAAAATGCTTGCTCTACACACAATTTATGTATGTGTAATCCTACCTTTAAATTGAATGTTCCCAGACCCAGCAGTGGCATAAAGTTGCCATCGTTGAGTTTGATCTTCTTAGCCTGTTCACTGCTCATGATGGAGATGATTATTAAAGTGTCAAACAGCTGTCAGAATGGTGGACTGGTCAACTGACTGGCTTTCACTCTTCTTCTTCTTCTCTGCTTTGCTGTCAACTCCCTCTCCACTTTCTTGTCTCTCTGTATTTATCCTATTGGTTAATCATTGACCCTTACTCTGAAAGTGTGCCAAAATCATTTTCATTTGATCAACATTGTGTGGAAAGATAAATATTAACTCATACACCTGCCATGTTTTTGTATTTTTTAATTCCATACAGTCAAACACTGCTCAGACTAGCACCAGTGTTAGCTTTAGCATTAGCTCATCTAAAGGAGTTTCAGTTGTTGATTTATACATGAGAACACATATGTAGCTTTAATATTAAGTGAATAAATTGTGTTTCTAAATTCATTGATATAAACATGGTTTCTGGAATAATTTGTTCACTTTCAATTGGCCAAATATTCACATTTTATATGTAATCAACCACATATCACTGAACTGAACATTTTTTAATTAAAACTTTCAAATTAAATATTCAGCTTTCAACAATATTTCTGCCAAAATTAGTTTAGCACATTAACCCTACAAATATACCCAGAAAGCACTACTGTGTTGTACCATAGACCACACCAACTGCTGTCCTATAGGACCAAGTCCAGTACAATTTGGCAGTTTTTCTCTGCTCAAAAACTTTACAAGGTTTAATCCCTTCAGACCTGCCAACATGTCCCACCTTGTATTGCTCATTTTTATAATGTGAGAGTGACTCAGCTACTTTGTATTGTAGTTTTTACTGAATAGTAAGAGTTAGAATGTAATAAGCCTTGGATTGTAAAGGTTAACAGGTGTGTTAGAACAGAGAAGTAACCAAACTGTGCCAGATTTTGGCACTCCAGGATAGCACTTGGGCACCCTATGCTGGGTAAATTCCTTCAAATTTATTTGAAATTGTATTTTAAGAGAAAAAAAAAACCCTGCATATATATGACACTGTTGTCATGAAAGTAAAGGGGGATTTTAAAGGGTGGGCTAGAACAGGTAAATAACCAGTCTGTCAGACGTGCTCTGAAACATGTATGACAGCACTAAACATCTTATGAAGCCTGTTCAATTTTAAATGAAAAATGAATGATACTTCATTTGATACTTTTACTCAAGTTGAGGTCTAGAGTAAGGACTTCTACTTTTACTGGAGTAATATTTTACCTTGGGTATCTCTACTTTAACTCAAGTACATGATTTGTGTACTTCGTCCACCTCTGATGAAAGGACATGAATGTTATTTATGTCAATTTTTGTTAATTTAAGGTATTTGTATATGCTACCTGTTGTTTTATGTCAGGCAGTGAGCTTATGTAGCTTGGTGGAGTGTCTACCATGAATCAGAAATGTATGGCTGGTGTTCCTCATGGTGTGTAGTTATGGCCTTTTTTGCTGATGTTTCAATTAAAACACTATTCACAGCAGAATCATGGTCTTCCTTGTATTTCCCTCTGTGACAATATAAGCATATATCTACCACTGTTTTACCAGTATCAACGTTACATGTAACTGACATATTTTCCAACATCATCCTCCCTTTCTTTCAGCGATTTAAGTTCTAAACAATTATCTCATACTCATCAATGCATAGTAAGCCAACCAATTTCTATCAACATCTATTAAGGATTTTTTTTTTCAAAGTGAGTTCAAAGTGAAGGGGTCAGCAACAAATATTTAAGAAAAATTAAGTGTACATTACACTTAAAAATGAATAATTAACATTTAAACATTAAACGTTATAAATTCCACACAGCACAAATTCACATTTAATTAAATGTATTTAAAATATAGGGTAAAAATGAAGAAAATATAAAATAAATAAAACCAAGATGTAGTGATTGGCAAAACATTTGAAACAATATGCGGGCTGTTATACTGTATATGTTATATGTTTATTTTTATTATTGTGGCCGTATAAATTTGGGAAGATGAAAATGAAATCAAATGTCATACTTTGTCTGAAGCTCCTGTTCTGAAGATGGATTTCCATGTCTTTCAAGGCCTGGATCCTTTACATCATCCTCCCTTGCATTTACTAGTGCCAGTGGAGTCTGCTCGAGGCTGCAGTTATAGGCTGGACCTGGAGCCGCAGTTACCTCAATACATCTAAGATGGCCCTCCCAGCTGCTGGAATGTCACACAACAACATTGCGGTAACTGACCAGTCCCTATTTCAACATTAACTAAGACAATTAAGAACTATTTTATAGATGTTTTACTTTAACTTACGTGTGCATTGACTTGGTACTAATCGGCCTGTAGACAGATACATTGGAGTTGCATTTGCAATCAAAAACAGGGAAAATGTGTTGGTCTACTTGTAAACATATATATACTATATATATTTTAAAAGGTATATATTACTGTTGCTGGAAGAAAACTTTGTATCTTCAAAATGTTAACTTGAAGGAAAAAAGCTACTTTACTTTTAATGGAACCAAAGTCAATGGAACCAAACCTTTTTCATCCCCCGAGTCGTTTTAGGTCATTTCTTTTGGTCCATTCATCATGAAATGTACATACAATGTAAAGGGCAACAGGTAGTTTCAAATTATGTCAAAAACTGAAAAATGTCAAAAATAGAGATACAAAGGTTTCTTCCAACAACAACAATATATTTATAATGCCATTCTCTTCCTGATTTGTTTCAGTGCTTTGAGCTTCTCTGGCAATGTTCTAACAACCTCACTGAGAGGCCAGCCAGGTTTTCTAATTAGCTTCTTTAGCTGGTGAAGATACAAGTTTAAACACACTGAAGTTGTGAAGCATCAAGCCTTCTGCCAAGTAAACAAGGTTGTGTACATTGCAGGGCATTCATTTTTTCTCTTGAAAATGTTTCGCAAATAAAAGCAAGTATGCCGTTATATGAGCATGCTGTTTGGAAGAACTGGCCCAGTGTAAAACAAAATCTGTCTGTAACTTTCAATCTATCCAACTTTTGCTCATCAGGAAAATTCCATGTGAATATTTTTCTGAATTTGTTCAAGGCCACTTGAAAGGCTGTCAGCAGCAGAGGCAGGCAATCTGCAGGACAAAGGACCCTGAAGACACAACAGGAGCAGCCTGTTCACAACACCCAGACATACAAGGTGCATGTATTTGGAAAGCCCGTTAGCCTTTTTAATCATGTTCTTTGCAGTGGTAAGGGATCGTACTGATGTTCCTCACCTGTTTCAGCAAAGCATCACTTTCAGGAAAAACAACTCAATTTTTGTATTTGCTCTGCTGGGTACACTTTACACAGCATTGTAGCCTGAGTGGCCTTTGAAGTTCTTCAAAAAGACACATGCCAGAGCATCACAAACCACTATGCACAGCCTTTAAAGACAGGAATTCTTCTTTGTTACCAAATTATATTTCCACAACAGAAATGCCTGACACAAAATCTTTGAGGTGGCCATCCAGTGACCCTAGTTTTTAGTTGCCAAAAAACAAACCAATTATAACAGGAATTGCAAATACAAATCCAGCATTTAGCTTAATGAAAGAGAATGAAAAACTATGTTGAATCCATCAAATGCAAAGCTTATTCTTAATATTCACAGTTTTTTGGGGTGTCATGTAAAGCCATTGTGTATTTTTTATTTAGTGACCTCTGCTACCTTCATGTAAATACTTGATGGAGAAGTCAAAGCAGAAAAAGTCAGATTTGAAATGAACATAACTCAATCTCAATCTAATGTGCAGGTCAGGTTTTATTGGATGGTGGAATCATCAGACTTTGGAACCCCTTTCAGACTTCTGTGAACTTGGGTGATGGTTAGGAGTGACGAGCCTAGAAACAGACAATTGCATGCAGAAGATTAAAGCTCCATCAGGACTAAACAAGTAATAATTAGCTAGTACTTCACAAGTAGGACTGAACCTGAAGGAATACTGGAACTGAAAAACAATTGAACTTACACTAAAGCAATCTCCATGTCTATATTTTTTTTTCCTTGTAAATTGTAAAGTGAATTGCATCTGAAGTGCTATCTTAATTAAATGTGTTTATTTTCTTGCCTCTTTAAGCCTCGGTCTAAGACAAGCACAGCCAACAAGTCAAATATTACTGACTCTATACATCTGCTCCACTAGTAAAATAATAGGAACAAGGGCCTTACCTTTTACATTTGAGATGAGGACACTTGAATGATGGAGCAGTGTGGCAACCTGGCAGCGTTGGTCACGGCCCTCCAGTGACACCTTGAGCTGGTGGCAGAGGTAAGTGTTATGGTTTGGGGGGGCATATCTGGTGTTCAAGAAGGCAGAAGGAGCTGAAATGGAGGAACTGAGACGGCACATGCAGATCTCAACTTTCAAGCCATCACAGCCAAGGCAAGGAGAACCACCATGCATGGGAAGAAGGACACAGCACTCCGTCTGTCTGCTATGGCATCCTGAGAGAGGACTGGGTCGCACATGGCGTCATTGACTTTGCTCAAAGTCTTTGAGGTCACTAGGACAGCTCACCTTGAACCGGGGGCTAGGGAGCTATGTAGCGACCCACCACTGGCTCGTGCTGCCATAAAGCAGGGGAGGCATCGTCATACAGAGTATATCTACCATCAAGGAGAGTTATATGGTTAGAAGTGACCTGCCTGCCCTCTCTCCTGTTTCAGTAGCACTGAGCAGTGGTTCTTCTCTGCAACTGTGTTCAAGAAAAGAACATTTGCTTAAAGCGTAATGTTTCCCCACATGGCACAGTATTATTTAGAACATCATCAGGTTTTGTTGATTACTGTTTGTGTGTTTTGAGCTGTGGACTGTACTCATTTTGACTTTTGACATTTGCCCCCTGGGGTTTCACAGTATTTAGAACATCATCAGGTTTTGTAGGACATTTTAGCCTTATTTTCTAGTTGTCTGTCAGATTGAGCTCTCATCTGATGTCTGAGCTCTAATCCATTTTCAGCAACTCCTCGAGCTCTCTATCAAACTCCTCATAAGACTCGAGTTTAATCAGGCTTTTTGTTTTAGAAATAAACTTTGGAGCAGGAACCTTTGCATCTTTTGGTTTAACATCACCTTGTTTCAGGTTCCTTTGCTTCAGCGTTTCATCAGGTGTGCACTGCAAAATTTCTGAGTCCTGTCTAAGCAGTGACTTCAGTTTCTCACTGTTTGGAAAAGTGACTGGAGGATCACTACACACTTTTTTAGCCTTTTGTTTCCTTTTCTTCTTGTCATGCTCTCTCTCCATTAGCTGATGTTCTTCAAAGCTGAAAGTCATCTTTTCCTGATCATTTGTAATTTCAAGATCTTTCTGAGATGTTTCAAAAGGCCCTTCTTTTGTTTCCTTCCCCTCGTTCTCTGTCTCCATCATTTCACTTTCCTCCCTCTCTCTCTCCACCTCCTGCTCTCTCAGTCGCCTCCTCTGCGTCTTTATCTTTCTTTTCTTGTCTGCAGTCCTCTCCATCTCCCCATCAACTGTCTCAGTCTCTGGTCTCCTCTTTTCTTTCTTTTTCTCCTTTGTGTTCCTCCTCTCCATCTCTGTCTGCATCAGTGGATTGTTTGTCTCTGTCTCTTCAATCTTTTGCTCTTTTGTCTTTTTTCTCTTCTCTGCATGGATCATCTCCTTCTCGTCCCTCTTTGCTTCTGTCACTCTGTTGGTCTCCTCCATCTTCAGCTCCTTTTTCTTCTTTTTCTCTATGACATTCTCCTCCCCCTCTCTCTCCATCTCTGTACTCTTCTTCTCCTTTCCCCTCTTCATCTTCACCAAAACCTTCTTCTGCTCCACCAGTTTGTTGAGAGCACTCTCTTCCTCCAGATTCTCAGACTCTTTCTCTTCTATCTCCTTCTGAAAGAGGATCTCCTCCCTAACAATGGCAAGGACATCCTCTCTCTTCATCTCATTGTGCTCTCTCCTCTTTCTCTCCTCCTCCTCTCTCTCAAGTGTCTTCCTCTGCCTCCTTATCTCTTTCTAGGCCCGCTTCTTGTCTCTTTCTACAGTGTTCCTCTCCTCTTCGATCTTAACCTTCTCTGCATCAATAGCCCTCCACTCTTCTTCTGTTACCATATTTCTCGCCGTCTCCATTCTCTCCATTTTTTTCTTCTGTTTTTGCATGTCTTTCTCAGTCAGACTCTCTCTGTAGACCTGCATCAGTCTCTCCGTCTCATTTTCTTTCTCAAGAGCCTCTTTTTCGAGCTCAATGTTCACCATCTCCATTCCAATAGTCTTCCATTCCTTTGCGATAATTCTTGTCTTTTTCTGTATCATCTTTCTTTCCTCCTCCACCATCTTCTTGTGTCTCTCTTTCTGCAGCTCATTCTCCATGGCGGCTCGCCTTTTCTCTTCTTCCAGTTTCATTCTCTCTCTCACCAACTTTTCATTCTTCCTTGCCTTCAGGAGCCTTTCTTCCATCTCTCTCCATCTCTCCATTTCTCTCTCTCTATCATGTCTCATCTCATGTTGATCTAAAGCAATTGTTTTCCATTGCTTTGCCACTTCCATGAGGAGAAATGTTTCCTGTGCTGCTATCCTCTCCTGTTCCTCTCTCAGTCTTTCTTTCTCTCTCTTGATCTCTCTTTTCTCTGTCTCAATCTTTTGCCTTTCTACCTGAATCTTTTTGAGTTCCTGCTGCACTGTCTGGTACTCGTCTTTCTGCTTCTGGAGCTCCTTCAGCATCCCCCTAACTTCCTCCAGTGTCACATCCAGAGCTCTATCCTTCTGCCTCATCTCATCTTCCTTGATCTGCCTCTCTCTCAAATACTCCTTCAACTCTGCAGCAGAGCATTATATTATGTTAGACCCTCTGAATGCAAGACACAATGGGAAGATCAACCTAAAAGTCAAAGTGCTGACTGTAACAAGCTACTGTTTGTTTACCTCTTGTGTGTATTCATGAACAGGGTCTAAAGCTTTGTGTAAGTGGCTTTTAACACATTTCAAATGAGCTTACACTATTCATAGAGCACTTTTCTTACATGCAGCTCAAAGTGCTGTACACTTAAATAGTAAATTAAAATAGTAAAAGCAGAAAGACAAGAACAGTAAAGAAAATAAATAAAGTTCCACTTCAGAGAACTAGACAATCTAGACCTAAACAATCAACTCCTGATCTTAGTCAACGACCCCCTTTCTTTTCAGCTTTAAATATTAATGTAAAATCTCCTCACCATCTACACAGCTGTTGTTTTCCTCCTCCTCTCTCCTTTTCTCCTCTTCTTTCTTCCAATCTGCCTTGAAGACCTCCATTCTGTGGTCCAGTTCACGGCTCATGATGTTTTGGAGAGCATCCACTCGCTCCTCCAGCCATATTCTCTCCTGGAAGAACTTCACCTGGAGGTGCTCTCTCCATTCCTTCCTCCACGTGTTTGCACTCAACCCGTACTAAGAGAACAAGAGACATTATACATTGAAATAAACCAGAACATTTTTATGTTAATGTGTAAAATATCTTATCATTTTAAATTTGTAATGAGTACCAACCATTTGGGTGAGGCAGTGGTGATGTTGATAGTGGTGAAACTCCGTTGAGGTCCGTCCACTAGACGGAACGAGCATGTTGTCCCTTCATAGAGTGTGACGTCATAGACACGGTCTCATTGTGACGCTCGACAGTCAGTCTTTTCGGTGTCTGTCCACTATCAGACGACCAAGAAGAAATAGAATGATGACAGCAGAGTTCTAGAACTTTCCACGTTTTAATGTTCCTCGGACAACCACCATCACTAAACTCACAGAGCAGCTCAGATATGTTTATTATTTCCTTTTTATTCTATTTCATTACATTTGTTTCCTTTTTATGCAGTTTTTTTATCACTTGTATTTATGAATGTTCTTTGTACTACATAAAAATAACAGTAATAAATATTATAATAAAAATATTTAATTATTATTAATGGTAGTAGTCGTGGTAGTAGTATTAGTTCTAGTAGTACTACTAGATAATAGTACTACTATTAGTAGTAGTTCTGCATTATGACCTCTAGAGGGAGACATAAACCCACTAATACCCACCTACTCATCAATGACTTCAAATATCTTGGGTCAACCATCCAGAGCAATGGACAGTGTAGAAAAGAGGTGAAGAAGAGGGTGCAGGCAAGATGGAGTGGGTGGAGACGGATGTCAGGGCTGATGTGTGACAAAAGGATAGCAGCAAGAGTGAAAGGGAAGGTTTACAAGACAGTAGTGCGTCCTGCTATGATGTATAGTTTGGAGACTGTGGCTCTGTCTAAAAGACAGGAGGCTGAGCTGGAGGTGGCGGAGATGAAGATGCTGAGATTTTCGTTGGGAGTGACAAGGATGGACAAGATTAGAAATGAGCAGATCAGAGGGACAGTGAAGGTGGAGCAGTTTGGAGATAAAGCCAGAGAGGCCAGGTTGAGATGGTTTGGACATGTGTTGAGGAGGAATAGTGGATATATTGGGCAAAGAATGTTGGAGATGGAGCTGCCGGGTAGAAGGAGAAGAGGTAGACCTCAGAGAAGGTTTATGGATGTAGTGAAGGTGGACATGGAGATGGTTGGTGTGAAAGTAGAGGAGGCAATGGATAGGGCAAGATGGAGGCAGATGATCCGCTGTGGCGACCCCTAAAGGGAGCAGCCGAAAGAAGAAGAAGAAGAAGAAGAAACCTACTCATCAAAACATCGGGCACTACTCAGGAAAGTCTTTATTTCCCGTCCGCTCGAATTACTGTCTGTGATGTGTGTGAGGTTGTGGTTTCTAAGCGAAGTTCTGGGGAACACAGAAGGAGGTGGAACAAAGTAAAGTTATATAGGCCTGTGATCACCCATTTTAGCTCCACCTTGTATGTTTGAGAACCTTAAAAATATGAACGTTTCTCCAATTATAAGTGAACAAAAAAGGATTCTGGAAACCTATTTACATTGCACACACACACACACACACACACACACACACACACACACACACACACACACACACACACACACACACACACACACAAGTCTCTGATTTGGTGACAGAGATGTTTATTTGAGATCAAAATTTGGCCATGAGTAGTGAGTAGATGCAGCACACTGGATCCAAAGTGAAAAAATGTAACCCTACCTTTGAATGTTCCCTGACCCAGCAGTGGCATAAAGTTTCGTCTTCTTAGGCTGTTTACTGTTCATGAAGGAGATGATTATTACAGAGACAAACAGTTGTCAGAATAGTGAACTGGCTGGTTGACTGACTGGCTTTCACTCTCTCTTCTCTTTGCTGTCAACCCCTTCCCTGCTGCCTTTACTCCCTTTATTTATTGTATAAGTTACACAGTACTGGTAACATCATGCACTCATCATATAGAGTCCATTTTCATCAAATGCAAACCGTTCTACTCTCCTACAGAATTTTCTTCTTTCATTCTGGTTGCTGTTTGTTTCTATTGGATACACTCATGAATGACATGCAGAAACTGCTGGCCAGTCAGAGAATGGAAGTAGAAAGAGGAAAGATGGAGCCACAGCACATCAGTCCTTGTTTCAGGTTCAGAAGATGAAACGGCTCAAGTTCAGATAATAAAATGTATAGTGATGACAGAATGCTGCAGACACCATGTGGGGAGCTGTACTTTCCCAAGCTAAAGAAGCCCCCTGTTTCTGAGGGTCCCAAAAACACTTTCAACAGTTTACTCAGAAACACCTTTTCTAAGGGTCCTGAGAATGCACAAAATGCAGCTCAGTAATTCAGTAGTTGAAGACAAAACAGCAAAAAGTGAATGTAATTCAGTCCAAGCTGTAACATCATATCATGGAGGTTTTGTCTTTTTAATCTAATGCAAATATGAACTAATCCAAAATTATCTCTACCTAAAAAAAACAAGGACTCAAAAACTTACACAAAATGCCACCATGAGCAGGCACACAAGTTCTTAATTACAGGAAAGAGCATCAGCAACTTTAAGAAAGCAAATTTTAAACCTCTGAATCCAACTCCCATCATTATGCAGCACAAATATGATCTTCCCTATATTCATTTTTTAAACTCTTTTAACACTTCTTCTACTTTACTGACTCCTTAAATCTTAAAAAAGTTAATGTAGCTTTTTTATATTAATCGAGAAAAAGAAAAATAAACATCAGTGTGCCAGTGATACTGGTAATAGCGGCCCTTTGCTGTGGCCTGAAAACAAACTCTGAACAGTAAGAGTGAATTGAAGAATACAAGAACTGAACATGCTGACAGCACATCATTTTATTTTGAGGATAAAAGTCTTCTAAAAGGATCTAACTCAAACACTCAGAGGCTCAATAAGTCAAAGTTTTTAGTACTGATAAAGATTTTAGTACTGATAAAATTAACTTGCCTTTGCATTTAATGTTTGAGAAAGCTTATTTATTATGTGGACTAACATGGACAAACATTTCAATGTTAAATTAAACCATTAAACACACTGCATGTTGTTATTTTAAAAAAGATTTTATTCACACAAATTTCTCAGTTTATGACAGTGTAAATTACAATCCCAGTGTATCTCTAACATTAGTCCAGTTATTGTATGAAAATTTAAATTCAGCTGATTTGTCAACAAAAACAGTGGTCTAAAGTTCTTCTGATTGAAATATCAGCATTCACAATGGAGAAGCTTCCCTGTATCTCAGTCACTAAAAAGGGTAGAAACGATGAGACTTCATGCTGTAGAACAAAAGCACACCATTGTTAAATAGTAAAGAAATGTATTTTGGGCCACATTGTAATAAAAGTGATTTAAGTGGTATTGGGGTGAAAAGTGTGCTCTTACTCTTCAAAGGGTGCACCTCTCCAGCCACGATTCAGAGACTTGAGTGCTCTCATATCCTCCTCATCCAGAGAGAAGTCAAAGACCTGTTTTCACATTTATACAAGACATTACGCTTAATACATTTTGAGTAATTTTCACTGACAGTACCATTTTGTCAAGTCATATGGAATTGGTGTTGTACTGGGATTCATTTACCTCATTAATTGACTCTTTTATCCTTCTTTTTTTTAATTTTGTCATTTTGTTTTTGAGATCGACCTACAAAGTTTTATGTATCAAAACATCATAATTCTTTTTAAAATGATCATATTACAACCTCCCTTTTCCCTTAGAATTAAAAATCTGTTTTTGTTATATACGGTATGTAAATAACCTCTGTTCTGATTGGCTGTTCTGTGTTGTGCCTCATTGTCTCGTCTAGGCTGATGGGTTGTGTGGCTATTTTTGTACATTAATTTTAACGTATGGACGGTATAGATGGAAGTGATGAAAAATGTGAAGAAAATTTGTTTTAATCTCTTTAACCTTATTGCATTATGCAAGCTTGAAGCAACTTTTATGCATATGCACAAATGATAAAGAGCACACAATGTTTTAAATATTCAGCCTATACTGAGAGGGATGGGTTACCTTTATGTTCTCCTGAATCTGGGCAGTGTTAATACCCTTTGGAATCACTGCAATGTCCTGTTCAATGTGATACCTTAGCAAAACCTGCAAAACACCTGAGATTCAACATTGGAGGACATACAGAAAAGCATGGATGTGTTATTTGTTGAAAGAGGAGGTATGACCTGTGCAGGAGTCCGTTTGTGTTTTGCAGCAATCTTCCCAACCACAGGATCCTCCAACAGCTTTTCAGGGTCTGTTTCTCCTGCATGCCTACAAGACAGAAATAGAAGAAGAGTTTAATTAAAGGCTGAAATTTGGACTGAGATTATAATACATGGTGATCTGCAACATTTCAGTTTGCTATAGATGTGAAACCTGCCCTTTATTCATTTATTGCTTTTGATGGCTAAAGATAAAATCAGATTTAAAAAAAATTGTGGTCAAATGTTGTGTGAACTTACAACTCTTTGGGTTTGTCTGGTGAGCCGAAGGGAAAGAAAGCCGTGAGAGCAATATTCTTCGACTTACAATATTTAATCAGATCAGTCTGCACCAGGTAAGGATGAAGCTCTACCTACAGATGACAGTGTGTTTATTTGATATGGATTTTGCTTTAATTATGTATGCACAGTATGGACACTGATTGGTCTTAAACAAATATTTACCACATCAGTAAAACAAATATATTACTTTATCACCACAATGTCTCAGTACCTGATTGACAACTGGAGGCACTTTGGCCACAGACAGCAGCCTCTCAAGTTGTGGGATTGAGAAGTTGGACACTCCAATACTCTTCACTTTTCCAGTAGCCTTCAAAGCTTCCATCCCCTGTAATGTATATACACAGGACACTGTAACAATCAAGAACCTCTTGATGGGTTTTATAGATCACAGAAGCCTCTCCTTACCTTCCACACATCCACATAGTCAAAGTCTGTTGTGAGAGTTTTTCCATCCTTCTTTGGAAAGAGGTCGTCACCAACGTCCTGTGATCACAAGCCATCAGGTTATTCTCTGTGATGAACATGTTATCTGATGGATCACATACAAAAATTCATTGTCGTGGGCTGGAGGTTAAGGAGCCAGCCTTGTGATTGGAAGGTTGCCGGTTTGATGCACTCAGCTGACAGTCCATGACTGAAGTGCCCTTGAGCAAGGCACCTAACCCCCAATTGCTCCACAGGTGCCGTGGATAGGGCTGTCCACTGCTCTGGGCAAGTGTGCTCCTGCCCCGAGTGTTTATTTTCATTAGCGTGCTATATACGGGTGTTTCATTGCACGGATGGGTTAAATGCAGAGGTCTAATTTCACAGTGTGCAAACACAGTGACAAATTCTCAGTGACTCAATGTCTCACTCAAATTAAACAAATTAAAGATGAGTCTTTCACATTTTGTGATGCTTTAAAACTTTCAATCTGGCCTCTTGCAGCTCCACAACTGTCTAAATCTGGCTTGGCCCTATCTGTGCTCTTCTAGCTCCTCACTCATTACAGTTTGCACCTGTTATTTCTGTATTGGGGTGGAATGTTTACCGGTTTTAATTATATAGCACAGTATAAACAACATAAATAAAAAATATAAATAAATAGCTTGTTCCAGTCTTCTACCACTGTCCCCCTACAACCAATGAAAAATTTAACTAAAGAAAACAAATTTTGCTCTGAGTACAATACCATTACTGACGAATTCAGTGTCATGAGTGCAAATGTTACACCTTAGCCCAAAGCAGGGTCACTTGTAAACAGGCTGAGGGGCTTTGTATAACCTGCGGTAAGTTATATAAAAATTCCCACTAATGTTTGCTTGTGATAAATGCATCCTAGTTTAGCAGTGAGCTAATTTTGTTCACTAGTTAGCTGGTTAGCTTAATCTACAACCCCAATTCCAATGAAGTTGGGATGTTGTGTAAAACATAAATAAAAACAGAATATGATGATTTGCAAATCCTTTTCAACCTGTATTCAATTGAATACACTACGAAGACAAGATATTTAATGTTCAAATGGATAAACTTTATTGTTTTTTGCAAATATTCACTCATTTTGAATTTGATGCCTGCAACACGTTCCAAAGAAGTCGGGACAGGGGCAACAAAAGACTGGGAAAGTTGAGGAAAGCTCAAAAAACACCTGTTTGGAACATTCCACAGGTGAAGAGGTTAATTGGAAACAGGTGAGTGTCATGACTGGGTATAAAGGGAGCATCCCTGAAAGGCTCAGTCGTTCACAAGCAAGGATGGGGCGAGGTTCACCACTTTGTGAACAACTGTGTGAGCAACCAACATTGAATGCCTGTGACCTTCGATCCCTCAGGCAGCACTGCATTAAAAACCGACATCATTCTGTAATGGATATTCCCACGTGGGCTCAGGAACACTTCAGAAAACCATTGTCAGTGAATTCAGTTCGTCGCTCCATCTACAAGTGCAAGTTAAAACTCTGCCATGCACAGTGAAAGCCATATATCAACAACACCCAGAAACACCATTGGCTTCTCTGGGCCTGAGCTCATCTGAGATGGACTGACGCAAAGTGGAAAAGTCCAGATTGTTATCAGCGCAAAGTTCAAGTTCATGGCATGGGTAACTTGTACATCTGTGAAGGCACCATTAATGCTGAAAGGTACATACAGGTTTTGGAGCAACATATGCTGCCATCCAAGCAACGTCTTTTTCAGGGACGTCCCTGCTTATTTCAGCAAGACAATGCCAAGCCACATTCTGCACGTGTTACAACAGCGTGGCTTCGTAGTAAAAGGGTGCGGGTACTAGACTGGCCTGCCTGCAGTCCAGACCTGTCTCCCATTGAAAATGTGTGGCACATTATGAAGCGCAAAATACAACAATGGAGACCCCGGACTGTTGATCAACTGAAGTTGTACATCAAGCAAGAATGGAAATAAATTCCACCTACAAAGCTTCAACAATTAGTGTCCTCAGCTCCCAAACGCTTATTGAGTGCTGTTAAAAGGAAAGGTGATGTAACACAGTGGTAAACATGCCCCTGTCCCAACTTCTTCGGAGCGTGTTGCAGGCATCAAATTCAAAATGAGTGAATATTTGCAAAAAAACAATAAAGTTTATCCGTTTGAACATTAAATATCTTGTCTTTGTAGTGTATTCAATTGAATATAGGTTGAAAAGGATTTGCAAGTCATCGTATTCTGTTTTATTTATGTTTTACACAACATCCCAACTTCATTGGAATTGGGGTTGTAGGCAGGTTGTGCACACTGATTAAATTGCAAAGAAGCAAACTCATGTAAGAGGATGTAGCTGATATTTTCCTTACTTTGAAACTTGCCACAGCTGCTGGTGTTTCATTCACAGCAACGACATTAGTGTGATGGAACATGACTCATCACACATTGCTTTATTGACATTTTTTTTGTTTGTTTTTCTTCAAATTTGTGAAATGGAATAAGTCAAGGGGTCAGAAGGCCAAAGTAAGACCAAATTTGCTAGTGAACCTTACTTTGTGTATTTATTGTAATGTCCTAACAGTAAACACTGACTGCCAATGGTAGTTAGTGGAGTTAGTTAAAGTCTGATGTTTAGACTGAGAAATTTGGGTAATAGTAAGTTATGTTTTTTATAGCGTATTCCTTTAAACTTTAGTATTTATTCTTGGAGATCGTTCAGTTATATTCAAAGTGAATAAGTGTTGGTTGGCTAATGTTGGTGATAGATATGGGGTTATCCATCTTAATGGGTTTTTGTTTGTTTTCTTTTGTAATTTTGCTTTCCTTACATCATTAACATTTACAATGATTTTAAAGGTTCTACACCTGACAAAAAGCTGAATGCAGTGCTGTTGTATAACCTGTAGTCCCACAGGGAAGTGCACCAGGTACAGGTCTATGTAATCCAGTTGCAGGTCACTGAGAGATTTATCTAGACACACAGGGATGGCCTCAGGGGCAAAATATCTGCACCACAGCTGCACACAACAAAACAGAGACACTTTATTAATTTATATATAATCTTCTGAGATTTTATACTTCAAACAGAGTTAAACTTCATTAAACAGCATTTGACTGGGTGAAAGTTGTGCTGAATGTTATTTTGTAAAGTTGGGATGTTTTATTACCTCAGTCAAATTCACCTATAGTTATTGTTGAGATGTTTTATAAGACTGGCTTACCTTGCTTACAATGAACATGTCCTCGCGCTTAATGACCCCCTGCTGTAACTTGGAGCGGACGGCCTTGCCCACGTCCACTTCAGTCTGATAGACGATGGCTGTGTCCAAGTGACGGTAGCCAGCATCAATTGCTTCCTCAAGTATTTCTTGACTCCGGCCTGAAGTTGCAACCTGATGATCAAATAGTACAGCATTTCTAGTTTCACTGTTTATCCAGAGATACAGAAAGAGAAACACAGCCGGGTCTCTCTACACCAATTCACCTAGAACCTGGCAGGTCATGCAATAGATTTCCATGAAAAAAAAATAGATAAAAACACTATATAAAATATACATAGTTTTATTTAAATAAAATATTGCGACATTTTAATTCATTGGCATTTTTAAGTTCATGTTTATTCAGAGTGTGGAAACTTAAATGTAAATTTTCAGTCAGTTTTCAACATTAATCTGCACACAGTAGTCCGGCACATTAACCCCTCCAGTAGGCGCAGAAACCGTTTCACAGTACCACCTGTATCCAACTTACCAGGTTTGAATTATTGAATTATAGGCATTGAATTATAAGCTGCACTTATATATTATATTTTATTGTATTGCACTGTGTATGGTAGTTTATTGTATTTTATTGTATTGTATTGCATTTCATTGAATGGCACAGAGTTCTGTGTTCAATTCTGTTCCTTTTTTTCTCTGTATCTACCGTGACTTTTTGTTTCCAGCAGTATCTGAGCTCAGGACTGTCTTTTTCTCTAAGCTATTGGTAACTAGCAAAGATACTTTCTCTACATAGACAAAGCATGTCTTGTAAGTCACTCTGGATAAGAGCGTCTGCTAAATGCTGTAAATGTAAAATGTTTTTCCCTCTTCAAACACGTCACAAGGTTTAATCCCTTTAGTATGTTATTATACACTTGTATAGTGTATCAGGTAGTTTGAACTGTAGTCTTTCTATTCATTACAAAATGAGATGTATAGAATGTAATAAGCCTCAGACTGTTGGGATTGTGTCACTCTTTCGGGTTCTCCTCCCTTGCCTAAAATGCTCCAGGATTTCCCAGAATTCCTATCATCATGACATCACTCCTTGTGCCAATGACAGGCCTTTGCCCTGTTCACAGTCACCTGATTACTAATGCACTTTAAAAGGATTCTGGTTTGTTCTCCTCATTGCAAGGTACTGCCACTCTGTTGGGTTACTGAGCTTTTCTCTTCTGATTTCATGACTACTGTGCTGAACCCATGGCTTGTTTTTCGACTCTTACTCTTTTGGATTTGCCCTTTTGCTCTAGTTGCTTGTGTTTTTGTATGTTCTGTTTTTTTTTTATAGTTTTTGGATTCTGATTTTGGACTTGCCCTGACTCTGTCCTTTCTCCCAAGTTTTCTCTCATTAAACCAACTTTATATTTGAAGATCCACGAGTGTCTTTCTGTGCCTGTTCACCGCTACAAATTAACAGATGTACCAGAGTATGGAAGCAATCAACCTGGGCCAGACTGTCTCTAGTGTCTAATAGTAAAACGTGTTAGCTTGATAAATTAGATTTTGTATTTTGTCTTTGTATTATTTAGTTTAACTAAAGTTTGATGAAAGTATATAAAACTTGTAAAAAGGTGACGAGTCTTCCTCAGCATGCAAGGCTGCTCTGACAAGCTTGTGTGTTAGCTTTAGCATTAGCTCATCTGAAGGAGTTTCAGTTGCCAGTTTAGACATGAAAACCTTCATGTCTCCTTTAATATTGAGTGAATAAATTGTGTTTTGTTTAATGAAGTAATATACTTCTGTGCAAGTGTTTGTGTCTTTCACATTTTAGCTTAAATTGCTAGCTGGTTTAGCTAAAATAGGCCAGTACCTGAAATTATGTTTTTACTTTTTAAATTTCAACTTTTTTATTTAAAATAATCTGAGACAACAATTGTTCATAAACATTTTTCTTTGTTGGTAAGCTTAGTTATTATTGCTTTAACATTGTTATTCCATCCATCCATCCATCCATCCATCCATCCATCCATCCATCCATCCATCATCTTCCACTTCTCCGGGGTTTGGGTCGCGGGGGCAGCATCCTAAGCAATGAGGCCCAGACCTCCCTTTCCCCAGCCACTTCCACTAGCTCTCCGGGGGGGATTCCAAGGCGCTCCCAGGCCAGCTGGGCAATATAGTCACGCCAGCGTGTCCTGGGTCTTCCCCTGGGTCTCCTCCCTGGTGGACTTGCCTGTGACACCTCACGAGGGAGGCGTCCAGGAGGCATCCTAACCAGATGCCCGAACCACCTCAACTGGCTTCTCTCGACATAAAGAAGCAGCGGCTCTACTCCCGAGTCTCTCCCGGATGACCAAACTTCTCACCCTATCTCTAAGGGAGAGTCCAGACACCCTGTGGAGGAAACTCATTTCGGCCGCTTATATTTGCGATCTTATGCTTTCGGTCATTACCCAAAGCTCATGACCATAGGTGAGGGTGGGAGCGTAGATCGACCGGTAAATCGAGAGGTTTGCTTTGTGGCTCAGCTCTTTCTTTACCACAACAGACCAGTAAAAAGCCCGCATCACTGCTGACCCAGCACCAATCCGCCTGTCAATCTCCCGCTCCCTTTTACCATCACTCGTGAACAAGACCATGAGATACTTAAACTTCTCCACTTGAGGCAAGAGCTTATCCCAACCCAGAGAGGGCTCTCCACCCTTTTCCACCTGAGAACCATGGTCTTGGATTTGGAGGTACTGATTCTCATCCCGGCTGCTTCACACTTGGCTACAAACCGATCCAAGTGGTCCCCTTTTTTAAAAAGAGGCACCACCACCCCAGTCTGCCAATCCTTAATGACTTCGGCCTCAGTAATGGACGAGCCTATTCCTGTGTCTCCAGACTCTGCCTCCTCACTGGAGAATGAGTCGGTGGGATTGAGAAGGTCCTCAAAGTATTCCTTCCACTGCCCAATGACGTCTTCAGTCGAAGTCAGCAGCATACCATCTCCACTATATACAGTACTAGTGGCACACTGCTTTCCCCTTCTGAGTCACCTGACGGTTTGCCAGAATCTTTTCAGAGCCGACTTAAAGTCACTTTCCAAGTCCTCACCAAACTCCTCCCACACCCGGGTTTTTGCCTTGGCGACGACTGAAGCCGCAGATTGCTTGGCCTGTCGACACCTGTCAGCTGCCTCTGGTGTCCCACAGGCCAACCATGCCTGATAGGACTCCTTCTTCAGCTTGACGGCGTCTCTCACCTGGGGTGTCCACCACCGGGTTCGAGGATTACCGCACCGACAGGCACCAACTACCTTGCGGCTACAGCTACAGTCAGCCGCTTCAACAATGGAGGAGCGGAACATGGCCCATTCTGAGTCAATGTCCCCCACCTCCCCCGATATCTGGTCAAAGTTCTGATGGAGGTGTGAGTTGAAGATCAATCTGAGAGGTTCTTCTGCCAGACGTTCCCAACAAATCCTCACTATACGCTTGGGTTTGCCTGGTCTGACCGGCATCTTCCCCCACCACCTGATCCAACTCACCACCAGGTGGTGATCAGTTGACAACTCAGCTCCTCTCTTTACCCAAGTGTCCAAAACACATGGCTGCAAGTCCGAGGACATGACTACAAAGTCAATCATTGAACTGCAGCCTAGGGTGTCCTGGTGCCATGTGCACTTATGGACATCCTTGTGTTCATGATGGACAAACTGTGGTTTGCACAGAAGTCCAAAAACTGAACACCACTCGGGTTCAGATCAGAGAGGCCATTCCTCCCAATCACACCCCTCCAGGTCACACTGTCGTTGCCCACGTGAGCGTTGAAGTCCCCCAGTAGGACAATAGAGTCTTCAGGAGGAACACTTTCAAGCACCCTTCCTAAGGACTCTAGGAAGGCTGGGAGCGTAAGCACAGACAGCAGTCAGGACCCATTCCCCAACCCGAAGACGTAGGGAAGCTACCCTCTCGTCCACCGGAGAAAACCCCAACATACAGGCGCCGAGTCGAGGGGCTATGAGAAATCCACAAAGCACCGAACCCCTACTACTGCCCTTCCCATTGGTGGTGGATCGATGGGAGGGGGGCCTCATGTAACCCCTTCGGGCTGGGCCCGGCCGGGCACCATGAGTAAATGCCCGGCCACCAGACGCTTGCTGGCGAGCCCCTCCCCCAGGCCTGACTTCAGGGTGGGACCCCGGTAACCCTGTTCCAGGCAGGGTACACAAGTCCTGTTTTTTTATAGGGGGGAATTTTGGATCACACTTTGTCTGACCTGTCACCTAGGACCAGTTTGCCATGGGAGACCCTACCAGGAGCTTTTGCTCCAGACAACATAGCTCCTAGGATCATTCAAGCATGCAAACCCCTCCACCACGATAAGGTGGTGATCCATGGAGAGGCACTGTTATTCCTTCATGTAAAAATTCAGTCCATTTTCAGCATTATTTCTGCAGAAAAGTAATCCAGCACTTATAACCCTACAAGTATGCCCATAAACCACTAGTGTATTTTACTATAGGTCAGATCAACTGCTGTCCTTCACAACCAAGTTCAGCATAATTTGCAGATCACAGGGTTTAATGTTTTAAGACCTGCCAGCAAGGTCAAACTTATCACACACTGATTTAATATGAGTGACTCAGCTGGTTTGCATTGTACTCTTTGTAGTTACTGATGAATGTGTAATAGGTGTGTTAGAGCGGGAAAGACAAACTGTGCGACACTCCAGGACATGACTTGAGCAACTCTGCGACAGGCCAACATGAAAATGCTTTGATAAGTCTTCAAATAAGTGATACATTATTAAACAATATTACTGTTTTATCAAGAATATTACTTTCAATATAACCAGTTTTAACCTCCAGCTTTCTGAGTTTTACAGTTTTGATTAAGGACTGCTCTTCACACTGTCACAATTTCACCTGACAAGACCAACAATTAATTATTGCCTTATTTTGTCCAGATGCAGAGTGTCTGGCTATTGCTGGACAATTTCCTTCTTCAAATTTACTTGAAATGATGTTTATTTAAGATTAGAATTTTGCCCTGAATAGAAGCAGCACATCAGAACCAAAGATGATGAGTAAAGGAAACACATATATAGACAGCAGAGAATTGTGATGGTTACCAATCAAGGACGCTTGTTCCACATACATAATTTCCAAAAATGTAATCCTACCTTTAAATTGAATGTTCCCTGACCCAGCAGTGGCATAAAGCTGCCATCACGGAGTTTGATGTTCTTAGGCTGTCCGTTGCTCATGACGGAGATGATTATTACAGAGTCAAACAGTTGTCAGGATAGTGAACTGGCTGGCTGACTGACTGGCTTTCACTCTGTGTTTAATGCTTTGCTGTCAACTCCCTCTCCACTGCCTTCTCTCTCTTTACTTATCTTATTGGTTAATCATTGACCTTTACTCTGAAAGTGTGCCAAATTCATTTTAATTTGATCAACGTTGTGTGGAAAGATAAATGTTAACTCATACACATGCCATTAAATTGACAAACACAATTTAACGTTGCTCTGTCTACCGCTTGTTAGCTTTAGTATTAGCTCATCTGAAGAAGTTTCAGTGGCTAAATTAGATATGAAAAGCCATACATAGCTTTAACAAGTGAATAAATTCTGTTCCTGGATTGATTAATGTAAAGAGGTTTCCAGAATCCTTTTTGCTCACTTTAAATGGCCCAAACATTCACATTGTATAGGTACTCAGTCATGTATATCTGCACTAGCATCCTATAAACCTAGTTTATTTTTGAAAGAAAACTTACAATTGAAAATTTTCAACATTACATTTTTGTTAAAGGTTTTAACACACACGCACACACACACAAACACACACACACACACACGCACATCTTTCAAGCAGCTTCTCCTGGCCTATCCCAGCTGTCATTGGGCGAAAGGTCGGATACACCCTAGAGAGGTCGCCAGTCCATTGCAGGGCAAGGTTTTGACAAAAAAGGCATTATTTTTGCTAAAGTATTCACACACTTTAGCCATATAAGTGTGCCCAACCATACATTTAGTTAAAGTTCAAGTACAAGCAATCAAGTAAAAGATACTCAAGTTGTTACATTTGTTAGTCAAGTTGAAATATCACAGTATGTGCTCCTGAATGTTTTTAAGCTACAAAAGCAAAAGTATTTCTTAAAAATTCATTTCTAATTCAGCATTTTACACAGGATATCTTTTTATTGTTTATACTAGAAGTACATCCACAAAAACCCACTCATCTAGAGCACCCAAACACATAGATTCAATAGATTGTTAAAACTAAAGTAATGCGTCTGTTGTGAAAATGTACTGAGTAAAAATACAGATTTTTCTTTTGAAACTTTTCATTTTGTCATGATTGGCTCCTCCCACTCCTCCATGTGCTTTTCTGTTTACTTTTTATCGTCCATGTGCTTCTTTGTTTGGTTTCCTCCTGGTTCTACCCCTTGTCTCTTGTCTCCGCCCTTGATTGTTTCCACCTGTTTTCCACCTGTGTCTTGTGAACCCTCGATAGCCCTCATGTATTTAAGCTCTGTGTTTGCCCTGGTCTGTGTTGGTCTTTGTACTGTTTGAGTGTGCTGGTTGTTTTATGTTTATGCTGGTTGGAGTTCTGTGTTCATTTTTGTCATGTCTGTCCCTCCTGCTGTTCGTGTCGGCTATATGAACCTGCACCGTTTTGACCATGACCCTGGATTTGTCTATAATAAAAATCTCTTATCTCAGCATGTGCATCCACCTCATCGCTCTCCGCCGTTACAAAAAGATTTTATTTTGGGTACATCCAGGGTCATGGTCAAAACGGTCCAGGTTCAAACAGCTGATATGGAGAGCAGGAGGGACAGACATGACAAAATGAACACAGAACCTCAAACAAGAATCAAACACCACGAGAATACAATACATCCAACACAATCAAACATATCAAACAAAGACCAGCACTAGACTAAGGGAATCACAGGACTTAAATACAAGATTTCACAAGACACAGGTAGAAAACAGGTGGAAACAATCAAGGGCGGAGACAAGAATCAAGGGCAGAACCAGGAGGAAACCAAAAAAAGAAGCACATGGATGATAAAAAGTAAACATAAAAGCACATGGAGGAGTGGGAGGAGCCAATCATGACACTTTTGTAATGAGAAAAGTAAAAGTATTAAGTGAAAGAAAATTGCTGTTAACCAAAACCTTTCCTATGTTCACAACCTTTCATAATAATTTTAAGGTAAGTATCTGTCCTGATATTTTTTCAAAACATAATTATTGCTGTCCTACAGGACAAAGTCCAGAACACTTTGGCAGTTTTTCTCTGCTCAAACAGTTAACAAGGTGTAATCCCTTAAGACCTGCCAACAAATCCAAACTTTTATTGCACATTTTTATAATGTGAGAGTGTCTCAGCTATTTTGCATTGTAATCTTTTCTGAATGATGGATTATGTAATAAACCTTGAATTTTAAGGGTTAATAGTTTAGGGAGGCGTCCAGGAGGCATCCTAACCAGATGCCCGAACCACCTCAACTGCCTCCTCTCGACATAAAGAAGCAGCGGCTCTACTCCGAGTCCCTACCGGATGACCGAACTTCTCACCCTATCTCTAAGGGAGAGTCCAGACACCCTGCGGAGGAAACTCATTTCGGCCGCTTGTATTCGCGATCTCGTTCTTTCGGTCATTACCCAAAGCTCATGACCATAGGTGAGGGTGGGAACGTAGATCAACCGGTAAATCGAGAGGTTTGCCTTGTGGCTCGACTCTTTCTTTACCACAACAGACCAGTAAAGAGCCTGCATCACTGCTGACCCAGCACCGATCCGCCTGTCAATCTCCCGCTCCCTTTTACCATCACTCAACAAGACCCCGAGATACTTAAACTCCTCCACTTGAGGCAAGAGCTTATCCCGACCCAGAGAGGGCTCTCCACCCTTTTCCGCCTGAGAACCATGGCCTCGGATTTGGAGGTACTGATTCTCATCCCGACCGCTTCATACACGGCTGCAAACCGATCCAGCGAAAGCTGAAGTTCATGGCCTGATGTCCCCAATAGGACGCAGCACACCATCTCCACTATATACAGTGCTAGTGGCACACTGCTTTCCCCTTCTCAGTCGCCTGATGGTTTGCCAGAATCTTTTCAGAGCCGACCAAACCAAACTCCTCCCACACCCGGGTTTTTGCCTTGGTGACGATTGAAGCCACAGATCGCTTGGCCTGTCGATACCTGCCAGCTGCCTCTGGTGTCCCGCAGGCCAACCATGCCCAGTAGGACTCCTTCTTCTTGACGGCGTCTCTCACCTGGGGTGTCCACCACCAGTTTAGAGGATTACCACCCTGACAGGCACCAACTACCTTGCGGCCACAGCTACAGTCAGCTGCTTTAACAATGGAGGAGCGGAACATGGCCCATTCTGAGTCAATGTCCCTCACCTCCCCAATATCTGGTCAAAGTTCTGATGGAGGTGTGAGTTAAAGATCAATCTGACAGGTTCTTCTGCCAGACGTTCCCAGCAAACCCTCACTATATGTTTGGGTTTGTCTGGTGTGACCGGCATCTTCCCCCACCACCTGATCCAACTCACCACCAGGTTAGTGATCAGTTGACAGCTCAGCTCCTCTCTTTACCCAAGTGTCCAAAACACATGGCTGCAAGCCAATGACATGACTACAAAATCAGTCACTGAACTGTGGCCTAGGGTGCCCTGGTGCCATGTGCACTTATGGACATCCTTGTGTTCAAACATTGAACAAGGATTGTTTTCTTTTTGTTTTCATAGGGGTAATTATGGATCATACTTTGTCTGGCCTGTCACCTAGGACCAGTTTGCCCTGTGAGACCCTACCAGGAGCTTTTGCTCCAGACAACATAGCTCCTATGATCATTCAAGCACGCAAACCCCTCCACCACGATAAGGTGGTGATCCATGGAGAGGAATACTACTAGTAATCATTTAAAAAGAATTCCCAAGTAACAGTTGAAGTATGACTTCCATGTTTTTTCTTTTCAAGTAGAAGTAGTATAAAATTATGTAAATGCACTTAAAGTGAAAAAGTAAAAGAATTTCATTAAAAAGCATTTCTCATTCAAAGTTCTAATCAGGATGTCTGTTTTTTGAGGGTTACAGATACTCATCCATGTTATTGCTGCATGAAACTGCTTATGTAAACAAAATCGTAAACAAGTGTTTGTATCTGAAATTTTCCGTTCTAGAGAAACTTAACAGATCAGAACCAAACACCTGAAGCATTTAATGCCAGTAACAGCTACCTCCCAGGAAGCCAGTACATAAAATGGTTATGGATGCAGTCTGATGCCTAACACCTGAAAATGCTATCTGGAGATATTATTTCACAATAGATTTAAGATAAGCATTTGGCCTGAAACATCCATCCATCCATCCATCCATTTTCTAAGCCACTTCTCCGTCAGGGTCGTGGGGGGGGGGGACAGGTCGCCAGTCCATCGCAGGGCAGACAGACAGTCACTCACACCTAGGGGCAATTTAGCATGTCCAATTGGCCTGACTGCATGTCTTTGGACTGTGGGAGGAAACCCATGCAGACACAGGGAGAACACAGGGAGGGCAAACTCCACACACTCCACTGTAAGGCAACAGCGCTACCCACCGCACCACCGTGCCGCCCACAATTTTTTTAAAACACATTCATGGCAAGGAGGTACATATTGCTATGTTCTGCAAATGGCTTGTGACTCTGTACAGGCCTTGGCTATGCAGAGGGCCAGGTGTAGAGGCTAATGGGAGGTGTGTGCTCTCCATATAAAATAACTTAAATATTGTTTGTCATTTTTGTTAGTTTAAGTTACATGTACATGTTACCTATTATTAAGTAGTTTGGTGGAATCTACTGTGAAGCAGAAATGTATGACTTGTAATGACTTCCCTGCTGTTAATGGTGTCTTATTACAGGCTTTTCTGTTGGTGTTGCAGTATCAAGAATGCTATTCAGAGCAGAATCATGGACTCTTTTGTGTATTTCTGTATGCCAATGCCACAATAAAAGAATAATGTTTTCAGTATATTATCAATATTATATATACTCAGGGATCAGTAGTTCAAGCTCTGACATCATACCCAAAATGTTCCACTTGTTCGAACTCTTCACTTTGCTTAAACGAGCAGCAGAGCTGTCCAGATAATTGCAGAGGGCTTTTACCTTCTGGACCTGAACAACTCAACTCTGAATAACTAAGATGAATAAATAAGATGTGTGTAGGTTCAGTTGTTGTTTTATTAAATAAAATGACTATATTTCTGTTGTAGACAGTGTGATCCCTGCTACCACAACTGCAAGTTTCTCTGCAATGAAACATTTGTTCATTCTGTGTGTATTTCTTAGACCAGTCAATAGAGAGTAGCAGAGTTCTATGAAATCCAAGACATTTTTCAAATTCCTATGACTCTGTTGAGGGTAAAGCCATAGCCATATTTCAACTTGTGTAAAACCACTGAGACATTAT
Organism: Pygocentrus nattereri; assembly: GCF_015220715.1. Taxonomy (NCBI): domain Eukaryota; kingdom Metazoa; phylum Chordata; class Actinopteri; order Characiformes; family Serrasalmidae; genus Pygocentrus; species Pygocentrus nattereri. The sequence goes on along the minus strand of NC_051217.1, from coordinate 8,362,083 downwards.
GCTAATAGGTTTCATTTAGAACACAGGTTTCCAACCTTGGTCCTGGAGTATTGCTCTGAAGGTTTTTGAGTTTTCAGTGCTCTGGCACTTCCATGTTAGCACTGAAAGGACTTGCTTATGTGCTGAGTAATTGGATCGGGTGTGCTGGGAGCAGGGAAAGCATTAAAATGTGCAGGGCAGGGGATTGTCCAGGAACAGGGTTAGGAACCACTGATCTGGCTTCAGATAATGATTTCATTTTAGCACTTTAAGAGACGTAAATCCTTTCTTTTACTGATTGAAGACAAACAAACAGCATTGATTTGTTCGTTAGAAAGGTTATTGGCCTATAAGCCACATTCAGTTACCTGCAGGGCAGGACTCCGAGATCTGGGGAAAAAGCCTTACATAATGCTTAGTAAGCATGTAGCTACAAAACTAGGGAGGCTTTTGCAAGCCTGGTAGGATGTCTGATTGGATATGAACATATATCCATATCTTAAGTAAGATTCCAATCTTGTTGGTAAAAGCCAAATTAATTTTTACAGACATCAGAAAGCACAGTCTGTAAAAAGTTACATACAGTCTCTGAAAAAGGTATTAAACTGTCACTGGGGTGGTACCACTCTGGGTGGTACACTCAGGGGTAGATCTTTAATACCTTTAGTAAGAGAACAATTGTTTCATATTCAATTGTTAAGCTATATTGACTAAACACACCCTGCTTTGTCTCTAGGCTTTTCATGTTGTTGTTCCTTTTAAAAATGTAGGAAAAGGTATATACATGAACTACAGCTAGAGGTTATACATTTACTTTGTCTGTAAACACAGGCAAAAACTTTAATAACATCATGCATGCAGAAATCTGTAACTCAGTCGCTATGCAAAGCCATTATATAAGTTATCAGTCACACTATTTAATCAATGGGGTTGTTAGCTGTGACCCAAGATAAGTCTGGTTCACAAGGGGGAAGGGGGGGCCTCCAAGGTACAATTTTGTCTACAGCCTCCTATAGTCTAGAGCTGGACTGGTCTCCAGTGGCCACTCTTATCTGCAATTAAACTACATTTTCATCAGTCCATTAGTTATCTGCATTTATTGTGAGGTTCCTCTGAAAGTGTGATCGAACATTAAGAATGTAATAATGTCTAATGTTTGAATTATAATAACATAACAAGAATAATTACAAGCCTGTTGAATGTAAGAATATATCCTGTGTTCTATACTGTTTTACCAAGTATTTGTAGTAATAATTTTGTTTGTTGTGCTTAAATCTGCACATGCAACTGAAAGACACACTTAATCCACCAGCAAATATTTCTCTTAGAAAAGATTTTATTAAATAGCTGTTACATAATACTGACACAAAATCAATACAATATAAACAGAGGCATGTTCCTTACTATATAAAAGTGGTAGAGCATGCAAATAATGAAGTACACCAAGATAATATTTTCAAACACATTGCCACTGTGAGGTGTTCAAAGACAAACACTACTACTGAAAACATAATGCATGTGTTCTGTGAGGCCTAGAGGGCATGGCCAACACTGTTTGGAAAGGAAGACCCAACAGAGGCACTTGATCCTGCGAGCTTATAACACTGCGACAGGCTCTGCAGGCCATGTGGCCTTTCTTTAGGAATGGATTTGAAGTGGGATTAACATAGTTTACAATGATAAAAACAAGATTTACATGACAGTTTACTTGTCCATACAAAATATAAATATAGGGTTTACATAGAATTGTGGGCTTCCACTAAATAAGGAACTCATTCAAACTTCCACAAGTCCACTTCTCTTTTCTCATGTGTAAAATCTCCTACTTTATGTATCACTTCAGTTTGTCTTCTCTTTGGATTTATGTTGCTTTCTAGCCCAGCCAAAGCCTTTCATTGGTCCAGGTCATTGCTTTCTTGGCTGAGAGGTCTGTAGTGACGCGCACAGAATTCCCTGATTCGCCCACATGCCTCCACCATCATTTCTTCTGGAACTGTCACAACAATCCGGAAAAAATTTGGATATTCAAAAGCCTGGAGGTAAAAGGATGGCAGAAATCTTATTATCAGGGTTGGGATATAAAAAACAGGTATTCAGAATACAGAAATGAAGTATCTATATTCAGTCTAAGCTACATTATGATGGGTGATGAAACTGATCAGGACATGTTTATGAGTAATAAGTTTAGCATTGGTGTTGTACTGGACTTTTTAGCAAGTTGTATAAATAAATCATTAACTGAAAATCACATAGCCATACATTTTGTAATTACATTTGCAAGATGCTGTAATTGAGTTTTGGCGAATTGTTTGCTTAGTTCATGGGACAACAGTGGGATTGTGGGAGCAGCAGTGGACTGAAGCAGGTGATAAGAGCCAAAATAATGTTGAGCATTTTGTAACTTCAGGTACATTTTTCATGAAATATATTATCAGAGGAATTACACGAAGAAACCTGACAACAGCAAAGAACACTGTGCATTGAATAAGCAGTTTTTCCCATGTGCTTTCTCGATATGTATTCTAAATGCATTCTGAATACATTCATTTTAATATATTGTAATAATATTTGTGTGTGAAACATTCAGGACAGTGTATTCAGTACTTAGCCATCACTACTTTTTCAAAGAGTGCCAAACTCTGCTCACTATGTATAATGAACAGATACTGCAGGTAGTTTTAAATCAATATTCTTTGTTTATAAATGAAAAGAGAACAGGGTTATGTACCGTGGCAGGCAAGCAAAACACAGATTGTTCGGTGACCAGTCGCTCAGTGAAATCCACATCATTCTGGAATTCTGGAAAGTGCTCCATTTCGATTCCGACCTAAAGTTGGACACAGATGCATTATCATCCTCCTTATTAGCTTTTTTGACACTGTGGACCAGGATTGCATCACCAAAGCTTAAAAACTATAAATGAAAAGTGTGATCAGTGTCACAGTCTTTTTGGACAACATGTTCTAGAGAGAAAATGGAACTCACCATGAGGTACATGGCTCCAGATGGCATCACTGGATTCAGCCCAGGAACGGTAGACAGCTCTGCGAAACAAATCTCTGAGTTGGACTGGTGGAGAAGATGACAAGTGTTAGAAAGCCATGTTCGCTCAGTGAAACCTCCATGGTTCATTCATATCCATAGCTTTTCTTACCTTAAGAAAGCCGATTGTGCTCTGGTAGAACTCTGCTTGGGTGTTGTTTAGGATGCTCTCTAGAGCTCCCTGGACAACAGTGCACGCACCCAAAATGCGCTGGCTGAGCTTCACAAGAGCTTCTCGAATCTTAGGAGGAAATCCAAGAGTAACATTACAATGTTTAGTAATTATACTAAATATGTAATAATTATATATTTCATACAAGGTCTTGGTAAGGAATGGATGGGCACCTCTGATCCAAAGATGTTGTTGCGATCATGGATGAGGATCCAGCCCATTCTCCAGCCAGGAACGAGCCAGCGCTTAGCCAGACCACCACAGGATAGGATGGGAACATCACTGCTGAGATTGGCCAGGGAATGAAACTCACAGCTGGGAAAGACCTAAGAAATTATCAGATTACATCATAGACATATTAATTCCATACAGCAGTATCCCAGTATTATAAGACATGTACATCATATCAAAGCAATGTTAATAGGTTATGTAACATTTTAAAGGGGTATTCTACCCTAAAACTAGCATTTTTTGTCATGTAATATTCTGTAGTATAGCATGGCATCCTTCAGCCTCACTGGTTTAACAGAATTTATCATTTTGTATCTATCAGTGTTTTTTAGCAACAATTCTCAGCATGCATTATATACATCATACAAATACATCATCAGAGGTGAACGAAGTACGCAAATCATGTACTTGAGTTAAAGTAGAGATACCCAAGGTAAAATATTACTCCAGTAAAAGTAGAAGTCCTTACTCTAGACCTCCACTTGAGTAAAAGTACAAAAGTATTTGCCTTCAAATGTACTTAAGTATCGAAAGTAAAAGTACTAAAAGATTAATTATGACTCTGATGTCCTGTTATCATTTTTATAACAAGACTCGCTTCATGAACTCATTTCAGTTGAAAATCCTCCAGTGTTTCTCTTGGTAAACCAGTCTTTTAATAGAACATCATTAATTAGTGACGCTGATGTCTATTAAAATGATCATAAGCACAAAACACTGAAGATAAACAGTTTCCATCAGGGAGAACCGAGTGGCTCTGAAATCACTTTTTGCACACAAGCAAACTTTCAGTTTAAGATTACTTTGTAACTTAGTTACAAATTGAATAAAAACTTGTTTTAAACTCAGGATCACAAATAAGTTTTCCTTTACTATGTTGATCTGTAGGAGTCTGTTCATAAACTGTTGAAAACTAATTTACTATAAAATGAAAGTGTTTGTATGAATTCAGAAAAAAAGAAACAGGCCAGTCACGACTGCATATGTGTACATATTTCTATATTGTGGTCTATTTACACAAAGTTAGGTTAGTTCCATCATTTAGGTAGACGTATGTATTTTTACGCTGCTGCACACACATTGAACCATGTGCTTGCACTGGGTTGGTATGACTAACAGGTCAAAACAAGCTCTAAACAAAGTGACTGCTGTGCCCTGATTGGTGACATGTTACGTTTTTCTACACATACAAACCAAAACGAACAACAGATTTCTCAAAATGTAGTGGAGTAAAAAGTAAGATATATGACTTTGAAATGTAGTGGAGTGAAAGTAAAAAGTCGCCCGAAATGGAAAAACTTAAGTAAAGTACAGATACATGAAAAAACTACTTAAGTACAGTAACGAATTGCATTTACTTAGTTACCACCACTGTCCACCACTGTACATCATACAATTTTTGAGCTTCTCCACACTGTGACAAAGAAATCCTGACTGCAAGCCTAGCCAACAACCTAGAAGATAATTCATACAGATGTGATATTTGGCTTTCTATCAGTACTAATGTAACATGCATGAAAGCAGTTGTAGTTTTTCAAAAAGTTCAAAAAGGGTTTTTTGTTAGTTAGTAAACTGTACAATTCCACTACGTTGACTCCTGCAGCACTGCTGTAATGCAAGTATGCATGTTTACAATAGATGTAGTAATGCTTAGATTTTAAACAAAGTTTTGTAGTCTTTTTTTCTTTCTCTTGTGCATTGTCTGTATTTTAGAGGGTTTTTTGCCAAAAGAGGGAATGAGAAGAAAAAAAATTACAATGAAAAGGGAAGGGAGAGAAATTTACTGGTATAGTCTCTGTGGCTGTCCGTCTGGCTTTCATTAAAGTGGGGCCTTGATGTTGGGTGGATGGATCCGCCCCACCTTCCATTGGCTGAGACAGAATCATTGGCAGTTCTGGCAAACAGCCCTCTTGCAAGCTCATTTACACATATCAGAATTTCCTCTGTGTGTGCGTGTCTTTTTCACAAGATCTAACAAGCAAGAGAGCCGGAATGCTTTAAGACATCCTCGGCCATAATAAAACCAGCACCAGCGGACGTACAATTCAGCTGCCTCCAGCAAGTTAATGCAGACCACACTATTTAATATGGCTCCTCCCTCTTCTCAGCCTGCCGTCTCTCAGAATCCACATATGTGCTAATCACAAACACATGCGATGAAAAATGCAAAGTCATTGTGGTATTCTGCACAAGATCCTTCAGAGACACAAACAATATAATTGTACATAGCAATGTGCAAAAAACTTTCAAAAGGTTTTCAAGAATACAAGCTCCTAAAAAACTTTACACAACAAGAAGAATCTTGTGCACAACAAGAAAATGATCATGTAGTGAAAAATAATGAAAGCTGCACAGTCACTGTGGAGATTCCAGGATGTTTTACAGCCACATCAAATGGACTGCTGTCCCTGTTTACCTGACATGAGTCTATAATATACTTTATGTACTGGCTATGATGTTCCTCTCTACATTATACTGTCTTCTTTCTTTACACTGGTCTTCAAGACACATCTTGAGCTGAAAGCTTGAGCAAGCAATTAAAAAACCCAGTTTAAACTACAACTCATATTGAAAACATGAAAACAACAGTAAAGACACTGAAAATCATGTTGACTTTTGGCCCCTAAAATATTTGTGCTCTTTAAATATGTAATATTTGAATATATGACGCCATTGTGAACTCAAAGGTGTACAAAAGCTTTTTGGACGCAAGCCTGCAAAAAATCTGCACAGAGTGTCACGACTGGCTCCCCATGTGTTTTTTGTTTACTTTTGATCTTCCACGTGTGTTTGTTTTGGTTATCAGTCCTGCCCCCTTGTTTTCTTGATTCTGCTCATGATTCGTTTCACCTGTTTCCCACCTGTCCCTCATCATCCTTGTGATTATTTAAGCCCTGTGTTTAAGCCCTAGTTTTCGTTGGTCTTTGTTTGTTTGTGCAGTTTGTTGGATGTATGTACTGTATTCTTGTGTTTGGTTCTTGTTTGAGGTTCTGTGTTGGTTATGTTTGCACCCCGATCTGTTCACGTTGGCTCTCTGACCATGGACCGTTATGACTCTGATTTTGGATTTGCCCACAGTAAAAGTCGCTTATCTCAGCATGTGCATCTGCCTCCTCGCTCCGCGTTACACAGAGGTCTCTACAATTGTCTGTTTAAGGAATAGCTCATACAAATAATTTGAAATGTGTACATTTTGAAGGATAGAAAATATTCTTGGAACCAGTGCAGATTAGATTTAAGACTATGTGATATCTTCCCATTACACCTGAAAGACATTTGCTACGATTCAACCTTCCAACAGCATTTTCTTAAGGAGCCAATTAGCTTTAAAGCCTAGAGCTCCTTCACAAGGGACAAATGTACTGTTTTTGATTTCAGCTCTCTCTGTGTGCGGACCCAGTACCCTGTGCTCATCCTTCACTTGTTCTTGATGACCTACAGCTTTGCGTGGCCTGGTGTATTGCCAACCTTCCGTTCATGCACACTCTGCTCTAATCCCTCCTGTGCTGATGTGGTCTCCAGCGCTGAGCTGAGCCAGGGAAAAGCTCTCAGCCCTCTTCCCTCTCTATTGCTCTGTTACAAAGAATGTGCCTTGCTAGTACTAACTGAGGTTTGCTCCAAACTGAGCCAGCACCACCCTGAAACTTGTTCCCTGAGGCTATCACCTTTCTTCTTTAACTGCAGCCATGATATGGACCAATGTTGTCATAGCTTTAAAACGCAACTCAGTCTGAAATTATTTTCAGGAGGTGAGGTTTGAGTGATTTGAGTGTTTTTACACATCAAATTGCTGGATTTGTGGCTGGTATGATATTAAATAGTAGAGATCCAAATCAGAGATTGCATGATGTTATGCACTCCTGACTCACCATGTCTCCATAGATTTCATCAGCAAGGATAGGGATGCAGTGTCTTGATGCAACTGGACCAATGAGGAAATAAATGTTAGTATTGTAGAATGTATACAAATATACATTCATGCATCTTAAATCCACTACAGATTAAAAAAGATAAGCAAATACAAACATAAGATTATATGGACTGAGGTGCAGCAAAGTCAATGTATTGCATAATTCTGCACAGCACACACCTGCAAGTATGTTTCGTAGGTGCTCTTTGGTAAACACAGAGCCGCAGGGGTTGGATGGGTTGTTGACGATCAGGCACGTCGTCCGGTCATCGATCAGACTCTCCAAATGCTGCAGATCGACCTCCCAGGATTTCTCTGGCTAAAGGCACATTTCACAGACAAAGAGTAAATGATTTGTCTGGGAACCCCTGCAAAACATTAATCTAACCTGATCTGATTCTTGCTTGCATGCATGTGTTTGACTGCATTTGCCCTCATTTGCAGCAGAGACAATCTCAGTTGTATTGGAAGTTTGAAATCACCATATCTGCAGTAGCCCTGCACACTTACAATAAAGCTGAAGGCCACCTTTTGGGATTCAGTAAAGCAGTGTGGACAAAACCTATCGAGCTAAGGACTGTATTGGTCCATGATACACCTTTGCACACAACTCATGCATCCATAATTTCAATGATCAACATGACCACAAACTTTTTGGGAAGACTTCACTGAAGGGCAGCATTTGGCACCCTTGATACCCACATAACCCTTTTTATGATAATCTACATTAACATTTATAAAGGTTTTTTCCAGCATAAGTTGCATAGAGCGCCCTGTCTGAACCCTGCCTAACGGTAGAATGAAAAACAGCCCTGTTTTGGTTCAGTGCAAATAATTTATCACATAATATGCACATTTCTCAATGTGGTCAAATCAGTTGTAATGACCGTTAGATACATTTTATGCTGTCTTCAACTCTTGATATTTTCATCACTGCCTGGTGAATCACTGAGTAGGACTAAATATACATACATTGCTGTGACATGATTTTTGCTGTTTTGGCTACATTTCAATAGCATGGTCATTCAAAAACATTCTACTTTTTGGTATTGAAACATCTACAACTGCTTTTATGGTATGTTTCTTGTCATTGTCATGCTGCACCTTAAATTATGAGGCCCTGTGGTCTTAGCAATTAAGCTGCTTCTCTGAACTTCAAAATTTATGCTACTACTAGTGTCAACCATCGTATAATCAATAAAATAAAGTGAATCAGTTCCACTGGCAGCCTACATGCCCTTGCCACCATGGTTTAGAGATGAAGTGGCAAGCTTTATATCATGAGCAGATTATTTATCCTCAATATTTTCCTCATAGCGTTCTGCATAGTGTTCTTGATCAAACATTTTTCTTCATGATTCTGCTGCTGTGGTGTTCTGTGGTCTGCTGTGGTTGTTCACTACTGCTGAGCTCACATGTGTTTATTTTTCTCGAACAGTTAGATTTTGCCCCACTTAACATTTTGGCTCTGACTCTGATTTATTTGTTCTGTCTTTTTTCAGCCTTATGACTGACATCTTTACAGCATTGACACTCCTCTGTTCTGTATGTATAATCTCAGAAATAATGGTGAAACCATCATTGGGGTGGTACCCTCAAGGGTACATCTCAGTACCTTTAGTGAGGGAACATAATAGCACCATAATCCATTCAAATGATATTTTCTAAGTTGTATTGACTCAACACACCACCTTGTCTCCAGGCTTTTTATTGTATTGTTCTGTTTTAAAACATTAGGTTTTGAAAAGGTAAAAATATGTAGGTTTTACCTGGGTAAAACTTATTTAGGGTACACAAGTGGACTTTAAACCACTGTTGTACCTTTGAAGGAAAATTTCACAGTTTGTACCTTGATCAACAAAAAATGTACCTGCACAGAACCTTTATTTAGAACAGTGTAGAGAGCAGCCAACTCCAAATGCAACTGCCACATCGACAGTCAACTCCAAGGTCTTTTGTGAATGAAATAATGATGTAAGACATATAGCTGGCCAAGAAACTGAAAATGTGTGGATAGTGCCTAAAAAGGGCTGTGAATTCTATAATGTTTACCTAATATTGAGTTAAATACACTCAAATCAAAATTCTTTCTGGACTGTAACCTTGTATCTGTATCCAGTGTGCTGGAGCACAGAGCCAAAAATCTGTATCACTGTCTGGTTACTTATTGACCTCACTGTATTTATGCATGCATATGTGCACGTATAGAATTAGAGTAGCAGGACCAATCGCCATGATTTAGCACAGCAAAGTGTGACCCACTTTTTTAAAAAACTTTTAATGCCAACTTTTACAGTGAAACTCTTGTGGATTCTGTGGTGTCAGCTGCAGTCACTCACCAGCAGGTTGTAAAATTTGACCTGGACACCCACAGACACTGCCAGAGTTTTGTAGAGGGAGAATCCAGGGCAAGGAACCAGGATGTTGTCTCCTGGGTTACATAAAGCACTGATGGCCAGCTCTATAGCCTGGCTGCAGCCACTGGTCAAGATCACATCCTGAAGACAAAATACAACAGAGTTAATTTTCTCATTGTTGTGATAGATTTGTAAAGTTCCTGTAGAGTGACTGAACACATTCAATTGGAAAGATAAGAAATTGATCCAGATGGCACACCTTAGCCTCCAAGGGGGCTCCTGCTTGACTGTAGAAGTTCGCCACAGCCTCTCTGCTCTGCAGATAACCTGAGAATGTTAATATTAAAAGTGAAAATAGTTATTCATAACATCTAGTTGTACCACTTTAATGACTATGTTTATAACTTTGTAACTAATGTCATTGGTCTGCAGTGAGAAGAGGGACTTATTAACCCTGTTATGCCAATAAACATGGAGTCAAGATTATACAAAGCATTTTGCTACGTCCTGGTAAGCACTTTGTAAACGCTTTAACAAATAAATAAAAATTGATCTTTGTTTGGTTTTGTGTGGTGGTGACTGTCCCTGAAAAGACACATTAGCTTAGTTTGTGCAGTTTCTGATATGAATGGTTGGTTGGAGAGTTTTAATAAAAGCAAGGGAGAAAACAATTCTTGGCCTTTAAGATTTGTAACATGAGTTTTGAAGGTCTAAATAAAAATGCAGTGAGTTATTTGTCTTGGAAATGTAACTGAGTAAAAGTAATGGTAAAAGGATTCAGTTTCAATAACATGCAAGAAAATAATAAACCATCCAAAATTTACTGTAGTAATGAGTGCAATTACTCATACTCTTCTGTGCCTATAGCTTACTATAACAAATGATTACAGTAACTCAAAGGTCTGATGTATACTGCCATCATTGATTTGATTTTTGCTGTCTCACCTACTGAGGGGGCATAGCCATTGAATTTGTGGGAATCTATCGCATCCTTCATTGCCTGGAGCACACTATCATCCGTAGGTAAGTTTCCAAATACAGTGGGATCACCTGAAGAAAGAAAAGATATGAGAGGCAAAAGAAAATAAGCAAATAGATGAGACTTTATGAATGACTCAGCACTGCCAGGGTGCTCCATAATATTACATCACACAAGTGAGCTATTAAAGATTAATAGATTGTGGTGTTAGGATAAGTAGTAATGAATGGCGTATTGTAATTATCCAGCTGAACATGATGACTTTCTGATAAGGACGTGAGTAAAAGTTTTCTATAGCATGTGCTTCACAACCTTAACACAACTTGTCACAAAAAGCCCTTTAAATGAATGGAAAAACAAATTTTCATATTCTACTGGGTTTGTACTTAAAATAAAAGGAGATTTTGGCCTTAAAGGAATACATAGACTGTTTCATTGTCTTTGGGCTTGGTTGCCTTTTTTGCTTTAACTGAGACTGAGGAACTGGAAAAAGTAGCTGTAGTTAAAAGGATTGTATATGGATTGAGCAAGCTGGGTGTGAGACCCTCTGAGTGTGTCTGTACCAATGGACAGGGCGATCATGGGCTTCTCTGGGTTTGGGGTGAGCTTCATGCCATCCACAATAGCCCGGATAGGGTTCAGCGTGTTTTTGGACATCTCGGAGGCTCTGACATTCCAGCGCTGTCTGCGTGCCTTCAGCTTTGCCGCGCTCACCGGGACACGTGCACTCACATGGTGAACTGAGATCCCTTTGAAACCGTTCCCATCAAACCCGTTCACACTGAAACTGTTTCCATTGACGCCGTTCTTGCTCACACAGTTTCTGTCAATGCCATTTTCACTGATACCGTTTCTACCAATGCCCTTTCCATTGAGGGCATCTTTCTGAATGCCGTTGCTGTTTCCATTCATTCTGATCACATAGGACATTTTCTTTGTTACAGTGACTGCAATAAAAAAAAAAAAGTACAAAGGTGAGATGAAAAATTAATACACATATAATAAAATACCATACATAACTTAAGTTAGAACACATAACGTGTTATTATGGACATGGTTTAAGAAAGAGCAGTTCATCAGTTACAGCATTCAGGCCACTGTTAGCAGAATTATTCAGCCCTTCTACAAGACTTTATGATAATGCAATGAGATACACAAGGAAATAACAGTAAGGACTTTAATGGACTCAGCCTAGGTTGCTTCTCTGTTTCCAAAGCACTTCTCTGACACATAAGTCATAAGTTAGAAAAACTTCTCATGTTACAACACGACATCTTTTTAAAGAATCCAGTAAAATTTGAACAAAAATGTATGCAATTGTAAAAAGAATAATAGCTCCATCATTTGTCATGAATCATAGCCGCAAAAAAGCAACAGAACTTAAAAGGGATGAATCAAGAGATTATTGCATAACACAATAAACCACTCTAAAATAACTTTCAGAACAGAACTTCAAAAGTGCTGTGATCTTCAGAAACATACAAACACACATGCTTACTTTATTAGACAGAAAACTGTTTTGTGTACTTTGTGCGTTTTTTTATTCATTTCTGTATGTGTGTGTAAAATTGAGTGTATATGTGTTTTAGTTATGAGGGATAAATACCTTCACAAGTGGTCCAAAAAGAAGTTCACCTTGCGGATGCAGGGGCAGAGATCAGACACAGAGCAGTGAGGGGGGAGCAGGATCTCGGCACCTTTATGTAGAGCCCCCCACAAATGGGTGTAGCACCATGTCCTTTCCCCCATTGGTGGAGACTGAGGGCTGTTCCAAACAGCCCACTTACATCACAGACAAAAACGTCTAACCCAAGTTTTTAATCTGAACCCCATCAATTTGGTTTAACTCTTTCCAGGCTTGGTCGTTTAGCTTTGCCACGAATGAGCAGGTCCCAGTTCGGTAACTGCTGTCCACTTATAACATTTTCCTCTGTGGCATACCGAGAGCCTACAGTCTCAGTTTGTCTCCACTTCCCAAATCGCACAGTTTGCAAGCTGATCAGACTTTGCGCCTTATGGTCTGCCCGGCGGAGCGGGGGGGGGCAGTTCAGATGTTTTCGTTTTTGTTATTTGACTCACAGACCTAACAAGAATTTATATGTTTTCAAATTTGTATAGAGAGATGCTGCATTACAGGACAAGATATTTTGCAAATCTGTGGACAGGTCAGGGAAAGTGGGAGGGCAGTGTGTCCAGTGCAAAACAACTAAGCAGAACATCTGTCCTGCACACTTACGTCAGCCAGCCTTAAGCAATCTATAACAACAAAGGTGCATGACCTGCACATAAACAGCTGTACAGTACAGTGCTGTCTGGAGGCCGTATGGAAGATTTTTGAGTTAGATGTGCTTATGAAGGTCAACTTGCCTTTTAATATGCATTTCTAAATAGGGTTTTAAAAACTCCATTAGGAGGAATAATGTTCGCAAGTGGCATGTCACAGACCATGGCTGGTTATGAACATTATTGGACATAAAAGAGACACTCACACTGCCATATAAGGTAAAATTCCAAAATTCCATTACATTATGTCACAATGTGCCTTTCTGAGCACAAGGTGGATATTGTCAGCACTTAACATTCAGCAACTGCATGCTTCATTAAAAAGAGAACATTATATTTTGCTACTTACAGTACTGTGTAGTCACAGACCACACTTTACGTATATTATTGACAATCAAAATAAACATTAGATACTATTATTATTTTTCAGGAGATATTTCTGAGGAGATTAGGTGTAACATAATCCACTTGCATAAAGAAGAGGAAAATCTGAGGAAAATGAGTGAACATTAGTTTCCTAAACTGGATTTAAAAAGTGATTAAAAGGTGCAAGAGTTGGCAGACCCCCAAGACCGTCATCATCAGATACACAGCACTTAAAGCTTCCATCTTTGAGAGAGGAGAAAGTCAAGCCCCACTCTCAATTCAGATCTGAAAAAATCCATCCTTCAACAGTCTGAATGGATGTGTAGCTATCAAGAGGTCATTACTGAAAAAAAAGGAAAGTCGAGACCTCAGCATCACTGTTTGCATTACTCATGTTGTGAGAGGCAAAAACAGCAACCAGGTTCCAAGACTGAAATTTGGAGGTGTAGAAAAATATCCCTGAGTATTTCTTTGAAAAACAGAAGACAAGACTCTTAAAAAGAAGAAATGGAAGCAGTAATAAAGGCAAACAGTGGACACGATACATACTGAAAAAAAATAGATTTAGTTGTTGAAGCATCTGTTTACTTTTCTGTGTAATTTGCTGAAAAAGAATCTATTTCAACTGGAAATTAAAAAAAGGGTGGTCTCTGCACAATACTATATAATTATGAAGGCTCACAAAAACAATCATGATATATGTTATGCATCAAAAAAAGGTATTGTGGTAAAGTTTTGCATCAAATCTACCTCACAGAACAAAATCAGATTTTCAAAATACATGAAGGGAGCATAAGATTATACGGAAGGTGCTGTAAAGAAAAATAGTAGTCTTTCCAGCAGGTCTTGAAATGTGCTCCCCTTATCTCGGCAGTCCTTTAATTAATAAACAATTAAATAAGGTACGTTTGGAATAAAAAAGGGACAAGCAGTGAATCAAAGAAATTGATGATATGTCTCATTACAGAAAGTGTGCCCTTGTTTGCTCATAACAATAGAAAATATTTTGGAAACTGTTTAAATGGGACTTAAGAAGCTGTTAATATACTTTGGGGAGGGTGCGTGAAAGCACCGAAGTAGGGGAAATAGGAGGGGAAACACTGTAGAAAATGTATTTTTCTTTTCCAGGTTTACTACTTTACCATTATTAACATTACATTAAAAAAACAACAATGCACTATTTCACATCAAACGAGCCTCTTTACAACTCAAAATTTGCATTATGGAAAAGCTAGGAAAATTAGTGGAACTCTGCTTTAATCATTTAAGTCAGTCAGTGCTAATGTTTGGTTTGGGTCTTTCTGAAATAGCAAGGATTTGAGATAATGTGTTTTTAAAATAAGCACACTTTGAAGAGGATGAAGTACAATAAAACCAATTTTATAGAGACTGTAATAGAAAGGTAGAGAAACGTAAATGAATAGAGAATGACATGATACTTACATAACAGACATTGCATCATATACTTAAACACTAGAAAACAAATTTACTCATTAGCCAGATCAAAATCAATACCGCATTAATGGTGCAAGATTCACAGGACTAACCTTGAACTTTCACTCTTCCAAAACATGCCCACTTCTCTCCTATTCTGGTTTGGCATCGTGTCTATTTAGAGTGACTAAGTCAACATCACGTAGCAAATGATAAAAGAGAGGGTCACTATGGCAATGATTTTGAATGGAAACTTAACGTATGCTTTAACAAGTCACAGGATCTCACAAACTCTTTTTCCCCAGAGGCAATGTACATGTTGGTAGGTCATGGTAGGAATAAATAAAACAGCATGAGGTTTAAAAAATTACATTCTTGTGACTTGCCTTCATCTTGTCTTGATTAAAAAGTCTTTTTTAAAAAACATGTTTGAACATCAAACTTACTGCATATTGTTTTGTTGAGCTATCCATACAACTGAATACAAATCTAACAGATCTTAAGGCCTGCATTGTGTAAAGCTGCCAGCATGGAAAACTGACAGTATCACAAACCTCTGGTTAATGATCAATAAGAGCTTGATATTAAGCAAATTATACAACTGCATGTGTCCTTCATGATACTCCTCACCCTGCAGTCCACCTAAAACTTGAGTCTCTTTGACGGAACATAATCAGGATCATCAGAGTCTAGTGCGTCAGATTCAGAGTCTGAATAGAGTATGTTTACATCAAATAATTCATTTTCTTCCCCATCTTCATCCACCTCTTCGTCAGATGACTGACTGGTGGCTACTTGTGGCAGCGTGGTCATTGAACAATCCTGCTTGCTCAGTCTGCAGAGCAGCACCTGAGGCTGTAGCCACCTGTTCAACAAGAGGAAGCCCTGCGTCTCCAAGGACAGTTTCAGCTTGCCTCCTGGGACACTGCTTGATTCAGATAAGACATCTCGATCTTGCCTTGTTGTAGGATGAACCTGTATACAATCGGAGCTTGAGGTGGGGGGCATTAAGGATAAGGGGTTTGAAAATGAACAGGGCTGATGGCGTAAGGATGCTGGGGAACCGGTGGTGAAAACTGGTGAGGAAAACTCCTGCTGAATTGAGGATGAGGCTGTTGGTGAAGGCAAGATGTCATGATCTTTTCCAAGAGTGGTCTGATTTACTGGGAATGCTAAAGGACTGTCCGAAGATGATATTTGTGGTGAGGGTGACTGGAGTGAGAACAATGGTGAGGAAGACTCCTTCCTGGCTGAGGATGAAGCTGTTGGCGAAGGTGAGATCTCATGAGTGGACTCAATAGTGATTTGGGTCACTGGAAGGATTAAAGGACTGGGTGCAGATGACAATATTTGTGATAAGGGTGGCTGAAGTGAAAACACTGAGGATGAATCTATTGGTGAAGATATCTGTGAAGATATCTGTGAGAAGGGAGGCTGCACTGGTCGTGGTGATGATGCGATTTGCTTAAGGTGAGAAGGTGATAGAGATAGTTCTTCTGAGATGTTCAATTTTTGGAATGAGGATGTTCTAGAAGTATTTTGCTGAACTGGGGGTATAAGCAAGGAAGAGGTTTGTGAAGAGCTGACTGGTTGGATTTCAGACCCTGAAAGATTTGTGGAGTCTGGATGAGAAGACAAAGATATGTTTGTAGAAGAGGAGTCTTGGAGTAGAGATGCAGAGGACCGTGTCAGCCTTTGAGGAGTAGATAGGAGAAGGGGTGCATTAGGTGATGGAGGAGTGCATTCTGAATGAGCTGCAAGGATGTCCCTTTCCTGAACCTTGAGCTCCTCAGAACATTCCAAAAGGATACTCTTCATTTTCTTACCATGTCTGGAGCACATGGGCTCAGTTGTGACCTCCTCAACTTCCTTGTGTTCTGCAGCCTGTTGTGGCTCTGCCCTCTCAGGATGCTGAGGATCCATACATGAATCTATATCAGCCTGGCTTTTTTCAGGCACCAGAACTGACCTGTGCTTCAACATCATCATTTGTCTGTCCAAATGAATCTTCTCTGAGCCTTTCTGGATCAACAAAGGTCTCTTATCTCTACTCAGCCATGAGCCCTGGGAGCATGCCTGCAATAGCCCTTCTTCCTCTGCCCTTGCCTGAGATAGTCTAAGAGCTATGCAGAAATGCCCAAGGGAAGGTCTATTAGCTTCAGCTTCATTCCCTTGCTTGGTATCATTATGTCCATAGTGGGTTGCCAGTGCTGGAAGAGAGGAAAATATAATGCACCATGCTCCAATATTTCACAGATTATTAGACACATACTTGAGTGAGACCAAAATCCGTACCACATCTTAGAAGCCTCTTCAGAGCTGTGGGCTGGGACGTAATGTTACAGGTAAGTAACTGCTGCAGTATGTCCTCTCCCTCCTCCAACAGCAATGGGTGTTTCAGTACCTGACATGACACACACAAAATCACTTAAATAGACAAGGATGGACAACAATGCAAACAATCTTTAATCCACACATACACTACCATGCAAAATCCAGAGACCACCCTTCATTTCTAAATTAAGTAACTGAATAGTGGTCTCTGACTTCTGCACTACATGAATGCCCATACCTGGTCAATACGAGTTGGTTGACGAAGGGCTTTGTCCAGCTCTTCTAGGTATTGTAACAATCGCTCTTCCAGTTTCAGTGCATATCGCTCTCCGTACTGCTCCTCCATCAAATCCTACAAAGTACAATAATAAAGAAAATGATGTAATAACTACATATATCTTGGAACACATATCTACATTATGATATTTTTCCTTTGAGTGGACTACTATTCAAAAAGCTACACCAGCTACAATACTTGCATTGGTACTTGCAATTAATATTGTCTGTGATAACCCACCCTGAATACTCGTGCTGTCTTTCTCAACTAGTGTGAGAACAGATATTTGTAGTTTTATTTTCCTAAAACATATTCATCTATATTGGAAAGAGAAAATTAATCTTCATAATTCCTGATACTTTGAATTGTTAAAATATGTAAAAATATATAAACAATCAGGAACAAAAAAAAAAAAACTCTTCTTCGGTCAATCAAAAAGAACAGGATAATGGATAAAAGTGATTATAGCACTGGAATGACAAAAGCATAAGCAAAAGCTGTTCACTCACTCTGATATAGGTTTTGCGCATGTCTAGGTTTCTTGCCAGAGACTGAGCAAAACTCCTAAAATCCTGCTGAGTCCTCTGCATTAGCTCAATATGTCTGTGACTCTAAGTGATGTAAAAAAAAAGAGGCAGTTCAGTTATGTTGAAGACAACAAATATCAATAAATGGCAGGTTATCTTTGCTAATCTCTGAGGCTTTGGTGACCCCTGGAGGACAAGGACACAAATTGCACTTACACTTCTGCGATACTGGGGGAGATGATCGGGAAAGAACCTTGCGATCTTGTCAGTGATGCTGTCCATGCTCTGGTCATCCCACAACATCCACATAATAACCTGAAATATAGAATGTACGGTCATACAAATGCCTGCACTGCATTAGCTAAGCATTAAAATAATGCTATGAGCTGGTTAAAGACATAGCATTACATGTACGACACACTGACAATCACGCTGTCATCAAATAAGCACTTCTCTCCTTCAAAAGTACTTGCTCAAACATGCAGATAGTAGTTAGCATTTGTACATCATTTTTGTTACCAAGCCCATGTAAAACGATACAATGACCATAAGAAGAAGTGCTTGTGGAAAATCTGTCCATTCAACATCTCTGGACAGTTATTTCAAGTTAAACAAGACCAGACTGCTTTCTCTTTGAATGATGAGAGATGTAGAAACCCAAAACAAGCTATGCTATTTCTTCAAACTAGTGAACTGTCCCCTCCTCCCTAAGAACTTTGGCTTTAATTAGCTTTATGCATTATATGTATGCATAATCACTGTAGTGTAGTCCCTTTGCAGTACCTGCTTGTTTTGGGTGTTACTAAGTTTTGGCTTTGTAATAACAACATGCAGCTGGCCAGAAACTGAGCAACCAACTGTCCAATTACATTTTGCCCCCTAAAATGGTAGGACTGTGCACAAAAAGGGCTGTAATTCTCATAAAATTCACTTGATATTGATGTTCACTTTAGTTTCATAGCCACTGTTTCATTTTCAATATGCTATGCTGCAGAGCCAAACACATAAATGGCCAGTGCATATTAAACACAGCACAGAATCCCAACAACGTCTTACCAAAGTCTTCAGGCCAAATATTATCTTCATGTGTTTGATGGAGGTCACTAAATGAGGCAGTAATGTGTGAATGACATCTAGGAACTCCAACACTCTTTCAAAGTGTTTAATGTCTCTGGCCCGCACGACCATCCAGGCTTCAGCCGCCACCACACGGATACTGCATGGAACCTCAAGACTCAGATGGCCCCAGTCACCTTCTAACCACAGTGGGGGGCCTAAAACTTTTACAAAAGACAAAATAAGACAAAGTAATGAGTAAATGTAGCACTGAAGAAGTATTAAGCACAAAGCTGTCTGGAAGGTAAGAAAGCATCTGGAATGAAAGAAACAGCAGATTTGATTTTTTTTCATAATGGTACATCAGTACTAGTATTTCAGTGCTATCAGGAGCTCTTAACCCAAGCAAATCATCACAGTGACCCACACAAATTATTAAATTCATTCCTCTCTGATCTCACCAGATTATATGTAGGTTAACTGCTCATATACAACTGATCAGACATTACATTAAACATCCTTGATTCTACACTCATTGTCCATTATATCAGCACCGCTTACTACATAGATGCACTATGTATATGCACAATTACAGACTGCAGTCCATCTGTTTCTCTGCATCCTGTGTTAGCTGCGTATACTCACAGAGCAGGTATTACTTGGGTGGTGGATCATTTTCAGCAGTGCAGTGACACTGATGTAGCAGTGGTGTGTTAGTGTGTGTTGCACTGGTCTGAGTGGGTCAGACACAGCAGTGCTGCTGTAGTTTTTAAACACCTCAAGAGTCACCCAAAAATATCCAACCAACAGTGTCCTGTGACCACTGCGGGAGGACTAGAAGGTGACCTACACAAACTGTGCAACATCAGATGAGCTACTCTCTACGACTTTACCTACAAGGTTGACTAACAGGTTAGGTGTGACTAAAAGAGTGTTTAAAAACTCCAGCATCACTGTTGTGTCTGATTCACTCGGACCAGCACAACACACACTAGCACACCACCACCACCATCACATCAGTTTACTGCAGAGCTGAGGATGATCCACCACAGATGAACTACAGTCTGTAATTGTAAAACTACAAAGTGCATTTAGGTGAAAAGTGGAACTGATCAAATGGACAATGAGTGCAGAACCAAGGAAGTGGTTTTAATGTTACAGCTGATCGGTCTATGACCGTGTCTGATAAGGTCTGTTTACATTCTAACAACGAAGCATAGGCATAATAGTTTATCATGAAAACATCGTTATTATATCTTCATAACATCATTTTAAATATCTTGGGTCAACCATCCAGAGCAATGGACAGTGTAGAAAAGAGGTGAAGAAGAGGGTGCAGGCAGGATGGAGTGGGTGGAGACGGATGTCAGGGCTGATGTGTGACAGAAGGATAGCAGCAAGAGTGAAAGGGAAGGTTTACAAGACAGTAGTGCGTCCTGCTATGATGTACGGTTTGGAGACTGTGGCTCTGTCTAAAAGACAGGAGGCTGAGCTGGAGGTGGCGGAGATGAAGATGCTGAGATTTTCGTTGGGAGTGACAAGGATGGACAAGATTAGAAATGAGCAGATCAGAGGGACAGTGAAGGTGGAGCAGCTTGGAGATAAAGCCAGAGAGGCCAGGTTGAGATGGTTTGGACATGTGTTGAGGAGGAATAGTGGATATATTGGGCAAAGAATGTTGGAGATGGAGCTGCGGGTAGAAGGAGAAGAGGTAGATCTCAGAGAAGGTTTATGGATGTAGTAATTACCCGTAATTGTACCCGTAAATGTACCCGTAATTACACAATTCTACACACGAAACTACGTATTTCTACACAAGACTCACATTTTGAAGTAGCCAGATTTGAAGCAGGCGGGAGGGGGGGGGGCGTCTTAAAGATCATTGTTTTGCAAAGTAAAACAGAATTCATCTTATCTCACCCTCTAAAACGTCCTCCATTCGATTACTCCAGGCATATTCGATGATCCACAGAGGCAGGTCAGAGATGAGGCTGGAGCAGGTCTTCTCTGACCACAAACTTTCATCCATCCCCTGAAGAGCCCACCAAACCGTCCACCACTACGTTCCTCCTACAGTCTCATCCCCATAACTGCTCTGCCCCCTCTAATGTCCATTCTGGGGGACTTGTACGGACAAGTTCTGCCAGCTGACTCAAGGCACCCCTCACATCCGGGTTTCACGCAAGTTTCGTGTAATATAAGACTGACTCCGAGAGTCAGGAGGTAAAACAAAACAGTTCTTTTACTTTTTAACAACTTTTCGTGCTTGTTCAGAAAGTTCTGTGTGAAATCAGCTCAACAAACCGGTCCAGTAACATACTGAAATAACTTCGGCAGCGTCAACCGCGCATTTTTAGAAATGGGGTGATGAAATTTTTCAAAATAAAAGTACCTTCAAAAGGGCTTGCAGAGGAACACTCAGAGGCGTTTATAAAACAAAGCATATCTAAACTAATATCTTAAACATAGACGGGACAAAAAAACATGTTTACACAATTAGTAGTTTAATCGAAAAATCTCATAATTAAATGATTTAATAAAAATCCAATACATACGTAGGTTATACCATTTAAGGATTCACACAGATTTACCTTTTTTTAAGAAGTCGAACTGAATTCCACTCTAAGTGGCTTTGCTGTAATCCAAAAGTATGGCCATAGCTCATGTTATTTGGCCGAGAAATTGTGACTTAGAACTTATAAAGAATGGCTTCGGTATTTCTATCTGGAGTATTACCAGAGGGTTTGTTTAGGTCATCAATCATTTAAAATATAAAAATAAAGTATGAATTTTATCTTGTGACCTTTTCAAATACATTTTGCCTGTATATAATTTTGAATATACTATTAAGGGAGCTAATTGACGTTTTTCTAATTTAGGGTAGCTTATACACTACTTGATATATTTCGATGATGTTTCATAATGACACCAAAGACAGCTAGAAGTTCAGCTTCAACGTTACTCCAAGACTTTTGTTTTGCAAAATATTGTACGCATGACCAGTGCAGCAGACTTCATGTGCATGACGTCATGACCAGCACGTAACGGTTTAGGTTATTTCTAGCAGTGATTCTGCAGAATGACTGTTTTGATGTAGCCAGCTGACCAGAATGGACATAACGCCTCGTCGCGTCGCCCAGAAAGGCCTGTAAAGATCTGTGAATGAAGTCTGAAATCTAAAGTATGTATAGGGTTTTTGTCTCTGTATTGATTGGTTGTGGGTTGGGCTTATAATAAAACATTATTGTAGAAGTATTGAATCCACTGAAAAATAGAGATCTATTTTTTCTTTTCCTGTGTTTGTTTTTTTGGCTTTGCTTAATGAACAGGTTAATATGGTCTATATCTTTGAATGTTTATCCTTCCATCTATCCCCCTCCCCAGAAACAGAAGGTCTGCTATCCAACATGTCCCAGCGTGTCGATGATGTGATGAAGCTGTGCTGCGAATTGTCTGCAAATCAACAAGTAAAAACCGCAGTGAAGCATTCCGGGAAAGGGGCATTGACTGCTGGGGGCCTTGCTTTTGCTGGTGGTTTGGTTGGGGGTCCGCTTGGCATTGCAGTAGGTGAGTATTCTTCAGGATTAATGGTAACTATATAGATTTTAATATAGACGTTATCCTTCTTGCTGTGAAATTGATCATTGTTTCTTATTGAAAGGTGGGGCTGTTGGAGGACTTTTGGGATGCTGGATGACAAGTGGTCAGTTTAAACCACTACCTCAAGTCATCATGGAAATGACAACTGAGCAGCAGCAGAAACTCTATGAGGACATCATGGCCATTGTGGGGTCAATAGACTGGACTGATGTAGCACAGTTAACTACCATAGTACTGGGAAGTGCATCACTTCAACAGCAAGTGACTGCTGCTTTACTGAACTACATTCACAAGGAGCTTCAAGCAGAGGTTCATTATATAGACTGAAACCAAAGCATAAAAACTAGATTAAGAAGGGTATTCAACTTTACTGCTGCACATACATTATGTATTGCCAGTCTCTGAGCATTAAGAGTATTTGTGGTAAAAAAAAAAAAAACAAACAAAAAATAATAATAAAAGAAGTGTTGAACTTTTAAAATGTAAATGATCAATTTAGATACATTCCATAATAGCATTATTTCAGTAGGAGTTCAGTGATGGCGTTATAGTTTTTCTGTGGTAGTGTGATATTATTTAGATTAGTTAGATGTGCACCACCAAGGCCATTATGCCTTACTTTGCTAGATCTCCTTCACTACAGTAAAACTGACTTGTATTTGAAAACTAAACCATTTCCTATAAATTGAGATTATACATCGCTGCTGTCCGAACAAAACCTTGTATCTTCATTTTTTACATAATTTGAAAATGTCCTATACATTGTGTGTAAATTTCATGAGGAATGGACTAAAAGAAACAGTCCAAAACTACTTGGGATAAAAATTCTGGTTCCATTGACTTGCATTGAAAGTTAGTAGCTTTTTCCTTCTCCTGTAAAGTTACCATTTTGGAGATACTAGGTTTTGTTCTGACAGCAGGGACATGCAGCTGAAGCAGATGCTCAGGAAACTGCATGGGGGGAAAAACCCATTTCACTTTTGAATTCAAGGATTCAAGGAGATTTTATTGTCATTCGCATCACATGGTACATGAGGTGGAACGAAATTAAGATCTCATGGTCCAGTTTACACCCAAGAGCTGTTATTAAAATAGATAATAAATAGAAGTACACATTACTGACCCAAGAATATGACAGGAATGTTTGATAGTTTTAAGAAACATATTTATTACATGTTTTGGCCAGACAGACATAAGAATAACTAGAGAATGTCCATATCTATCCAACAATCACTATGTTTTCATCAGGAAACTCATAATAAGGCACCTCCAAGTTGAGGGGTGCAGGTCCCTTTCTGATCCTGCCCGAAGCATCGTAATGCGACCCGTGACATGGGCAGTAGTACCCACCATAGTCGCCAGCATTCGCGATGGGAACGCAGCCAAGATGAGTGCACACACCAATGACAATGACCCAAGAAGGATTGAGGACACGGTCTTTGTCATGCTGTGGGTCCCGGAGCTCCGACAGGTCCACGCTAGCCTCAGTTGTGATCTCCTTCTCAGTTCTGTGGCGAACAAACAAGGGCTTGCCTCTCCACTTGAAGGTCATATTCTTCCCCTCTGGAATATCACTCAGCTTGATCTCAATTTTGGACAAGGCCAGAACATCAGCAGAAGCACTCATTGAAGAGACGAACTGAGTAACTACCGTCTTAGCTGCGTACACCCCCACTACAGCAGTGGATGCTGTCACCAAGTAAGAAAAAGCCCTTCGGTTCTCACTGCTGTCTTGAGCAGACTTCTTAGGGTCCATCACCTCATGACGGCGATAGTCAGAGAAATCGGGGATCCTGATATCAGTGTGGGCATAACGCACTCCAAAATGCCCTACCAAAAAGATAATTTGAGAGGGTCAACAGAAGTAGGATACAGATGTTTTTATGTAAAGAAATAACCCAAGAACAGACAACATAGCCACATTTTTTGTTCCAAAACATACAAGTTAGTTCACTAACTCAAATGTTTTCATATCCCTGGCTGAAAATATAGCTCTGTATATACAATGAGAAGCAAAAATACTGAGCCAATAAGGTGAAAAAAATCCTCCAAACAACATTGCCCATACGGTTTCAATTAGGGGTCACCTGTTGAAGAGGAAACTGAAGAGTGAGAACACTCAAAATAAGCACCAACTGAAAGAGTCTACCATAAAGCTTGGTCGAGTATTCCCATCTAACAGGAGTCTGGTGAGGTCCGTGGACTATAGACTATCTTGCTTTACTTTGATTTGTTCCAAAACTTAAGCTCAGCTAAAAATAAATAAATAAATTTTTTTTTTCTTCCATATGGATAATAATGTACAGAAAACATTGCACATATATAAAAGCAGCTATTTTGCGATTTAGTCTGGAATCTTTTGAACTGGAATACACATTTTATGAAGAACTTTATTTTTAATTGCTTACAAGTCCGTTCAAACTCCTGGCAACCATATGGGCGGATAGTGTTTCTACAGAACAGGAGTGCCCGACCCTGGACCCACAGATCTACCACCATTGAGAGTCCATCCAACACAGCAAGCTCTTAGTCAGATGGCCACAAAAACCTCCCATTACCTGGAAGTGCTAGAACAGGGTTGGAGATAAAGCTGTGGTAGATTTCCTAGACCAGGATTAGCCATCCCTGCTCCAAAAAATCCAGTTTTCCGTTTGGGTCTTGTTTGTCTGGCTTGTTTGTTATTACTCTGACTGTCTCCATCCACCTCCTTTTAGTTAACCGCTCCAAGCATAATTGCATTTTCCTATTAATTCACTCCTCTCATCATATTTCCAAAAGTGCCCAGTGACACATGAGGCTTGATTTGTTCAGTGATCCAATGAATAATCAGCCAACAGAGTCCTGTATAGTCCTGGATATTTTTGGTTGGTGGACTATTCTAAGTCCAGTAATGACACTGAGGTGTTGAAAAACTCCAGCAGCGCTGCTGTGCCTGATGCACTCAGACCAGCGCAACACACACTAACACACCACCACCATGTTAGTGTTACTGCAGTGTTGAGAATGATCCACCACCCAAATAGTACCTGCGCAGTGAGGGTCCTGACCACTGAAGAGCAGGGTGAAAGGGTGCTAACAATGTACGCAAAGAAACAGATAGACTACAGTCCGTAACGTTAACGCCTGAACTCCCAAGTCGTGTGGTAAGAGCTGACAAAATGGACAATGAGGTTAGAAACAAGTTAATGTTACGGTGCACATGCAGCACATTTTACAAAACATTAGTTTTTTTACAGATATCACTGACAGCTAAAGATAATTTACGCCAAAGCGCCCTTTTACCCCGTCTCTCTGCCTGAGCTAACTGAGCTAAGCAGATGTAGCCCGGTAGCTGAGGGCGCAGTCCGTACCGCTGAACAGAGCCGAGTCTCCGCTGCTTCCTCTCTGCTTCACCGCCGCATGTCCACTGCTCGCAGCTGCGGGCACTACAGCCTTAACCTGCCTGGACAGGAGGACCTTCGCTGTGTGCAGGTAAGGGGACAGAAAGCCCGAAGGTCCGGCTAAGGAGACCATCTTCTACAGACGGGAAAGCTGCGGTCACAGCGACCCCTTAGAGGGCCTTTCACAGACGGAAACCGTTTATGTAAGACTGCGCAGGACGCCGGATTAAAATGTGACATTTACCTGGTCTTTAGTTAGAATAAGCTGATGTTTGAAAAAAAGAGTTATAAAAGTAGTTACAAAAACAGTTATGTTTTTTGGATACCCTACTTAGGGAAGCTATTTCACTTATTATTGTGTACAGGCAGTGGATGGTACAGCTTTCTCGGGTCCGGGCTTCTGTCAGTGTTTACTGGAGCAGGATGGGCGCTCAGCTCGGGTTTAAGAATGAGATTAATCCGGAGAAAGATCGCGGTAGCTGTGGTTTTGGCGTATGTGTTTTTCTCGCTGTACGCTGCGTACAGCGTGTTCTTCAGTAAGAGGGTTATTTCTCGTGTTCACCGAGTGGTGAAGAAGAGCTCTGCAGGTGCGTTAAGCCGCGTGATGATCGCGTCTGATCACTTTACATCCATTCACTAAACCAGTGAGCGCAATAAATATTACACTGAAAAACGTTCATTTATAGATCAGAAAACATTCCTCTCACTTAAAATAAAAATAAATCCAGCACCTGTTTTTTTCATTAAGTGAATTGCTTTGCCATTATTATATATATATATATATATATATATATATATATATATATATATATAATAATGTCTCTCTCTCTCTCTCGCTCTCTCTCTCTCTCTCTCTCTCTATATATATATATATATATATATATATATATATATAGAGAGAGAGAGAGAGAGAGAGAGAGAGAAACGATTTAATCTATTTAAATCTATTGATCTAATTATTTTGAGAGCTCATTAGGCAGTATCTCAAAATAATGATATAGTATTGCGTAATAATGGATTTTTTTTATTCTTAATTAAAGAGGTAGGAATGGGCTTCCATAGGAAAGTGTGGACATATGTATGGACATTTGGGAAATGTTTTGGAAGAACATCTGTGTAGATCTATAGAGATTTAAGGTGCAGATGTGACTAAATATTCCCTTCTTCTCTGCTCCGACTCTAAAATGCATGTCACATTTCATACGACATTCATACTGAGTTTTTCCTATGTGCTGTAAAATTTGTAAAATTAGTTCTCTACAGGCATCGAATGAGGCTGCAAAATAGGCTTTTGAAACTATCATCAGTGGCTGTACTACTAACACAGTTGCTGTATACTCCACCAGTTATTATCTCCATCTAATGGTAAGGCCTGATAAAGAATAGAATGTATGTAATCCCATGGCCCTGGGTAGTAAGGTGGATTTATACATCATCTGCTGCATATTTCCAAATTTTACAGAGCAGGCTCAGTCATGCTTGATGATTTTGAGCCCAGTGTGAAGGCTGTGCTTCACCCCATTACATATTGAACAGGCTTGACTTCAGACTTCAAATGTTATGCATAATTGATTCTCTAAGATGAAGTCATTATAAGTGGTCTGATGTGAAATGGTGCGCTGCAGAGAAACGTATTGACGTTGATTTTCTTTATAAAGGCAGTGATCGCAACCAGGGGTTACAATATCTATAACACAAAAAGCCATTTTATTTGAGATCTGAAACAGCCTTTGCAGCTACATGTGTCTTGAGTTTTTTAAGTGTACTGCTAGTAATGATAAAATAGTGGTATATCTGAAAAAAAATCTTTGGGTACTATTTTGCCTTATAACAACTGGCATGTATTTTATTTTAAAATTCATTTTAAGTCACAGCTTCATCACAAAATATCTTTAAAAGACAGAAAAACTCAGTGAGGTTGCTTTTAAAGGCTGAATTTCTGAGATCGCCAGATAAAGTCTTTGTCCTTGACATGGATGTTTGTTATATTAGACTCATATAAACATGAGGACATTAAACATGCCGATAGACTGTGTTTAGAGTAATGTGGAAAATTGGGATTTGTTTTTGGTGAACTTCTTTAAAATTAAGCCCCATGGTTCCTGTTCACTGGTCTCTCCAATATGTTTCTCCTGAGCCCCTGTTTAGTGTCAACTTTATGCTGAAGATTTTTGGTAAATAAGTTAAAAGGTACTTATTGTATAATTCCTACAATAACCCAGAGCCATAACATTGTTTATTGTTTTTATTCTGAACCTGGAAGTAGGGGCAGTTCTGTACTCTAGGGAAAGTCATTTTTGTGCAGTATCTTTATTTACTTTAGAGGCATGTGTTATAAGGAAGTAAATCAATAAATAACTTGAGGAACATTTTTAGACTATTACAGCTGTCATGATCATGACATTTTGGCTGACGATTAATTGTCATAGAAATAATTGCAACTAGCAAATGAATTGTCTATCATTGTTCATTGAATGCAACTCAAAGTGGCTGATTAGCCATCTTGCTTCCAAGCTGTGTTTGATTAGTAGATGATGCTTGTTATACTGTCGAAATGATACACTAATACAAATGCTCAAATGCTCACACATATGGCAGCAGGTACACAGATTCATGCTGTGTTAAGTAAATTCCACAAGAATAAATACACTATATTTCCAAAAGTATAGTGTGCAGAGGTCGCCAACTTCTGCAGAGTCAATTGCTACAGACCTCCAAACTTCATATGGCCTTCAGATTAGCTCAAGAACAGCGTAGAGAGCTTCATGGAATGGGTTTCCATGGCCGAGCAGCTGCATCCAAGCCTTA
Source organism: Pygocentrus nattereri (assembly GCF_015220715.1). Taxonomy (NCBI): domain Eukaryota; kingdom Metazoa; phylum Chordata; class Actinopteri; order Characiformes; family Serrasalmidae; genus Pygocentrus; species Pygocentrus nattereri. The sequence continues at coordinate 8,333,348 of NC_051217.1, read as the reverse complement.
CATCAACAAGCGCAATGCAAAGTGCCGAATGCAGTGGTGTAAAGCACTGCCACTAGACTCTAGAGCACTGGATACGTGTTCTCTGGAGTGATGAATCATGGTTCCCCATCTGGCAATCTGATAGATGAGTCTGGTTTGGCAGTTGCCAGGAGAACGGTACTTGTCTGACTGCATTGTGACAAGTGTAAAGTTCGGTGGAGGGGGGATTATGGTGTGGGGCTGTTTTTCAGGAGTTTGACTCGGCCTCTTAGTTCCAGTGAAATGACCTTTTAATGCTTCAGCAGACCAAGAGATTTTGGACAATTTCATGCTCCCAACTTTGTGGGAACAGTTTGGGGACAGACCCTTCCTGTTCCAACAAGACAGCGCACCAGTGCACAAAGCAGGTCCATAAAGACATGGATGAGCGAGTTTGAGTTGAGTCCTGACCTCAACCCAACAGAACACTTTTGGGATGAATAGGGCATGGAGACTGCGAGCCAGGCCTTTTTGTCCAACATCAGTATCTGACTTCACAAATGCGTTTCTGGAAGAATGGTCAAAAATTCCCATAAGCGCATTCCTAAACCTTGTGGAAATCCTTCCCAGACGATTTGAAGCTGTTATAGCTGCAAAGGGTGGGCCGTCATCATATTTAACCCTATAGATTAAGAATGGGATGTCACTCAAGTTTATATGCGTGTGGAGGAATATAGGCATATTTGACAATATAGTGTATATAAGCAAAAAACCCACATTCATTCTGCTAGCATACATGCCAAACATGTAGAATCAGCAATATAGTTAACAAATACTCTAACATTACTCAGCATTGCCCTCTAAACATGTTAAAGCACCAAATCAGAAGTTGTAACTTTTTGTTTTCTTCAGCCCCAGTGTACCCAATTCACATTCTACTTGCTGCAGAAATTACTGTATTCCTGAATAATTAAAATCATTAAAAAAATTATGATCATTTAAAATAAGTACACTTAGTTGATTATGTTATGAGTTTCATGTTTTCCAAGTGTCTGCATGGGTTCCCTTTGGGTGCAATCAGGCCAGTTGGAGATTCTAGATTGCTCTAGGTGTGTATGTGTGTGTGGCTGTGTATGTCTGTGTGTCTGCCCTGTTTTGGACTGGCAGCCTGTCCAGAGTGTTTCCAGCCTTTAGCCCAGCGAGTGCTGGGATAGGCTCCAGCACCCCCCCTAAAACTCAGGCTAAGCGGCTATGATAAGTGAGAGAGTGAGAGATTATGGTATTATTTGAACAGCCTTTTTCTATTACTATTACGTAACAGGTTTGGTTCAATAGAACTTTCTCAGAGCTTGATATCTCGTGATTTTGCATTGCATGCTTAACCTATTCATGCACTTAACTGTTACTTAACTCTTATTAGCCTGTGATGTGTTCCAAGAGAGAGGAGACCACTTTGCATACATGATAAGAATAAAAAGAGATGTGCCTGGCTAGTAAAATGCAGATTTGGCATTGTATTATTATCATGAGTTGGAGTTTGTGTGCATAGTTGCATTTTATGATGATGTGGGGTTTTTTTGTTGACAGACAACACCAAAGCAGGAGAGGAAGAATGGAACCCATGGGAGGAGGATGAGCATGCAGACTCTATCACTGTACTACAGAAACGGAGGGAGGCTTATAGATCATATCAAGAGCGCGTTGCTAAGAGTAGGCCTAAACGATACAAAGTTCAGATCTTGGGAAAGGCAGCTATAGGTAAGTGCCCAGTTATCTTACTGCCTGCACAGTATACTGATCACTAGTGTTGTTACTGTGTGACTGCCTACCTTTTACAAGTGCCTTAATTCAGCAGAAGATTACATCTTTCTGCAGTGATCAGTTTTCAATAAAATATTGTATTTAGTAATGAATAACTGTTATGTTTTCATGAGAATCCACAAACACATTACATGTATTTCAACTGAATTTAAAGGGCCTATTTCCATTTTTCTTATTGTATTTTTTTCTCCTGAGGTCCACTTATACTATATGTGTGGTTTTATATATCAGTCATAATTCATGTTTACATGAGCATCTCCCAACCTTTCATTCTTATCTCTTATAATTAAACAGCCTGTACCTTTAAGACAGATACATGTTAATGAACACTGTTCTGATTGGCTGCTCTGTATTGTGCCTCATCCAAAAAGCAGTCTGGACTGCATCACTCCTTAAAACTTAGCATGATAGGGGGGACCTAAACTGCAGTAGGCTGAATAGACAGATGTACACTAACCAGCCACATTAAGTGCACCTACCTTGGATCTATACTCATAGTCCATTTTGTCAAATAGTCAAATAGACAATTTTGTCAATGTCAAATAAATCTGGTGTACATACTGTAAATTCTCTATATTGTCTTAAATTATTAGTAAAGTGTTTATTTTTACATAAATGGTTGCAACTGTAACAACTGCAATTTCCCCCTGGGATCAATAAAGGAATCTGAATCTGAATCATATAGGTGCACTATGAGGTTCTACACTTGCAGACTATAGTTTGTTGCTCTGCATGCATACTGTTCTTTATCGGTCTGGACCTGCACAGGACCACAATAGAAAAGTATTATTATTTATTATTATATTGTTTGGATCAGTCTCAGCTCTGCAGTGAAACTGACATGGTGGTGGCATGTTGGTGTGTGCTGCGCTGGTACGAGTGGACACAGCAGTGCTGCTGGAGTTTTTAAACACTGGCATTTACCTTACACCTACCTTGTTATTCCGTCTTGTAAATGTTAAGGCAGAGACAACAGCTGATCTGTTCCTGCACAGTTTGTATTGGTCATCTTTTATCATGTTATATCAAATGTTGAAACTGAGAAATGTTACTGTTTTTTTAAATATATGGCCATTTTCAATTTGATTCTGACAACACTTTCCAAAAAAGGTGGGATGAGGGCATACTCACTACTGTGTTACATCACCTCTTCCTTTAAAAACATTATGTAAGTGTTTGGGAACTGAGGAGACCAATTGCTGTTTTCCTATTCTTGTTTGATATAGGATTTCAGCTCCTCAACAGCTTAGGGTCTCCTTTGTCATACTTTTAATTTCATAATGTGCCAAATATTATCAGTGGTGACAGGTCTGGACTGCAGGCAGGTCAGTTTAGCACCCAGACTCTTTTAGTATGGAGTAATGCTGCTGTAATACATGCAGAATGTGGTTTGGTATTAACTTGCTGGAATAAGCAAGGCCTACCCTGAAAAAGACATCGTCTGGATGGCAGCCAGAACATGTATCTATTGTTCAGCATTAATGGTGCCTTCACAGATGTGCACGTCACCCATGCCATGTGCACTTATGGACCCCTATACCATTATGAAGTCTGGCCTTTGAAATGTGCACTGATAACAAGCTAATTGGTCTTTAGCCTGGAGTATACAGCGTCCATGATTTTGTGATATGGTAAGTTACCCTTACCTATCACCAGCCTTCTAAACGCTCAGTGCAGAGACAATTTTAACAAAGACATTCAAATATAGACTGGGCCCTTACTTGTATCCTTTGGGAGTGGCAGCACACGGGTCACCCAGCTTTGATATCCTTCACTGGACTGGGGGAAATCACTGGTGCAGGGGGATCCAGTTTATCTGAGGAGAAAGAAAACGATTAACATGTCTCTTCAGTATATAAATAACAAACAATATTTACCTGCGATGTTAAGGAACAAAGTAACCCGGGGGGGTTATTTTGGAGAAGAGGAAGGCTGAACAGATATATGGACGACTATGTCGTGTTGACCGAACGGCAACAAGCTCGAAAGACTGTTATGGATTGCGGTCGAGAGAACCTTAAGGTCTAAATGGTGGTAGCTACCTTGCTACTTTAAAATTCGGCCATCTCCAAGCTAAAGTGAGATTTTCTGTTTATATATGTTTTTTTTGTTGTTTTCCAAAATATACAGTACATACCAATAAAAACAAAAAAAAAAGGGGGTCGAACTCTTACCTGTTTGTGGATATGCTTTTTCGGGTGAACAGCTGCTATTACCTCCAGACTAGCCGGTCCACGGTATCACAGATTTCCAAAAAGAATTTGAAATTTTTATTTGTTGGACCACTGAACACTTCCCACTTCACTTCAGTCCAATTTAAATGAGCTCAGGCCCAGAGAAGGTGACTGCATTTTGGTATCCTGTTTATATATATATATATATATATATATATATATATATATATATATATATATATATATGGTTTCTTCTTTGCGTTTTAGAGTTTTGACTTGCGTTTGTGGATGCAGTGACAAACTGTTTTCACAGACAGTGTTTTTCAGAATTGTTTCTGAGGCTGTGTCCTAGATAATCATGTTTGTTTTTAATGCAGTGCTGCCTGAGGGCCCAAAGATCATGGCTGTACTGCTTTTTGGCCTTGTCCCTTGCATACAGAGATGTTATTATGTATTGTAGATGATGAAAAGCAAAAGTTCTTTGCTGTTTTACATTGAGAAATTATTCTTGAATTGTTGCACTGTTTGCTCATGCAGCAACCCCTCCTCAACTTTACTTCTCCTCAACTAATTGGCATATATTTAAAAAAAAACAATAACATTTCTCAGTTTCAACATTTGATATGTTGTCTTTGTACTATTTTCAATTAACTAGTTGATTTAAATGATCTGCACATCATTGCATTTTGTTTTTATTTACGTTTTGCCCAGTGTCCCAACTTTTTTGGAAATGGGGTTATACATATTTTTGAAAAAGCAAGGAAATTTTGAGTTAACTGATTTAACACATTACAATGAACACATTTACAATATGTTTGTTATACATATTATTTTTGTTTTGTTTTAGGACTGTACTTATGGGAACATATTTTAGAGGGGCCTTTAAATCCTACTGACAAAACAGGTCAGTGGAGAGAAGGAGAGATCCAGTCAGGAAAGATTAATTTCAGGTAAGCTGTCAGCAATACAGTCAACAAAGGTTGTTTTCCACCCATATTATTATTAGCATACTGACTGTCAGTTTTGTTACATCTTAAAAAAATTTTGACACATGCTTAAAAAACAACTGTTCTCTCTTCTCTCAGTTTCTACACAGGTCCAGCGGTAGTGCAGGGTCATGTTCCTCTGGACACTGACAGTGTGGTTTTGGTGTTGAATGGACGAGAACAGCAGAAGATCTCCTACTCCATCCAGTGGCTGCAGCATGTCCAGGCTTTATTCCAGGCCCACACAATCTCTAAAGTGGCTGTAGTCTTACTGGGCAGTGAACAGTGCACTAATGATTGGATCAGCCCCTATCTGAAGAGACAGGGGGGGTTTGTGGATCTGCTTTTTCTTGTGTATGACAGCCCCTGGGTCAACGATAAGGACGTCTTCCAGTGGCCTCTTGGCGTAGCCACGTAAGATCCTGTATAATTGTAAAATTATTAAGTATTTGGTTCGTGCTTAATTTAACATTCAATTCTCTCTAGATTCTCAGCCTTTAGCTTAGTATTATTATTTCTTTTCTCTTGGTTATCAGGTATAGGCACTTTCCAGTCGTAATGCCAAACACTCAGATGGTAAGCTCTGCAAGACCCTACATCTGTAACTTTCTTGGCACAGTCTATAAGAATTCTTCTCGGGAAACTCTCATGGGCATCCTGAAACAAAATGGCTTGGAAAAACAATGTCTCACAAACGCTCGAGAGAAGTAAGTTTATATGACAGTTCTATCCAATTGATTTTGAAGGTCTATTAGGCATTCAGCTCATCATTACGGATAACTAGATTGTGATTAAACAAATTTTCTTAGTTTTAAAGCCTTTATTTATAATGTACCTTCTCTGTGAAACTGTGCGTGTGTGTGCGCGTGTTTCCAAAATTTCGGTCTAATTTAATCTTATTATCTTTAATCTTAAGATATAAACAGAATCATGCGGAGTGTGGAGGACGTTATTGACACTGAGTCACGGTGTTCACAATGCAATTAGCCATGTAATTTACTATGAACATAGACGTGTTTTTATATGTAATGCTGATAATGATAAAATAGTGGTAAATCTGAAAAATGTTTTCTTTGGTGACTATTTTGCAAATTAATGCCCTGCATGTACCTCTGCCATGAATGTGTTTTAAAATATTTGTTTTAGGCCAAGATCTTAACAAGTATCTATCCTAAAACATTGTTATAGGCATTAGGTAATGTATTCAGAACCTTTTCGGGTCATAAATTTATGTATAGCTTTTAGAGGCAACTCTTTAGACGTCTTGTTCCTATTACCGTTATGAACAATTCTGACTGTATGTTTCTTCAGAAGAGAGCATTTCACATCAAACCTGTCTGAATTGTTTGTTTGTTTTCTCTTGGGGCTGGCTTATTGGTCATACCGTTTAAATAGGCAACACTATTTCCAACACGATTGTGTTCTTAGTGATACAATGCTTGTTCCTCTCCTGTGTTAGGTGGCTTCCTCAGGAGACAGCGGACACCTCCCGACAGTACCAGATGGCTCTGGCTCAGAGTGACCTGACCCTCTGCCCAGTAGGAGTCAACACTGAGTGCTACCGCATCTATGAGGCGTGTGCATATGGCTCTGTGCCTGTGGTGGAGGACGTCCTGACTCCTGGAGCCTGCGCAGACGGCCGCAGCTCCCCACTCCGGCTGCTCAAAGACGCAGGAGCACCCTTCATCTTCCTCAAAGATTGGAAGGAGCTGCCAGCCATCCTAGAGAAAGAGAGAGTGATGAGCCAGGCAGAGAAAACAGAGAGGAGAATGAGGCTGCTAGAGTGGTACACTGGATTCCGTCAGCAGATGAAGGACAAGTTCACAGAAGTCCTGGAGGAGGCCTTCTTTAAACTGAGCTAAGACGTCAGCACATTTGGACAAAAAACATTGTTCAGTTAAAGCGCTGCTTCGTGGTTATGACTCAACGTCCCTGGTTTTAGTGCATCATGCCACATGACCCAAGATGCTGCATGTCCAGAGAAAGTTATTTATTCAGTTGTTGAAATTTACTGTACTTTTGGTGTTGAAATGCCTTGTAAATTATTTTATGTTGTTTACCTTTTACATACATTTGCTGTTGTGCAATGATGTTTTTTATGGTCGTATTTAAATTGTTTTGCTTTCACATAACATTTGTTTTTTTAAAACAATTTCCATGCTTTGCAGTGCAATAGAATTAAAAAGAATTTAACCTCTAATGAAATGAATTGTGTTTTTCATTTAGAGGAATGTGTTGTGACTGACGTGGAGTACTGTATTGTGCACATAACAAACATAATTCATATTAAGGGGACCAATATAGAAAAACACACTTTCCTCACCTTTTTTAAATAGAAGAAATTGATGTAGTTTGTGAAGTTTCAAGACATAACATTCATTCCACAATACATACAGTCAATGTATGGAAAATGAGCACATAAGACCCATTTTGAAATCAAGGCCCACCTATTCGCACGTATGTTCTGAGTGTTTCAGCCTGGCCTGCCTTTGATTGAGACGCAAGACTGGGCAACCAATTACAACCCAGGTAATTTACATATGTCAGTGTTAAAGGTTGTAAAGGGTCATGTAAAAACGAATTATGACTGGTTTTGGTACAGAGCCATGGACCGCAGGGAAGATGTACGATATGGGCCTTTTAAAACTTCAGATAGCGCCGTCGCCTGAGTGAGAGAGCTTTGCTGAAGTGGTTAGTGCAGGAACGGTCGTGTCCACTAGGGAGCAGGTTGAGCCCATTTGACACTGGCCTGTAATGCGATACGTTTGGCCCCAGGAGGCTCAGTGAGTTACAGGCGCTACTCAAGACTGTTCGTGAAGATTTAAGAATCGAGTTTTAACGTCAAACCTGCGCTTTCTGTCGTCCTAACTGTCGTTATGCCGTTAGTCCAGCGGGGTTATAAAGGCTCAGGAGCTCGTGTAACCGCTATGGAGAGGTCGCTTTTTAAAAGTATCGGCTAGCGGCTCGTTTTGAGCGAATCCAGACCGTCCAGTCTCACTGTAGATGGAAGTTTTGAAGTACTTTGCTTGTGTGTCTTTTTGTGTAACTGGTTGGGGAAGTTGTGAATCCATGGAGTGTTTCCGCTCTCCCCTCTCCTCTCCTCCCCTCCCCTCCCCTCCCTTCCCTCCTCCCTCTCTCCCTCCCCTGCTTCTCCCACAGAGAGAGCTGCTCCATGCTGCCCCTGAGCCCGAGCCCGACGCTGCTCTCCACGCTGCTGCCCGCAAACTCCCGGACCACTCGCGCTTTTGGCCCACAGCTCGCCGCTGAGAGGTGCCGGTGGTCTGTTTAGGCTGTAAGAGCAGAGATTTGTCCGTAGCGAAGTCACACCGACCACCGGGGGCTTTCTGCGGCGAAGGGGAACCCAACACTCTTTCTCAGGCGCTCTGTGGCTCAGCCGTGTTTCCCCCCGGTGTCTGCGCTGCTCGGTTCCGCGCCGTTGGAGCGCCATTCCCGGGCTATTTCAGTCGGATCTCCGCTCGTGTGTAGCTGTGGTTTTTTTCGCTCCAAACTCGTGCAGATGTCCGGGATGCTACGGCTGTGTTAGAAGTGTTCGCTGTTAGCTTCTGGATCGGACTTGCCGGCTAACTCACTCACTCTCCCTCCCAAAGCCGCAGGAGCCGCTGAAAATGTCGCATCCTCCTGCCAAGTTTAAGAAGGATAAGGAGATCATCGCGGAGTACGAGAGTCAAGTCAAAGGTAAGCAAATGCAGGAGAAGAACGGCTTGGATTTGGCGCAGCACAGCCCAGCTAGAGCTCTCAGTGGAAGAAAAGAAAGAAAGGGAAAAAGTTCATTTACAGTGTCCAGTGGGGTCAAAATGGGGGAAGATCTAACAGTTTGTCTGCCTCACTATTTCAGCATTTATCTCCAAGGCTCTGAGCTCATTACTGAAATACACTGCAGTGACTTATTTATATATCCAAAAGTACTTGATATCTTGTGTGCTAGTTTGAAAACCAAATACTTGGTTCCAGGTTTCTCCTCTAAAAACTCCAACGTCACTGCTGTGTCTGATCCACTCGTACCAGCCCAACACACACTAACACACCACCACCGCGTCAGTGTCACTGCAGGGCTGAGAATGACCCACCTGCTCTGTGGTGGTTCTATGGGGTCCCTGACCATTGAAGAACAGGAAAGGGGGCTAACAAAGTATGCAGAGCAACAGATGCACCACACTCTATAAAGTGAACCTTTTTGGAGAGTGCAGCTGATCAAATGGTCAATGAGTGTAGAAACTAGGAGGTAATAATAACTTCCCCCAGCCTTTCATACTTCAAACTGAACTGCCCTGTCTCTGGACAGGACGGGATGGGACCATGAGAACATTGGGTTCTATAGGGCTGATACTGAATACTCTTTATTCGTATAGAGAGAGGGTTTCTATAGAGATGTCTAGTTGGAGGGTTCTGTGTTATGTTAGTTTAGCAGTCTCACATGGCAGGAATGTGCTGTGATGACCAAGTCCTTTAATAGTAGTGTGTCATTCACACAGCAACTCATTAGGCATGGACAGCAGGTCAGATAATAAGCTAATGACACTTCTCCTGTGGATCAGTAAGCTCTCCAACACCAGTGTAGGAAACAATAACAATAGAACAGAACAGATATTTTGGCTTTGTTACTAAGTTTAGATCAAGGGCTGATTATTATCCAGATTAACATGGGTGATTTGTCGGCTAGGTGTATGTGTGCAATTAGCTATTTGTATGTGATTTGTTTTGCTCCCTGCAGTAACGTGTCCACTGTAGCTTTGTTTATTTGCTTTGTGTCACTCAGATATCTGGTTCTTGAAATATACTGGCGCAGAGAGTGATACTGTGGGTCTCTGCAACACTGTGGATAAATATAATACAGTAAGACAGGGGCTTTGTGCTATGTTATGTCCAGCAAAGGCTGACCAGAAATTTGTCCTTTTTGGATCCTGGCTTTTTGGTACAGGAACATTTCTTACTGGCCTTCTCACCATATTCCTCACTTCAATTCTAGATGCTTTGAGATTTCGCATTATGCTTGTTTTGGTATGTCGTGGAACTAAGTTGAGTTTGCATATCAGGATCTCTATCAGAACAGTCTTATCAAATTGGATGTGAATATTGAGTAGGAACATATGTGTGTCTAGAAAGGCCAGGACACATTAGTGGTTGCATTGGTCGGATTGCCGATGGGACTAGGGTTGCATAGAACTAGGGTTGCACCGGTATGAATTTGTTGGCTGATAGCAATGCTAATATTCTGCTTTTTGAAACAAGTTCACTGTATAATACAAATAGAAAGTGTAGTGAGTATAAGACAACTTAAAATTCTGGAGATGCTGGTAGCTAATGCTAGCTCCTACATTTAGGACATGGGTCTTCAAATCTGAACCTTAAATCCAGTTTTTGGTCTTGGATTTTGTAATATAAAGTCATTTTTATTTTTTTATTTTTTTTTAAACTGAAGTGGTGATGTATTTGATGGGCCACCAATTGCCATCCTTAGTAGTGTTTATGAAGACTAAAAACAGAAACTGGATTTAAGACCTTTTGATTTAGGCTAGAAAGGTCTCTGGAATGATTATTTTTAAGAAGGATGTGCCGATATGGGAATAATGCCAATAGCTGATCATTTTCATATACATATCTTTCAGGGTAATAATGATGCCAATCCATAAACATTTATAAAATTTAGAAATTGTGACTAGATCCACCTGGATAAGCACTACAGAGAAATACAGTATCCCACAAAAGTCAGTACACCCCTCACATTTCTGAAAATATTTGATTATATCTTTTCATGGGACAACACTATAGAAATGAAACTTGGATGTAACAAAGTAGTCAGAGTACAGCTTGTATAGAAGTATAGATTTACTGTCCTCTGAACACACAGCCATTAATGTCTAAACAGCTGGCAACACAAATGAGTTCACCTCACAGTGAATATATCCAAATTGTGCCCAATTGTGTTGTTGTCCCTCCCTGGTGTCATGTGACTCGTTAGAGTGTGAATGGGGAACAGGGCTATTAAATTTGATGTTTTGGGTACAATTCACTCATACTGGCCACTGGATATTCAATATGGCACCTCATGGCAAAGAACTCTCTGAGGATGCGAGAAACAGAATTGTTGCTCTACACAAAGATGGCCTAGGCTGTAAGAAGATTGCTAACACCAGGAAACTGAGCTATAGCATGGTGGCCAAGGTCATACAGCAGTTTTCCAGGACAGGTTTCACTCCAAAATAAGCTCGCCAGGGTTGACCAAAGAAGTTGAGTCCATGTGTTCAGTGTAATATTCAGAGGTTGGCTTCCAAAAATAGATGAATGAGTGCTGCTAGCATTGCTGCAGAGGTTGAAGAATTGGGAGGTCAGCCTGTCAGTGCTCAGACCATACATCGCACAATGCATTAACTCGGTCTGCATGGCCGTCGCCCCAGAAGGAAGCCTCTTCTGAAGCTGATGCACAAGAAAGCCTGAAAACAAGCAGTCCAAGAATGTGGATTACTGGAACCATGTCCTGTGGTCTGATGAGACCAAGATAAACTTATAAATAAACTAGCTCAGATGGTGTCCGGCATGTGTGATGGCGCCCTGGTGAGGAGTACCAGGACAACTGTTTCTTGCCTCCAGTCAAGCATGGTGGTGATAACATCATGGTCTGGGGCTGTATGAGTGGCATCGGGGAGCTGCGGTTCATTGAGGGAAATATGAATTCCACCATGTACTGTGACATTCTGAAGCAGAGCATGATCCCCTTCCTTCGGAGACTGCTCCACATGGCAGTTTTCCAAAATGACAACGCCAAACACACCTCCAAGATAACAACTGAATTGCTGAATGTAAAGATGATGGACTGGCCAAGTATGTCTCCAGACTTAAACCCAATTGAGCACCTGTGGGGCATCCTCAAGTGGAAGGAGGAGGAGTGCAAGGTGCCTAATATACACCAGCTCCGTGATGTCAACCTGTGCAGCTCTGGTGAATTCCATGCTCAAGAGGGTTAAGGCAGTGCTAGATAATAATGGTGGTCACACAAAATATTGACATACTTTGAGCACAGTTTGGACATGTTCACTGTGAGGTGAACTCACTTGTGTTGCCAGCTGTTTAGACATTAATGGCTGTGTGTTGAGTTACTTTCAGAGGACAGTAAATCTATACCGCTATACAAGCTGTACACTGACTACTTTAAGTTATATCCAAGTTTCATTTCTATAGTGTTGTCCCATGAAAAGAAATAATAAAATATTTGCAGAAGTGTGAGGGGCATACTCACTTTTGTGAGATACTGTATTTATTTGTATTACCTTGAAAATGCAGGGAAATAAATAAAATGCATTTATTTTAGCTCAGTAGCCCAGCATTGACGGAATGTTGTGCTGTTTCGAGGAACAATAAACACATTTAAATATTGGTTTGATATGTTAACCAAATCTAAATATCTTTCTGATACTGATATTTTTTTAAAAAACAAATATCAGATACTGGTATGAAACTATGCATCTCTGATTTAACTAATTAGATTAGCGTTATTGAAAGCCTCACTGTCCATAACATCTGTTGCATACTGAAGTTCGGTTGTCCTTTACTGAAAAATTGGAAAACTTTGCTAAATTTTGTATGACTGTGCATTTAATGTGCTGATGAGCAAAAATGAGGCATTAAGCTATTGCTTGTAATTGTTGACTGTAATTGATTCCAACTTCAGATCATTGACACTAATCAAAGTTTTCCGATTATCAGCAAACAATTATGTCTCCTGTATGTTTTCTAGCCCAGACCTAGAACACACTGCTTTCCCACTGTCCCATCACAGTGGATTTAAAAGTGAGATTAACATCACTTTATTGTGTGTCCTGGAGTCCTCTCTTCCCAGTATCCATTGACGACATTGATTTCATGGGAGAACAGCACAGCAAGCACTCTTAGAGGGCGAGGGTGTATTAGGTTTGGCCTGCTGGCATGCAGTCCCCTCCTGGGAGGAAGAGGACATGCAGTACGGTTTCTGCATTTAGGACAGGGCTCTTGTACTACCTTATCCTGCCTCACTGAGCTTTGAGAGAATCCACACACCCTGCTTCATCAGCACATGGCCCTGTCTTATCAATCAACCCACACTCTATGCTGTGTGCGTGAGTACAATAGAGAGGAAGAAATGTGTCGCTTCAGTCTCACTCTGTGCCCTCCTCAGTTCTTGCAGACGGCTGTGAAAAGTGTCTGGAGAGCTGACGGAACAGTTTGCAAACTTATTCGGTAAGTTTCAGAATTGCAGTTCTGCCCTTTAATCGCTTGTCACTCATGGCCATACGATATAGGGGCTGTTACAATGCATTGTGGCATCGTGAGATCACTGTGACAGTGCACTGTAGAGAATGGATGTCCTATTAGTGATTTTCACCTAATACAATTACATTGTTTGAAAACCAAAGTTACCACCAAGCATCTCACTCCAGCACGCCTCCCAGCTCGAGTGTTGTTAGTAAGTCGTGCAACATCATGTTTCTGAGTGCATTGTTACACCCTTAAAATAACGTGATGTTGAGTCAGTGAGGGTGTAAAAACGCACAAACTTAGTAATTCAACTGCACTGATTTTATAATGTTCGAATCAATTATAGTCATTTATAATACTATTTATTGTTCAGATTTTCTGGATATCTTCAAACATATAAATTCAAAGTTAAGTCTTGTTTTTTTGTATTGTCTATTCCATTAAAATGTGTGTAGTTCCTCCAGTCACGTGTGTGTATTACAAATAATTCAGAATCATACTAAAAAAATCTAATCGTATACAAGTGCAGTGAAATTTGAGGTTTCATGATGCATTGAATCATTTCCTACAGACTCATAATACAATCAGATTATTCTTGAATCATTACTAATCGGGGTTTTGGGTTTGTCTCTCTCTTTCCCTCTAATGGAATGGGAGGAATGTTTGAGATTTGTTAAATTATATCATATGTATTATGTTCACATTTAGCTTTTATGCATAGGAGAAGGACTTCTGTGTGTTCACCAGATAAAGTTAAAATAGTGAAAAGAATTAGTTTCATATTTGGCACAATAAGAAAAGCCACTATTTTTAACAATGGACATTTCTGAGTGCTTATTTCTTCAGATGCAGTCTTCTGACTGAGTATGAAAACACTAATCTAGGCTACAGCCACTGTTTTGTACAAAGTAAAGTGAACGATAGAGATGCCACTGCCAGCACCCGTCTGGCCACATTTAACACGTGTTAGCTAGCTGTTAAACTAAGAAGCTTCTAGCTGTAAAGTACTACTGATTTTCTTCTAAGGTCAGTTAGAGTATACTGTGACTTTGTGACCACAGTCTATTCCATTTGCTGTCATGCTTTGAAAGAGGTAGTGGTCGGATGCAGTCTGCAGTCAGTTCAACAAGTTCAGTAATAAAAGTGCTTGATCAGCACTTGCTAGCCTGGCGGCTGAAGCTCGAGAGAGACAGTTACTCCATATCAGTAACTCAGCCATGAACAGAATGACACTGTGCTGCAACTCTGCTGAATGGAGAGGCTGGACTTTATCAAGCCATGCTATACTCTATTTCCCAAACAATGCTATCTCCAGACTTCATATGATTAAATCTTTTCCTCATAGGAAAGGTTTCCCTGAAAGTTATTTATTTCACGCAGAAAACTACACTGATTCCTAGATCGTTAGCCAGGAAGTTGTTGCTTTTTGTTTAGCTTGGTCGCTTTCCCCTGCAGCAGGTGCAAAAGAAAAGTACACGTGTCCTGTGGTGCTCGGGCCAGCTGAGCGGAATGCTGCACCGTTGTTTTCTTTTGGCCGTTAGTTTGATGTCACTTGGATGGCATTCCATTTGTGACTGTGGGTCATGGCCCTGCTGGCTGCTGACAGGGGCGCTGTCCCCAGCCGTCATAAAACCTGCCCTTCTGAACTTTGATATGTACTGCTTTCCAATAAGACTCTGAACGCTACTGAAAGGAGGTTTTAGTTTAGTAAGAGCATCTTTGCCATCTAGTTTTATGTACTTGGCACAAGTTAAATGGCTCCTGACGTTATATTTATCAGTCTTAGGAAAACTCCACTGATTTTTCAATAGATCCATGTGATGAAATGGTTGAAATGTAAACCTATTTAGAGCGGATTGGTGTGAAATGCTCTAGAGAAACGTATAAAGTCAGAATTGTTCACAGTGGTGATGGGAACCAGACATCCGAAGATTTTTTAATGCTTTGAAAAGCTCCCTCACAGAAAGTTATTACATGAAATTTATAGACAGCTATGTGCTGCCTGATGTCTCATGACTCATGTTTTGTGGTAAAGTTTTGACTTAAATGTATTTTAATCTATTTATGGTATAATATAATCTTTTCCCCCCAGATTTATTGGTTTTGGATTGTAAATAATATGCCTATATTTGTGAACATGGCGACCTCTGTTTCCTATCACCACCACTGTAAAGAAATCCGTTCTGAAACAGTTTCTCTACAGTGAACCTCCTTCATATCAACCCACTTGAATGACTTTGTTTGCATCTCTAGGACTGAATTATTCAGAAAATTAAAAAAAAAAAGTTGGAATTCTCCTTTAGTGACACAGTAACACAATGAAAGATTAAGCCATACATATATAACATACATGTGCTTTATGTTGATCAATAAAAAAAAATTAATTCAAAAAGAAATGTAGTACATAGCCCCTTTAACTACCAACAGTAGAGACCCCTGAGCTTTAACTTTAGGATGACCTCATGTGTGCTAAACATCAGTGTGGTGCTTGCCAGGGCTTTGTTTAACTGAGCTTTTAAGGGATGTCACCAGCTCCACCTGCAGTTTTTCGTTCTGACACAGACCTGTCTGAATTACAAAAGCATTGTGAGCACATTGTCTAAAAATGGCTTAGTGTAGTGTAACAGATAACGTTAGACTCTCTGTATGTGTTAGTCATTGGTGATTTTTTGGTTCTGATGTAATGTCAGTTGGGTTGCCTCATCACTCCTCACTGTGGTTGGAGATGAAGCAGTAGTGTTTGGATCATTATAATGGCATGTTAGGCACTTAAAGTTAGGTGCCAGTACATCACGTCCCCATGAACACTTCATAGCACCGTGTGCTGAGATGTTGCTCTGTGTTACAGAGGAGAATCCGCTGCAGTTTTGGACACATTGATTACTCACAGCATTTATGGCAGCTCGGCATAGCTTTAAATACAGGCATCTCCCTACAGACTGAGTCAGTGTAGTATACTGCTTGGAGCTAGTGTTTTGTGCAGGGAACTTAAGTATCCTAAAGCTTCAGCAGTGAAAGTTTTGCAGGCCTAAAAATAGTATCCTAAACTAAAAGAGAATGATAGCTAGGTATTGTTTGGAAAAGTTGCATTATTGAATGGACAGTCTGGCCAAAATGAAGTGTAACCATTACTATGTCTGTTTGCACCTATACAAACTTTGCACCTTCTACAGTGGGGTAATAGTGTCTAGGGTGAGATTTTCTGATTGAAAGACTAAATAAAAACCCTTGATGTGTTTTGAAGGTTGGAGGACCTTTTCGAAAACTATAAGCACATTTGTTCTGCTAACTGGATAATGTCAAAGTATGATAGAAATCTAATGTGACTAGGAAGCTGAATGTGCTAGCGGTCAGGATTTCTTTATCACTCTGGATAGGTTTTCTAATGGTTTTATCTGGGTATTGTAGTATAAGAAGACTGATTTAAGGAGAACGCAATTCTTTCAAACTAATGAAGGTTAGGGATGTAGTGCAGCAGTACAGAATACTCCAGTGTATGACAAATAACATATTAAATGCTGCTTTCAGGCTAAAATGCACATTTCGCATTTCTGAGCAATAAATTCTTGACTGAATAGTTTTAATTGCTGTATTTTTTTTGTGTTCAACTAGGATTTATTGTGTAATTTTTAGTTGCATTGAAGCCTTGTCTAAAAATGATTCATTGATGTCAAGAGTTTGTCATCTTTTGCTGATGTCGGAGCACTGTGGGCGTATCTGTTGCTAACATGTTAAATGGAAACAGCACTGAAATTACTTACTGGACAGCGAAAGGGTGTAATTAAAGCAAAACACTGAAGTCATAGCTTCATCCTGAGCTCTAAGTACTCTCTCAGTAATCTCTCAGTAACTCAATTAGAAGCAATTAGGCTGACATCACTTCTTGACAACTGTCCTCATCGTTCTTTCGCTAACAGCTCCGAAGTGCCTTGTGACCTCTATGTTCAACTAGCTTCATACTTTGTACGCTTCCTGCTGTAGGTACTTCAGATTAACTCTTTACTGTTACACACACCTACCATCTGCTGCGGCCAACCCCTCAGGCTTCCTACTGCATTCAAGTGCTCTTGGCGTGTTTGTTCCCTCTTGGTGGCTTGGTGGAGGGCATGGGGGTTATTGACGGGACCATCTGTGGCCACTCTCTCTCTCTCTCTCTCCAGTGTTTGATAGACTAAGCTGTGTTTCTGCCTGGATTCTCCACACATGCTGGGCTTTTAACTCTGGCCTATTAAAGCTGCTTCCCCCACATACTCTGGTTCCACTGTGGCCCCACTAGATAACCTGAGTTTTTTCTTTCCTGCTAGCATTGTTGCAGGATGCTGACATTCAGCAAAAGCTGACTTGGTCTTTGTGGTGACTTGAACTACATACATATTTTTTTGGATTTAGTGAATGTGTTAAGTACAGTATGCATATGTTCTACCTAATACTTTAATTTTGCTTTTAATACATTCAGTGTTTTTATTTTTTGGCTACTTCTTTTTTAGAGTTTTCTCAGTGACAGTGTCCTGATGGCTACACATGCTGGCAGACCCATTGCTTTGAGCTGTTTTTTTAATTGGTTCTATTGACTGTTATTGGTTAATCAGTCCATTGTGCCATCTGTGGTTTCCTCTCACCTTGCCCCCTTCTGAAGTTCTGTCTCTGAACATTATAGAATAATTATTTACACAAATATAAATATATTTCTTTATTTAATCTAATCAGCATTGCCATAAATAAATAATGAAGCCTTAAATAGGTTTGTGCATTTCTCTTGGATTCATTTGCACTTTATAGAGGTACAGCAGATTTGAAGTCTTGGAGATTTGCTGCATTGATTTCCACAGTGAGGAGCAGAAATGTGTTTCACATTGTGAGCAGAGCTGCTTGGGTTTTTCTCTGGCTCCTGTGACTGGTGATTCCTCTTGCTGAGAGGGACAGTAGATAGAGCCAAGAGCAGAATCAGGAGCTGGAACGTTTCTCCTGGAGGTGCAGAGGATCTCCACTCAGTGTTTCAGCTTTCATTTCCAACTCACGTTCTGAGGTTAAGTTGTTTATGTGTTAAGTAGTGCAGTGCCTCTTTGAAAAGGTGACTGTAAACATCCTGGAAGGCTAGACCCTCCCCATTTCCTCCATTTGCTTAAACAATTGGCTTCCTATTTCCATTTTTAAAGCCTGACTGACCACAGCAATCTGTCCACAAGCTGTTTCTCTTCCGCCCAGGTAGGCTGTCTAGCAGTCTGTGTTAAAAGTACTCAATCTTTGTAATCTTTAGAACAACATTGCCTCTCTAAGCCTTTTGAACGTTTTTGCAACCGTCTTAACAGGCTATACAAGTTGCTTACTGTGGTCAGAATGTCATATCTATATTAATTTTATCTTTGCTAGCTCTACACAATTCATTTTGTGTTAGATAGTCTTGTGAGTTTGTTTGCAGATATGAACCTGACCTCTAAAAATAGTTCATTTACTATTATGCTTGCTTCATATGTGTACTAATCAGCGCTGCTCACCCAATTAGCACAACCTCAGACTTTCTTGCTGAATGACCAGAGAAATCACAGGCCATCACTCAGCCTGCTGCACCATAAGCACTTTGGCATTGTGCATTGTGCCTATTTCTTAAAATGCGCCAATTACAGTTAATGACAATTAATAATCAGTCACAGTATTGCGTAGAATAATTATCATGTTTGAATTGCTTCATTGCTAATCACTTCATATTATGATGTACCACCATGAATTAACACTCCATCCATGGAATGAGGTTCGAGAGAACTCCTCCTGACAGAAGCACTTGCACATTTGTCAGACTAAATGAATGCCTCAGACTTTCTATGCACATCAGTCATAGGGAATATCTCAGATTAATCCTCCTGCTCACGCTGTACTCTGTAATGAATGTGATTTCTAACAGACTCACGCTGATGTGGTTGGCAAGAGCTGCAGTTGTTTTTAAGTCGGTTCAAATCAATTGTCTGTTACTCTGCTCCATTATGTCAGTTCACAGCTGTCTTCATCACTCGGTATGCTGTATTTATTTGATGAAATCCTGACTTCAAATAAGCAATTAAACATTCTAAGACCATCATAAGGCCTCAGCCTCATAGGTTAACTAAAACTGATTTAGTCACTCGTACTGCATCCAGGTGGCATTTGCAAGATGACTGTTTAATATAAATAAGCTATCAGGTCTAATCAGCTTTGATTGCCTAATTTATTCTGTCCAATCAACACTATAATGAGCAGTGAAGAATCAAGATAAGCCAGTTTGTGTGCTTTATTAGGTAATCATGATGGGCATCTCGCTCTGTCTCTCGCTCTGTCTCTCGCTCTGTCTCTCGCTCTGTCTCTCGCTCTGTCTCTCGCTCTCTCTCTCTCTCTCTCTCTCTCTCTCTCTCTCTCTCTCTCTCTCTCTCTCTCTCTCTCTCTCTCTCTCTCTCTCTCTCCACAATAAGCAGGTGCTGATGGTTGTGTATGTTTCCTAGGCAACCGTGTTGATTACCCCTGCTTGTTTCTAATCTGTTTCTCAAAGCAACCAGACATGGCTCAGCAAAACACCTGCACTGTTGCACTGTTCATCCCCCCACAGGCCCTGACCATACCATTGTGCTGGGTTTGCTCCACAAAATGATTAGATAGACTACATTAGTGTGTATGGTTGCTTTGATTGCTAGGATATTTGTACCAGTCTCGTCATCAGTGCAAGTCTGTATCCCTTAATGCCGTCTGGGTGCAGTCAGCCAGGGTCCACTAACTCTGTTGTTCCTTCAGTCCTCATCTTGGCGGTCTGCCCAGTCTGCCTCCCGCTACGCCGTAGACGTAAATGAATGCAATTTCAAACAATCAAATGTTTGTCAGGCACAGCGACCTAGCAGCTTTTATTGTGCTAACATGACTGCCTTTATCAGAAAGGTGGTCATATTTCATCAAGTCAACAAAGAGACAAGCCGAGAACACTTTGAACGCTCAAGCAATTTGCCCTCATTTCATGGTTTCACTTTGGTTTCAAATGGAAGAGTTAGACTGTCCTTGCCAAGCGAAGATTAAAACCTGTTCTGGACATTGAACTTGTAACAATTTTGCTTCTTTGTTTTTTCTACCATGACAAAGACAGCAGGTACAGTGAAGTGTAAGATCTTTTGTTTTCAGTGGTTGAGTGTAATAGACATTGGAATCATAGATTTCTTTACCCATTAGGCATCTGACCAGCAGCAGATTTCCACTATATTTAACTTCACAGAAATGATTTCTTTTTTGTGGATTAGGACAACTAGGGGAGGTCTTTGTATACAGAGATTAGGCCTGTCACAATCATGATATTTTAGCTGAGGAATATTTGTCATATAAATAATTGTGATTCGCAGATATTTATTTATTTATTTATTTATTTTATGCAGCTATAATAAAGTATAAGCATATGCTGCCTTTTTTTAATTTTATTTATTTGCCTCAGCCCAACTAATTAAAACACATCACTTTTAGAATCAGCTTAAAATATTTTGGACTGACTATTTCAGATCAAGGTTTCGTTTCAAACCCAGCTTGCATGATAGAAAAGAGATTAATCTACAGCCCGGTCACCTCTGACACACACACCCCCTCCTTTTTCTTGTGCCTTGACCTTTTGAACCTTAAAGGGGGCTAGGGGCTTAGGTCCAGCATAATCAATAGCCAAAGGCCATCTTTTCAGCAAGGCTGTCTTTAAAAGATGTCTGGGGCCTGTGCACTGAGTGGATGGGGGAGCTGATCCTTTAGAATGCAATAGTCAATGAAATGGCAGGTGAAATGCCTTCCCCCTCTTTGTCTGTTTTAGGCCTGATTGATTATCACTAGAGGCAGAGGCGTGGCCCTTGCCTTTATTTATGTAAGCCATACAATGCAGTGTCACCCCGCTGTACATAGCAGAATGTCCCCAGCATTTTCAGAGGCTGTCTTTGCCCCCAGACTTGAAGTATTTGCCATGGGCCCTGCCTATCTCACACTAAATTCTCCCTTTGTGGTCTAGAAATAGAGCTGCAGTCTTTGGCAGAGTCATACTACGCCCTCCCCACAGGGCAAAACTGGAGCTGGGGTTTGATTTCAGCTGCAAATGTGTGGGGCACTCCCATATAAAAGCCCTTCTGCAGATCCATTCAGTGCTCCATGCTATTATCCTCAGCATCCTTCCAGTATGTAGTTCTTGCTCTGGAAGAATCTTTAAACAGTCCTTTTGGCATATGGTGTTGGTCATGTATCATTCACAGAAGGTTTCTATTAGAGATGTGTCTTTACACTTCTTGTCCTCTGTGCTCCGTGCTCCGTGCCCCTCCCACGGCCTACACTGGGCTGCAGATGGCCCATTCAAACCTTTTTCATTGGTGGAGGTAATGGCAGTGCTTTTTCATTATGAGGAAACCGGGATGATTCACATGATTGGCCAACCGCAGAGAGACAGGCTGTGATCGTATTTTAAAGTCTGAGCACTCTGACAGTATGGAAAAAAAAAACTTGAAAATCTATTTAATTGTTCTATGATCTCTGCAGTGTCTGCTCTCCTCTTGAGCTTTCTGGATTTGTAATATTCTGTTAAAAGGAAAAAGATGCTTTTTTTTTTTTTTGGATGACCAACAAATGACCATGACAACATTTATAGGCTGAAGATCTACCATTCTGGAAAGTTCAGATTGAGCAAACCTCAGAGGCTCCTTTTGCCCCTACACTTGGAGAAGTATCTGCCATGGGTCCAGTCTATCTCACACAATAAATCCTCTCTTTGGTCAGGGGGTAGAAGAGAAGTCTTTGGCAGAGCCATACTTCGCCCTACCCATAGGGCAAAACTGGAGCTGTGGTTTAGTTTCAGCTGCAAACGTATGGGACACACCCACTTGAATTCAGTAAGGCAGGGGTGCCCAGTCCTCGTGCTGGAGATCTATCTCCCTGGAGAGTTTAGATTGAAGAAACCTGGGCTGTGTCTAGAAACTTTTTCTACTGCTCCTGTCCTCCCCTTCATTTCTACTAAAACTGGAGAAATAGGACAGCTGACCCAACTCGTTAAAGTTGATGTTGACTACTAATTAGCTGAGCCTATCACAACATTTGCTTGAAGGCGCACCCCTGATGCAGCTCCCCATTGGTGGCCTAGTCACATTTGTGTGTTTTTCAAGTACAAAGTACACAGTATATGAATATAAAAATGCAAATGCAATACAGACTTTGAAGTTTAGTTGGCTTGCTCCATGTTTGTTTGTCCTCCCTGGGCATGTCTGCAGTAATATCTCTCTAAAATCTGTAATTGTCTTCCTGGGTAGCATATACTCGTGTGTCCTCCACTAGAAACTGCTTCAGTGGCTGCTTTAAGCGGCTTCTCTTGTCTCTTCGGTATTCAGACAGCCTGTAAGATGGCATCACAAAAAATGGTTTTCGGGTCACGGAGGAGACGAGGAGGATTGGTAGGAAAACAGTCAAATTGAGGGGTTCCAGGCAGAGCCAATACTTGGATGCACTTGAAGGCCTTCTTTACCTGGATCAGGTGTGTTAGATTAGACGGAGCTACACTTTGCAGGGTAGAAGAGCTCCAGGACTACAACAGAAAATTAACTAAAATCAGCCATGGTGTTTACTGTGTAGCCTACCAAGCAGTACTCAGATAAGGATCACTATGCCTGTATGTTTTCATTTTATTTTTCTGCATAATTTAAACACAGGAGCTGCTCTTGACATTGTGTGAACATTTCACAATGATTGGACTAATAGAAATGCTCCAAAATCATTTGCAATAAAACCTCTTTAAAAAAAAAATCCCTATACTAAAAGTTAAGAACACTTTTGCCTTTTCCTGTAAAGTTACTACTTTAGAGATGTTTTTGCTTGGACACCGGCAGTGTTTTGAGATGTTTCATCATTCTTGTCATACCTCCTTGATTTACCAACCTCTTATCATAAATTTTGCATTGAGCATTTGATGGTTGTGTTATAGGCATGTTTGATCTTTTAACTTCAGTGGCCATGTGGAATGGTCCACGCACTTATTTGTACATTTATCACCTTTCTGATTTCCATTGTTCCTTAAACCTTTTCTAACAACTAGTTCTCTGTTTTCTATGGACCACAGAATAGAGTGACTCAGAAATGCTGTCAGTCCAGCAAGTGTTTTGTGACTCTTGAGTTGGACAGTCTATTTAGATGACAGTCCATTCCATTCAGTTCCATTTGGAGTATGCTTTGTTTTCCAGCCCCCACATAGAGCTCATAAAGGCTGGAATGGAACCTACGTAATTCTATAATAGACAGGCCCTCTGGCTACCAAGTACCATTTAGAGCAGTTGTCCTTATTTCTGTTTGGCTCATTGTCCTATGCTCTGGCCTCGATGTTTGCCTCCTACCCATGGGTGTTGCCTTGGGCATGGACAGCTGTGGCTGTGGATGTCCTGCGGTCATCCATATGCATTATTCATCACGTCTTACATCAAGTTTGGTACTTATCCAACAAGTGCCTTTCTCTCTTTTGGTTTTTCTCCCCGTGCATGAGTGAACATGAAGTTCCAGAGGCTCATGAAGTTACCGGACACCTTTCCTAATCATGTTCTCTCTGCTCCTTTTCTGCTGATTTCACTGTAAAACTATACTGAGCGTTGAGGCCCCAGCATGAGAAACTGAAGTGAGATGATACAGCTAGTACCTGCCGCATCCTCCCTGCTTTTATGTAGGTCTCTGTTTTTCAGGTTAGACGGAAAAGGAGCGCAGCTACTTTCCACAGCAGCTCCCTGAAGGCCTGGCTCATTTTCGTAATGGCTTTGAGGAGTGAGGATGACGGCAACACGAGCACCAGCTCTGAACAGTTGCTCAAGGACGCTAGAGCAGCGAGCTCTGAAAATAGACTGGGCTTGACACCTAGTTTTGCGCTGGAGTGCTCTGCACTTACTCATAACCCTGTTGCAGCGCTGTTCCTTTTTAGCTGGAGGAGAGACTCTTTAGTGAGAGGGAATAGAGCAGCACTACAACTTGTGCAACTCGCACTCCTCTAAAGAGGCTGAGCAAAAAAAAAAAAATGCTTTGTGTTTTGTGAATGTGACTTATATTATCTTTATGAGAAACACTCTTAAAGGTATAACCTTTATGTAAACCGAATTACTTCTAGGCGAGTTATCTCATTTAAATGAAAGCCTTTCAATGCCTAAGGATTATAAGTTGCAGGTGTAGTGCCTGTAGCAGAGGAATCCCAGAAGGTGCAGAGCCTGCAGTCTCAGCGGACCCACACCTATCTAGGTCTAGATGGAATTGGGTTGTTTTGCCATTACAATAGCAGAGGATGAAGATACAGTGTTTTGCTTGAAGCCACTTATAGAACCCTTATGCTTAATGCTTTCTTTGTGTTTTTTTTTCTTCTTCACATATGCAATTTTGTGTTCCTTTAATACAGAGACTCTGTATCGCAAACTCATACATCATACGCTCTTTCATCAGTACACGTCAAGGAAGCGCCACCTCTCCTGGGGCTCGGCTAATTTGTTGTGTTTAAGGATGTGTCAGTCTGGTGATGAATGGTCAGCTGGCCCACTGGCACATGTGTGACACAGAGGTGTGGCACATTGGCAGCGAGAGAGGGAGAGAGAGATGGCAGCCCTGTTGATGTATAGATCCTTCCATAAAATAGGCTGGATGTCCTGCCCGCCTTGGGTGAGAGAATGTGTCCGACAGACTAACTTTTGCTTGGGAAGGTTTGATTTTAATGTTTTATGTTTAATATTTTGGAACAATATGCATTAAGTATTAAACAATCTACTTTCAAAGGTTCTACAGATTTGACTGTTGATGTATCATGCAGTGTTTGGTAGAGCTGGCTTGTTCCAGAGGAGCATCAAGCATCCAAGTTAATCACAGCAGGCTTTAAAAAAAAAATGGCCTTAAAAGGTTTTTTATAAACTGAAATATTAGTTTGTTGTTTTATTTAAATATAGTATTAAAAAGATAATGAAATGCATGAAACTGTGATGTTTCATCTTTGCCATTTTATTGACCAGTAAAACCAGCAAGAGCTTGTCCTGGTTGCAGAGCCATCAACTTTGTAAAGCATTCCTCAAGCCCTGATAGTCAAAAGCAAATCTATTTGGACTTTCTCTTTGACTTTGTGATTTAACCAATATTTATTGTTGCTCTACACTTTTGCTATTAACAATATTCTTGTACGTTTTTATAGAAATCAAATTGAGTTTGGAGAAATTGGCCCAGTATGATGAGTAAAGCTTTCAGTCATACATGGATTTTTCTGAAATAAATTAACTAAAGATAAATGAACTTCTAATCACACCGTTGCACTTCTTAGTCAGAGGGAACATAATGTAACATATTAATGTTTGAATTATACTAAAATTGAGAATAATAATAATAATAATAATAATAATAATAATAACAGGTTTGAATGTCCATGTGAATGTGAGAAACACCGAATGAACCTT
Source organism: Pygocentrus nattereri (assembly GCF_015220715.1). Taxonomy (NCBI): domain Eukaryota; kingdom Metazoa; phylum Chordata; class Actinopteri; order Characiformes; family Serrasalmidae; genus Pygocentrus; species Pygocentrus nattereri. The sequence goes on along the minus strand of NC_051217.1, from coordinate 8,307,740 downwards.
ATTGCTAGGTCAGTTAGGTTAACCTGTCATTAGGTTTCTCATGATCATTTATTGCGCCTTGAACAAAGAGGAGGAGGATTCCTTTAGGGAACATTGTTTTGTTAAAGCTGTCTAAATGGGAAAACCCACATCAGCCTTTTGGTGAGGACCCTGCTTGTGTTAGCACTGCCCAATTTCTGTAGAGAGAATGTTGGCAAAATACATCAGCCATTTAGTGGGCATTGGAAAGTTATTCACTGGATATATTTGGTAAATGCATATTATCTGCCCACTAGAGCAAGATTAACCTACTTGGAAAGAAAACAAAGATTAAGGTTTCCTGGGGCTTTAAAACTAAATGTATTAAGACTGTAAAACTTTCACAGTAATCGTATATTCAGAGTGTTTTTAAAAATAATTCTGTGCTGTGATACTACCCTGACCCCACATGTGCTTCATGACAGCCTTGTTAGCTTCAAAGGAGAAGCTTCTTCCACATACACTCTACCTTGCTTCTGTTGCTCATCTCCAAAATAGGGTGTCAGATATTCTGCTTTGGGTTTGCTAAAGCAATGAAAACGAAACTCAGCAATAACAATGGTTTAGTGTTGCTGTGTATTTGGTGTGCAGTTTGAATAAGATAAAGTATTCAGCTGCTATATTAAGACCGAGATGGCATTTTATAACATGACTGTAGCATTTGGTATGGTGTCAGCCTTATAGCTCTACAGCAAAGCTGTCGAAACAAATGTTAAACTTAAAAAAATCTAACAATCTTAGGCCTTATTTTTCAGAACTACTATAAATTATTCAGTAATGTATTTGAAACTAGTATGCAAGTATGAGGTTTTGGTTTAAGGATTTAAATGTACTGATGTGTCTCGGTGCAAAACTAAACCACCAAAATAATTTATGCTGCCTTGTCTTGTTTAATTGCCCTGACTTGTTTTGCTATATATAGTGTAGTGATAGTAAATACAGTAATCGGATAATAGCTTACAAGCTAAGGCAGTCACTATCAAGAAAACACTTGTGTAATCTAGTATCAGGTTTTAGAGTGTAAATTTTCTATTGAGAGTGGGGTTTCTAAGTCCTTCCAAGGGTCTACAAGTCCATGGGAAAGAGGGCGGAAGACAACAGAGATGCTGTGAATATGCCCTGAAGCGACAGTTTCTCAAGATAAGAGGATGTGGGTTTTCTGTCACTTCCTCCATATTGCTTTCCACTGTAATTACCTGGGAATCCAGCCTGGCTGTGGCCTCTACAGATTTCTGGAGCCGGACTGGTGGGAGTATTGAGTGGAGGATGGGCCTGCCTTAACCCTTTAATGGCCTGCAGCGGAGGGGTCTCAACTCTAGTCTTGGAACCCAGTGTCCTACATAGTTCTCTGCTACGTTTCCCTGACTTGCACCTGATTCAGCACATGAAAAGCTTGACAATTAGCTAACAAGTTGGATGAGGTGTGTTAAGGCAGACAATACTTGAAACTGTGCAGAGCAATGGCTCCACAGGACTGGAGTTGACTGGCCTGCAGGAGCCTGCCTTTATCATGCTCACTGTGCCTCAGTTCATGGTCTCAGATTCCGACTGGGAACTTTATACCACTGTGGGGAGAGCACGTCCTGTGGTTTGCAGAGAGAGATGGATCTTAATAATCCAGAGAATGCTTTGTGACCTTATTTAAAATTGACTCTGATCAGTGTGGGCAGTATGGAAAAAATATAATCAACCTGTACCACAGTACTTCGCTTTTTGTAGTTTTGCAGAGGCCTGTCATGATTGTGGATTTTTTTTTAATGAGGACTTTCCATAGCAATAATTGCAATTAACAGTTTAAATGTTTTTTTTTTGTAGTAGTTGATTGTATTCAACAGTTAAAGTACAAACCTAAAGTGGCGAAGTCAGCTGATTAGTGTTCTTGCTTCCTAGCTGTTGATACTTAAAAGCTCCTTAATAGTTTGGGCTGTTACTGATGACAGTAACGGCCCAAGCTCAAATAAACAAACATTAGTCCCTTCTTTTAGGATGGGTTGTGCACCAGTCAGATGTTAGAACTTCTGTTGTTTTCATAACTTTCATAACCTGCTTCAATAAATACATTTTCTGCTTTCTCTTATCAACATGAATTTACCTCAGCCTAACTGATGAAACATATGTTGGTGTGTACACAGGTTTGTGAAAGCTAGAAATTGTGGTCAGCTTCAAAAAATGCAATCAACTCTTAAAATTGTGATGGAGTGATCGTGTAATAACAAAAGGGACAATATGCACAAAATTAGCACCACATTGCTGCTTCTTACAGTGCATTTACTGTAGGCTCATTGTTTGTGTGCAGACTAACTGGAATTGGTCTAAATCTGTTTTTTGTTTCATATTTTGATGTGATATGTGCTGTTCTTGAAGTGTAATATACTCACAAAAGCATATATTGTCATAAATTATCAAAATTGTTATGACATATTACCAAATTGCCCACAGCTCTCAGGAAACTCCATTCTTTTGTGGGAAATTTGCTGGCCTGTCCTTCACAAGCTCATCAGATATGTTCTGTTTTCTCGATCAGATCGAGGTTCTCATGTTCACAGATGGATAGACTGCTCTTTGTCTCGGCTGAAAGGACTGTAAATATTAGCATGCACCAGAGGATGTAATGCACCTGGGTTGCTCACTGTGCTTATACCACCAAGAAGGGACCATGGCACCACTGCTGTCTCAAAGCTTTATTATATTTGTGTCAACTCATGAATTGCCCAATCATGAGTCATCACACTGGCCAAATATAGGCTAATGAGTATGTTGTAGTTCTGTGGACATAAAATAAGGCGACTCATTCTCAGTCAGCGCTGAGATTAAGGTGCTGCTTGTTGTGGCATTGTAACAGACATGCTGATGGACACAGGCATTATTACACTGCAAAGTGTCTGTAGAACACCTTGAATTAACAGTGGACAGTTCATGGAAACCTTGACTTTTTTAAGAAATCCATAGTCAAGCTTTTTTTTGCTTTTTCACATATTTTCAATGTAGATCATTTGAGATCTGTGGCTTTTTGGAAGATCGCCTGAAGACAGATAATGCAAATAGTCCTGTATTGTCTAGGTGGTGTTAATTGGCCGGCTATTTGAAAGAAATTTTAAAACTTGTTCACTGTTTTTAAAAACCGCAAACACATGCATGTTAATCTCATTTAATAGTAGGCAAAAAACTTTTCCAGACATACTGATAGAGTCCAAGGTTGGTGAGCGTTTGTTCTTTAGGCTACTTCTTAAAGAAAGAGAGAGATAGGTGTGCATATCGTGGTGTGTGCATTTTTGTGCAAGGACATCTGTGAACTGCCTGAGGCTCATCTCCCAGCTGCTCCTTTGAGATAAGAAGTTTCATTCACATCAGCCCAACCTCAGAAAAAGCCCTGTCCTGTAAGATCAGCCTCTCACAAACTTTACCACTGCACAAACACAACGCTTTTTCATGCTACATGCTACATTTTTTTTTTTTTTTTTTTTTTTTTTTTTGTAGTTTTGAACGGAAACAATGCTTCTTTTTGTTTAAATAACAAAAGAAAAAACATGCACAGCCATGATGCAAAGTTTTGTACTGTCTGCTCCTGTATGTCTTTCATGGGGGGAGAGCAACTGACAAGAACTGCAAGAAACAAACTTCCCAAAATGTAGTCCGCCAGTAAAGACACGTCTGGTGTCAGAAGTTTGCTTCCTTAGTTCGTTCTTCAGTTTGACTCTGGAACTACAAGATTTAATAACTAACCATTAATGGAAGCTTGTAGTTGCCAGGTTAGAATTACACAGCTGACCTTCAAAATCATTTATCACTTGCCTTTAAAGAATTGTCCAAAACAAATTTGCATAAATGAACCAAACTTCTGAATACAGTTGAATAAACCGGTGTTTTACACAGCAGGAGTTTCTGGCAGATGTATGGACACTACTGATTGTGCTACAGGATGGTATGATTGTAGAATTTTTAGTGTTATTTTTAATGTAACTAATCATTTCTATAAGTCACTTTGATGCATTGTTGAATAATCTCAAGGATGCTTGTTTATACGGCTTCTGATACAATGGGGTATACTGTTATAAATAAAAAGTCACAAATGTGATCCAGTTTGGCGTAAGTGTGTGGTGATGTAGGCATTCAGTTTGCATTAATGTTGATAGGTGAAGTAAAAGCTTCCATTACTTTAGCTTTGTAGCTCCAGTGCTGAGCTAAAGAAGCAAGAAAACAAATATGTCTTGGCTGACCAACTACATTTGGGGAAAGGGAGTAACTGTGGAAAAACTTGGTCTTTTAAAGACCCTTCAAACAATTCAAAACAATTCAATGAGATCTCCTGCAAAATCATGTGGTTTCCTCCAGGCCTTCGGGAATGTGTAGCGACTTTGCTCCTACCTGCTCATAAGAATGTGCCCTTTTCAGTCTCACCACAGAGAGAGTCTCCTTTCCCACATTTCTTGCCCTGTAGGACAGGAATTCTGTAGCTTCTCTCTTTTTACCTCTTATAATGTCCCTGTTATTACTGTGAATCCCCCCCCCCCCAGGCTAACATAGCATGACAGATACTCTTGGGCTGCTGTATGGGTCTTGAATACAAACATTGTCCTAGGGTTGCTCTCCTGCTTTTGACTTATCCTGTTCAAAGAGACACAGAGTGTTTTTGTATGCGGGAGTGAGAAGGGGGTGAAGAATGTAGAGATGGGAAGGGAGACAGAGAAAGGGAAATGGGCTGCTTTTTAGACTAGGCCTATGGTAAATGTCCTGTTGGAGAGCCTTAATGGCTCTCATGTGGCCTGATGGTATTCATGCACTGTTGTTTCTCCTTGAAGTCTGTAATGATGTACTGCACTGTGTGGTTTGAGGTTGTCTTTCTGCCCCACATGCCGTCCTGCTGTGCATATTTTTGGGTAAATAGCTGTAGATAGTAGTCTCTAGCTCACATGCTATTTTTTGCCCAGACTTTGTCTTGGTACTCCATTGGGGTATTCAGTATTATTTATGCTTTGTGAAGTCACGCCTTTTTAAAGGTTTAATAACATCAGTTATCATTAGGCTAAGTACAACTAAACTAATTAAAGAACCCTACCAGGCATGATCTGATTAGACTGACTGATACTGCTTAATATTGCATAACACCTCACTGAGGGGTCGCTAAGGACCAGTGGTTCTGATGGAAAGGACATTAGGGGTCAGGAAGAGTCGCAATAGTATTTAAACACAAACAACACAATGGGCAGCCATTTGCTGGGTTAAAGAATAGGTACATGGCTTTTCTTTGAGCAAGTTGCCTGTAATTCGTAGGACGGTCATTAGACCTTTAAAGCGATATGTCTTACAAAATTAGTTTTTGGAATCATTCATTCAGTTAGTGTTATTCTCTCCTTCGTACAAATATAGTTAGCTGGCACGTGTTTGCTTCTTTCGTTTTGTGCAAAAGCTCTGAGGCTCATGTGGCTAACAAGTAATGGAAACCTATAGCCACTATTAGCGTAGTGCAAATTGTAATGCAAATAATCATGCAGTTGTTTCAAACCACATCAAGCGGAATCACTTGCTTATGTTGTTTCTGTCACTGTAATCTTTACTGTTATCTCTAACCACAGTGAAGCCTGAATTTACTCCCTAATATTGTCCATTGAGTATGCACAAAGCTAATGGGTGTCTAAAAGTTTCCATTGTTTGTTACCCACTGTAGCTTTGATGCTCCAGAGAAGCAGTTTTTGGACATCCATTGTATTTTGGCTGAACATTTAAATGCACTTAGATTTGTTAGTTCATGTTTACACTGTCCAAAGTTTGATTGTATAAAGTCCTACTGAGTCTAGCACAAAGAATATGACACCTTCCCCATCAGCTCTCTCTCTCTCTCTCTCTCCATGCTCTACTGAAGTGTACTTTTGTTGGCGCTCTCAGGTCGAGGCAGGTGGACCGCTCTTGAGTCTCTTGGGGCTTGTCTTTTACTGCCTGGTCAGTGGAGCAGGAGGACAGGGAGCAGAAACTACTGATCTCTCAGAATCTGTCCACTGATCAACAGAGGAGAGAGAAAAGTAGAGAGCCCTCTGTGAACTATCAGGAGGCCCAGCTAGTTCCACATCTCCAGTCTTTTCAGGTTTGGGCAGGGTTCAGACATTTACTCAATGAATTCAATTATTTCCAGTTTCATACACACAGGCTTGAGAGCACTTGTAGTCATCGAGTGCACTGATATTAATTTAAGTTTAAGCAGCTTGTGTAGTCTCCCTAGAAAACTTAATCAAAAGAACAGGATGCTCTGGAGTAGCTGCACGTAAGCCAACACTCACCATGCCTAATACCATGTAGGGTATAAAGCCTTGGGCTGTGACATAGTGGAACTGTGTTCTCTGGAGTGATGGAGCACAAATGAATACTTTTGAGTTGAGTTGGAGTGTCATTTGGGATCTAGAACTAATCATTTATTAGTAACTGACCTCAGTAATGCTCTTGTTGCTGTATGCAGTCTTTACAGCAGTGTACCAAAATATAGAACGTTCTCAAAAGAGTAAAAGCTGTTACTGCAAGAAATGAGGGGAACAAACTCCCTATTAAAGCAGTGTTTCTCTGGGGGCTAAAACAAAACAAATTTCTGCTTATCCTAGATATAGTCATGTTTGGTGTTAAATAGATGTGTTTGGTGTTCAAATTTAGCTACTTTAGCCCTGGAGCTACGAGGCTATTGATAACAAACAATAGAAGTCAGTAGTCACCAAAATCTTTTTTCATAAGTAAATGCCCAGAACGTCTCTCAACTCACTTAAATGTAATATGAGAGCTGTAAAAATGAACAAAACTTTACTTAAAATACGCCCCCAAACCTTCTGTCAGCTTGCTTAAACTGCATCCAGGTCTTCATGAAGGTCATGCAGACTTTCAGGCACAGTGTGTCAATGCTTTCAGGCGCAGTGTGACTTGCTGTGAACTATTAAAAAAAATAAATGAAACTATAATTAAATGCAGCAGGCACCCCTTTTGGACAGCTAGTGTTATGCCAAATTCCAACTTGGTGAAATAGTGTAAATTTAGATTTTTCCTCAAATATTTCCTTTAATGCCCTTGATTTCAGAAGAAACGGGTATCTACAGATTTTTCAACATATATAATACACAATATAATCTATAAAAATGTGAGGTGCACATTTTAAGGTATTGACTGAAATGGGTAAATTTGATGAATTTGTTCAATGAGTTGATTTCTGATTGTAAAAATGAAGCTTTTTGAATCTACACATTGAGTTGGAATAAAATCAAGTGAAATAATTTTAACAAAGTAACTTTGGTTACATTTGTGTTGACCCTGTATGAGATGATGGCCTATCAGATTTAAATAATACTCTTATAAGGACCAGATGTTTGGAGAAGTGCAGCTTAATGTCATGCGTGTGTGTGTGTGTGTGTGTGTGTGTGTGTGTGTGTGTGTGTGTGTGTGTGTAATGGGTTACCTGTTGTGGTATGTGGCAGTGATTGGGGTGTGATGGTGCTGCGTAGATGAAGCTTCTTAGAACTGTACAGGTGTAAATTTGATAGATGGTGTGAGAGAGAATGTAGAATAATGGAACTAGACAGGTGTCTGTGTGTAAATAGGTGAAAATATGTCCTGTGTGTGGTCCCTCTGGCCTGTAGGCCTCTCCAGGGTTCCTCTGGCACTGAACAACAAGCTTTTTTGAAACCATTCCTCATTTCAAACGATGTGCACTCTGTGGCTTTTGGAGCTGCTTGAGCAATTTCCTAATGACCACTGAAGTGCTCTGTTTAAGAGCTGCTTTTTTCCTGTCCTGCTCAGAGCATCCTTTTGATCTCTGGGTTATGGTTGGTTGCGTGGTTTTAAGAATGGAAGTAAACTTCAGGATTTGTTTATATTGCATGCAGGCGTTTTAAATGCTGAGGGGAAAACCCCAGCTAATTACAGGAGGACTGTCAGTTTTTCACCGCAGTGTAATTTAGCTCATAACATCAGCACAGAACTTGTCCTAACAGGCTCTGTCCTCGGTGTGGCCAGCAAGCAGTTTTCCAGGGAATGAAATCTGATATCCAGCCCCCTAATCCCACTTATCTCACTGACAAAGAAAGTAAATGAATTACTCCATCATGTAGTGTCCGTATTGAGCAAACATCATACAAAAAGAAGTTTCCATGCTCGTGTTTATTTTGTATGTATGTGTGCACATGTATTGAGTTGCAGAACTGTAGATTGCCAATGCTAATACGCTACACATTACCACAAAGCTTGCATGATTGTGTGCACAATTACATAATAAAGGTTTGATGATTTCAATACAGTAATGAAAAAACAAAACATGCTGATATTCTCAGTATGCCACTTGGTCACTTCCAGGGGTCTCTTATTTTCTGTCATTTGAGGAAACCACTGTGAATAATCAAAACTGGGCAATTTGGTACATCAGAGTAAGGCGAGTGGGGAGGAGAGGGGCTTATGCAACTTTGATTAGCTTTTTATTGTAGTGCTTGTCAGGTCAGGTCACGTGACTGTTCTCTCCCCCCCCCCCCCCCCTTTTTTTTCTTTTCCCCTTTTTTTCTTTGTCCAACTAGTCAGCACAGTGTAGAATTAGAATGCAAAACCAAGACATATTTAACGCATTAAATATTTAAAAATCTAATCAAATTTTGATTTGACATTTTGAAAATCATGTGAAAATGTGTATCATTACATTTAGAAATGACACTGATCTCATTCCAGGTATTGATATCGTGGTAATGTCAGAGGAAAATGCTGGATCAGATATCGGAGGGTGTGAAAAAAAAAAAGAATGAATCCAATCCAAACCTGTTTAGTCCAGTCCAAAACACATAAAATGGCTTACTTTTAGAAATCTTGGACTTCTGTCAGACTGAAAGAGTCCATTTAAACTCTGTAGCAGTTGATGGGAGGAGATAAGGAAAGCTACTGTATGCCATATGTTGGGCTAACTGTAATTTTAATCTGCACCCTGTTATGTCGCCTTGCTTCGTGCTCTCGCCTTCACCTTTCCCTTGGCTGAAAAGTTGAAGGATTAGCCCTCTCCAGCACAAACAGACCCTGTGGATATCGCACAGCAGCTGAATAAACACCTTCTCTTTTGCAGTCTGCTTACTTCTCCCGCGTCTCGTGCCTCTGTAGCTCTCCTCCTTTATTTGGCTTGGATTTGACTGATGACCCTTATGGGCCACTGTAATTATATGCAGTGATTGATGCTCCACACATCTGCCTGGACTTCTGCTGTCGGCCTAGTTTTTATTATAACCACTTGACAGTTGGCAAGTATGCCTTTGGAGCTAGGAAAACCTAATGGTGACAAAAATCTGTATAGTTTAATTGCAGTACTGTTTTTCATGGTGAGCGTTTTCAAACTGTTTGATGCTTGTCGAGTTGCCAACTGTGCACTTTTCACCTGGAGAGTCAAATTTTCAGACTGTCTTCAGGTTTTGACTGTCATTTGTCCATTTTTTTTTGCTGAGTTCTCTGAAATGAAGTGGGGAAAAGACAAGCAGTACAATCAGTTTGGTCACTTTGTTAAGCACTCCCCACTCTCCCCATCTCAGTGGCAATTTTTGGCCAGATGTGACATTTAGCATAATTGACATTTTGTGAATGCAATGACCAAGCATACTGAGAGCTACCTGAAGTCACAGTGTCCGTCTAAAACAAGGAAGTGCAAAACTGGCCAAAGAAGAAAGCTTCAAAAGAAAGTGCTAGAGCCCTTTCCTAGAAGAATTCCAAAATGACGAGTTCAAGCTGTGCATTACCAGATACAAATAGTTCAAAATATGTAAAATTAACAAAGTGTGTAATTTCTCCTTCACTGCAAACTTTGGATTAACATAAATGGAGCTGGTGTCCTCAACAGTCTAGTTGCACTATGTCAGCTACTAATCTCAGGTTAACTTCTACACACTTATTTGGAAGAACACAGCATTGCTGACTGCAGCAAAGTCAAATGCAAAATACAATTGGAGGAAACATTAGGGATTCTGATGGAATTTTGACTTCAAATATGTGTCTTGGCCAGGGGGCTGTCTGGTTTTGGCTTGTTGAAAAGGTGGCAACCCTAGATGTGTGAGAGGGTTACTGCTCTAGAATTTGATGGCCCATAGGCCTAATTTGTACCTACAGAAACAAAAAAAGCACTGTGAATCCGGTCTCTCTCGCTCTCTCTCTCTCGCTTTCTCTTTCTTTCTCTCTCGCTCTCTCTCTCTCGCTCGCTCTCTCGCTCTGTGTGTGTGTGTGTATTCATGCAAGCTTGTGTTCCTGCAGACATCTCAGGAAGTGGTAATGAGCTAATAGCCATATATACCCCCTAAGTACCTGCCCTCCCTATGCATGTCAAGTAGGCCAGCACTCAAACAAACAAACATTTTATCGGACACACTTTGTTCAGAAAGGTAGTCTGTGTTTATAAAAAGAAACTGCACTGCAGAGTTATTTTAGTCTACAGAATATGAAAGATAGCAAGAAGACTTTAGATTTGGTACTTTTAGAGTGTGTCACGCTATTGTGTTGCCTTACATTCATAGTTTAGCTGAGGAATAAGTGTTGAGTATAATTCCGGCTTCTGCAGTGTATTGCTAGATCTTTAGGGGAGGACTGTGGTTTGGCAGTGTTATGTGGCCCTGTCTATAATACCAGCATGTGACAACTGTTTCCATTTGAGGAAAAATACAGAAAGGGCCGTGACGTTCCTCTTTTTGATTTAGAAAATGCTTATGATGGTCATGAAACTCAGTCATTAGTGGGAAACTGCTCTCAGACAGTATGCCACCAAATTTAGAAAGTAGAAACACTCCTTACTTTTTTTACTGTCTTCTGTTGTCTCAAATTGGTTTATGACCGAATGGTCCCACCTACCCACTCATTTGTAGCTGGGCTGGTCTGTAATTGTATATGGCCTAATAATATGTTTTTAAAAAGTAAGAGCGTTTAAAAGTTTAAAAGTAAGAGCGTCTATTTCAAATGCAAGTTGTCGTTTTGTAATGTCAGAATCTTATCCATCTCAGAAGGTATTTAAAAAAGGGGGGGGGGGGATTATGTGTGTGTGTGTGTGTGTGTGTGTGTGTGTGTGTGTGTGTGTGTGTGTGTGTGTGTGTGTGTGTGTGTGTGTATGTATATATGTATGTATATATGTGTGTGTGTGTGTATATATATGTGTATGTGTAAGAGCAGAATGTATAGGTGAGACAAGGCTACTAAGCTGAATTGTCATTTTATTTATTTTGTTCTGTTTGTAACCCTCTACAAACAAGTCACGTTTCTCCGCAGTGCTACTCAAAGTAGATATAATTGCAATTTTGATGTTTAAAGAGGCTTTATGGTTTGGCATCAGCAGGTGAAAAATATTGAATATCAAATGTTGGAATTGGCCCATGGTTCTCATATCTGCTCAAACCCTTTGTTTCCAGTGTATAATGTTAGGGCTATCACTGACTCTTGCAGCCAGTTAGGAACCCATAGTTTCAAGTATCATAATGACTGAATGAATGTTACTCAGGCCTTACATGCCAAAGTCATGATGGGAGACCTTTCAGCACCCTAATGACTCAACAGTGATGCTGTATTACTGTTTCTAGCTTTAGTCAGACAGTGATGCCAGCCCACCTCCAACTGCAGGAAATAAGCTCTGAGTAAAGTACCCTAAACGACAGGACAGCGCACTTCTCCCTGACTCCCAGTGGAGGTGCAGTTAATTCAGGGCTGTGCTCTAAGCCCCATGTTGCGTGCAGAGAGAAGGCTATAATGAGGCGACCCATGAGAAGCACAACGCAGCCTCATCTGCTTCTCGTGCTGTCAGAGCTGCGTGAAGGTGATGAAGCGCCGGCAATCAGCCTGGCTGAGGGGAGCTGGGAAAGATCAGTGGGCGCGTGGGTGTTTTGGCCTGCATGCATCTGTGCTACGGCGTCCTGGCACCCAGCCGCGCCAGTCACAGCTCTGCAGCTGTTCTGAACTGACGGAGAAAGCAAATTTCCCAGAGCATGGTCTGCTTGTCCGTTTTCTCAGCTACTAAGATCATGGGTTTAGTATTAGTATTATTATCATTATTACAAGAGATGATTTGTTTACCAAATCTGTAGCTTAGTTTGAAGAGAAAAACGACGAAGCAGATACTTTATTACATTGTTTTTCATGTGTGTTGTAGTTTTGACAAGTAGTACCTACCTTCACATCTTTAGACTGGCTGCTCTGGCAGTTTAGTGTAGGGCAGGGGAGCTCAGTCCTGGTACTGAAGATCATCCACCCATTCAGATCCAGCACATGTAGCTTTAATATTCAGATGCCCTTGAGGATCTTCATTACCTGAAACAAGCGTGTTAGAGTTAGAGCTACACTCTGCAGGATGGTAGATCTCCCGAACCAGAATTGAGCACTGCTTGTGTAGTAGGTAATATTGCTGCCCTCCACGCAGCAATATTACCCCCAAGTTGGGGTTTGATTCCCTACCCAGCCAGGCACCACGCTATACCAATAAGGTGCTCTGGGAAGACCCTTCATTACAATATTATATAATTCAATTCATTACATAGTATACTTATTAGGTAATTTTGACACACTTGCTAATGTTTGCTCCTGCCAGTTTTGCTACTTAACGTTTGTTTTTTTCACCATACTGTTGACTTTGGACTTCTAGTGTTTGTTAGCATTGTTATACTCATAGCTCTGGTTTTCTATGACTGATTTTCTTAAAAAGCTGTTGCGTGTGTGAGTAAGTAAGAAAGTGTGGGCTGTATTCTCACAAACTGTTGTTACATAGATGGCAGTGTAGTGCTGGACACTGTTGGCCCTCTACATTAACTGTGATAACTGCTGCTATTTCAGGTGCTGTTGATGAGCCTCTTTATCATGAGGAATTCTGGTACAGTATGGCCTGCATAACAGTTGGCACCAACTTGGATGAGCCTGTGCAAAGGATGCTTTTGGTCCCAAACAGCAGAAGTTAATGATCCAGCTGGAAATGAGAACTTCACTGGGAGCTGCACTGTAGACCAGAATCCTTGCAAAAAAATAGAAGCTTGGTGAAGTAGGATACATTCTCCAGACCCCACTTCTTCATTCTTACTCACCTCAGTATTCCTGTGTTTTTAGCACGAGCATAAAGGAAGTGCAGTTTTGCTTTCCTGACAAGGCAGTTTTTTTAATATGCGCCATGTGAGGAAGAGGCAAGTGGTCAGTGGCCCCGTATCCCAGAATAAAAGGGGTCGTAGCAAGATCCCCTTTGTTTAGTGTAGTCTTCAAAGGACTGTGATTGCCTGCATTCAACAGAACAAAAGGCCTTTTGGTTTAGTGTCATATGCTGAGTGTCTGCTAAAGCTGGGCGTACACTACACCACTTCTAAAACCTTAACAGATTTCAAAAAAGGATAAGCGTAACAATGTCACTCTTTTACAGAACTTCTTGTCTTTTATTGGTGAGGGCGTACGCTAGAACGTAGTATCACACTCTACAAAAAAAAAGGAATTTAAATGTCCAGCAAAAGGAGTGCAAGACAAAACACAATAAGTAACAGTAAATGTATGTTTTCTCAATGACGGTAGATCATCTGTAAAATTAGTCATTTAAATAGTGCCTCTTACTGTACTTCAGCAGTTTCACTAGTTCTACAACAGTAGTGGCCATCAAAACAAATTCAAGTGTATGTGAAAGAGGTGATCATTTGTCTTTATGAATTTACATTCTATTTGATTAACAACAGTAGTGTTAACAAATTATACATTATCTATTATTTACATAAGCTTTCTTTAAAACAGTGCAGACATGATGAGTTTTGGCTAGGAAAAAAATACTCAAATCTCCAAATGTTACTTTTATTACATAATACAAACAAAGCTAACCTGGACCAGACCTATTTGAGCTTTTATGCACATACACAAGAAGCCAAAATGTAAACCTGGGTTGAATATGGGGTTAAGAAACACACATCACAGTGAGAGTTGGAGAAATATTGTTCTTCAAACGTGCAGCTCTTTGCCTGTTTTCAGCAACCAGCTCCTCTATCTCTGTAGTCCATTGCGTGCATACGTGTCTCTTCTCCTTTTTTTTTTTTTTTTTTGGACTCTCTTTCAGCTTTCTCATTGGCTGCTGAATCTGTCTTCAGTTACTTCGCTGACCATCTCACACTACAGGACTCATGAACTTTTTAGTTGTTTAAAAAAACAAACAAAAAAAACCCACCAGATGCTCAGCTTCAGATTGAGCTCCTGTCCTGTCAAATCTTCTTGGAGTGTGAAAATATTTTGGATGGAAATCAGGGTTAAAATCATACTGAAACGTCTTGTACTGTAACTGCAGCTGAAATGTACTGCCTTAATGGTTGCTTCTCATAAATTCGCTTCTTCATTTAGAGCCTTTTCTCAACTACATCGCTCGCCCTGCTGCACCCCTCAAGATCCCCCCCCCTACAGGCACTTGTAGGCCATTATCTTGAGTAAAGCCCATCAGTGATGTTCTGATTGCTAACTCTGGAGACTGAAGCAGAGCGACTCGTTAGCCTGCACTGCGGTTGACTCTTCTTACAGGTCTTGTTTGTGTAGGATTAGACTGGAGCACAGGTGTTCTCATCTGTGTCTCTTTTTGAAGTGGATCACAGGGGGCTTTGATCACACGCGCACACACACACACACACACACACACACACACACACACACACACACACACACACCCTAGAGCATTATGGCTGTGCACAGATGTTTACCATACAGATGACCTCACAGGTTGAGGAATTTTCTTTGTAATCTCAAGAGGGTCACTTGATACCAAGAGGTGATGAAGGAAGAGGGACAGAGAGTAAACCTTACACCAGCACTTTGAAGTGGTGATACAAAGCCTGTTTTGACAAAACACAGTTTGTCATGCTTAGCTTGCTTATGCAACAGTGTAGGCGTACCTGTTTTCCCCTTTTTTGTTAGTAGACTTTAAAGTTTAAAATGAGCCTTTGGAGTTTGTATATATAATGTTGATGATGATGATGATGATAATGATGATAATAATAATAATAATAATAATAATAATAATAATAATAATAATAATAATAATATCATTATTATTATTATTATTATTAAGCCTTTTGGTTAAATCCCCCAAAATATTTTGGTCCTAAACTTGTACTCAACGCTATTGTAAAACAGTGTGTCGGGCATCAGGTAACGTATTCATATCTATTACGTGATAAGATTTTGTGAGGGAGCTGTTAGAGGCATCAAATCATTGGTAAATGTCTGGTTCCTATCACCACCATTGTGAACGGATGCCGACGTAGTAAATTATTGTAGAATGTCACATTTCCCATCAAACTGCTCTGAAGTACTTTGCTAATGTCTTAATCATTAAATTATGCATACACTTAAACTGTCATCCATCTTTTATTACATTTGAGCACTTTGGTGCTGTGGTTTGATTTAAAACAAAATGACTAGAAAAGACATCTGGACAGTCTTTTGATCAAAGGGCTAACAGTACCTCGTTTCTCAAGAATGTGGTCATTTGAGTAGCCATTGAACTTAATATCCACTTTTTTATCCTCTCTTTCAAATTTCAGTTCTTTGTACTTATTTTCAACTGTCTTTATTCCTCATGCTAACTTTCTTGAGTATTTGGTCGGTGCCATTCTCAGCAGGTTGCAGACCGTAGGGTTGGTTTTAAAACGTGAGCCAGATTGGAGAATGAATGTTCGTCGTTCTGCCTTTCTTGAGTCCAGACACAGTGTGCATTTTTCCCCTCATAATTTTATCTTCATTTTTCTGCTAAATTACATAATTAAGTTTTGAAGTTTGTCTCTCAGTGAGACTCTTGCTGGCACAACACTTTGAGGTTATTAAAGCATGGAATGTAATTGTTCATTATCCAAAGCATGCGAAATAAGCTCACTTTCAGATGCCAAATGTTTTGAAGATTTCTAACATCATTAAGAAGCTTCCAGTTGAGCGCGTCTCTGTGGTAGTGTAGTTTGCCTACCAGAACTGGTGCTTTCCTATGCTTTGACAGAGTCTATGCCTGTATTTCACAGAAGAGATGTTTTTTGCCATTAAATTACTTGGAATGGGTACTTTTACCTTACGGAAACAAATATCTCTACAATTCTGTGATTTTTAAATAGTCTATGGTGAACGTGTCCCCATTTTCTTTTTTCTTCAAAATATTCCGTACTGTGTAAAAGTCCAACCTTTTGGTTTCCAGTCAAAACGGCCCTTAAGTATGAGTCATTCTTGTTTGTGTCAAATAAACATCCTTAACAGTAAAAAAAAAAAAAAAAAAGCCCCCAACATTATCTATAATATCTATCAGTACTTATCATGCCTATTCTCTTCTGTAAGTACTGTCTCTTTACCACTTTCATCCCTCCAGTCCTAAGGGCAGTGTTTATAACTGTGTCCTGACAATGAAAGCTGTTCCCAAAGGTGTTCCTGACATTGTTACCTTTCAAAGAGACTCATTCAAGTAACAGTCCAAACAAACTGTAGAAGCCTTGACTTCTTTCTCATGTGCATCAATAAAAATAAGAACAGATGTGGAGAAAACGGGACTCGTGCCAGCCATTCTAACAACCATGCAAGACCTAGTAGACCACCAAAACTGTCACCATGAGATAAACAGTCCTTAGAGCTTTCATCCTTGAGAGAGAAGATAAAATCAAGCTCCACTCTTGCTTCTGATCTGGAAAAAAATCTGGTGTTTGTCCATCCTTCCAGTGTGAGAAGACAACTCCATGATATGGGTTTAAAGGGATGTGTAGCTGCAAAAAAAGTTACTGAAGAAAGGAAATAGATTAAAAATGAGTATTTCTACTACAATGAAACTCAAAATCGGAGATGTAAAATAAGGCTATATGTACCCATGTGTCTAAATTTGTAATTAAGGTAACTAAGAAAATGTAACCAACTTCTAAGCCTGATCTTTGGAGATGTGGGAAGATCCCTGTAGATTTCTTTGACAAACAAATAAGAATGGAAGCTGTAATAAAAGCAAAGTGTGGACATAGTAAATAATGCAAAAATGCACCAGTGTGAGGTTAAAAGCTAATGGCAGTTAATTTTTTACAATTGTTGATGCTACTAAAGAAATGAGCTTTATTAAACTCCCACTCTTGGAATTTAGTCATTTTTTCTTTTCCCCTTTCTCTGAGCCTGTGTGCGTTAGGATCACCTCATTAATCTGTTTCCTAGAGTGGAAATGTCAAGGCCAGATATCCCACATTATGAGAAATGCATGAAACATGGCGTTCCTCTCAGGGGAGCTGTGAGAGGAAGTGCTTTTAGTATGTGGAGATCACTATAGAGCACTGAGGCCTCTGAAAGCTGCAACCTTAATGAGCTCCGTTTATGACAGGTGAGCTGTTACATGAGAGAGAGGGAGGGAGTTTTGTTTTTTAAAAAAAAAAAAAAGCTCTTGTTAAGTGTGGTTGTGTCTTGTTGCGTTGCAGTCGCCATGTTACTTTGGGGAAATGCACACCGAATAGAGTCGGTCAGGGCTGCTGCTCTGGGTGCCTTGTGAGACTGATTAGTATTGGGAAACATTCATCGTTCTGGTTACAGTACATGATGAAGTACTAAAGGGGAAGGCAGCTTCTACAGGGGTACATGCTCCAGCTAGGGCTGTGCAGAGCATTTGCATTTAGTCAGTAGCTCTGAAGTGTCGAATTGAGAGAGCAGTTGCTTTACTAGATTATAGCTCGCTCTGTATCACAGGGCAACATTTTGTTGATGTTTTGATGATGTTTTCATGTTTTGTCCAACCGTGAACTGGAGGTTAGGCAACCAGCCCTGTGAACGGAAGGTCGCCAGTTCGATCCCCTCGGCTGACAGTCCATGACTGAAGTGCCATTGAGCAAGGCACCTAACCCCCAATTGCTCCCGGGCGCCTTGGATAGGGCTGCCCATCGCTCCGGGCAAGTGTGCTCACTGCCCCCGTGTGTGTGTGTGTGTTCATTAGTGTGCATGCATGTGGGACTTTCTCTGCATGGATGGGTTAAATGCAGAGGTCTAATTCCACAGTGTGCAAATACAGTTGGCAAATGGTTCTAAATTCTGTTTGATTGTGTTTGCGCAGAGATTCGAGCTCAGCTGGTGGAGCAGCAGAAATGTCTGGAGCAGCAGACGGAGATGAGGGTCCAACTCCTGCAGGACCTTCAGGACTTCTTCCGCAAGAAGTCAGAGATTGAGATGGAATATTCTCGCAACTTGGAGAAGCTTGCAGAGCGCTTCATGGCCAAGACCAGGAGCACCAAAGACCACCAACAGTATAAGTAAGTTGGATTTTTCTGTATATGAGATGCTGTAGATTGGGTCACCACTTCAGTGGACCCTGTAAACCTGGTAATTATATTTGTTGAATAAGATGCATTTGATTATAGAACTGACTAAACAGTGTTGGTCTTCGATACCCCATGACCAGATGTGATATGAAGACCCCTGCCATAGATATTAGTCTATGCAGATTGTCAGTGTCTCCCCCACAGTGTTGGGTAATTACGTTTGTGCACTTTTTGAACCTATAGTGAAATTGGCTTCCATATGTGGATAAGAACTTTATTCAAATGCAAATAACAGACTTACAGTAAGCCTTCACCTCAGCTTAGGCATATTCTTTTAAAGCCTGATGAGGGACAGCACAATCTAGTTTGTCATCTATTACATATTTACTAAATGACACCTCCTGAAATTGCACTCTGATGCCACACTGCTCATTTCCTTGCCTGAGCTGACTGAAACGGATTTTGAAAAGTGGTTTTCACTCAGTTTTGAAAAATGTATTTATTCCTTTATGAATAAATAAATGTTGGGGAATTGAATTGCAATATTCTGTGAGGACAGGCATGACTATTTGGCCTCACACTATGAATCCATATCCATATTTTAGCCTTTCCTCAGCCTTATTTAACAGGCCTTTGTGTTTTTGTAGTTTCTTTTTGCAGAAAAGAAAGGCGGTATGATTTTCCCCATATTGACTTTTTAAAGATTATTCTTTTCCTCTCCCTTCCATAGCCTTTACTCTCAAAAATGGCAGACTTGGGACCTGTAAGTTTCTAGTGAAGACAATTTTAAAGACCATGATGGTATTGTCTCCACATTAGGCCACTGATTTATGTGGCTTTTACTCACTTGAGGGCAGCACAGATGGTATGGCTGCCACATTGATTACGGTATATTCAATACTGTGTTTTGGGGACTGTGGTCAATTCTGCTTCATCTTAGTCCAGTTTTCTTTCAACATTAGACTGTCAGAATCAGTAAAAGATCATGCTAAATGTTGCTTTTTCAGTAACGTGCTCTGGTTTATTTGACTGTAAGTAGATGTAAAACTTACTTTAATGGGCTGTATTTCAGTTCTGTCAGATCCAAGTACATTTTGTTTATTTATTCTATGCTAGGTGCTCTTCTCATTTTGTAATTTTTCATAATGTATTGGTCAATATTAGTAGTCCAGAATTACTCTGAATAAAATTTCTGAAGTTAACACAGAACCTTTTTGCTGTTCTTCTTTACACTCACCATTTTTGAAATATTATAGGATTTTATGCTACAGTACAGTAAGCAGTTCCCTTATAACTGTGGTAAGTTATTACCTACTATGGACTGCCAGACTATCCTGGGGTTCACTAGTTCAGTTCTCCCATGATCATATTCCATGGGTGGTGCTGCGGTGGGCTCCAGCTCGGATGGTGGACCCGCTGGAATGTTGACATGCATTTAAAGTAAGCCTGTGGTCTCATTACCCCACTAGAGTCCGCCATCATGGAGAAAAGCAGGTTTACATTTGCATAATGTTTGAACTGGTAGGATGGGGGGAAAAAATCTGTTGAGTGTTTGCCCTGCGCTTCTGTAAATAAAGCAGGCGGCTGACTGCCGACCCAGATGAGTCCAGCAGCTGCGAGTTGAACTGGAGCAGCACAGAGGCTTGGCCATGGTCCTGTTCGGTTGCATTGCATGATATACCGGTCTGTCAGAGCACAGGCACTGTGAACACTGACATTGTTTGCCAGCGTAGTTGTGAGATCTCGAGAAAAATAGGATGCTAAATGC
This sequence comes from Pygocentrus nattereri, assembly GCF_015220715.1. Lineage (NCBI taxonomy): Eukaryota > Metazoa > Chordata > Actinopteri > Characiformes > Serrasalmidae > Pygocentrus > Pygocentrus nattereri. The sequence goes on along the minus strand of NC_051217.1, from coordinate 8,287,736 downwards.
TACCTGTGGTCTCAGGAACTTTTAAAATCACTGTTCAAAAGTTTGGAATTGACATTTTCAGTAATATAAAATTAATTTTAATGCCAATGAGTGTGATACTAGTGTGGTGGTGATACTGTGCCACAAGTTGCAAATACAATATTGTGTTAAAGACCGTCCTTTGGGTTCCAAAATGATCATTAACTACATGTTATTTGTGTTTCAGCATCTGAAAAAAGGACGAAACTCATTGAACAGAAAAATAGCCTAATTAAATATATATTTTCACTGTTTATTTGCCTTTAATAAAGTTCTCATTGTTTTTGGGGCAACTTGCTTTCAGGAATATTTTTCCACACCACCATAGTTTTGTCTTAAAAGTTGGTTACTCTTTCTGCTTCTCACGTTCCAAGTCATCCCAGACATATTCAGTGATGCAGAGGTCTGGACTCTGGGGTGGACATTTCATTGTTCTGAGAACACAAACAAGTTCTTCGGTTGATTTTCAAATGCTCTTCTTTTTTGTCTATTTCCTGTTTTCAGTAAGAGCTTCTTTACAGCTACAGCCTTTCTCATAGACTCATAGTGTTGAGTTGTCTTCACAGTGGAATGGTGAACAGAAACACCTGTGTATTGTTTAATACCTGAAGCAAGAGTGGAGGTTGATTTTTCTCCTGTCTCTCAAAGATAAAATCTTTACGCTCTGTTTATCTTTTGACAGTTTTGATGGTAACAGCTTTGGTGGTCTTGCATGATTTTTAGTATTCTGGGTCTTTTAATGTTTTTGAACAGTTTCATAAACTAGTGACAACTAGTGAATGCTGCAGACTGAAGATATAGTAAATCACAGTTTATTACAATTTACTTACTGTTTTATTATAGTTTGATTGTTTTTAGCATATGGTTTAAAAACGTTTAGTAAGGAATAAAACCTCTAAATGACTTTTGTATCTAGTTTATTATGTTTAAATCTATTTTGTATTAGGTGTAGTTGTATGTGTACTAATGTGGCAGTCTCTTCAGAGCTAGTGTAAACTATCCAGCTGTGTGAGACACCTAGCACTGTAGAATGCCAGTTTCACCGCTTTCTCTTGAAAGACATTTGGAGATTAAGAAGTCTGGAAAGTGCTGCTATAAGTCAGACTGTGATAGCTAAAACCAGCTTAGCACTGCTGTGGGTGAGAGGGCGAATTAGCATTAAAATGAGTGTGCAGATTGGGCTGTAATTATCTGGTATTTCTGCGCCGGAGAGCAGAAAGCAAGGCAAAGAAACTTTTTAAAGCTGTCATGGTGACAATGTTACAACCGACTACTCGGCTAATTCTAGAGAGCTTCTTTCTTTCGAAACACAAGATTTTATGAAAATAAAAATAGCAAGGCTGTTGTGGACAAAGTGCTTCTGTCCCAGTGGAGGACAGAGCTCATAGGTTACAACCCTGTGAGGAGACATGTCCAGGTCACTGCACTGGGGGGCGTGCTTAGAGAGCATGTTAAAGCGGGGGGTTGGGTTCAGATTTACCCCAAAAGTTGCTGATGAACTACGAGGCTTTGCTTTGCACCAAACTTCATTGTCCACTGGAGCTACAAAGCTAATGTAGCTAAGAAAAACTATTTTACCCACTAGTTAGCATCATGCCTAAAGTATCATAAAGTCTGGAATTTTTCCTTTTCTGTCTGTTTTTTATTGGCCATGATTTGAGGCAGGTGTGTGGTTTATGCATGCAGTTTCCTCAGTGCTGATTGTAGGGTGTAAGCTTCCATTACTTGCTGGCTCCAGCGTAAAAATAAAGAAGCAAACTTCTGACCTTAAACATCTCGGTTGGTTGCCTATATTTGGGGTAGGAGAAAGTTGTACAATTTACATTGCAAGGATGTTGTCATTTAATTGCAGGGGTTTGGCAAAAAATAAAATTTACACAATTTTTTTCACTTCTCAGTTATGGGTGATTAGCTGAGACAGGCTAGCATCGCTAACGAACGTTCAAAATCAATAATCACCCAATTTTCTATGTACATTTACATTTATGGCATTTGGCAGACGCTCTTATCCAGAGCGACTTACAGTTTGATCGTTTTTACACAGGTAGGCGAAGGTGGTGCTAGGAGTCTTGCCCAAGGACTCTTATTGGTGTAGTGTAGGGTGCTTACCCAGGTGGGGATTGAACCCTAGTCTACAGTGTAGAAGGCAGAGGTGTTACCCACTACACTACACCAATCACTATGTACAAGTCAAAACTTCTGTCAGACAGTTCAAAACACATTCTGGTCTTTATTCAGTTTGCACACAACTTGTCAGTGTGCTTTAGGACACAATATGACTTACTGTGACGTGTACAAATGAACAAACTTCACTGTGTAGCTGAACACTACAGGTCATTTTCATAATTTTTTAAATTAATGTAAATAGCAGTTCATTTTTGAGCTGAAAGTTAAAATTAGAAACAACAGAAGTCTCTAATGCAATCTAGTGTTTATATGCCTCCATGATGTCCTGCATGCAAAGAGGAGTCTAATTCTGTGGAGGCGATATTCAGTATGACTGCCCGCAGCATTGAGCTGTACATTTACGTTTCCTTTATTTTTATAGTTCACAGTGAGTCATAATGTGTCCTGAACCACATCAACAAGTTTGTGTGACCTTAATGAAGCCCTGGATTTGGTTATAGTGGGTTAAGACACATTTTGGGGATGTATTTACAGCAAAGATCTGGGTGACTTCTAGTGTCTGTTGGCAATGTTTGTCTTGTAGCTCCAGTTTAAAACTAAAGACACAACTTTTGGACTCGCCCTGACTCGCCAAACTTGCCCTGGCTGATAAACCCCTTCTTTACATCCTTCTAGTTTATTCATATATAACCATGTTTAAAGAACCACAAGAATAGATGTGGGGAAATCAGTTTGAGGCGGTAGTGAGAGGAATTCGAATGCAGTTGCCTGGCACCCCACCAATGTTTTATCTTGGGAGTAAAAGACTTTGTCTCATGTGAGTACACACCTTGTGTTTATTAAAGTGCTATTTATATATATATTGGGTATACACACCCAAGCATGCACGTAGACAATTAGAAAACAGCCATTACATTATTACATTACATTACATTAACAGAGAATTTTCTTTTTTGGATCACTGTCACTGGAATTTTGGTGGCCTGGTCTGTGTGAGAGCCTCAGTGGCTCTATTTGCTGAACTAACACATCAGGCTCTGTTTGTTCAGGGAGGTATACTGGGATACGGACAGCAATGATCTGATTTATGTCCAAAGTCTTCCTCCCACTCCTAGAGCCTTCTCAGAGATACCAGATTTTGTTTGCTTGTAGTACAACATGCACTGGGGCTTTGTGTGATCCATCCTGCTTTAGGGTTTTTGCATTGGGCCTACAGCTTTTGTACAGCTCAAATACCATTTGCTGCATCTTGGATATATGCCATTCTATGATACTGTATAAGCATTTGATGGACCAAAAAAGGCAGTTTTTCTGCATCACTGCCCTTGAATAAGCTGCCATTACAAGACCTTGCTGCAGGATGCTAAATCCCCAACTAAGCAAACTAAGTCAAATGGTTTTCCTAAAGACTGAAAGTAATTCACTGATATCAAATGTGGCCTCTTTATTTTTCTGCTGAGTCATGACTGTCTTTGTTCAGGCAGGAGGCAGAAGGCAGCAATGGTGTTTTTAAAGCAGCAGAATGGGCTAGATAATGAAAGATCATATCTATTCCACTGGTACTAAAATTCATCTACACTTTTCATAACCATAGGAAAATTATTTTTTGTAATGATGGTGATTCGTGTTTTGTTAATTTGGGGCTCCTGGACAATTTGTTGTTCAGTCTCTCTAAATTCACTTTTTTCAGTCAGGCATGCAGCTCTTTTCTGTGGAAATCTACTCATCTTGCAGAGCTTAGTTTCAGCCTTCTTATAACTGCTGTTCAGTGAGGTCAGCAATGTGTGGAGGCTTTGTCACTCAGTTGTGATCAAGATCTGCCTGTTTTGACAGGAAGGGGCTGTTTGATTGCCAACCACAAACTACAATGTTTAAGGGCAGAATGGTGCTACAGCAGAAACTATGTAGTATGCACTAGAGACTATATAGCAGTGGTTTACATTCCTAGTCCCAGAGTACCATCCTGCATGCTGTTGCATTTTCTTGCTCCAACACACCCAGTTCACCTCAGGGAGGGCTTGTTAATTACTTCATTAGTTGCATCAGGTTTGTTGGTAGCAAGAGAAACTAAAAATGGCCAGTGGTACCCCAGGACCAGGATTGAGATTCACTGCTCTGCAGCATTTAGCTTTGACAGACAAAAGTTTTCCCGTCAGACCGTTAAAATGGGGCATGGTTAGCCAATGAGAATGTAGCTGACCAAAACTCAACTCGGTTGACCATCTGAGTTTTTGTTATTCATCAGATGGTCCCCGTACCTCTATGGGTGGAGCAACTTTAGGAATATGTGATCTGACTTGTGTTAAGAATTGGGCTGACCAAGATTAGTTAGTTTATTAGTCTATTTTGATGTCATCATTTTCTTTCTTTCTTCTCACTCTGTATTTCTGAACTCACACATTTATTCCAAAAGTTCCAAAAATGAAGCTAATAAACTGCAGCCTTAGCCCATCACTTTAGTAGCTAACCCATTAGTGTGTAGTCAGTATATTCATTTTTAAAGGGTCAGTAATGTGTGCATTGCTGTTTGGAATTTAGTTGTCCTGCTGAAGTTGGAGGATGTACCGATGTCCTGAATTTAGTTCTAGCATGTGTTGTGTTACTAATTCTTTGTGAGATGAGGAGTGCTTACAAGCTGGTAAGATGTGCTTAGAAGAATTATTTTTCTAGTCATACAGTGCTGTTGTGTTTTTTTTTTTTTTTTTTTTTTTTTTTTTAATTAATTAATATTTTTAATTTTAGCTCACAGGAGCATTTGGCTACTTCCAAGTTTGCATCCAATGTGCTCATGCACTGATACGATTAGATTCACACACTTCCGCACGTGGAGGTCCTGAAAGCCATAACCTGTGAAATTGTCAGGTTGGAGTTTACGGAGTATTGACTCATTGTCCTCATTTCCAGCAGGGCTGGGCTGTCTGTGTGAAAGGGGTTAGTGTGTCATGTTTCCTTTGATTGTGTGTGGTATGAGGCTCTGGAGTGTCACTGAGGGTCTGTGCGGTCAGGCAGGCAGGGGTAAGACAGAGTAGTTGGGGCAGCAGGTACCCTCGTTAGGCAGTGCAGCAAGGCGCAAACAACCTCCCCCTGTATGTACCGGTTAAAGCTACGCATTCCCAATGAGCCGCCTTCGTCGCTGCTGCTTTCCCTGTCATTCCATTGATTGTTTTGGTTGGCAGGTACTCCCTGATCCTACTCTTGACAGTTTTAGAGTTAAATTCCACTCTGTTTCGTGACCTGGAATAGCACTAATAGCAACATATTAGCAAATATACATTAAATATCAGATGGTAAGGAGTCCATTCCTGATATTTCCATTGTTGAAATTAAAGCAGACATACATTTTAAGTACATTCAAGTTAATTAAACCAATCCAGTTTAGCTAAGAGATGATAGACAGTAAAATCAATAAAATACCAATTTCAGAATCAGAATCCTTTATTGATCCCAGAGGGAAATGTACATCACCTTTATGACAGTGACGTAAATTGGCCTTAAGAAAGAAAAGAACTAGATCAGGCTTGATCTTTATGTAGCTGGTACTGCACCCATTGAAATACTCTTCTACTGTAACTTTGACCACTGCCCGTTCTTTCTCTCTGGTCCAGATGTAGCCCCCTGGCATGTTGGATAAGGAGAGTATTTGTACATTATATTTTGAATATTTTGACTGAAGAAATAAAACAAAGATTAAATCAGCCTTTAAAATCAGCCTTAAATCTAACACTTAATTTTATATATATATATATATATATATATATATATATATATATATATATATATATATATATATATATATATATATATATATATATATATATACACACAGCACAGGAAAGCAAAGGAAACAAACTGTGGTTTTTATATATGTGTATATATATATATATATATACATATACAGTTTGTTTCCTTTGCTTTCCTGTGCTGTACAGCATAGATGTGTTCAAATGGATTGAGCTACAGCAGATAAACAGTGAAAATGTTGGCAGTGCTTAACCATTTTTGAGTTTCTCTAAGGGACAAGAGATTTATATAATAATTAATATATTTTACTGTTCATACCAAGGATCAAGACAATGTCCAAAAACTTTATACAGTTTTGATGCCTCTTTTTGACCCATTTGACCTGTATAGAAATGCCCATCAATGTGTGTGTTATCATAATCTTAAAAGATTTAATTTTGGCAGTTCCTTTATAAAAATGTTTTATTCTTGTTTAATAAATTCCTTATTCTCCTTGGTCAGCATGTACAGGTCAGTTAATCTTAAAAATAGGAACCGATTGCATGGTATTGTGAAAGTGTGTAGCAAAATTGCAGTTATGACATTGAGTCATTTAACTTGTCTGAATTAGATCAGGCTTGCTGATCTTAGCCACGTCTCGTTTCAGGAGATTAAGTTGCTTCCGTCTGGCTGTAGATACAGTTTGCAAACAATTTGATAAACAGACTTAAAAACTCATTTGTTGTGGCAGCTGCTGGCCTTTTAAATAACTCTGTAATTTTTATGCTGTAATTACCATCCATGGTTTATCGGTTTAATCCAGTGGGATTTTTATGTTGGATTTACTGTTTATTTCTTTCTTTTTTTTCCTGATGTTTTTGGATGAATACTGCTGACTATACAGCAAATTGCCCCTAATGGGTAATAAAGATATGCAGAATACAGCAGAAAGGACCATCCCAGCTAGCTCACCTTCACCAACTGTAGTCACAAACTGCAGAGCCAAAAATAATGGACTTTGTTACCTTGAATGACCAGCTGTTCTCTGTTGTTGATGATTTTGTGACACATACTGAGGCCTAAATACAGTTTATTTTAAGTAAAGTGTTATTATTTGTCTTTTTTTCCCAGAGTTTCTGGTTTTTGGCCCAGGGTGTCCTGAATTCTGGTTTCTGTTTCAGCCAAGAATTTTCAGTGCATTGATAATGTTCAGCCTCCTGGTTTTCTTGCAGTGCTTGCTAAAGAGTTATGTTCCTCTAAGAACAAGTTGTGGGTCAGCAGCAGTTTACCTTTATTTGACTTGTGTGCTCCTACATCTTTAACCACATGGTATAAAGCAAATGTTTGGCAGGATTTCATCTCAGTCATGTGCCCACTTTGGCCCACCCAGCTGCACCGCACAGCTCTGTTTCATGCATTCCATACATTACTCTGCATGAATGAAGGAAAACAGCCTGTGTGCTCAGGAGACTGATGCAGTCTCACAGAAGGATTTATGGTAGCTGCAGTGTGATGGGGCACGTGCAGACTGCCATAACTCCCTCTGCAATCTCAAATCCTCCTGCCATACAGTGTTCATATTGCAAGCCTTACTGGGCTTTTAGCTCAATTAGATTATCCATTTGATCCAGTCTGGCATGACTGATCCTCCAATCCTGGCTTTTTAGTCCTGCCGTTTACTCCAAGGAATGTATCTCATCTCTGGATCCTCCTATATGCTGGCAGTTGAAACAAATTGCTCAAATGCACATGTCACAAACTGATGTTTAGCAACTGTGTTTGAAGGCTTCTGTGCTGTTAATAGAAAGGAGCACTTTATGAAAAATGTAAAACATGGTATGGACATCCTTGCATGGAGGAAAAATTGCTGTTGTATGCTGACTGTTTGTTTAATATGTTACATTCATATTTGAAGGGCCGTTGCTCTAAATCATATTAGCAATTGAGTACTACTGATCATTTTAACTAGGGATGTGCATTCCAACAAATTTTGAAATTTGGATGGATTAATGGATTAAACGTGGGAATGAAAACCATTGCAAATCAGCAACAATTTTGGCTGATGTTAACGTAGAGCTGTAGGCTTACATTTTTAGGTGTCAGTAGCGGTGGAATATATTTTAAAACCTGTTTCTGTATTCAGAAATAGCTGGTAGGTTTTGTGTCATCTGCCTCTTCAGATGGACTGATAAGCTACAGAGCTAACTGGTGCAGTACTGGATGCTGCGGGAGACTCCTTTCCACAGAACAGGTGGTCTTTTTCTACTCAATGGACAATGTGTCAGCGTTTCTCAGAGAAATGTTTTTTACAGTTTCTGGAGTGGACCTAGCTAACATCACCTAGAGTATTTAGCTTTCTCTGTCACATGCTTAACAGTGTGTCCTTGGCAACGTGCTTACGGTAATATGTAGCTAAGTGTAATATACATACGTACTTGCCAATATCAGTAAAATTCACCAAATATTATACTTCTGTTAAAATGTAAATTTGCAATTTCACTCAATTTAGAGTCTTTGTTTTTTTCCAATGATTTAACAAATACCAAACTAGTGACTTTTTTTTGTTTGTTTGTTTTTTGTTTTGTTTTTGTTTTTCAAAAGGATTCAACTCTGGCACCTTGACCACTGATCAAGTAATCTGAGCGCAAACATTAAACATTTAAAAGCATAGCTTTTAAGAATTTAAAATATTTTATTAGGAAAGGTTAAGTCAGGAAGTCTGGAAATAAAGTCCAGCAGGTCATTTTACTGGACCCTTTAAATTACATATTACTGTATCACAGACCGGAAGGAATATGCAAAAGATGTATATTCCTTCTGCCAGCTATTATCACTGATTCATCTGATTCATGATTTTTTCAAATGTAAATGAGTAATCATAATTGCACCCTTTTTTTGTTTATCTCTGTGATCATCACAGGACGGCATGTGTAAGCTCTGCTTTTTGACAGTCAACGTTTTCGGTCATTCCATCGAAGAGGTTTATTTTTTTGTTCACAGGTTTGTTTAAAGGTTTCAGCTCAGCTGTTCAGGATGCAGGCTCTGGTCCCTCTCTCTTGCTGTTTGCTAGGCATGTGGATGTCCGTGTCCTGTGGTTCAGGGATGGGATGTGGGGTGACGGGCGCTCACCTGTTGTGTTGACGTGTGCTGACTGTTGTTTAAATGGAGACACACAGAAAAGAGCCTCCATATGGTTCCTGCCTTTCCAGGCACAGACTGTTTCCTCCACGTATTATAGCCACTATAGCCCTGCAACGTGAGGCCTGGTTTAGATTATCCTTAGGAAGCAACACACATGCAGAGCAGAGAGCTGATATACTGGGAATCATTTTCTAAACTGGTGTGGCCTTGAAAGCTTTCAATGTTAAGCTCAACTCATGATTTCTGTCCTGTTATTCTGTCCTATTTCATGTGAATGACTGGTGTAAGCATCTGTCTTTCTCAGTTCTCTTTTCCATTTTATGCTCCTCGTTCCTGCGGTGGAAATATCCCTTTAGCACAGTAGACTGTCTTGAGTTTCAAAAGGCTGAAAATGTGTGCCCTGTAGTGGACTGTGCTACTGATACTTTGATTCTGGCTCTGATTGTTTCTTTAATGTTGCTTACTTTTTGCTTCGATTTGTTTTGCTTTGGACCAGCTAACTTTAAGTATTTTTCTGCCCAGTCGTTTACTGTGCCTATGTTTCAGAGAGATCACTAAGTCTCATCACCTGAAAAAAGAGCTCTTGGAGCTCGGTTAGAAGAAGAAGATGGCTGATGGGTGAAGAGCTTCTTCAAGCCTTGATCTTCTGCAGAGATGGACCTGTCAGCCTGCAGACGAGAGCAAACATTATGCTTCAGCAAGGTCTAACTCATTTTGTTTCTCTCTCTCACTCTCTCGCTCTCTCTCTAGGAAAGACCAGAACCTCCTGTCTCCAGTGAACTGCTGGTATCTGTTGCTGAATCAGGTGCGGCGGGAGAGTAAAGATCATGCCACTCTGAGTGACATCTACCTGAACAATGTCATCATGCGCTTCATGCAGATTAGCGAGGACTCTACACGACTGCTCAAGAAGGTTAGAGCTGCTGCCCTCTTGCTTCCTTTTTCTCTGACTTCTGAGCTGCCACAACAGAGTAATGAACCGAGCGCATAATAGCTTCTTTAAAGGAATGATTATGAAAAGTCAAATGTACACAATTTTCCCCTTATCTCAAATGTAGTCGACCAGCCAAGACGTGATGTGGTGTCCAAATTGTACTCTCAAATAGACTTTATGTGGATTCTGTTATTGTAAGACATACTGTTATCTATATTATAAACCAGCAAAAAGAAAAACTATTTATTTGTTACATTACAACTTTGAGATGGAAGTCATCTTTGTTTCTTTTATCTATAAGAACTGTCTATCTATAAGAACACTAGAAGCAGTCATCTTGAAGCTTGTCTATTCCCCGAACTTGTCCTAGTCTGTTTCCTGGTAACTGTTAGTGGTTTTACCATCTCTTGAAGGAATCACTCCCCTTATGATAGACTTCTTTTGCCATTTGGCCTATCTGCGGTTCCTCTTTTCTTTTGTTTGTATTCTTTTCAAGTAATTCCCACTGTATCCCTCAAATATCAGACATCTGCTCTCTGCTGGTACACTCAGAGGCCAGTACCGTAAAATACCACCCACTCACGGGACACAGCTGACCTCTCTGCAGTAAGCCCTGCCTAAAACTGGATCTGGTGCCTGTTTTTTGTGGCGCAAGCAGTTTCTGTGCCAGTACTTTTTCGTCAGATTTGCGAGGTGGATCTGGCCATATGGCCTATAGTGGCCTATCGTGGTTCTTGTGGAAAAGCTCCCAAAGAGAAGCTCTAATCACACTCTCCTCCTGCCCATTTGATGTCTGAAGCCCTCTGGCCAAAGCAGCGTGGCTCTTTTTTCAGCCCAGACCACAGACCAGGGACAACTCCCAGACAGCTCATGTGCTCCTGTATGCCGGAGTCACACAAGCTGACCGCAGCACTAAATTACAAGGCCTGAAATTTTGGAGGGAGATGGCTAGTTTCAAATAAGGGGAGCTGAGGGGTTTCTCAGGCATGTTTGGCAATGAGGCCCTGAGATGGGAAAGAGAAATTCTCTTTTTTAGGATGGAAAAAGTGAACGAATGATGACAATAGCATCATACTGATTAGAGTTTGGAATTTTAACTGTTTTAACCATTTGAATATCTGCTTTTTTTAAACAAGGAAGTAGCACATAGAGCTAGCATAAGAAGTGATATCCATATCACTAGACAGTCCATATCTTCGCTCCAGTCCAACTCACAATATTTCGGAATAGAGCAAAAAATGTGGACTGTCTAGGGATCCCTGAGGCTACCAACTGACCTATGGAGCTGTAATTCAGAGTTACAGAGTATTACACGGTAAAGTTTGCCACCTTTTAGTTTTAAATATTTCCCTAGATGTTACTGTTTTATATAAAGCGACCTGCTTTGTGTTTTATCATTGATATATTAAATACGCTATAGTCCTGATGTGGGAACTGCTCTGCCTCCTCTTACTGTAGCACTGTGACATGAGGGGAAGGTGCTTATTACTGCGTGGAACGTTGAAGGGCTATGACAAAAGAGCAGATGTGCTGAGTGAGTTGCACAGCTGTTTTCAATGCTGTAAGTGGCTGATACTGTAGCCTAATATTTGGACATTATAGATGAGAAGCTCATGAGTCATGACTCTGACCTACAGCAGGAGAAACTCTTTGTTGACTGTAAAGCAGAGCCACCTTTTAGTCTCTAAACATGAATCTCTGAATTGTCTCTGTCTTTCATTTTCTGTCTCTTGTTCATTCTTTCTTTTGACTTCATAAGACTTTAAGATTCCTGTTATTAATTCAGCTATTATTTGATTATCATATGGTTACAAGGTTCCTGTTAATTAATTCATTATTTATTTCTGGTCTTGTCAACTTATGTGTAGGTATTCATACTGATTTTAAGTGTTTGTGCCCACTGAAATTATCTTCCTGCACTGCTTATTTTTCAGTAGATGGACCCAGTATCATTTAATCTGTTTTGGAATCTCTTCTCTGTCTATTCTGCTTTTTCTCCCTCTTCCTCTTTCTTCCCCTTTTTTCTCTTTTCTGTCTCTGTTGCTTTCTCATTCTGTCTCCTTGTGCCTTGCCCCTCTCTCTCTCTCTCTCTCTCTCTCTCTCTCTCTCTCTCTCATTCTCTCATTCTCTCTCTCTCTCTCTCTCTCTCATTCTCTCATTCTCTCTCTCTCTCTCTCTCTCTCTTTCTCTCTCTCTCTCTCATTCTCTCTCTCATTCTCTCTCTCTCTCTCTCTCTCTCTCATTCTCTCTCTCATTCTCTCTCTCTCTCTCTCTCTCTCTCTCTCTCTCTCATTCTCTCTCTCTCTCATTCTCTCTCTCTCTCATTCTCTCTCTCTCTCATTCTCTCTCTCTCTCATTCTCTCTCTCTCATTCTCTCTCTCTCTCATTCTCTCTCTCTCTCTCTCTCTTTCTCTCTCTCTCTCTCTCATTCTCTCTTTCTCTCTCTCTCTCTCTCATTCTCTCTTTCTCTCTCTCTCTCTCTCTCATTCTCTCTTTCTCTCTCTCTCTCTCTCTCATTCTCTCTTTCTTTCTCTCTCTCTCGTTCTCTCTTTCTTTCTCTCTCTCGTTCTCTCTCTTTTTCTCTCTCTCTTTCTTTCTCTCTCTCTCTTTCTTTCTCTCTCTCTCTCTCTCTCTCTCTCTCTCTCTCTCTCTCTCTCTCTCTCTCTCTCTCTCTCTCTCTCTCTCTCTGACCCCCCTTCTGTTGTGACAGTGCACTTGTACTTCTGAGGGGTCTGGGGTGTTGATTGTCAGGGGATGGTTATTCAGAGCAGGGTTAAAAGAGCCCTGGTCTGTAATCAGACCTCTCCACTGCCTTTGATCACAACATAGTTTCAGTAATGAGTCAGACACACAGACCCCTGCTGTCACCTCCTCATAGTCTCCGCTGTCACACACACAGCTGCCTCTCTGACACACACTGTTAGTCTTTCCTTGTCTGTGAGAGAAGAGAGAGCTGGACAACTGCTCTTAACGTAACTTTTGAGATCCTGTTTCCAAGTACAGTGTTTTGTGACTTTGTAGTGAGTGGTCTCTAAAACTGGTTTAAAAAAAAGTTTACTTTAAATGTGTGCTTGAATTTGCCTCTGAAAAAGAGTAGCTTCTCTTGAAGCAACTATATTAACCACCATGTTAATGTACTGCTAATTTCTACTATTATTTTCTGCAGAAGGTAAATTCTAAAATGCAATATTCCTTAATTTAATCTAAAATGGGAGTTTTGTATCAAAGGAATGCAAGCCCCCTGGAAATATTCATTTCCAGTGTGGATTTCTTTCATGGTTGGACAGGTTTTATTACATGCATTTTGTTTTAATTATTTATTTGGCTGGCTTTTTCCACACTGGTGGGTTATTTATGGAAGCAGCGGTGCGGTGGGAACTGAAGGTGGATTTTTCCTGAAAGCTCAGTGAAAGAACCTGAGCTTGGAGGCTCGAAAGACGGAAAGCTGAGTTACCAAAAAAGTAAAACACCCAAAATCATTAGTAGTAGCCTCAGGTAACTTCTTTTGGGGAAAAAAACATTTATAATTGCATGTTTTTAAACATATAGACATGCATAGTAATCAGTAACACAAACATTATAAGCAAAGATGCAAGGCCCTGTGGGTCATGAGGTTCTTCCATGTCTTCTTGCTGTAGTTTGACTGTAAAATAACACCAGGCACAGTAATATACAGGAAGCACTTGAGTGTCCTTTGTTTTAACGGCTCATTGGGAATGTGGTTTTGCAATTTATAACCCGCTGTCATGAAGCATCTGTGGGCTTCTGTATGGCAGTATATTTCACCTGTACTGATTTGTGACTGGCCTGCTCCTGTTAGCGTTCTGCCACAGCTGTATCATATAGACGACTGTAGTTGGAAAGAAGTGTTCCGCTGCTCCTTGGCTACAGTGATGTTAAAGCAGTAATTCAGCATAAAGTGCACTTTTTTCTTATGCCATTTGTGCTAGGACTCTCAAAATGTTAAAATTGATTATTTGTCGAGTGAGTACTCAAATAAGAGTATCTGAGTAGTGCTGACTTGGAGCGGCATGAATTTGTCCAAAGCATGGAACAGACAACAAAACCGCTCCATCCCATGAGCCGTCTTTTCGTTCCACACTGACTACTTCTGCCTGACATGAGTGATGTGACTGCAACAGGTAGCGTGTGAAATACACAGCGTTTGAACTGTGGACCAAAACAACGACAATCTATTTTGGCCTTAGAGTTGCTAATCATGTAGGAAGTCCATCCATCCATTATCTTCCGCTTCTCCGGGGTTCAGGTCGCGGGGGCAGCATCCTAAGCAATGAAGCCCAGACCTCCCTTTCCCCAGCCACTTCCACCAGCTCTCCAAGGGGGATTCCGAGGCGCTCCCAGGCCAGCTGGGCGATATAGTCACGCCAGCTCGCATCACTGCTGACCCAGCACCAATCTGCCTGTCAATCTCCCGCTCCCTTGTACCATTACTCGTGAACAAGACCCCGAGATACTTGAACTCCTCCACTTGAGGCAATCTATCCTATCCTGGGCCTATCCCCGACCCATAGATGAGCTATGTTGTCTGGAGCAAAAGCTCCTGGTAGGGTCTCCCATGGCATACTGGTCCTAGGTGACAGGTCAGACAAAGTGTGATCCATAATAACCCCTATGAAAACACAAAAACAGGACTTGTGTACCCTGCCCGGAACAGGGTTACCAGGGCCCCACCCTGGAGCCAGGCCTGGGGGAGGGGCTCGCCAGCAAGCGTCTGGTGGCCGGGCATTTACTCATGGCCCAGCCCGAAGGAGTTACATGAGTCCCCCATCCCATCGACCCACCACCAATGGGAGGGGCAGTAGTAGGGGTTCAGTGCGTTGTGGATCGGGCAGTGTCCGAAGGCGTGGGCCTTGCCGTTCTGATCCTCAGTTGCTGAAACTGGCTTTTGGAACTTGGAACGTTACCATGTAGCAAGTCATTTTGAATATTAGAATCTGAATAATCCCAAAAGGTAGAAATATTGTCTTTGTTTGAGGCAACTGAAGGGTCAGCTTCGCACAACAGACTTTTTCTCCAATGTTTCATCAGTTCTCTAGTGCGGATGTTTTTTAACGTAGCAAGCTGGTATTTACATAGATTTCATAAGGTTGCAAAGCAAGTTACTGGTTTAGCTGCTTGGTAAACGCTGCTACATGGGAAAATAAGTCATCACACACTTGCCTCAAACCATGTGAAGTTGTCTGTGATCCCAAATCGATTTGCTTAGGTGGTTTGTGACCCTGTATGACATGCTGTTGTCTATCAAAATGGACAAAAAATATAAAACACGCAGCTAAAAACAGTAGTAGCAGTGTTAATTTTGCCCATAGTTCAGTCCATTTTTATAAATAACACTTTGTAGATGACTTTATAGATTTGTAGAACTGTTCCTTTTAATCGAAGTTACAACACAGAGTCCACTTGGTAAGAACTGGCCTATTACTAATTTGTAGCACATTATTCAAGGTGGTGTATTCATGCTTCATCTAGTCAAGTTCACAGCAGTAAACAACAGGAACACAGTCACCTGAAGGTGCTGAAGTTCAGTGTCCACTCCTGTCTTTCCCCCAACTCCTGCTCCATGGCCAGAATGCGTGACTAGTCCTTAAATAGGCTTAGCCACTTTAGCCCTCCATACATGTGACTCTGGAAGTGTTTGTTACTGGCTGCAGACAGGAGTGTGAGAAGCAGAGGTGGGCAGGTGGGAGCCCGATCTGAGGTCAGCCCAAGGGAAAGGCTGATTACAAAGTGGCGGTTGGCACGGACCTGTGATTAATCTCCCTGCACCTGTTTGCGGCCACATGCCTGGACGGTGCTCATGCTGTCACTGAGAGGAAGTGTTGGGGTTTAGCACGGCTTATTGTTTGGATCTATCGGAGGCTTCACACACACACACACACACACACACACACACACACACACACACACACACACCTGCTAGCGCTTTACAGTACCTGAAAATCTGAGTTTGTTGGGGGTGTTTAGTTGGATTAGAGCGGTTCTTGACCTCTTTTTGACACATGGTGCCCCTCATTCTGCTAATGTTCTGAAACAACAGCTTTAGGGTTTAATTTAGACGCCTGAAACAGAATGAAGCCTTATGGTACATCTGTGTTTAATAGGGATGGAAATTGCAACCATTTTTGTTGTTTGTGTATATTTTTAAACAAACAAACAGCATTTTTATGACGTTTCAGTGCATTAAAAATCACACCCACTTTTTTTTCATTTGCAAACATAAGTGTGGCAAAAACTCCCATCTATAGATAACAATGAAAAACTCTGTTTCTGATGTTCAGTACTTTGTTAAATTTATCATTAGCTTTGTCAGGCTTGCTGTGTTTCAGCACTGTCAGTTTTAGAGATATATCAAAAGCTGTAGAGGAGGAATTGGCTTGCTGACTCCTTTACTGACTGAATGCTAGGAAAGGCCTTCAGAATCAGATTAGTAGAGGTATGATTGGGTTAGTGAGAGACTAGAGTAGCATGTAAGACGGGAAGACCTGACTATGGTGCTGCTTATCCACATTAGCTGCTGTACAGAGGCACCGTGCTGTACATCTCCAAAACCTGTATTTGTCTAGTCTGCGATTGCTTGCCTGGAATTTTATAAAGAACTCTGTTTTTAAGCCTTGAAAGTTAGAGACATTACTGTTGTGTTTGTTACGTAGTGAATTATATTCGATTTACGTTCTGTATTGAGAGGTTTGAATGTACATGATCTAGAGGAATAAAATCAAAAGTATTTTGTGTGTACAGGCTTTGTGCGTCCCACAACACGTGGAGCAGCACAGTAAAGCATAATAAAAATCATAATTCCTAATAAAACTCACTGTTATTTACAAATATTATATTTTTTTAAAGTTTAGAATCTGCACTTTCATCAGATTCTTCACATAATTGATTTAAAATTACAGTATACATTTCAGGTTATCATCTTAACTGCTAGAAATCGGTTTGATCTTTCTGCCGCAGAGTGTTTGAATGCAGAATCTTGGCATGTCTGCTAACTTTGCACAGTTTTCAGTTTGTTTTGAAGGCCTGCTGTTAGCTGTGGTAGATATTTTCTTTTGTTCTGTAAAGCTTTGGTTCTGTCAAAATATACTTCACTGAACTACAGTGCATATTTTAATTTGTAACATTGCCTTGAGCACAAAAAATCCATCATCTGCCAGTAAAGTTAGCACTCTTGTGAAGTTTTAAGAGTGAGAACACCAAAGCATCACATTATTTGTTATTGTTATAATGTACGTAGACATGAGTCTGCATATTCTTCATCTCTTGGATGTATTCAGTGTGATTGTGGTTGATGTTGGTGTTGTGCTAAGTGAAATGTCTGATTGTGTTGGGCAGGCCAGTGTTTGTCTCATTAAGCACCTAAAACAGAACTCAGAACATACACAAACACATCGTGTTGAGAGCTTTGTTTTGTTTGATTTGCTGAGGACAAGGCAGTTCTGTCAAACCTTCTGTCAGTTACTGTGAAGCTGGCTGATAATGGAAGCTTTTTGTTTTTCTCTCTCCTTTTCTCTCACTCTAGAGTAAAGAAATAGCCTTTCAGCTGCAAGAGGATCTCATGAAAGTCCTCAACGAGCTCTACACGGTGAGTACTGCAATAATTTCCAGCATTCTTTTGATAAATACCTGCCTGTCACATCCACCAGTACTGTGCATTTCTTGCTAACAGTGCATACACACAATACAAAATGTTTTGAGTTTAAACCGCAAAAAGTAGTTCATGTGTAACAAGCAATTTAACAGGTTTAACTCATTGATGCTTTAAATGAAACAGTGCAAAGTGAAATAAAGGTTAGATGGACAAAGACAATGTTTTACATCTGTTAAAACCTCAAAAACATTTCTAATAGGCCTGTGACAGCATTTAGGTTACTTTTTTTTTTTTTTATTCATTTCCACAAAACATTTTTTCAAAGCTGTTCTTAACACTGAAGCAGATGCAGAAGCAGACACCGTGATGGTGTGTGAGATGGTGTGAGCTCTTTGCCAAACAGAACAATTAGGCTACAAGACTACGTATTAATCTAGTAGGAAAGAATGGAATTACAAAATGTCACAAACTTTACCATATGAGGCTGTTTTGCCTCTGGCCACTTAGCCTGATGCCTTTGTGTCCAAATGTGTGAGAACCGAAACATGAGTGTTTTACCTGAAACCTGAAGCTGTTTGACCGATGCCTGAAAACTGATGTTATCATCTTACACTGTAAGATGTGTACACTGTACCATAGTCAGCTTTTGTGTAGGCATGGTATTTGCTGCTGCAACAGTACCCCTAACAGCCACATTTCTAAAGCAGTCTCATCTCTTATGCACAACAATTTGTTTTTTCAAACAGTAAATGAGGGCTCTTTGCAGGCCTAACTTGTTCCATGTTTTTACAGTGGACACTGGCAATCAACACTTTGGAGGTCTAACTTTCCAAAGACTTTTGAAAAAATAATATTTTATAATGAAATCTCACAAATATCACATTAAATATAATGATTTCAGGTCTTGCCCATTGTCTTTCCAAAATCTGCAAAACTGAAGGTGCAACTGACAAATGCTACCTCGGAAATAATTCTATAGCCCATGCATTTAATTGTGTTGTCTTGTTGTGATGTCTCATCAGTACTTAAATCTTTCACATACTTTATTTAAAACATTTCTGGGGTAGAAGAAAAGAAAACAGTCTAATCAGGGTAATCAGGTATCTGCTGCAACACTCTGCTCTGTGTTCATCAAATTAGTTCCTTGGTATAAAGAGCAAAGAAACTAATTTGTTGAACATGAAGCTGAGTGAGTGCTGCAGCAGACACCTGATTCATTTGTAAATAGTTGTTTAATGCTAACACCCCTACTGGTGTAACAGCAACAGTGAAAATCAAACATTGAACATTTGACAGATGTCAAGGGTGTCCCCAACTTGCAAAGTAAGAATGCATAGAAGCGAACAGATGATGTTTCTACACAGTGTTCCTTTCTGCGCAGCATAGCTGTGATGAATGTGCTGAATGTTTGCTTCAACATAGTAGCCTCAGCAGCCTCTCTCCATAGACCAGGTGTGTTCCAAGGCATTTAAGATCATATCTCCCAGCCAGCTCTAGCCTCAAGCTACAGTAGCTGTGAGCACCACCACACATTAGTAACTGCACTCTGCTTCCCACCATGAAGGTACCCGACCGCTGCAGGCACTCCTGGCCTGCATGCTCTGACCTTGCTGGAGCACAGTGCTTAAACCAGTGATCAATAGTTAATTCCCCTGCTTTAATTGTGGCCATCAGGCATGCTGTTAGTGCTCTGAAGATTCACGCCTCTGTTGTATCCCTGCAAACATGCTAATGTGTGCTGTGCTGTGCTGTCTGAGGCAGTCGTATAAAAGGAGACAGGCAGCTGTGTTTTATATGCAAGCAAAGTATTTGTAATGTTTTGAACTCTAATAATAATGCAAAGCTACATTTATTTGTTTCTGTCTTTGGCAAGCCTGATATTACTGACCACAGTAAAATAGGCTTGCTATGAGACATACACAGTCCTCAACACAGCAAAAGAGCACCAAGTCTAGTGCTTTCAAAAAGATAAAATAAATAGCAGTTTACTTGATTTCTTACTGCGGTCCTAAGACCGATAAGAAAACCTTGAGCATCAGCTGATTTTGAGCTGCTATTGTGTATTCTAAATTGAAGCACTTGCTATAAGATGACCATTTAACTTGCTCAAACTTGCTTCTTTTACTCATTTAACCACAAAAACCCAACAGACCTAGTACTGGGCCCCAAAAAAGGAAACTCATTAGTTTTAATCTGCCTGCAGAAGAGTTGTCTCTTTTGGCAATAAAAAAAAAACATTTTTTCAATTTTGGCATGTGAAACAGAGCTTTCCGTGGGCTTCTGTGTTTTCTACCACTATATAAAATATCCACAACACTTTCTTTATTGTTGGACACTTTGATTTTTTTTTTTTCTCTCCATGTGGACGTGCAAGTTTAGCACAGTTTGGATCATGAAGCTCTTATTTTTTATTTTTAATTAGTATGATGATAAAGTGTGAATGTCACATTTATGTTCTTAACTTTTCTCATTCAAAACGGTAGTTTGTTAGACAGACTGAAATAGCCACTGGCCTTAAAGGGTTAAACTCTTTTACAGTGCAAACATACAAAATTAGACTATTAAAAAATAATAGTGTTATGTTATCTTTCAAACTACATGTGGCCACTGGTGCTATCAGCTGCGTTGATCTTGCTGCAATATTGTAATATTTCAGGCTAGATTTCTTACGGAAACACAACAGATGAGTTTGTTTTTCCTCCTGTATCCATTCCAGGATTTTTGCTGGTATCAGGCCAAAAACTAGCTCTGTCACTATTATTACATAGTTTAATGTTTACAATTATTTGAGCTGATCACAGGATGATCCACAGTTGCTCGCTTTTACAATTGACTGTTTACATTGCTGTTTTGAGTTTGGAGTGTTTTTATGTGTTGGGTAGAGGCAAAAATGGAGGAAACTCATTTACTTTTACACATGATGGGTCTTACAAAAATGAGAAACTTCTGAGTTCTGACTGGGGCTTTGACATCTTTAGAGGGCAGCAGTGTGTAATGTGTTTATTTGAGTTTAAGCTGTGTCTATTGTCAGTTGGGGGAGGAGGCGTAGCCAAGGGGTGGCCAGAGTTGGTGAATACCAACCAAGCATGTAGTATGGCTGTGCTTCTGGCCACCTCAGGTATGGAGAGTGAGACCATCAGCTATTATCTGTAAAGCAGTTACCTAAAAAAATTGTCATACAAAGCCTTTGTGAATTGTTGTTATATTGAAAATCTGCCATCGGGTTCGTTACCAATCAGTTTTAACAGTCTGATGAGTCTCCATTTAATAATTAGCATAACTGGCTAATTTTGCTAAATAAACAGGTGAGTGAGTGTGTATGTGATTGCATGTCATGGCATGTACATATGAAGTAGGCTATTCAATAGTAAGATGAGTTAACTAGCAAAAATTAGCTATAATCATTTATTATGTGTAATTATTAACCACCTACTTTTACAGCTGAATACATGCATATTTTGTAGGCTAAATTACGTACAAAACACTGTACATGAAAGAATAAGTGTGTGCTAAAGCGAGGTCAGCCTTTTCTCTCATTACGTTCCATTGTACAGTGCAATCTGGTTGGCTTTCTTTAGGTTCTGTCTCTACTGTTCATTTATACACCATTTCTTTCTGATTTACGCTTATGAGGTTTGAAAGTAAGAGTCATTTACCTGCCGTCTCAGTTTACACCACATATTTTCAGTAAAACTCCATGGCCAGCTCAGAGATGGCCATTAGGCAGGAAAGAGCAGCTGTGAATCATAGGCACATACTCAGCAGGAAATGACACAGCTGATGAGCAGGCCAGATAAAATGTTTCCTGTGGCCTCCGAGCATTTGATATTGTTAATCAGTCCTTGAGTGGCTGGCTATGCGTTCTCCCATGCGATATCTTCCCCTGGTATATGAGCTCTCTTCCGTCTACTCTCAAGGTCTCCAGCCTGCCTGCCACTGGGCTTTTCCATTCACGCTGCAGCTGAATTGCAGTTACTATACTACCACTGGACAACTCTGATCCATTACAACATAGCGTCTGCTGCAAGTGGTTGCTTGCATTTGCATACACTATACTGTAGTTTTCAGAAAGACAGCACATATCATGACACAGTTAAAGCCTATTGAGCATTGTGTCATCTTCTCTTTGACCTGGTTTAGCCTTTTTTAAAAAATGTATTTAAGGAAATTCACTCCCCCAGGGCCATTGCATCAGAAACCCCATTCAATCAAGACCACAGCTAGTAAAATAACAGGTTTTGCGTGTTGCTAAAATGGCTTATTCTAAAAGGAGAAATATAAACACAGTTCCAGCCCAGTAAGAGGAGATCAAGGCCCACAGTTTGGTCAGCCATCTTAACCACGTTTCTAATTATATGGTCCTGGACAAGAGAAGCAGCCAGGATGGCCCAGAGAAACCCTGCTCCTGCTCCATATTTCTACTGACTGTGTTTGTTTTGGTGGCCATCTTATGGACAGGCAGTCTTTTGAGTCCAGTTGAGGCTTTACTGTATCATGCATTATGATTACAGTGACACGGTACAGTGGTAATGGCTTGGATTGACCTGAGAGAGGGCTATGCTTGTGAATGGAGCATTGTGCTATGGGGTCAGGTGGAACTTCAGCACATGCCTGTCCAACAGTGCCTATGCTATGCTTAATGAAGCAGCTAAGCTGAAACTAAAATACTTGACTCCTTATCCTTCATCTACATTATCCTGTTATATTTGTTGTACCCTTCTTTGTTTCACTAAAATTTGGATATTCTCTTTATATCACATACATTGTGGCAGATTGCTTCCCCTATACCACCCCCCAGCCCCCACCCCAATTCCATTTCAATTTAGGTAAAAAGGCATAATTAACTTTGTGGTACCTTCTTTGTGTCTTGTGAGTCATATCCTAATGCATGTTATTGAAGTCATCCTAGCGTTACTAATAGCCCACTAACAATAACAATGACTCAAGCAATGGGAAACGACTTCTAACAATATGCTCTGCATACTCATCGTTCCACGGCAGGTTTCCTTGTAAGAATAAGCGCCTATTCACCACAGTTTAGATCTCTGTCCAATTAAAGGTGTTTTGGGTGGTGTGTAGTATCTGGTTAGTATGGTTTGTTTGCATTTACATTTCCTTTTAATCATTTTATTTCATTTTAAAATGCATACAATACTGTGCAAAAGTCAATCTTTCATTTATTTAGTTTCCACTCCAAAAAAGTTTCTTACACACACACACACACACACACACACACACACACACACACACACACAAGGGAACACTTAAACAACACAATATAACTCCAAGTAAATCAAACTTCTGTGAAATCAAACTGTCCACTTAGGAAGCAACACTGATTGACAATCACATGCTGTTGTGCAAATGGAACAGACAACAGGTGGAAATTATTGGCAATTAGCAAGACACACTCACTAAAGGAGTGGTTCTGCAGGTGGGGACCACAGACCACTTCTCAGTACCTTTCTGCTTTCTGGCTGATGTTTTGGTCACTTTTGAATGTTGGTGGTGCTTTCACACTTGTGGTAGCATGAGACGGACTCTACAACCCACACAAGTGGCTCAGGTAGTGCAGCTCATCCAGGATGACACATCAATACGAGCTGTGGCAAGAAGGTTTGCTATGTCTGTCAGTGTAGTGTCCAGAGACTGGAGGCGCTACCAGGAGATAGGCCAGTACGCCAGGAGACGTGGAGGAGGCCGTAGGAGGGCAACAATCCAGCAGCAGGACCGCTAACTCTGCCTTTGTGCAAGGAGGAACAGGAGGAACACTGCCAGAGCGCTGCAAAATAGGTGCTGCAGTGGGTCAGTAATGGTGTGGGGTGGCATTTCTTTGGAGGGCCGCACAGCCCTCCATGTGCTCGCCAGAGGTAGCCTGACTGCCATTAGGTACCGAGATGAGATCCTCAGACCCCTTGTGAGACCATATGCTGGTGCAGTTGGCCCTGGGTTCCTCCTAATGCAGGACAATGCTAGACCTCATGTGGCTGGAGTGTGTCAGCAGTTCCTGCAAGATGAAGGCGTTGAAGCTATGGACTGGCCCGCCCGTTCCCCAGACCTGAATCCGATTGAGCACATCTGGGACATCATGTCTCGCTCCATCCATGCTTTAGTCCAGGTCTAGGAGGAGATCCCTCAGGAGACCATCCGCCACCTCTTCAGGAGCATGCCCAGGCGTTGTAGGGAGGTCATACAGGCACGTGGAGGCCACACACAATACTGAGCCTCATTTTGACTTGTTTTAAGGACATTACATCAAAGTTGGATCAGCCTGTCGTGTGTTTTTCCACTTTAATTTTGTGTGTGACTCCAAATCCAGGCCTCCATTGGTTAATAAATTTGATTTCCATTGATTTTTGTGTGACTTTGTTGTCAGCACATTCAACTTTGTACAGAACAAAGTTTTCACTGAGAATATTTCATTCATTCAGATCTAGGATGTGTTATTTGAGTGTTCCCTTTATTTTTTGAGCAGTGTATATACAAGATAATCCACATGCATTAGCAAGGGGGAAATCTAAGGAAAATGAGTGAAAAACAGAAGTTTCCAAAACTAGAAAGGAAATGGGACCCCAAACAACTGTTCAAGATCTGGTAGACCACTGCAATTGTCAACATCCGATAAACCGCATTTAAAGCTTTCGTCTCTGAGAAAGAGGAGACAATGAAGCTCCACTCTTGCTTCAGATCTGAAGAAGTCCATCAGATGCTTTCCACTGTGACAACTCATCACTCTGGGTCTGAAATGATGTGTCGCTGTTAAGAAGCTGTTACTGGAAGAAAAAAAAAAAAGAAGAATGATTCTATTGTATGTGTATTGTTTCGTTTACTTAAATCTTAAGAAGCAGAATTTGCAAACAACTTCTAAGACTGAACTTTGGAGGTATAAAAAAAAAAAGATCTCTTCAGATTTCTTTAAAAAAGAATTGCAAGCGAATCTCACGAAAGGAACATCAGCGGTAGTAAAAAGTGGTGGCAAAGGGTGGACACACGAAATACTGAAAAAAGTGTTATTTATTTCATTTAAAAGAATAACTGGTAATTTTGACAGGAAATTAAGTAAATGAATGGAAGTCTCTGAATTTTGTTCTACAATCATTTTTTTTGTTCTGTTTTATTATTTTGCTTGTTTTTCCTTTTTTCACTTGTAATGTTTTCTTGATTTTTGCTTTGGTTCTTTTTTACTTTTATTTAGCAGATATTTTGGATTGCTTTTTTTTTTTACACTGTTTTGTTAAAGCTGTTTTACTGTTTGTTTTCTGTGAAGCGCTTTGAGCTGAAATTTTGTGTATTTAAATATAGCTTTTTCAGCGTGTTTAATATCCTGACAAAGACACTGTAAATGATCAGCATGTCAGTCCATACCTGATTGGTGACTTATTAGTTCCTTTCTGCTCTCGGTCCAGACGATGACGCGTTGACTGAGGGTAAATAAAGAGCTCCTCTGTGGCCCATTACAGATATAGGGTTTCACATATAACTAAAGCTAGAGATGAGAATATCAGTCTGTGTGTGCTTAGAGTAACTCTATACTTTATAGTAATTCCATGCATGGAAGTCTATCCCCTCTAACCTAAACAGCAGAGATGGCACCTGAAGGTCAGAGAAATATGTGGATTTGCAATCTATATGGAGTTTTCAAGCATGCAGGCTGTCAAATGCTGTCATACTCATGTGAACATATGTACCCATTCAGAAGGGAATAAGAGCAAGAATTTAACAGCAGTGTTGGAGGTGAATTGGGCGGTGTTGAGTGGGTGGATGAAAGCTGTGCACATCTGTCAGGTGGTGCAACTCTGATTCTCTCATCATAACTCTGTGACTCATCACAGATGACTGAACATGAACTTTGTTCTTTGACCTCTGGGCCCCACAGGTGATGAAAACCTACCACATGTATCACACTGAGAGCATCAGTGCAGAAAGCAAGCTGAAGGAGTTTGAGAAGCAGGAGGAGAGGCAGATCGGCCGCTCTGGAGATCCGGTCTTCAGCATGCGGATGGAGGACAAGCACCAGAGACGTAGCTCTGTCAAGAAGATCGAGAAGATGAAGGAGAAGGTACTGAACATAATGTCTCTAGAGTTGTACCCTCAAGGCTTGCCCAACTCCTGTAAGACTTCAAGGAACAGTTTGTCAAAAAATGAATTTATATGCAGTTGTATACAAACTTTTGGGCGCCCCAGTGAAATTGCATGTTTTGTGGTTCTGAGTGATTCTAAGTAAAAGTGCACTTTACAGAGAACATAGTTCTGCACATTTTAATGCACAATTTGTGTTTATTTGAAAGTTAAGGCACAGTTCATTTCTTTTTTTTTCTAATATGATAAACTCAATAGAAAATGTGCACTAAAATTTGCAGAAAAATGTCTTATGTTTGTTCCTTGCAGAGACTATCTGTTATCATTTTTCAGGTAGAGAATCAGAAAAACTATTTTCCCCTTTACTCCAAATGATCAACCATTTGATCTTTGGAATTGGCTTGTTTGCGTGTTTTCTGAACAGTTTGACATGCTGTTGTTTATGGAAATGGACAAAAGCACTGGTATTTGTTTTTCCATTTGTATAGCAAGCAGTTTTTTGACATAATTTGAAAATGCCTGTTGATCTTTACATTGTTTGTAAATTTCATGATAAATGGACCAAAAGGTCCCAGATAAAAGTAGAAGTACATTTTTTCCTTCTCCTTTAAAGTGTCTATTTTGGACATACAAGGTTTTGATCCAGCAACAGTGATATGCATTGCTTATTGGTGTGGTATAAGCTGTGATATTAGCTACACAAGCCTTGTGGTTCAAGTGCGAAACTAAATTTGGGGTAAGGAGAACGGTTCGCTGAACAACTCCTTTAAAATTATCTCTTCGAATGGAGTAGATTATTTTATTCCTTAGTAATCGGGCAGGCTTATTAATTTTAGGCTTAATCATCACGCTCATGTTATCTCAGTCCTCAGATAAACATAATGGCTGACTCACATGAATGCTACTTTCCTGGCGTGTCGGGCCATTTCAAAATGTCAGGCCAGCATTTTATGCGCTAAACAAGTTTTAGATGGAAATGGTCATCTAAAAGTGTCATTTTCAGTGAGGAGGTCATGCTTTATGCTCTCAGCTGGCCTGTTTTCCCTTAAAACCTGTGACAAATGGTTTTATAGCTGTGGGAAGAAGCGTTTTTTTTTTCCCCCTCCTTTGACGCTTCCTGGAATGCAGGACTGTGGAGAGGTTAAAATATGGATGTCAGGATGAGTCACTGTCTGTTGGTCAGCCAGTCCAGTTACATGACTAGCATGCTTTTGCAGAGTTAGAGAGTATAAACTGGAATACAATAATATCTGGGCTGATTTGTTTGTTTCCTTTTTAATCTCTGCACTTTTGTCCCATTAGACGTTTTATCTCTTGGCTTGTTATAGTTTCTCTGATGTTTTTTTTGGTCTTGGATGGTCTTGTATTTCTTTGTTGTCTATTTTTGGACATGAGCATTCGCCAGTCATCTGGCGATGGATCTTATAAGCCACAAAGTTTGTACAGACATGAAAGCTCACAGCTTTCAGTAACGAATTATTTTTCTCATTGTAATGTTCTGTCTGTTTTTCCTCTCCTGTCAGAGGCAGGCCAAGTACTCTGAGAACAAGCTAAAGTCGATCAAAGCCCGCAATGAGTACCTGCTAACGCTGGAAGCCACCAACTCCTCTGTCTTCAAGTATTATATTCATGACTTGGCTGACTTAATAGATGTAAGTACTGAAGAAATGCAACAACTGTCATTTTTAGTTGAAGACACATTGTGTGACAAGTAGAACAGTTAAAAATGGAGCCTCAGACTGACTTCAGGTCTTTTGGGAAGAACAGAAACATCAGTGTTGCCTCATTTGCAGTCTGTTGGATTAAATCTACACTTCTGCTTCTGCTTTTGCTTCCACTTTGATCTTGAGAAACATATATGCTCAAGAGCAGACACGTCTGCCAGATTCTGCTCAAATTTAAGCTCTTAAGACTTCAAATGCAGGTGCCGTCAGACAGACTGAGAGAAGTCTTCGCAAACACATTGCACTGAATTGCATTTTGTTTAAGCCCGTCTTTCCCCAAACATTAGAGCACCAGTATTGAGGAGCATTCTCTCAAGCCTTTTGAATAGCTTACAGAATCTCTGTCTAGAGGGAATGATGAGTTTAACAGCATCTGTGTCAAATGAGGAAAAGAGGGGGAAGGTTCAGTTTTGGGATCAGACACCACTCCAGGAACGAGAGAAGTGAAATAGTGGTGCTGTGGTCATGTGGGTGGACCCTCACCTCCATATTTATTTCAGTCATTGTTCTTCTCTGTTGTATGAGATCAGGGCCTGTTTTTCTGCCTTGCCATGCACGTTTTTGCAGGTATGCAATTACTTTTTCAGTGGCAGCTTATGTTATTCATACATATTTAATTTAATTTTTGTTTGAGTGAAGCAGAAAAGTGTCTGCCATTGAAACCCAGTTTTCATGATTTACTTGATTTACATGATTTACATATTACAGGTCACCTGTGATCTATCAGAGGCAAATCCAGCCAAAAAAAGTAAATTAAAAACAATAAATGTTAATAAATTAACATCTATGCAAATTTCCTGCCAAAAGTGAAAATAAATCAAGATTTTCGACAGGATATTTGAGCAAATGTTTGGAAAAAGAAATGGCAAAAAGAGGTTTACATTTTAATTTTATTGTTTTAATTTTAACTTCTTTTTTGGCTGGATTTGCCTCCAATAATGATCCAGCATAATGCATCAATCTCGCCCTGCAGAAGCCCTCTCTGTATTTTCAGTATTGCAGCCATAGTCCATAGTCATAGTCCAAGCCTTTGGAAACATTACACCACTTGTCAAAAGTTTGGGGACCTTTTTTTAAACAATGTGTTTTCTTTGTTGGTTTGCTGTAACTTCAAATATTAAATAGAAATCTGATCTTAGTATTATTCTTGGCAAAAACTACATAACTGAAGGAACGATTGACAACAGCCTTGTCTTGAGATTGTATTAGGGATGCACTGAAATTTCAGCTGGTAAAAAATTTCCAGCCAAAAATGGTCAAAGTGCACTTTGAGTCCTTCCCCCACAATAAGATAAAGATAAGAATTAAATAGGCCTACAGTGTCACTGTAGTCTGTAGTGTCAAAGTGTCACAATATAAGACTTTTAATTTTTACAGTTTTCTGAATTTCACTTTTGATTTTGGCCACCAATTTTCATTTTGGTGCTTCATTATACTTTAATCTCTTGTTATGATCATTCAAGTACTTGAAGTGAAATATACCCAAATTAAATGGGTATCAATAGGTCAAAATGACAGTTTTATGTTTTGAAAAGTCCTGTCCAGAATGGAGCACTATTCACTTACAAGTTACCTTAATAAACAAGTGCATTCTAACTCGCACTTGAATAGCTTCTTCTCTGCCATGTTGGTCAGAAAGTTGTAAAGATACTTACTTCATTGAAAAATAACAGCAAAAATAAAGCATTCCAAACAGAAGACAAGGTGTCTTCCTTCTGTCAGTGTATTTTTCACCTGCAAAACTAAAGTGTCCCTGCAGGGCCTGAGTAAACAGAACTTTTGAATGGCATTCCTGTTTTCATCATTCAGCCTCCCTATCTGATGATGGGCAGTGTGACCTTGCCAAAGCATCATGCTGTGAGCTTAGATTGAGCCCTCTTCTCCCTGCCTCTACCTGGCTATTCAGTGCCAATCTCTGAATGGGCTGTTTTGTCCATGATGGAGAGAGAGAACAAGATGGACATGCTTAAAGTAGTGAGAGCAGATTAAATTTAGCAATCAGCCCTGAGGGGAAGAATCTGCGCGACTCATCTGACTGTTCCATTGTCAGCGTGTGCTCCAAAAGCACATCAGCAGACTGATCCCATTCTCACAGACATTCACACTCTGCAGGCCTGTGTCTCTCTTTGAGAGTGTAATCAGCGAAACGGTCTGCAGGCAGAGCACAGCGGGAGCCAGGACTCTTAGTCACACTGCAGTGATGAGTCCCATGTCAGGATCCATGATTTCTCTGTATTATCTGAGTATATAGTATCATTGTAATGGAATTGCTGTTGTACTATAGGAGTGCACTGACATGGAATTTCAGCCACAATAAAAGTAACTCATTATTAACACCTTCTTGTGGTTGATAACAATAACTTTTACATTTTATTTTATTTTTTTTTTAATAAAAATTGACTACTTTTACATAGCCAAAACAGAACTAAATCAAACTTTATGTCTATTTTATATGTTTATGTGTCTAAAAACACCCGAGATGTGGCATTAGCAGTCTTGCCCTAGAACTCTTATTTTTGCTGTTATGCTCCTGCCAGGATAGGGAATCAGATCTTGAATCTGAACCTTTTGGTGTTATGCATTATGTGGTCCAGTAGATAATATATATTTGTGAAAGAATTCATTTAGAGTTATATTTCATTTGTTTTGTGTGATCTCACTGTATGTCTGCCTTGCTCTTTTCCAGACTGGGAGTATCAGCTTCTATGTACTGTACAGTTTGATACAACAGTTAAAAGTTGTACGCTATTCCTGCACAATATGATATGTTCAGTTACTTCAGTGTTTAGCAAATATTATGCCTAAAATAGTTTTAGAACAATGTCTGAAGCATCAGTGCAGTTGTAACCATGTGAGCTTTTAGAGGCATTAGTTTAAGATGTCTGGTTCCTGTTGCCACCACTGCAGACAATTCTGACTCGACCAGCTTCTCTAGAAAGGAGAATTTCACATCAAACCACTCTGAATGACTTTGTTTACAATTTTGAAAGGCCTTGCCCTTGAAATCAATAACTGCTGTGAAATACATATGGATCATAGCCATTTTTTCATGTATTTTTTCCTAACTGAGATTCTGATCTTCTGATTGTCCACTGTTACTCTTCTGCTGAGACACAGCAGTATTAATACAATATAATATAAATTACAACTAAACTCAAATATGGGCCAGAAAGTAAATATTTTTATATAAACTGAGAAATAAAGCAAATTGAAGTGCCTTGTCCAGTGTAAAAACTTGTTTCATAAGCTCTTATCGTACGGTGATGGTAGTTATATTAGGGTGTGGCATGAATTTGTCACTCAGTCTGATTCTAGTGAATGTCTTCCCCCACTGCAACCCCCCCCTCCCAATTTGACTCCACTGAATCTGAATCAGAGGCAAAACATGAAAATTATCTACCAAATCTGTAAAGTTTTGCTCACTGCTGGCAGCTTGTATATGTAGCAAAGTCAGCATTTAAAGCCAAATACAGATGTACAACACAGAAAGCATTGTGTATTAGGTCATCTGATGCTGGTCAGCATCAGGGACCTGCCAGGGCCACAGCGACTGATAGAGAGCATGCCATACTGCATATCTAAGGCATTAAGCATGTCTTACATTAGCCATATCCAAATACTGTCCTTAGCTGAACTTAAAGGACATAACTGGGCTGTTGATGGTGTTATTAAACCAATAGCTTGCCTAACGACTCTTAACCAGTCACCATTGATTAGCATGATATAATTTGTATATTGCTAGTTGATGGATGTTCATTTTCATTTGCTGTAAATAACAGTAAATGTTTTGGCTAAATTGTACCTGCCATGCCTGATAGTGACAACAAAGTACAAACTGGCCACTGTATCATGGAGCATGTCTGTGCTCTAATTGTTAAGTGATAAATAAGAAGTGTTGCAGAAATAACTGGATGATGAGCATGTGTTAAATGTAAGGCTGTTTGAATACATGCTCTCACCTCTCTGTGTTTGTTTTGAGCAGTGCTGTGATCTGGGCTATCATGCCTCTCTGAACCGGGCTTTACGAACCTACCTTTCGGCCGAGTATAACCTTGAGACATCTCGTCACGAGGGCCTGGACATCATCGAGAACGCTGTGGACAGTCTGGACCCCCGCAGTGACCGCCAGCGCTTCATGGAGATGTATCCCACTGCTTTCTGTCCTCCAGTCAAATTTGAGTTTCAACCACACTTGGGGGATGAGGTAAGGTTCACATTCATTCTCTCTCTCTCTCTCTCTCTCTCTCTCTCTCTCTCTCTCTCTCTCTCTCTCTCTCTCTCTCTCTCTCTCTCTCTCTCTCTCTCTCTCTCTCTGTCTCTCTCTCTGTCTCTCTCTCTGTCTCTCTCTGTCTCTCGGTCTCTCTTGCTCTCGCTCGGGCTCTCTCTCTCCTGCTCTCGCTCTCTCTTTCCTTTTTCCACAAAACTTTTTTCCTGTCTGTCTTTTTTTTCCTTTTCCCTTTGTTTCTTTTTTTTGTCCCTCTCTCTCTGGCTGTCCCTTGCTCGCTCTCTCGCTCTCTCTCTCTCTGCTTTTTACCTTTGTTTATTAGTGCCTGTATTATATAAGGCCCTGCCCATATTAAGCATGATAACAACCATTAAAAGTCAATTCTTGTTTTCTTGTCATTTTTGTTCAGAGTATAGTGACTTTTGCTCACCTCAAAGACATTTAGTGATTTTTGATTCCATTATTCCACTATGCACCAGTGGGTGATGGAAAAATGCCATTAGCCGCTAACATATTTCACATCCCTCTACAACCACTCCACCTATCATCAAGTGAAACACTCAACTAGATCAAAAACCACGTTTAACTCAGATACCCATCAAAGTACAGAAGGAAACTGCCCTATGGTTCATGCTGACTTTCACATTAACCTCAGTGTTGTGATTTTCTAAACCTGTGATTTAGGTTACAATAGCTCAGCAGTGGATTGAAAAGGGCATGCTAATGAAGATTTGGATTAGATGTGGTTAGAGTGGTTTCATTTCCCAGTTTTAATATGTCTCAGCCGCCAGAGCAACATTTACACAGACAGCGTTCTCACCCTGAAGGTGTTTTTTTTTATTAGTCCTTTATTGAATTTTGCTCCCTAATTGGCCATTTTGTCACTGATATCATGTCTGCAAAGTTTACAACCAATTGTTGTGTTGGGCTGGAGTCCTGGTTGGTAAAAGCAGATTGGATTGAAATGTGTTTGGCATCTTAATAGCTAACCAAGATGATTGTTCCAGGGGCATCTTGCCCTTTCCCTGCAAAGAATTTTGGTTTTGATTTAGGGAGAATTATGGGTTGCCTCAAGCAAGGGAGCAAAGTGGTTTCTGAAAAGGCCTCTGACATGTTGCTTTATTCCTTCAGGTATGTCAAATCACTGCACAGCCCCCCGTCCAGGCTGAGCTGGTGCTCAGGTTCCAGCAGCTACAGTCCCGCCTGGCCACACTGAAGATCGAGAACGAGGAGGTGAGCAAGCCTGAGTTCCTGTCTTACCTCAACTCTAAATCAGTAGTTTTCAACTGCAGTCCTGGTTAGGGACAGAAATAGTTATTTGAATTTAAATAAGGCATGTCTAGTTTGGAATTAAAAAAAATAAATAAAGGTTTTTGAGCAGAACTACAAATTTTCAGGATATAAGTAGTTGATACTGAATCTCCTGTTAAATATAATAGTGACATCTACATTTTTTTCATCTAATTTTTAAAGCATATTCATGACTGAGAGAGAGTGCAGGGTGTTGAGGTCAAAATAATACCAAAAGTATGTTTTTGCTTTTTTTTTTTTTTTTTTTTTTCTTTCCAGATTCCAGATCACCACTATTGTAACATTCTCAACCCTGCATGTAAAAACTCCAGGTTCACTGTTTTGTTTTTTTTTTTGTTTTTGTT
Source organism: Pygocentrus nattereri (assembly GCF_015220715.1). NCBI lineage: Eukaryota > Metazoa > Chordata > Actinopteri > Characiformes > Serrasalmidae > Pygocentrus > Pygocentrus nattereri. The sequence goes on along the minus strand of NC_051217.1, from coordinate 8,254,504 downwards.
TTTTTCTTCAATCTGCAGTGTAGACATTGTAATTCCTGGTTCCTAACACCACCACTGTGAAGAATTCAGTGAATAAGTTTCTCTTCAACAAACCCTATCATGAAACCGCTCTCCTTGACATCTCAGATTGAATTATGGAGAAATTCCAATAAATAGGTGAAATTCTCCTTTAAGAATGTAGATATTTGAATATTAAAAGTAGTTAAAGGTGTTCTCAGGCTACAATAAAAATTAAAAAAATCACTACATCAACTGTAAACATGTTTGCTCACTTCTTACAGTGGTGCCACAGTAGTTTTTAGAGACTTTTGAAAAACTACAAGCACTGGTGTATGATAGGTGTTTTGTTTTGAGCTAATTCTTTTACGCTGGTGAATACAAAATGACTAAGCCAGATTGCTGAAGTTACTGCTAGGAAGCCGAATATCACATCTGTATTTATAAGCCTTCATGAATGGTACATCATGCTGAATTTCTTAATCACAGTAGAGGGTCCTGCCAGTGGATATATGATATTTGCCTAATGCATGCTGATTGCATGCTTTTGTAGTGAAAGAAGATTGAGGAAGGAAAAGACAAAAATCTGAATTCTCTCAAACTGATGCGGCTGAGCAATGCTGTGCTGCACAATATTACATAACTTGACAACTAATATATTTAAATTTAGGCCTTAATTACCCTGTAAATGACCATACCTCAGTAATGTGTAGCTAAACCTTTTCTGCACCAAACTTATTACCATGTGTGACTACATTGTGAAGTTCTTGTTGAGAAATGAAAGCCAAGTCCTTGAAGATGCATCGCATCTCTTTCTGTGGCATCCTAATGAGACAGCATTACAGTAGATTTGTGTGCCTAATTGAATTGCCAAGAGCTAATTGTAGAAGAGGCTTTGGAGGGAGAGGTGCAGGATAGCTGTGTCCTGACTGCAGCATTTCTGCTGTCCTCTGAATAACCCCAGTGACGTGCTACTCTCAATCACCCCCTCTTTATTTCCAAACTCTGTCTGCTTTTTTTTTTTTTTTCCCGAACCATCGTCTGAAGCTCATCTCAAGGCTGTTTCGTCTGAAATGGCCTTCAGACTACAGATATCTGGACGCCTGCTGAATTGAAAAGGTGGTGGTCAGAGAAAGAGACTGTAGCTCCCTTCTTGTGGTGTAATCACAGGCTTTCTACTCTTATCTCCATTTCTTCATTCTCCTGCTCCACATTCCCTCGCTTTTCTTTTTCATGCCTTGCATGCAGTGTGGTGGGCAACTGAGAGTATAGAGAAGAACCAAGATAGACTCTCATAGAAGGCTTTGGTTGGCAAGAAAACTAGATCATTATCTCTGCATTGTTCCATTTGCAAACAAAGGGGGATCTTTACATCATCTTCCTCGCGTGTATTTTTATGGCATGTTTCCACGTAAACATGGATGAGGCTGCATGATTCCTGCCAGGCATTGCTGAGTGCTTTCCAGTTAGCTTGCAGTGGAGCCTGTCCAGTAAGGGTGGGCGATATGAGGAAAATAAAATGATCTGTATTGTGGTATTTAGAGTTTCTGAGGTTTTCGGTGAAATTGGAGTGAAGAAAAGGCAGTGGCGAAGCAGTCTCACATTTAAAGAGTATTTGCACAATTATTGTTTTTACTCAACATTTACAAAAAAGTATTGATTTTAGTGGTGTCATTTTGAATGTATTAACACAATGAATTATTGCCACTGCTATTAATGTGTCTTCATAGTATGACCTTTTGAACAATCACACTGAAGCCCAGCTTCTTGCAACTGTAGCCCTCTTGATCAGATATAGCTTTTAAATAGTGAGATGTTATTTCCAGCTACTGACATGGTGAATTTGTTTATCACCTGAAGTACGCTGAGTCTTAAGTAAGACATGGCCATGAATAAGCAATATGTAACATAGCAATCTGATTTACAATCATGGAGGAGTTGGACGACGTGACTGTTGCTCTTACTCCACATCAGTGATGCCAACTAGAAATTGCACTCACAATATTTATGTTCAGTTCATGTGATGATATGAAAGTAGTAAATCCATCCTGATTTAACTTATTTTGGCAAAATTAACAGGGAAAGTCTTTCTTTATGAATAAATTTGAGCATGTAAGACAAATGTAATTAATCACAATTATCTGCATAAAATGTTGTGGTAAATCATGATTATGTTAATCATTTGACAGCCTTAATCCATTCATGTTCACAGGGAACAGCAGGAAAATGAAACAATTGATGAAATTAATTTAATAAAACAATGGTGTAATGGTTGGACATCTAATCAGCTGCTTGTTCTTTTGCAGTTCATAAATGCTGGTTGTTGTTGAAGTTTCGACAATGCCCATGATGTACTCATGATGTGCTTTGTGATGTAATTTATCACATTAATGATGGCATATCGTAATATTCCCCACCCCTACTGTCCAGCTTGTTTTTAGAGATGTGGGACACTAGGTTCTTGGCAGTCTTGTCCAGGATGGGCTTTTGAACTGTGTGTGCTGTGGGGATTGATGGCCTGAGCTGCTGTCAGTGCTTGCTCAGTGACCGGAGCGGAAGAAAAGCCGATTGAGATGCACCACAGTGGGCCATGGTCCTTTGGAGACTGGTTCTGTAGAAGCACACGAGGATGAGATACGAGGCCGGGGCATTTCCTGTAGTGCTGAAATTGCTGAGGGCATCATGGGACTGTGACCACTGGTCAAAAACAACTGCAGTGGTCAGGAGATGAGCACACTGTACATCCCGGATACGACGCAAGGTCTTCTCTAGCTGAGACGTTCTTTTCGTTAGCTTTTGAACTGAGTTGGTGCAGCTGTTTCCTGCAGCCTGCACCGCATTACAGTGGACAAAAAGAGAGAGCAGCTGATGAATACTTTATTAGCTTTACTGACAGACTCCATATACCACTCACCCAGAGACATGCGCATGTACACCTTCAGTAGAAAGCAGGGAAGACATTGGACTCTTCATCTCTCTTCGTTCTATATTCCTCTCTCATTCCGTTTGTTTTTTTTTTCTCCCACAGAGCTAATAATTTAATGAAGTACATAGTGTTTGCCAGAGAGATTAGATGAGACATCAGTGAGAGTGACGCACACTTTAAATCACTTGCTCTCGCTCTCTCTCTCTCTCTCTCTTTCTCTTTCTCTCTCTCTCTCTCTCTCTCTCTCTCTCTCTCTCTCTCTCTCTCTCTCTCTCTCTCTCTCTCTCTCTCTCTCTCTCTCTCTCTCTCTCTCTCTCTTTCTCTCTCTCTCTCTCTCTCTCTCTCTCTTTCTTTCTTTCTCTCTCTCTCTCTCTCTCTCTCTCTCTCTCTCTCTCTCTCTCTCTCTGTGTCTCTGTCTCTGTCTGTCTGTCTTTCTGTCTTTCTATTTCTTGTTCCCACCCTCCCTCCATTTTTCTAATAGATATTCTGTCAGCGTTTCACAGTAAAACCACAGCAGTCCAATCCGCCACTCTCTGTGGGAAGTATCTGTTTGTTTTGCTGGAGATAAACCTCAGGGAGGCACATCAAAGCTGAGATGTATGCCCTGAGCCTACTGCCGTGTGAAATCACTGATTGCTGATAGCTCATCTAACAGTTAGCCCTCTGCTGTTAAACGGACCACTAGACACATTAGCACACGTTAGCACCAGTTTCCTGCTCATCTGGTTATTCTGTGGGCTTTGGTTCTCACATCAAATGATCTTTTTTTAAAAGCCCTGGTGTAAATGGTGCAATCTCAGTGTCAGCAAAGCTGGTATCGTAATGAATTATACATCAAATCTAATGGTTTTTAAGTAGGGAGATTTCGTCTCATTTGTGTAAGGTCTCTGCAGTGAAGACAGTTGGTGTTGTGATCATAACTCGCTGGAAGGAAAAACAGCAGCTTAGAATGTCTGTAATAGAAAGTTTTAAAGGAATTGTTCAGTTAAAAATTTAGATGCATGCAAGTTTCCCCTTAACCCAAAAGCAGCCGATCAGCCAAGACATGCTTGGTGTCCGAAGTTTGCTTTTGTAGTTTTATGCTGGAGCTTATAACCACCAATTAGTGTCATGAAAATTGCATGCCTAAATCAGAAACTTGGCTCAAACATTGCAGTTATAAAGTGATGTAAATGAGTAGTGATGGATTAAAATGTAAATGATTTGCTAAAAAGAATCTGAGGTTCAGGACACACTTCGAGAAACACAAAAGCTGACAAATTAAAACAGTTCATTTAAATAAAGCTTATTAAAAATATTACTGTAAGTAGCCTACAACATGTCATGAAATCCTTTAACAACAGATAGCATTTGATCATCCAAAGTAGTGAATAATGAGTCCATTATATTTTAGTTATGCATCTTAGCTCTTGTGTTTATGAATATTTTAATAATTTCTCAGTATGCTGTTGAAAATGTGTAGACACTTGGTGTGTTTTCCAATTCATTTTGATATTCATCTTCCATAAGCATGAATGAATGGATACCTGGTTAACAGAGGTGGATAGTAGCTAGCTACATTTACTCAAGTAAAGTATTTGGATTTGTAGCTCTGAAAGTGTAATATTTGGGCTTCTACTCAAGTGCAATAGTGAATAAAGGAATCTACTTTGTACTCATTCATATTTAGTTCCTAATTCCTTTCTGTTTCATTATTGATGACATCTGTACTGTTTTGTGTTGGTCACAACTCTGACTTTGGGGCTTTAGCATTATATTTAATACCAAAATAATCCAGAAAGGAGAAAAATAGAGCTGTATCAACTTAATTTTCTGTGCTGATGGATGCTCCAGTTCCACTGGAGTTTTTCCGTTACTTAGTACTTAAGTAGTTTTTTGATCTGATGCTTTTGTACTTTTTAGCAAGTTGTCTTACAAAAATGTAGCTACACCTAAAAACACATTTTGTTATTCAGAAAGACCCGAGGGACATCGATAGGTTTTTGGTTTGATAACTGAAGCTGCTTTTTAGAATTAAGCTAACAGAGCTAACTGGTGTCACTGTATGCTGATAAAGACTCATTTTCTTCTACACACAGAATGTTCTCCTAAGTAGATGATGTGTCTGTATGTACATATTATTTTTGTTGTTTCTGCACCTTGCCAATGTCTACCAGCATATCTAGCCTTGTTTCTGTTACAGCTGCACTACATCTTCCTTCTTCATCACATCCTTAAAAACGTGTCCTCAGCAACATGCTTACATTAAAATAATCAGGCACTTAAACATTAAAAAATACTTTGGTGTCTAGCTCGTAGTATCTTTGTATATCGCTGTTGTCGGAAGAAAACCTCATATCTCCAAAATGGTAACTTTACAGGAGAAGGAAAAACCCTGCTTTAATTTTAATGTAAGTCAATGGAACCAGAATTTTTTCCAAGTCATTTTGGGTCGTTTCTTTTCATCCATTTATCATGAAATTTATGCACAATGTAAAAGACAACAGGCATTTTCAAATTATGTCAAAAACTGAAAATGACAAAAATGGAGATACGAGGTTTTCTTCCATCTGCAGTGATATGTTATTGCATAAAATAACAATTATGATTATTATAAGTGATTCCAATATGCAGTGAATACAGTTTCTTCAGTTTGCGCACACACTGAATAAACTGTGTTAAACATGTGCAAAGACAAAACTTCCTTCAACGTATTTAGTTTTAATGACAGATTATTTACAGCTCTCATTATTGTGCTTTGAGGGACTGTTTTCACACAGTCTTAAAAACATGCCAGGACTTCATGCTCTTCATCAACTTAAATGCCTTTTATTTTCTCTTCCCTAATGGTCCCGCATGAGAGTCATTGCTGGAGGCACCACGATCCTCAGAGAGTTCAGTTGCACAGGGTGTGATTGATTGAGTATAAAAATCTCTTTTTAAAGTGGCTTTGCGAGGGTCTTTCATTTGACACACTTGATATACGTGAAACAGATTGATTTCCTCTTTTCTGGTGCTTTTTGGGCCTGTTCTGGCTTGCTGGAGTTTGCCCTTGGTTATGGGCTGTTTGAAGCTTGCCCTTCAAACCACATCCATTTACAGTGCATACACAAACAGGTGTGGCAGCTCTGTGGAGGAAACCATTACCGAAACAGTCACTGAGAACTGAAAGGCAGAGGAGTCTGAGACATACGATTGGCTTTTAGTGCGTTCAGGCTGGAACAAAGGCAAATGAGTCATCCTGGTTGAAATAGACTAGTTACGAGACAGCCGTGATCCATGGTATTTGAGATAGGGCTAGGCTACTGGTCTCCATTAGCTTTGAGGTCATCCTCCATTGATTCATACTGGAGGAGAAGGCTTTAGGGCGCGGCTCAGCATGACCCTCAGGGTTAATGGGGGGTTATGAGCTCACTGTGTGTGCCGAACACTGCCAAGGCCTCACACTGCCTATAAAAACCTTGTGCTGCTGATGGTCATAGAGCTTGGTGGTTTTATTAATCTTTTGCTGAGGCGGAAAGGGTTGCATGGATTTTATTTGAGCTGTATGAGCTTGATAGCCTCGCAGCACTACTTGTATATGTCTGTGTGTCAAAGAGAGAGAGAGATTTGTTCTCATGCCTTTCTGCACTGAGCTGGTACAGAAGGCCTAAACTTCCACTGAGAAGACTGTTCTTTCTTTTCTGTCTCTTTTGTCTTTCCATCTCATCTGCTTATCTATAAAGTAACTGAAACTAACAGTTATTCCTCTAATGGCTATACTCTTATGTCATGGTATCTTTGCATATTGTCTTTTTTTTTGCAGCATATGAAATGGTTGTATAGAATAGTGGGTAATACCTCTGCTCTCCATGCTGCAGGCTGTGGTTTAATTCAGGCAAGCACCCTACGCTATAACAGTAAGGAGTCCTTGGGCAAGACTCCTAACACAAGCTTCGCCCACTTCTGAAAAAAGATCAAATTTTAAGTCACTCTAGATAAGAGTTTCTGCCAAAATGTCATACATTAAATGGAAAACACTGATAAATGAACCAACAGAAATGCCCTGACTGTAAGATTTACCAGAGCCCAGCAGTGTGTGACAGTCGTAAATGTAATGTTTTGACTTGAGAAATTTGAGTGTGACACAGCACAGTTTTTGCTGAGCCCAGAGAAGTCGCTGCATATTTATCTGCCTCATAGGTTTATCTGTGTATATAAGTACACTATACCTTCATATATTCCAAAATGGTCAGAAATTAATTTTTTTACTGTGACATAAATTGGGCCAATACCACCCACTGAAAAAAAACCCCAAAAAAGTCATATTGCAGTCATAGTGCTTCTTGTACTTTACTGCAGTCTGTTTGAATAACCATGTATATGTTTTGTCTAAACATTGAACATTCATTTTCTTTAAACAGTGCATTAACCTTTTTCCATAATCAGCTTCGTCATCTCATGGTTGCTGTACTGTAAGATTATTTAAGCTTTGCTCTCTATATATGGTAAAACCTTTATCTCATAAACTCAAATCTATTGCATGTCTAGGAACTATTAGTGAGAATACAACAAGCCTCAGAGGACTCATACCAGTGCTGTTCTCTAAAACTCTGTCTGATGGGATGTTCCGAAACAGTCCTTGACATTTATAAGCTTATGGAAATGCTGTGTGGCCGGCAGAGAAGTGGCTATGAAAATGAATTCTAAAAGCCTGAATGAATAACATCCCTTCCAGGCTTGCCGTCCTTTCCAAGTGCTGCAGATTGATTGCTTTGGTCTGGTGTTGTGTTCAAGGTCTGATGCATTTGTCACAGTGAACATGGCAGGTAGGGACAGTCGGAGAGCAGAGAAAGGGGTTCTGAATATTCTTGCATATTGTGTGAGCTGGTCACGTCTGTGTTTTTTCTGTTGGCTCTCCTCTTGTCGTGACACAGTGGTTTTGACACTATGCTCCTGACTGCATCTGGATGTTTCTTTTTTACTCTATTTTCTTTTGAACTACACTTGAACTTAGAGTGGCTGCTAAGTAGAAACATCTGAACAAGTACTTTTTATTGTTTGTCCACCAGTTTTTTTTTCTGCTGTTACTCAGTCTAGTCTTTGATTGTTTGTAGATTAAGAAGACATCTGAGGCCACCCTGACCACCATCCAGGACATGGTGACTATTGAGGACTATGACGTCTCTGAGTGTTTCCATCACAGCCGTTCCACAGAGTCGGTCAAGTCCACCGTGTCCGAGACATACCTTAGCAAACCCAGCATTGCCAAGAGACGTGCCAACCAGCAGGAGACCGAGCAATTCTACTTTATGGTGAGGAGGCATTCATCCAGTGCTGTTCTCAGTCCAGTTAGTGAGATCAGATCCTGCTTTATTAGCGTTATAGGGCAGTTGACCAAAGAATGTAGTGCCATTTCCCAGTGTCACTAAGAAGACCATACTCAGTGTGATTTGTTTGTCATCACTTTGCAGCCTTGCAGGCTAATGTCTCTAGCCAGAGTTTTTATTCCATTGGTCTCATGCTGGGCTTCCTTTTGTGTGTTTTTTTTTTTTTTTTTTTTTTTTTTCCCCCAGAAATTTCGTGAGTTTCTGGAGGGCAGCAACCTCATTGCCAAACTTCAGGCCAAGCATGACCTGCTGAAGAGAGCACTGGGAGAAGGTAAACATCACACAAAAGTCTAATGATTTTACACACGCTTCACCACATATGTTCACTTTGTAATGAAAAAAAAAAAAGATTTTGTAATAAATTAAAAAAAGATGATTACTCGATTATTATTAAATTACCGTAAATTACCCGATGATTACTCGATTTTCATTGAATCAGCTTAGTAATTAATTTGCAGTTTTGGTGATAAACAGGGTATATCTGCAGGTTATCATAAAGCATTCATTCTAAAAGTAAAAAAACTAGCAAAAAGTAGTGTATTGAGATAGCGCCGTGTAATAAACACTAATCTGTAATCATATGACACAATCATTAAATAACTGCAGTTTGTCTAATATATAGAAACATAGCCTGATGGACGCACATTGTTTATACGTGTTTTGTTTATAGTGTTTTCTTTGTATATAAAGTGTTTTCCAGTGTTTCCTTTTTGTCTATTTCAGTAAAGTGTTATGGAAGCGCTGAAAGTTAAACCCATTTTTATATATTCTTTGTGTGTCTTAACCAAACAATTCTCAATTCATCTTCAAAATAATGTGTATATTACATGGTGATATATTGATTATATAATAGTAATTGATTCATACAATAAATGCTTGGCAAAGAAAGAACACATTAACCAAAAAAAGAGAACTAATAACAGAAATTATAAAAATTCTAATAATTTAGTAAGAATTCTGATAACATTAATAATAAAGCTTAGTAGACTTTAGCAAAACAATAACGGAGTAAGTAAATATTTGTCAAAATAATATGATGTATGAAACACTGTCAGATGACAAATTCATTCATAATATTTTACAGGCTCTAACCTAGAAATGTATATTTTGAATTACTAACTAGAATACTTGACTATGGTGGTTGATACGATGATATTGTTTCATTATCATGATCATTTTTGTTGTCATGATGCACAATATGCTTTTATGAGTGTATCATGGATATTGTCAGTAATGTCAATGCACTAACAAACTGCATCAAACATCTATAACTGGATTTAGTGCAGCAACATATGTGAAATGTTGAGTAATAATCATTGTATTAATAGTTTTTCATTGCAGTTTTTTTTAGATGTGATACCACTTGCATACTTGGGTGAAAAAATATTGTGATGCATATTGTATATCACAAAAATGTCTAACTGTGTTTTATATGTTGTAACTTTTTTCCATGTTGCCAACCCCCCCCCGTGCTTGGCATATGTCTTGTGGAAGGGAATTCCAAAGTTTTGGAATATAAACACTGAAAGCTACCTCACAGCTTCTTCTGCAAGGAAAATGTTATGCATTTTACACATTGCACAGTATTGTCCTATTTCTAGCTTAAGAGATAAGATGAGTGAAAACAGATAAAATAAAAACAAATGTCAAATGTCAAAATAAAATGTCAACAACACTACATTTTGATCAGTTTTTTGAGAACAAAAAGAGTTGTTATCCCTTTTGAACACTCCTCTTTTTGGATAATAAGCCTCCAGTGTTTCATCACACTGTACTCTACACTCTCCTGGCAGGTCCGGAGCGGTGCTGCTGGCCAGGCTGCCCTGGAGCACGTCACAAATTTAGTGTAAACACCCAGCCACCTCTGTCCAGGCCTGCACTGGTGTGAGCTGCATGGGTGGGCTGTCAGTGGAGTAGGCATGTTCAGTTCCTGCTGTCCAGCCTTGGGCTGTCTGCCTCCACAACTGTCAGTCAGGCTCAGGGATAAGGAATCTCCACAGAGCCGACCCTACAGCTCACAGCCTGAGTCATGTCAGGCATGTCAGGAGATAGCCACTTAAGACCTAATGGTTAAAAGGCTCCAGAAAGGACTGAAAGATGGTAGTTTGAGAAAGTTGAAAGTTTAAAACTTCAACTTCAAACTCAGTAAGGTGTGAATGCATGCGTGTGCCCAGATTTGAGCCAGATGGCTGACCGCATATGCTTTGCCGAGTGTGCAATCGGCCGAGGCATTCTAGCACACCTCTCACTCTCTCACTCTCTCTCTCTCTCTCTCTCTCTCTCTCTCTCTCTCTCTCTCTCTCTCTCTCTTTCTCTCTCTCTTTCTCTCTCTCTAGCTCTCTCTCTCTCTCTCTTTCTCTCTCTCTATCTCTCTCTCTCTCTCTCTCTCTCTCTCTCTCGTCTTTGTCACTCTCTCTCACTTGTCTCTCTCTAGGTCACCGAGCAGAGTACATGACCACAAGGTAATCTCATTCTCTCCCTTATTCACCATTTCAAAGGAATTTTTTTTTTACAAAAACAGATTGAAGGTCAGCGAGCATGTAAGGTTGTTTCAGTAAAGTGCAGGCCTTTGAAAGAGCCGTTTTGTTTTTTGTCTTCCATTACTGTTATTGACTTTCACATCCTTTCTCCTTATAAAATGCTGTATGACTTTTATTGATGCATGTACTGTTGTTTCTTTTACAATATTAGAATGTACAATGCAATAATGGAAACCTTTTCAGGGAGAGAAAAATCATTATTTGCAGCTTTGTTTTGATACACTTGAAACTTTAAAAGTTGATCCTAAGTTTAGTAAGTTGAGCGGATGTTTTTGGACTCCCCTGTGGTTAAAAACGGTGCGGTGGGCAGGAGCAATACTCTGGTCCCTGGGGTTCCGTCCCTCAGTCCTGCATTACACTGCACCACCAGAGCTCTTTAGACTCGACTTCACTCAGAAATAGCGAGGGCCTTCAGGACATACTTTGTAAGCAGATGAAAACGGTCTCTCTCCCACTGCTATCGAGAGTTTAGCTGCGTTGTTTTAGACACTGAAGGTGACAGTGATGTGGCTCTGAAGGTGCTGACAGAATGTTATTCATGCTAGAGAAATACTTTCTCCTTTGTTGAAAACTTGTGTTGTCCTTTACTTGTGTTACTCCTTGTGTTAATTTATCTGAGTGTATAGGAAATTCAGACAACTCTAGCCTCTGCCAGTATCGCAATAAACAGAGAAAGCAATCAGTCATATCTAATCAGTCTGTAAGGATATACTAACTGATTGTTTATTAGTGGTGTGTTCTTAGTTGCATTAAAGTGATCGTTGGGCAAAAATTAAATACATTTGCATAGATTTTTTCTTATGCCTTATGATGTCGATCGGCCAAGTCATGTTTAGTTCTGTTACAGAGTGAAGGTATTGAAGGTAATGAAGTGAAGGGTTCAGTTAGCATTGTGCAAACTGAATGCCTAAATAATCACGCAGTTGTTGCAAACCATAGTAGCCTTGGGCAAATAATTAGGTGCATATTATGCAAATTATTCTTTGGGTGCATAAAATATAGGTGCATGTTATGCAAAAGTTTGTCTGTCCCTAATCAAAAGACATATTTTGTTGATTTTCTAAGAACACACTTCTGCACATTTCAGAATAATGTTAAAATACATCAGAATAGTGAAAAAAAAGTGTGTGTGTGTGTGTTAAAGGTGGGAAATGTGTGTTAAAATGAGCTGAAAATTGTGTGTCATATAATGTGTGTTCTCTAGGTTGTAGTGGAAGTGTTAACTTATTTTCACAAGTTCACGTGATTTGGGGTGCTTTGAACACCACTTGGAAGGTTAAAAAAATCATGAATGCACCAGTTTGGCAGTATTTTGGTTTATAGCAAGATAAACCCAGAACCACTGGATGTTAACAGTGTCGCATGACGTTATTTATCATACATTATTACATAATATTAGAAACAATTCTATAGTAATCAGGGAAAATGCAAGCTATAGGGTAAGACTAATGCTTAAAAGTGGTATACTGTAACTGAATTTGGATTATGATAATATTGTTAATTATAAAAATTCTGCAAATAATTCGGGTCGTTTGTCTAATTCACATTACCGTCCAAGCTTTTTGCGTAGCTAGTAGCAGCCATGGTGAAACCTAGATTCGTACATACTGTTTTTAATGTTTATTACTAACAGTATATTTGAGCTATAACAGTGCATCACCAGAACCCACATAGTGAAGTGTATTGAGAATAAACAGTACCTTCATGTATATTTAGGCATGCATTTAGGCACAATGCTAACTGGTGTCCATAAGCCACCATTCCTTGTATCATTGGAATACTTACTAAACCAAGGCCTTCATGTTAGTACAGCACAGCCACCTTTCTCAAATACTCGTCCCTGGGGCTTCTCTTCCACACGATATGTCTTGCTGGTCCCAGCAGGCCTGGTATTTCCATGGCCTTTGATGTGCTGTGGAAGTAAGGTGTATGGACAGGAGATCGGTGTGTGCAGTTCACTGAACTGGGATGTGTCCAGCCCTGCAGGAGTCTTGTACTGAGCAGCCTTAAAGGGCAAGCCCACACGTTCTTCAGAACTTTAGTGTTTTTTCTTTGGCAGGTTTCACAGTGTTAACTATGAACTTCATTAGTGATAGAGTTTTAAGATGTCAGAAGTGCCAACATTTTATATTATGAATGATCATATGTCTTTGTTTGTTTTATATGTTAATGGTGAAGTACATGTTGCTGTGTTTTTAGTGTGTATGTGTGAATGTCTCTCCATGTCACAGGCCTCCAAATCTTCCTCCTAAACCCTATGGCACCCGGAGGCCCAGACCTTGCTCAGTTTTTAACGTTAAGCTATTTAATGGCAATTTGGAGGCTTTTATTAAGGTACTAAAGTGCAGCAGTTAAGGCGGTGCACATGCCGACTGCCGTCTGTGTCATAATGATCCCAGTAACTTGCTTTAGCCTCAACTTTTCCGGAGATCATTATCGTCTGTCCATTCAGTCTCAGTGCACACAGAGTCCTCAAACAGGAGAAACACAGGGCTGTGTGTGAGTGGTGAGTGGTGATTGGTGTAGGGCCAGACTGATAAGAAAATGTATATTTTTTGTGCAATACTTATATTTAGGAGCTCAATACTCCAATACAGTGTAATGTAATACAGTTTAACATAATGGGAAATGTTAATAATAATAATAATAATAAACAGACAGTAGTTTAACAGGACACCACTGACTAATGTAACAACTAATTACTATGAGATATCAAATATGACTCTTTTTCACTGTTTTCAGTTGAAATATTTGTCATTTCAAATAATCATCAGAAACACACAAGGACTTTAAGTCTTTAATAATGTTAATATTGCATCATGGAGGAGCAGAGCTTTTAAGATTAACTAGCAAAATGATCAGTCTTCACAGAGTGATAGTTTATTACAACTGGGGCTGATCTAAACATCATTATACACGCTTCAAATACTTGTTGATATGAGTACTGGAATACTGATTCTTAAAACCACCTTTAAAGCAGTATTTGAGGCATTTTTAGTGTTTTTATTGTATAAGTATTTCAGTTCACACCAGGAGTACTAAATTTGCATCTTATAAACCCATTGTTCACACATGTGCCCAAATAAACTATAAAGACATCCAGTCAAGTTACACACCCACTTTCTATAGTGTTCTAAGCTATATTTATACAAGTCATTTATTTAAATGTGGTGATCTTTGTGTGTAGTTAATAAACAGCTCCTGTGCTGCCGATGTTTGGAGAATGTTAATCTCTGAGACAGCGGTGAAACATGATTTAATCGGGGGAAAAAACTTCACAGCAGTCTGTGCTGTTTTTAAACCCGCTATTAAACTGTTTAATTAGAAATGCAAAAAGAGAGCAAAAGAGTCAATATACAGGACAGCCAATCAGAACTGAGGTCATTTATCTTTTATCAATCTTAAATGCATAGTAACAAAAACAGCCTGTTTAATTCAAAGAAATTAAGAGTGGTTGGAAGTGGGCATGTTAAAATGAAATACAATTGTGGCCACTTTTGGCCATAAAACCACACAAATGGTATAAGTGGTCCTCAAAAGTACAAAAATATAGGATTATGCTCTTTAAAGTGCTTCTACTAATGTGATTTGTTTCTGAGGCGTCTCTGCTCTTTTAGCTTCAGTGGAGCTGGCATTTAAGCCTGGAATGAATTTATGATATGTTTAGCTAAATCAACTGCGACGTATTTATCATTTGTTATATATTTACGAAAACTGTCGCATCTAAAGACCTGTGCTGTTTAAATTTATTGTAGGCTACTTTTTTGTGGCTCAGAAGAGATGAAACATCTCAATACAAAATAGAGACGCAAATACCAATGTACTGAACGTTGCCAATGACTATAAAACCACAGGACTTTAGTATCAGCTGATGCTATCAGCCAACCAGCCTATACGTTTGGCCCTACCATGGGGTGTGTGTGTGTGTGTGTGTGAGAGAGTGATATTGTGTGCATGATGAAAAAAGAGAAAACAGCAGTGTTCCTGAGTTCTCCCTTTGTGAGGCTGACTCTGCTAGTGCCTTTGGCAGACTGATAATAGCTTTGCTGTTGGTGGCTTGTAGTGCTGGGACCAAATAACTGGGATTTTGCTCCTTTCTTTCTCTCTTTCTTTTCTTGCTCTCTTCTTTGCTCATAGCCGTGGACGGCGGAACTCTCACACCCGGCATCAGGTAGAGACTCTGATTGTCGTGCTCTGTTTGGCTCATGCCGCCTCTGTATCTAAACCAACATCCTCTTGCCTTGCCTTGCCCTCTAATGTGTCCAGCATGTGTATATAGCTATATTTGTGTTAATCATGACAGAAGAGCTTCATAGGCTTTACAGGCCCAGGTATCAGTTTTACCCACATTTTAAACATTTTAAACCCACATATTAAACTTAATATAAGGATTAGCTGAAAGTAGCCCGAGGATTTATGCCAATCTTTATATTTCTGCAGTTTGTCTGGGACACATGTTATTGGTAATTTGAACAGGTGCATGTTTATTCATGTTCTTTCTTTTTGTTTTAGTTATATAAGCACCCTTAACTGGGTCCTTGTCAGTATCATATTAAAAGAGAGTGGGTTTGATATAGTTCAGGTGCTGTGTAAATCAGACTAAATTTAGCATATAAATAGAAATTATAAAGCACTAGCAGACCTCTTGATATCTTGACAGATTCAGGTCAGAATAATTCTCTGGCTGGATCTGTTGAAGAGTAGCTGGTAAATTCAGTACACACAGGCTTGTCCCTGGCACTGCTGTAGCGTGCAGGCCATGCACATTCCCTGGGTTAAAAGCAGATCATAGCATTATTAAAAGCATGTAAGAGAGAATCCAGCCAAACCCAGAACAAACAGCCCTGGCTCCAGCCAAAAGGCAATCTGATCACAGGATTCCCACAGCTAGCAGGGTGCTCTCCAGCAGGCAGTAGTGCTCTGCTGACTGGTGAAGAAAACATTGTCTGTCTTCTTTTCTCGGCACACTGACGTCCTCAAGACTTGTTAGCGTAGCTTTTTGTGTTCTGTTGATTTGTTTAGCCCAAGCTATTACCGTGCACAATGAGGCGTAGAATTAGATATGTCCATTCATTATGTTCCCCGACACGTTAGTCAGAACTTTATTCTGAGCTGAATAACATTACCCTCGCTGGGTCTGTAATTCTTCAGCTTCATGGAGTCTTCTGTCAACAACTAACAGTCAAAACATAAAGCGTTCATAATCATTTAACCCTTAGAAGTCTGGTGTTAAAATTAAAGGATCATATATTTACATAGTTGATTAGTAACAAAAAGATTTACATGTCAATTCAATATAATATAGTCCATATATATATATATATATATATATATGTGTGTGTGTGTGTGTGTGTGTGTGTGTGTGTGGGTAGCGCTGACGTCTCACAGCAAGGAGGGCCTAGGTTCGATTCCCCGGCCGGGTGATCAGGGTCCTCTCTGTGTGGAGTTTGCATGTTCTCCCCGTGTCTGCGTGGGTTTCCTCCGGGTTCTCCGGTTTCCTCCCACAGTCCAAAGACATGCAGTCAGGCCAATTGGACATGCTAAATTGCCCCTAGGTGTGAGTGTGTGAGTGACTGCCTATGTCTGTCTGTCTGCCCTGCGATGGACTGGCTACCTGTCCAGGGTGTATCCTGCCTTCCGCCCGAAGACTGCTGGAATAGGCTCCAGCACTCCCCGCAACCCTGACGGAGAAGCGGCTTAGAAAATGGGTGGATGGGTGTGTGTGTGTGTGTCTCTGTTTATATATGCACACCAGTCAATCTCTTTTTCTATTCACAAAGAAAAATGTAGTCTAAAGTCATCACTTTCAACAGAATTCTCTACAGTAAATTACAACCTACAACCCTGTTGCTAAAAAGCACTTTGCAAAATGTAAATAAAGAGTGCAATGATGTGCAAATCATTTAAATTCTATATTTAATTGAAAATAGCAAAAAAGACAACTTTTTAAATGTTGAAACTAAGAGATGTTTTGTTTTTAAAAAAATATATGCCCATTTTAATTTGATGCCAGCAATATCTTTCAAAAAGTTGGGACAAGAACTACAAAAGACTGAAAAGTTGTGTAATGCTTAACACCTGGTGATTAATTAGCAACCAGTCAGTAACATGACTGGGTATAAAATTAGCATTCCAGAGAGGCTGAGTCTTTCAGAAGTAATTATAAGGAGGAGTTCACCACTCTGTGAAAGTGGAACAATTAAAGAATAACGTTTCTCAATGTAAAATAGCAAATAACATGGGGATTTCATCATCTGCAGTACATAATATTACAGAGTTTCAGAGAATCTGGAGAAATCTCTGTATAAAGGGACAAGGCCAAATACCAATATTGGCTGGCCATGCTCTTCAGGACCTCAGGCAGCTCTGCCTGTCAAAGTGACCGTATGGGAGTGCATGAGTGCACATGGCATAGGTGACTTTCACATCTGTGAAGGCACCATTAATGCTGAATGATATATAAGTTTTTGGAGCAACATATACCACCATCCAGATGATGTCTTTTTCAGGGAAGGCCTTGCTTATTTCAGCAAGATAATGCCAAACCACATTCTGCATGTATTACAACTGCTTTTTTGGAACATGTTGCTGGCATCAAATTCCGATTGAGCATATATTTTTCAACAAACAATACAATTTCTCAGTTTTAGTTTACTATTTTCAATTAAATGTAAGATTTACATGTTATTCCATTCAATTTTTATTTACAATTTGCACAGCGTCCCATATTTTGGAAATGGGGTTGTGCTTTATCACATTTATAACTGTGACTTCTAAGGGAAAAGGCAGTTCCACAAACTTTTTAAAATTTCTGCATGATTTAAGCATTAACATGTCAACAGTCATTCAGTTTTGTTTGATGTGAAATGATTAAATATAGAGAAACTTGCTTCAACACAATATTAGCCATTTTTATTATCCAAAACAACCAATGAACCTGCAGAAGTTTTATTTGTAATATTGGTCAAAGAAGTCTGAAAAAATTAGTTTCTTTTGGGACCATTTTGCCTTGTAGTGTCCTAAATGTGGCTCTCTGTCATGGACATGCTTTAAAAATATCTTTTAAGCCAAAATCTTTTCTCAAATCTATTGTAAAAATGTCTCACACATCAGGCAGTGCATTTATAGCCATTTTATATGATAACCTTCTGTGAAGGAGCCTTTAGAGGCAGTGAACTCTTCAGATGTCTGGCTGTCGTCTCCACCACTGTGAACAGTTCTGGCTTGGCAATAACTCAGACCATTCTGAATGACTATTGAAAACTTAACAAATTCATTATATAGAAAATTTGAAAAATGAGTGGAATTCACCTTTAAGGGGAATACAAACTCTTGGCTTGTTTTTTATTAAAAATTCACCACTGTGCCTTGCTTTTAAAGGACTCTGGACAGGCAATCCCGCGAGTGGTAGAGAGCTGCATTCGATTCATCAATCTTTATGGTAAGCTATATTACAGTTCTATCCTTATTTTGCTATTTTCACATACTTACAATGTGCATAATTACATGGAGTGAACTGTGGACTGTTTTCATTACAGCACCAGAATAGCTCTGAGGGGAAGTTTAGTGCAGAGCTTCTGTTCTGGCCTCTCTTTTCTTAAAAGTCTTAAGCTAACTGCCACCTGTCCTTTCCCTGGCCTGAACTGCTCTCTCCAGCCTGGCTCCAGGCACAGGGCCAACCATTGTCTGCACATTATTGTTTGGGTGTGTCTGTCTTTTTTGCACACCATGGCTGAATTTGTCGCATCCCAGGCCAATCAAAACGAGTCCAGTAATGCTGTTGGTCTCTGTGCCTATTAGTATCAGTACCACAGTATAGTGATTCCAGAGAAAAACAGGACTATGAGGCCATATCACTAGAAAATGTGGGATTATATATTTTAGCAAAATAGAACATCTGAAGCAATTCAAATCTAGCTTGAAATGTTACAAAATCGCTTCTACATCACATAAAAAGAAGTAGATCACACGATAACAGCAGTTGCACGTATTGTTAACATAGTGCAACGAACAGCTGGCTAATCATTGCTCTGCGATTACAATTTCTTTGCATAAAGTAATCTAACACTGGGCCTCGTTCACCAACCGTTCCTAAGAAGAAATGTCTTAAAACCCACTTAGGCAGTTTTTTATGAATATTTTGACATTCACTAATGTTTTCTTAATTTGTTCTTGGGTAAGAACAGAATCTTCACACACTCCAGAGCACAAAGGTGCGCACAGTTCTGCGGTTTAAGAACACATGAATCTGACATAGACTTTTGCTTAAGAGCTTTTTGAAGACCAAATTTAAGAAAAAAACTTAAGATGTTAGTGAATGAGGCCCATTGCCTTTGGATACTTTTGCAGTGTTAGTGATAGTTTTTTTTGTTGTTGTTTCATATGTGAAAGTGTTGAAGTTTCTAAATGTGTCATTACTTTCCAGTTCATATGGTTCAAATATAACTGAGCTGCAAAAACCACCTATTTTAAATTCATTATTTTTGTGTGTCACAAGAACAAACCCATTTGGACGTTTACACCTACTCAACCCACAGCAGTTTTGCCGCACCCATACATAAGTTTTTAGAAGCATTTCAGCTCTAAGTGCTTTTTGAATAGCCAATCAGAACAGATGTCATTAACATATCAGGCTTAAAAGCACAGTAGGCACAGTTGAATTCTAAAGGAAAAAGAGAAGTTGGACACTAGTCATTAAAAAAAGACCATGGTTGGTATATTAAAGCACACACATGTTTTAAGAGGACACCAACAGAAAAATATAATACAAAAAATATAATACAAGAACAGAAAAAAAAAGTGATATCATACCATCTTTAAATAAGATGAACACCTTAGTCTTGTCTGTTGAGGACGGTGCTGTAATAAGTTATGTCTCTGTGTGTGGCTGATGTTTCTAATTAATCTGTGCCGACCCTTGACTATGCTTCTTATTAAAAGCTAATCCAGGCTCTAGGACACTTTTGTTGAAGTTGATTGCAGCTTCTCTCTCCCTCATTAATTATCTTTGATTAGAGAAAGGGAGCTTTTCTAAAGCTGATGACTGGCCTTTTCAGTTTGCATTTCACGCTTCTGACTCTGAGCTGGCTTGTCTTTTCAGCCAGTTTGAATGGACATCTGGACTAGACTGCGTGTGGCATTGAGTTTTCACTTTTCTTACGTCTCTCTTTCTCTCTCTCTTTCTCTCTCCCTCTCTCTCGCTCTCTCTCTCCCTCTCTGTCTCTCCCTCTCTCCCCACCACAGGCCTTCAGCATCAAGGCATATTCCGAGTGTCAGGCTCTCAAGTTGAAGTCAATGATATTAAGAACTCGTTCGAGAGAGGTGGGTGGTAAAGTGCTGTCACGGTGTCGAGCTCACAGCTCTCAGAGGGCTAACATTTTCTAACATAGTAATGATTGCGTTATATAAGTGTAGTGGCTCTTACCAGCCTTCACTCACATGCAGAGTTCATACTGTGCGTGAAGCTTACAATAACTGCTCAGCCTGCTGTAATATATCCTGCTTTCTCTGCCATCACTGTGATTATTGTGTGCTTTCATGTGACAGATTTATGCGTGTATGAGTACTAAATGCCATTTGCTGCCTTTGTAACAAAACCTTGTGTGTCTAATTTGGTAACTTTACAGCAGAAGGGAAAAATGTTCTAAACTGTGATATAATTGTAATTTCTATCTATAATCTATATATACATAATCTATACATAAAAATACAGTTTATAAACTGTATTTTTATTTTGAGCACTGTTGGACCATTTCTTTTCGTATTGATCAATTTGTCATGAAACTTTAGCAAAATAAAAAGGTGGTGTTTTCAAATGTAAACAGAAAGAAAGAAAGATAAATATTGGAGATACAAGGTTTGATATGATGCCAGTGGATTGTTTCCATATTGTCATTTATTACTACTGACAGATAGGAAATTGCATTAAGACTTGGCATTATGCACTTGTTAACGGAAGCACACCTCCTGTGGTTATGCAGTACAGCACATCTGCTTAGATTAAATGCAAACAGTGAGTGCTGAATATAATATACTAAACCATGTTGTGTCTCCCAGGTAACGACCCTCTGACAGATGATGAGAATAACCATGACATTAACTCAGTGGCGGGGGTTCTCAAGCTATACTTCCGGGGTCTGGAGAATCCCCTCTTTCCAAAGGAGAGATTTAATGAGCTCATCTCTTGCGTCAGTAAGTAAATGCCTTTCACCTATAGACCAACCGAAGTTCACCCTGTTGACATAGCTGTGGAAATTTACGCGTGTTCGAGTTAAGTAGGCAATATAACAATATGGTAAATTATATCAAAATACATTTTTCAGATTATATCATGGTAGTAAAAGTTCTTTTAAAACAATGAATAACTGTATATATTATATGAAAATATTTAAACCACATATAAGGAGACGATAAATAGCCAGTATATAGTAACTGCACTTACAAATGTATAATTTGCTGATATAAATTTTTATCAACTGTTTGTTCTTAAACAGCATTATATAGCAAAATATCTTTGTACTCAGCTTTTCATAGCCTTTTGCTTTTGCTGCTGCATTTAAACTGTTGGCCAATCTCAAAAAAAATTATATTTGATACTTTTCATATGAAATATCAATAAAATATCTTAAAGTACTGTAAACGTTTTGCCATATTGCCCCCTCATAAAATTAACACCACCAGACTCAACACTCGACATAGAACAATGTACATCAACATCGATCATCAGCAGCAGTGTGTTGACCTTCATTAAAAACAATGATTCAGAATTTTTGGATGATTTATTTGGCCCTTATGTATCCAGTCTGCTTCGCTTATGGTATGTGCCTACATAGTCATCAGTACTAAAGGCTTTCATTCATTCCCACTGGAGGTCATCAGTCTTTGTGCTATGCTTGTGTTCTCACACTGAAGGCTTGCAGTAGATAAAGAGCAGGCCATCATTAGCTTCAGTGTAAGTTCTGAAGCTTTCCTTTAACAGTGGCTGCTTCACACAAATTGCTCTATACAGCAGTGTGTCAAGCCATCCCATGACGCATCCCAGCGTCAGCTCGGCTTTGTGCTGGAGTGAATAGTTCATTGTTGAGTTGCGTGTTTAAAATGACATTGTGATTGCTATACATCAGTGTGATCAGAGAGGCTTTACAGTGTACTTATTGATTTGGCCATTACTTAGTGTAATGGAAACTGTGTTGTGGTGGAAACCGACTTTACTGCACAAGAGGGAGAGAGAAGGGGTGTGTGTGTGTGAGAGAGAGAAAGAGGGAGAAATGATTGCACGAGGAAGTGCATGCATGTACATTTTTGTACATTTTCAGGACAAAATGTTCTGATTCCGAAAAAAAAAACTATATATATATATATATATATATATATATATATATATATATATATATATATATATATATATATATATGTATGCGTGTGTGTGTGTGTGTATACATATGTATCTGGAAATAATGGTTTTATTAAGAGGACCTTTTGCCATTTTAAAGCTGTATTTGTGTGAGAGGACTGGTCTTAGAGGCATATCAACAGTGTGGGAGCAGGTGTGCTTTATTCTGGGGCTGTGGATGGTTTGAAGGGTCATGCACAAAAATGCTTTAATCATTTATGGAATTTGCATGTTAAAGACATGTTAACTTTAACAATGTAATTGTAATACTAGAGTTTTTCTGAACAAATAAATTCTGCACAGATTATTAGCTTTTTAAATATGTATCTGTACAATTACTGTACATAATACATATGCACATATGTATGACCACACATTGTGACATTATATAAAAACTAATCTGTATGTGGCTGTCACAGGCAGCACGTGTTCTGTAACAAAGACCGGGTGTGTCAGTTGGTCAGTCAGTGTGACTGATCGGGATTCCCTGTTGTTTACATTCCGCTCTCCTGACCGCTCTTCACACTGCTCTCGTAGTGTGTGCCTGAAACCAATTCACTGCATACCACACACTTCTCCCTCACACACACTTCATTCTTCATTCTCTTTAGTGGATTGTTGAGATGTATGATCATTTTAGACCAAACAAATTGGCATTAAAGATAATGTTCACTCAGTCTTTCAGTTTTTAACTCCTCACAGAACTATACCTTTTCTCTCTTCTATCACAGATTTGTAACAAAAACGTCAGCAGCCCTTAACATTGTCTGAAAAAAAGTTTAGAATTACTTGTTACATACATTGTTAAAAATTAAGAATTATATTTGCTTCATTTTTATAGTTACTATGACAGATGTTTTCTGTTTCATTTCTATTCTATTTCTGTTCTATTCAATATTAACATTTCACACATTTGTAGTATTTACTGATTAAAACGTATTACATTTAATGGCTGAATAATAAACCTGTAGTTTAAAGTGAATAAACATATTTTCTGTATATTTTAGAGAACGATGTCTCCAATTCTCTAAAATGTCTTGCATGCACACAAAGCTTATCTCTTTCATTTAAAAGCCCTGCTCTCTCCACTGTATGTCATGTTGTCTCAGTCCTGTGGCAGAGATAAACCTCTGTTGTGTAGCTTGTCTGTCCCTGAAATCTGAGCAATGGCAGGCATGTACAGCATCTTTATATAGTTTCTCCTGGCTGGCTGGGGAGCAGCTTTTGAAGGCCAGTTAGGTACTTGTGTAAGACAAAATAACGTGGCATGGCGAATTCCCAAAAGCTCAAGCGTCAGTCGGCACAGAGAGGAGCTTGTTTTTTTTACAATGACATGGCTATTTTAAGCTGCTATCAGCGGATGAAAGGATCTGCTAGGGCAGATATGGATGAGTACAGATCCCATCAGTCTGTTTGTGTGCGGGTGCGACGGGATGGAAGTTTAGCAGTGCTTGGGTTTTTTTGTCTGGTAATTGCTAAATGCTTTTTCAGGGCCATCAAATAGGATTGAATCAGAAAGCTGCACCTCTAGTTGCTTTTGATCTGGCAGTCTGACACCATAAAGCCACTGCAATGGGTAGAGATGACAAATGAAGAAATAAACTTTGAAAGTATGTGTTATAAGGGCCCATATCTTGGCCTTTTTCCTGCTTTTTTGAAAGCATACTTATCACCCCTCAGTCCATACTATATATATGTGGAATTTAAGCCCCAAAACAGCCTGTTGTGATTTCATTGTTTAGTGATGTCACAAAAATCAGCACCTTTTCAAATATATTTATTCAGTACACGGCAGTTTGGCCCCAACCATTTAGACATGTTTTATCCCGGACAGCTTTTTTTGAATGAGCCACAATATAGAGCAGCCAATCAGAGTAGAGGTCATTTACATATATCAGTCTTAAAGGCACCATAAACATCCTGTTTAATCCTCAGTGAGCAAAAGATGTTGGAAAATGTTCATGGAAGAATTATGACTTTTTTTCCCCCCATGAAACCACATAAACATAAGTGGATCTCAGGCAAAAATCTAAAAGGCAGAAAAATGACAGTTATTGACCTTTAAAATAAAATGAACTTTAATCTATTTCATAGATTTGTTCATAGATATTGTGGTTGCCAGTCTGAGTTCAACTCTGAGCTGTTTTAAGAAATGAAGTTCATTAAGCTCCTGGCCTCACCTCATTGCCTGCTGTATTAATCAGCTTTATTAAAGCCATGGAGGAGGTTTGGGAGCTGGTGGTAGAATTAGAATTAATACCAGTGAATGGCTTAATTTATTAATCACCTTCCTTAAAAAGAGGATTTGTGTAGTGCTGATTGGCAGAACCATGAGATAATAAGACTGACTGTTATACTGCATCTGTACACACATCCTGTGTTCAGAGGCAAACATGTCTGTATTCTACATGAAGACATGAATGACTGCATTTCAGCCTGGAATAATACGCAGTAATATTGCCATCTCAATATAATCATCTGTCTGTGCTCAATCCACAAATACATTCTTGCATATTTTTTGCTGCTAGGTTGGACAAGCTTTACAAAGCATTGGTAAAACTCCCATTCAATCTAATGAGAAATTCATGTACACAATTATTTGACTATATTTACAAAAATACATAGATTATTCACTTAGGAGGAGCAGCTCCTCATGTTCAACGCTTTTTTGAGTTTTTCCTACTCATTTCCTAACACATCTGTACCAGCACAGGAAGCGCTTTCTGATTGGTCAGTGAGCTGAATAAGATGGGTTTGTTATGAGAGAGCACAAAAAGTGTATAATGTTTGGACAGCAGGGCTGGGGACCACTGCACTGCAGTAATTAGGCGGATAGGTAATTACAACAAATTTACCAGCTTGACTGACACAATAACAACATAAAAAAAGATACTCAATCTATTCTAGCATTGTGACCTTTCGTACAAAATAATTATCTTTTGAAATGATTAAAATACTTAAATGTATATGTTTTAAGAAAATGCGCCATACAATTTTGACAGTGTTGAAAACTAATCTTGTGACTACATCTATGAAAGAACACCTTTGTGGTTGGCTTGACTCTTCCAGTACCCATTTTGCCAGAAAGGACTCGACTTCTAGGTGTCAGACGTGTATGTTATGACATTTGATGAGTGTACAGCCTTGCTCAACTGGGGGGCTGCCAGCCAAGTGTATGTATAGTATTCCATAAGTGTGATCATCAAAATGGCTCAGATTCTGTTTCACTCAATATCACAGTGAAACTCAGACATTTAGACCACATTGATTAGAATTCACTTACTGGAATTGTGAATAAAGTGTGGATTTACAACACAGTAAACACATGCTGAATACTATGGAAAGGCATTTAAATACTGCTTTAGTCTGCTGCGCCCTGTACAGTTTGTGATTACTGTGGCATAAATCCCAGTCACAAATCTGTGCCTGATTATGAACAAGCAGACACGTTATTTATAGCCAGTGGTGACCATCAGTGAGTGGGCACATTCAGATGGAGAAGTGGCATTAGATATGCAGCAGCATGGCTAAGTGCCGTGGCTGACACATTTTAGCACAAGGACGAGACTGAATAATCATCTCTGAATGTCACCGTGACGGGACAGACTAAGAGTGTAACTCTGTCCTTTTTCTTCATTTTTCACAGACAGTATTATTGCTTTCTGTTCTATTGAGAAGGCAGTGCTTAAATAGCTAGCTGGCTTCCGTAAGCAGAGTTCATGACAGATTTCAGTGGCAATAGTGAATAGTGTGTAACATTGAGAAGAACAATAGATTAAATAGATGTTAGAATTTTTTTTTTTTTAGAACTGGACTGGAGAGTAACTAATACTTTTATCTGACTCACAAGCGTATTGTGTCTCATATTGTGATGAAAGTTGGTTCATCTGGATTTCCCTGCCCTTGGTTTTTTTTGTTTTGTTTTTTGCACCCCTCCTCTGTATCATATGAGTATATGATCTCTATATCAGATGAGTATGATAAATACAGGTAGACTGACTGGGCATAAAAATACACTTTAGACCACTATAGACTATAACCCACAACAGATTAGCCAGATGTTGTGAGACCAGATCCCCCATTCAATTAATTCCCATTAGTGCCAGAGTGAGTTGTTGTCCTTATATTATTATGTAATAAAGACAAGAAAACAAACATGCTAAAAACTAGTGTTCTTTTGCTGCAGTAAAGTCTAAATTAATAAAAAGGTCAGCATGGTCACGTCAAAAGGAAGGTTATAGTGATGAAGATGTGAGGACA
Source organism: Pygocentrus nattereri (assembly GCF_015220715.1). Classification (NCBI taxonomy): domain Eukaryota; kingdom Metazoa; phylum Chordata; class Actinopteri; order Characiformes; family Serrasalmidae; genus Pygocentrus; species Pygocentrus nattereri. The sequence goes on along the minus strand of NC_051217.1, from coordinate 8,228,041 downwards.
GTAGCAGATAATTCACTTGCATCTTTGAAGGACATGTCGTTCACCAAGTTTTGACTGAGTTCTCTTTGAATACTCTTTCAGCGCTTTGCAGTTACACATTTCCAGCAAATTTCCAGCAAGTTTCCACATCTCCAAAACTTTAGCTTAAATGTTTGTATTTTCGGTTTCTGCTTTGACACAATAAAAGTTCAGTATTTCAAATGAAAGATGTGCTTTGTAATGTTCCGGTGAAATACTAGCCACAAGCTAAAATGTTAGTTCCAAGGTAACATACTAGCCACAAGTAGTCACGCTATAATGGGACACTACAATACAGTGATAAAATTTGATGCACACTATACATGTTGTGATACAGTTTGATGCACTGCAGTACATCAGGATATATTTTATTGTTACATCCCTACGTGACATCCATTGTCATTATTATTTTTTTTCTGTGTCATACCTGTAGGTTCATTGCATAAGTTACTGTGTTATTATTAGCATCATTAGTGTATAAGGCAGGTATGTGCTGACATATCAAAGCTGATGACTCATGTAACACCTCCACATGAGGCCTGCAGATTAAAAATGTAAAGAGCTGCCACAGGCTCTGCTTTTAAGTGTCACGCCACACTGTGTAGAACTAAAACCCAAAGCTCACGCTTATGAGTCAGGGTTGATTGCAGATTCTAACTTCTCTAAGGCCTCAAACCTGACTTCAGCTGGGATTTTAGGCTTGTCTTTTTCTCAACTCTTCAGCTCAAAGAGTTTGCATAGATTGTGCAGTGCATGACTTGTTCTCACTGCTCGTTCTCTCTCTCTCTCTCTCTCTCTCTCTCTCTCTCTCTCTCTCTCTCTCTCTCTCTCTCTCTCTCTCTCTCTCTCTCTCTCTCTCTCTCTCTCAACCTCTCTCTCTTAGGAATAGATAACCTGTATGAGAGAGCGCTGTACATTCGTAAGATCCTCCTGACAGTCCCCAGATCTGTTCTCATCGTCATGCGCTACCTCTTTGCATTCCTCAACCAGTAAGTCTGAACATACATACATTGCCTTATTCCATACAGGACACAGATACAGAATTGTCTGTTTATTAGCTACACGCTACCCCCAGCGTTGCTGGGGCATTTAATGCTCTGGGCCACATACACATGTACAGCCACAGCACAAAACATGACTTGATGCGCCCAAAGCACACACTCATAATGCCTCTGACATTTAATGTTTGATTTATTAACCCTGTAGCTAATCACACATCCTGCGTATAGGGCCACCTACTGGCTCTGCATGCTTGTGAAGTGCAGAATTTAAAAGGCACAGTGAAAAAGTGGAGCTGTCAATTTCAAGTTCAGTGAGGAAGAAAAAGTCATGTTAATAAATGGATAAATGGAGGTCTTTCCTACCAAAATATTCTGCAAATGTGTAATTACATTTTGGAATTGACATGGAGTGACATGGATTGACAAGACATGAGAGTATAATGCAATTGCATCAAGGCACAGTTTGCACAGTGCCTTGCCAGATACTTAAATTTGGCCGTGAAAGCTGCAAGTGTTACTGTGTTGGCAAATGTTCTTAAACATGTGTTCTTGGCCTCTGCTTCCACTGTTAAAAGAAGACTTTCAATAACACACTTTTGAGACAGTACAGCTAATTTATGCTGGTTTTAATTCCATGCAAAACTGGCCACTGCTAGTTGTCCAAACTTCAGTAAATTGAAGCAGAATCAGCTGCAAGTCTTATTTTTACACCTGTTTTTTAGGCTGTGCTCCCATATTTTTGCATGAGCCTCTCAAATGTAAATGCATAAGGGAGAGAAATGCATCTTGTGTTTTTTTGTGTACATGCCACATAAACTGCAAATTTAAGCTTGCACACCATTTTCATGCATAACACGGAGACAGGATGCATTGTGTTTGCACCTAAAATATCCCCTGTATGCACTTACTGGCCACATTTAGACACAAGTACCTTTTCAGTTCACCTTGTGGGTTTCAGTTAGAGCCTAGCTTATCTTTTCCATGTCCAATTTGTGTTAGTTACCTCATTATTCACTCATATGTCACTCATTTGTGCCTCTGGCAATGAAACTTCTTGATGTCAAGAGGTAATAGTTTGTAGCTTTGTGGGTTGTTCAGTATGCCTGATAATTGCACAAGCAGTGTTGTGCTGTGGGCCTGCATGGGTGGAGGTATGCGTGTTTGTTGTTTTAGGCTTTGTGGAATTTTATGAACTGTGTACAAATTTTATTTATTTATTGATTGGTTGATGGATGGGTGGATGGATTAATGGATGTGGACTATGTATGTATGTATGTATGTATGTATGTATGTTTATTTATTTATTTATGTATTTATTTATTTATTTGGATCACTTCTAGAGGCCAGCGCTAGTGAGCAGTGTTTGTTTATTTGAGCTCTAGCTGTGTTTCTCATCTGTTGGGAGCTTACACTAGCTAGGAAGCAAGAAAACTAATCTGCCAGTTTGGCTACTTTAGGTTTATACTTTAATAGATGCATAAAGTAAGCAAAAAAGGCAATACACCTGTTAAGCATAATTGTATACATGGCAAATAATCACCAGCTAAAATTTCATCACCATGACAAGTCTAATGACCACTGTTGGCCAGATATTTGCTGGATACCCACAGTACCATGCCACTACCATTCTGATGTGGCGACTGTGTCTAGAATGGAACTACTGTAAATGCTGCATAAAAATGCTGCATAAAAGTGTATAGTTTTTCAGAATGATCATCAGGACCAGAGATATTTCCACTCACTGACCTGGATTACAAAGATGCTCATAGCAACACCCAAATGTAAACTTCAGGATATGAAACAATGACATCCAGCAGCGTCAGAGGCTCCAGCTGTGCTGCTCACATTAATGGTGCACTGAGGTGGAGAGAAAACAAGCCCTGGAAGCCCTGTATCTAACTGTTCTGTTCATGCACCCACAGCATCTCTGTTTATCCTCAGTCAGTCCAGCTGATGAGCAGGGAAGAGAGGCACTCACTGTGAAATACTGATGTGATGTGCCTGGTTTCTGCAGTTATAACCAGCTTTCACAGATCTAGCTACATGTGTCTGTTCCGTATGAGTACAGTTAAATCAGTTATCCACACAAGCAAATTGATATGTTTACTGAGATGGTGTCTTTGATGTGGCTCAGCCAGGGAAGACCACCTCTAACACTTCAGTTTTTTTGAGTTTTAAGATGAAAAGTCCAGATGAAAAGTGTTGTTTTTGAAAGCATGACGTGGCCAGATTCAATGCAACACAGCAGGAGCGATAGAAAAAATGTGGTGCATTTACTCTCATATTTGGTCAACAAAGAATTACTTTGGTGAAAAATCTAATTTACCCAAGTTTAGTTGATCAGCCAAGATGTATTTGGTGTCTGAAGCTTATTTAATTTTACACTGGATCTATGAGTAAACTAACACTAAAAGCTTACTAGAATCACCATTCAGCATTGTTTAAACTGCACACCTAATCATCTCACGATTGTGTTAGACTACTTTGAAATGTTAAGTAATCTAAGATAGACTTGCTTATGTGGTTTCTGACTGTAACACTATCTACAGCCCCATTTCCAAAAAAGTTGGGATGCTGTGCAAAATCTAAATAAAAATAATGTGCAAATAATTTAAACAATATTTTTCATTGAAATTGTGCAAAGGCAGCAAATGTTGAAACTGAGAAATTTTGCCCATTGTGAATTTGATGCAAAAGCAAGTTCCAGAAAAGTTGAGTGAAAATGTGTAATGCTTAAAAAAAACACCTGGTGGTTTACTGGCAACAGGTCAGTAACATGATTGGGTATAAAAAGAGAATCCCAAAGAGGCCGAGTCTTTCAGAAGTAATGAAGAGGAACTAAAATATATTAAACACAAAAAGACAGAGATAATATACTTAAGTGGCTCAGTGTTAAAGTGTTGTCCACAATTCAAGAATAACATTTCTCAATGTAAAGTAGCAAAGAACTTTTGTTTTTCATCATTTACGGCAAATAATATCAGAGAAGATTCAGAGAATCTGGAGAAATCTTTGTATGCAAGGGACAAGGCCAAAAAACAGTATTTGCTGGCCATGATCTCTGAGCACTCAGACGGCACTGCGTTAAAAACAGACATGACTCTTTAGTGGAAATCACTGCATGGGCTCGGAAACACTTCCAAAAACCACTGTCTGTGAACGCAGTTTGTCGCTGCATCCACAAATGCAAGTTAAAACTCTGAAATATAAAGAAGGAATTATGTATATAAACAATACAATTTTTCAGTTTCAGCATTTGATTTGTTGCTTTTGTAAGATTTTCCTTTAAAAATATGGTTTACGTGATTTGCATATCATTGCATCCTATTTTTATTTACATTCTACACAGCATCCCAACTTTTTTGGAAAAGGGGTTGTATAAAAATAGACAAAAGTATGCTAAAAACAGTAGAAGCTGCCCCTTGATGCCTAAATGTCTCTGCTTTTGTTCATTTTTACAACATTGGGCTGATGAGCAGTTTTGAAAACTTGATAAGTTCTCACAGAATTAATAGCAAATATTCTTTTTTTTATTGTTTAAAAGTGTGTGTTTATTAGAGTTATATGCAGTATATCTAAGAGTGTTTCCATTTGTGCCAGAGTTGGGTGACAAAGCTGTCCCCCCAAAAAAGCACCAGTAAGACACATTGAGTTTTGAAGCAGACACTGTCATCTTTCACACATGGTTGCTATAATTAATCATGAAGACTGTAATTGTGTATGAAACAGTTTCTGATGGTGTCTTCTTGTGTTTCAGCACTCTATTGCAACACTCACACTGCATTTCATTACTGTGTATATAAACAAAGTAAAACCATTTATTCTTGTTTATTAGTATTATTCTTTCATAGCAGCTATGCACTTTGTCTGTGATCTGATGACTCATGCATCACTCTCTCTCCATGGCTTTAGTATCTGTATATCATTGTGCTTCTTGCTGTGTGCCTGCAGTCTGTCCCAGTACAGCGACGAGAACATGATGGACCCCTACAATTTGGCCATCTGTTTTGGCCCCACCCTCATGCCCACTCCAGACATCCAGGACCAGGTGTCGTGCCAGGCTCATGTCAACGAGGTCATCAAGACCATCATCATCCACCACGAGACCATCTTCCCTGATGCCAAGGAGCTGGATGGTCCTGTGTATGAGAAATGCATGGCAGGAGGAGACTACTGGTGAGAGATGCGTATTAAGCGATGAGACTGGTCTTGGGTGGGTATTTGGTGATGTTGGCACAGCTCTGTGAGAGAGACAAGTGAGAGGAGATTAGAGCATGGAGTTGCCAGGAGGCAAGGTTTGGGTCATTACTTTGGTAGGTCTGGCTGAAAATGTGTTCTGGGCTTGGAAAGCTAAATGATCTGACTGTGAGCCCAGTACCTTGATTATTTTGTTGTATGGCTTTCAATATTTTAAAGGATTTTCCTATTATAGCATATTTTTTTTCCAGTATATGTCTGCAGGAGAGTCAACAGTTATAGAAGTGTTCTTATTGTGATTAAAAGCTATTTTTATTTTGGAAAGTAAAAGTTGCAGTTTTTCTGTCCGTCTTATCTCAACACCACTTGTGGAGAAGTGTAAATTGTTTTTTTAGCATATTATTTCATAGTATATATCAATTTCCATTCTGGATAAAAAGGCCAGCCAGGGTTCATTTTAGGTTGCTTTTTGACAGTCATCTATGTGTTGCACAATAATTACAGCTTCAATGTGTATGAATTGTAATCCTAAGTCCAGCTTTTAGACGTTCAACAGATGTTGAATATATTTCCAGGTTTCTGAGGCTCTGAGCCAGAGGCCTTCATTAGGGTTACATTTTGAAGGCCAGGTGTGTTTGTGTGTGTGTGTCTGGGGGGAGGGCTGGAGGCCCAGCAGGGTCTGTGCTGGCTCTGGAGTCAGGGTGTGGGTAATTAGATAAAATGATGAGGTGTCTTTGACAGGACAGGACTCTTTTGTTGTGAATGGTTAAATGTCTAGCTGAACTAGGTGAGACAGACCCAGATGATCATGAAGATTATGGTCATTAAGGTGAGGAAAGCTCAGCAACAATGGGAAGGTAATTCCTCTGTGTGCTCCTTAAGGAGGAGCAGAGGAGAAGAACAAAGATCTTCTGCCAACTTCTACAGGGTGTGTGTGTGTGTGTGTGTGTGTGTGTGTGTGTGTGTATGTATGAGAGAAGTGTATCGTTCCTTCATCTTAAAGAAAACACTCCACCTCATCTAGCTGTAGCTTCCAGCTGTAGAAAATCACCGGCTCCTCCATACACACACTATAACTCCCTCTCATGCTCTCTCTGCGTTTCTGTTTCATGGTCTCTCTCTCTCTCTCTCTCTCTCTCTCTCTCTCTCTCTCTCTCTCTCTCTCTCTCTCTCTCTCTCTCTCTCTCTCTCTCCCTCCCTCTCCCCCTCTCTCTCTCTCTCTCTCTCCCTCTCTCTCCCACCCCCTCTCCCTCTATTCCTCTCTCCCTCTCTCTGTCTTTTGCATCTCTCTCTCCTCCCAGTCCATCTCTCTGTCTCTGTTCTTTCTTTTTCTACCCTTCTTTTTATGCCCCTCTCCCCATTTTCTCTCCCCTCTCTCACTTTCTTTCTACTCTCGAGAGATGTTTTTTCTTTCTTTTCATCTTTGTCTGCCCATCTCAATTTATCCCTTTCTCATTCCCTTTTATTTGTTGCTGTCTCTTTATCCCTTTCTCTCTCCCTATTCCTCTGTTTGTTACGTTTCTGTCTTTTTTTCTCTCCCCCTGACTCCTCTGTCCCCCTCTCTGTCCCCCTCTCTGTCCCCCTCTCTGTCCCCCTCTCTGTCCCCCTCTCTGTCCCCCTCTCTGTCCCCTCCTCCCCGTCCCCCTCTCTGTCCCCTCCTCCCCAAAGAAGTGCAATTCACAATAAAAAAAAAATTCTCTGTCACATGCTTGGACATGCAGAGAGCCTTGGTTCACAAAGTTGTGATCTTTTCTGTGATGAGATGCTGGTAGTGTTTAGTTGGAAGTGTCATATGGATGTGTCAGTGGTAATCTGTTTGGATGTGAGGGACATTAGTGCCAGTGTGTGTGCCCACACTGTGTCTCTGACGGCGTCCCAATCACCCTGATAGCAGCCTCCAGAATACTAATGACAGCCTGCTTTAGGCAGCATGCACATCCTCAGGCAACTGTAGCTTTACTCAGTGGAAAACTTTTATCAGATAAAATACCAGACAAATGATCAGTTGGTGACCTTTTATTCTTCCCTCCATCTCGTGTGTCTTTACTGTAATCTTGGTCTGGTGCACCTAGTTTAATAGTTTTAGTAACCATTGAGCTGGTTTCACAAGGAGATTTGTGTTTGTGATTTAGGTTGTGATATTTTTGCCATTATGTCGGATTTTTTTATTTTGGTACAATGAGTCTTACCCCTATGCTGCTGTCTTCTCCACAGTGAGAGTCCCTACAGTGAGCATGGAGTGCTGGAAGAGGTGGACCAGGACGGGGGAGCAGAGACCCACACCAGTGAGGATGGTAAGTGTCGTTTGAATTTCCAATCACCTGCACTACCATTCAGAAGTTCAGTAATATTAAAGACATTTTGCTTGATAGATGTTTAAAATGAGACCAATATAATTCTAGTACTCTACAAGTTTATATTAAGACCTATAAATGTGTAGAATAGAATCATATAACTACATTGGACCATGTATCAAGCAAATTTGCTTTAATATCACTGAAAACTGTGATTCTAAACTTTTGATACATGATAAATGAAGAAAAAATTGAGCAATTCTGGATGTGTCCATATGTGTGCAGAACAGTTAATACAGATGTAGATGATTCCACAATAACTGATAAAGCTATGTAGGGTCAAGAAAAAAGTTGTAATTAGGCCTGTCACAATTAGTACATAATTATCTGATCAAAATTATTTTAACTGATTGTAATTTGTTTTGACAGTTGTTTGCTTTTACAAGCATATGTTTACATCACAACAAATAGAATGTGACTTCGATCCTCCTTTATTCCTTGGTTTTGAGGCAAACGCAGCTACATAAAAGAAAACAACACGTTTATTTAGGCTCATTATGGGTATAGTGTTACAACACCTTTAGAGGACCACAGTGAGTAATGTTTGATCTCCAGGTATTTCTGTCTTTGGTTGAGAGTTAAGGGTGGGCAATGGGGCAAAAATATAATGTCATGATACTTCAGGAAATTTTCACAGTACAGGTATGTATCACAATATTTAGTATTTCTGGGTTTGATAACAAAACAAATCCCATGTAATCACATTTACAATTAATATCAAAAACTATGAGTACAGTGATTTTTTTTTTTATTGTGTTTCACATACTACACTTAATCCAATTAAACAGGACTATTTATGCTTGCTTTATAATGAAATATGCAGTTTTGAGTGTTCTTTAGGTATTGACAGTATCCATGACATGATAGGGAAAACATTTTGATGTGACACAGTTTATCACAATAGCAATAAATAATGCCTACTCCTTAAGAACAGCTCGGGAGCAAGATAGCTAATCATGCAAATCATTTGTTAGTTGCACTTATTTATATTTCAGTTAATTGTCAACAGAATGTTCGTGGTCATGACAATCCTAGTTATAGTAATAAGAGACCTCATAATTTGAAAGTGGTAACCCCTTTCTCAAGGCACATGACAACAAATTACTATAAATAACTAAGTACAATATGTATGCACTGTGTCTTTATTGTATAGTACAGCTTCTGCTGCTTGATTCAGAGTATAGTCTCATTCAGGCTGTATGCTGCACTACTGTGGTTATCCAGTATCTTAAATCCCTCACATTTCTCAACATTTGTGGTGACTGGATCAAGTCTCTGTCAAGTCTGAAGTAGAATTTCCTCCTCCCCTCACTATAATCCAGCACATTTCTACTCAAGTCAGCAAGAGACCTTTGCTATTATTCATGTTCACGTTCAGCTTGGACCCAAAAGTCTCTGAAAAGCTCTTTTGAGCTGTAGTGCTTTATTAAGATTCTAAGAGCATGCTGCTGTGATCATGGACTGGAAACCACCTCGGTAACTTCAGCTCTTCTCTGGATCTCTGTGTGAATGCTCACGGGTGTAATTGAGCCGACCTACATATCTGGGTTCATGCTAATGCCTGCCTCTTGTGCTGGGAATTGACAACAATATATTGAATTTGAGCATCAGTAAAAGTAGAGACCAGTACTGATTTTAATTTTGAACTCTTGGTTGAGTCTGGATACTTTGAGTATTGAGGGTTAAATGTACTGGCCTCTGTGGCAAATCCTGCTTTTCAGGGCTCGTAATGAAATGACCTGGCAGTAGGGGCAGGGAACTTGGGCCAGGGAGCTTTGGTCCTCCTTTCATATTCTAATCCTCTGAGAGGAGAGAAACATGGGTTTCGAGAAACAGGGAAACTTGCTCTAGCCTGCTGCGTCCTTACTAAAGCTCAAAACATGTGCCAGTAATCTTTTTTTTTTTTCTACTTGAGCAGACTTTGTTGTGTTGTCGTTGGGGATGTCCCAAGCAAGTTTTTTTTTGTTGTTGTTTTTTTTTTTTTCCCCACCCCTTAGTCTGCATCAGGCATTTAATAGTCTAATCTGATATCTAATCTGAAATCTTTGTTTTTGTAGATGTTATGGCAGCACTACACAATGCTATTTAATGGTCCTTAATATGTAAAAGCAAAATTTCCCTTTATTTTAAGAGCTTATCGTCATATGTAATTATTGTTAACGTTTCCAAAATGTACCATGCCATACCGGCGCGTATATGGAAATTCAGCCCCCCAAAAAATCTTTAAAATTAATTGTTTTCGATCAAAATGTATATCGCGCATGTTATCACTGAAGTTAGAAGTATGTCTGCCTGGACTGGTCAGTTACAAATATTAATTTTATAGCTAACAAAAACAAAAAAAAAGAGATAAATAGAGATGGAAATGGTCATGTGAAGAGCTGTGACTTTTTTGGTGCATATAATCAGACGAATGTCTTAAGTGGGGAAAAAATAGGTACAAAAAAATGTAGCATATGTCCTCTTCAAAGTTAGATAGGTCTTTATTGATCCCAAAGGGAAAATGCAGTGTTTCAGTACCAAGACACAATTTCACATAAGCTTACGTATACTATATGGAAAATATAAATAAAAACAGATAAGTTAAGAGAAGCAATAAAAGTATGTGTATTTGCATATTTACATAATAGCAGGCACTGAGTGGTATGAGGTAAACTAAAAGCACATTATAGACATAACTTGGAGTCGCAGCAATATTACAGTGTAAAGTGCGTAGTGAAAGTGTCATTACAGCAGCAGGTTATGATATATTGCATAGTATTAACATGAGAGATGATATAGTGATCAGTGCTGTCTCTGCAGTAAGGAGACTCATTTTAGAGCTACATCACTGTAGATACACCAGATACTTCAAAATCCTGCAGTCACATTTTAGTATGCGTGTAGTGTGCGCACTGATATATTTTTTTTTTTTTTTGATCCTACATTTTTGCACAAATGCTTTTATAGCATGTTTAATTATTGATTCAGTCTTTTAAAATATGAATGGATTGGCTCTGATCCTGATCTTTGAAATCATATTGGGACATCTTTATTTGCAGTCCATGTCAGGTTTCATCAAAGAATTTGTTTAATATTGCCTCATTTAACTTGAATCTCCCCACAACTTTTCTTTACACAGCTCTAACTTTGAGGCCTTCAGATCTACAAAACCTACAAAAGAACATGAGTTAAAAGTTTCATCAGACGCAAAAACAAACCAGTGTTCCAGGCGAGGTGCTGCATGCAAACAGTCTTTTCTGGAGATATACTGAATGTGTAAAAAAACAAGCTGAGGGTTCCAGTCATGGTGAACATCTGGATGTGTCTTCAATGTAGCTCATCAAACGAATGGAGAGGAAAAGCCAGTCAGAGCAATAAGCTGCACATAATCCTACTGGAAACAGTCATGTGTCTTGTCTTTTGCTCTACAGCTGAACTGCTCATATTCTCCTCATTTGTGTGAACAGAGGGAAGTCATCTTTTGCACTGTTTTTCTTTAAGGCTTCTCAGACAGATCATGTGTGATCATGGGTAGATTGTTTAAACCATGAATTTATAATGAGTTCAAGAGGGTGACTGAATTTTCCAAACTGCTACACTAATGCAGGACAGACCTTCCCAAAAGGAAGCCTGGACAGTTAACCATTTCAGCAAGTTTCCACTGTTATAAGAAAAACATGAATCTTTAAAATAGTAACGTTACAGTAGAAAAAACATTGCTATCATCTGTTATTGTAACATCAAGACCCAGTACAGTGGCTTTTTCTGTCAGTGTTAAAGAATTCACCAAACTGTTTCATACATTTCAGTTACCTTCCAAAATTTCCCAGGAGCACCATTAAAATGAGTTTTATACTTCGTATTTTCTTTGTTAACTCTTTTTGTGCTGCTTTGTGGGTGAGACCCTCAATCTGTTGCATATTCCTGACCACCTGATTGACAGCCTGTGCTAATTCAGAGTCCTTATTGGAAAGTCTGTCCACTCAGCAGACATTCCTGGAAAATTATTTCCAGTCAAACAGGACCAGACTTCTATCTCTCTGAATGAGGAGGGACCTAAAAACCTGAAATTAAGAGCCACTTTAACGTTTTAAAAACATATTCAGAAATCACGTATAGTCAAAATACATGTTTTGTTGATTTGAAGTCTAAATAGGTGAACACATCATCTACAGAGAACACACTTCTACACATTTTAATGCACAGTTACTGTTCATTTGCTGAATTTAACATATTGGGAGCAATTAAAAGATAAAATTTGGCTTGTGCAAAAGTTATGGCACATTTTTTTTTATTTTTATGTTTTCCAATATGCTGTATTTAAGTTTGTTCCCTGTAAAGGATGAGCTGTCTAAGACATGTAAATTGACTGAGGGTGTTCAAACTTTTGCATATAACTGTAGGCTACTTTATGAGGAAATTATGGAGACTTCACATACTGTGCTAAACGTCATCCATGTGAGGCGCCAGTGTCCGTTCCCAAAGCTCCGCCCTAATCATCTGCCCAATTAGTTTCTCTCCAAACACTGTCAAAAAGACAGATCTCATTTCCATGACGGCTGAAACAGAACCCATAACTTATTTGCCCCTGATTTGCTCTGACGTACTATACAAACCTGTCATTTACAACCATCGGTCATCATCAGCTCTATAGACAGCATTTCTACATGCAGAAGATTAGTTTGGCCTGTTATTCTTGCTACCCATTCAGACTCCATGACTCATATGCAGTTATTTATCCACTCAGACCCCATGAATCAAATATTTTTATTCACCTAGCCATCAGAACCTACACATACAGCTGATTAGCTTCATGTATGCCAGATTTTCCATCAGCCACCACAGATGTAGGCTATCATTTACAGGCCCCCATTCATCGCTGAGCTCCACAAGTCTGAAATCTCAGCTGCCATCATTTTACTCCAAATATTTCTGTCCTAGTGGGGTGTTTCGGGGGCGGGTCCTGCCAGCACACACTCAATGGGGTACTCATAGCTGGTTGAACCCAACTGACTGCTTTGCCTCAACACAGAATTCCCTTAGGTTCTCTCACAATTATGCCTGCCTTTCATAATAAGACGCTCGGGTCGAATTACTGGCCGCTAATCATTCGCCTTGAGAGAATATCTTTTCACTAGTTTTTCACTCCATGGTTGTAGTCATTCTGGAAACTTTACCCTGTCAAGCAGTTACGATTGGCTGTAGACCAGCACCTCATATCCTGAAAGTGTGTGAGCTTCTCTGACTCCATGCATTTGCCTTGGTCCTGAGAGCTAGTTAGTATGCTTTGCTCAGTATGTCTGAGACAAGTTGAATAACTGTGTGCTAGTCATTCTCTGTGTATTTGCTGTTTGAACAGGGCTGCAGTCCATTTTAAAAGATGTGAACCCCTGCAGTGCAGTCAGAGCCATTTGCTCTCATGGGTGAAGTGGAATGTACAGAGAGGGCTATTAGAGAGCAAAACACACTTGAGGAGGGAAAAAAATCTCAGCAATTGACTGTGGAGGTGAGAGTGAGGAAAATGGGCACATGTAGGGGAAAGACGAAATGAATGCTACATGTCTACATGCAAAACAGCAGGACCAGCCTATACACTTTTGTTTTAAATAAGTAGGTTTTATTTTAAAGTGCATTTTACAGAGCTTCACGTGTTATATAACAAACAGAGGAAAATAGCGTATAGGTGATGCACCTATCCCACACACTGAATCAGTATCGCCACAGATACTGCGCTTTTTAAAAGGACCAGGTACTGACCAGACATGACTGATCCACTATTGATGCTGATTCTTAGATGAAGTTGCTCAAAATTGAAGTCTCATTCCAAAACACGATACACATCAAATTCTCACTGTGGTTTTATTATTAGAACTGAATGCTCTACATACAGCTAATTATTGTGAAAGGTCACATTACAGGTTTGTTTAAGTAGATGTTTTGCTGGAAATGCTAAGTGCGCCTTTTGTGTAAAATAAAAGCCACCTTTAATAAAGCACGATAGCATGTCAGAATAAAAGCCCTTTCTAGCTGAGCATTTCTAATGTTCTTGTGCTTTACACCAGCTTTGCAAGTACCTATGCCAGACTCCTACATTTATATCACTTTAATGTAGGGGGAAAAAACTCAGATATTTGGTTGATTTTGATATAATGATGCAATAGTTAAGATGTCTACAATGATCAGTTACACTTCAAAGCCCTAAAATACATGAGAAAAACATGATTGAATACTTGTCCAGTGTGCCTCATTTTATAAATCCTTAATTACTTTTATTTCTTCAAATAGGTGTATCAGATTTTGTAATGATTTCTTCAGTGATAACAGCATGTTATGTGGGTATACAGATTTTAAAATGAAGAAGAAAAATCAGATTGTGATGTGGCATCAGCCAACATCCCAAATTCAGGTGTTAGAATCAGTATCAGAAGAGAACATGTCCCAGAACATGGTGTCTCTAGGAGATGTTACACAGTCTTAGCTCATGACTAAGACAGATCAGTGCAGAGATTAATGTCTTTCAATATGACTTTGTTGGCCAAGTTGGCCAAGTTGTACAAGTCTTTGTCTTGGTTCAATTGGTGAACTAATAAATGGACAATACAAAATACAAACAGTAAAAAAATGACACAACATGTACAAAGACACAGTCACAGAGTAAACATATTCATAAAATATACATTTATACAAATATCTACACCATGAAAACTACATATATAGGGTTTTACATTGTGGGTGAAATATGACATCACAGATGAAACGGGTGCAAATGTGCAAAGTGGAACATGACGCGTATACCGTAAAAGATAATATACAAGTATATTTATATTTTAGTGTACTAAGTGTATTGTGTGAAACTAAAAACTGTGTACGCATTTACCACTTATTAGTTACCAGCTTGAGCTTCTTAAGTAAAACAGCTGTCAGTACACAGACCCAATACTCAACTTTACCCACCTGTTTTTTCTACTGTTGTCAGTGCATCCATGCTCTGTTTGCTGGTAATATGCCCCTGAGTTCAACAGTCTTTGACATTGATTCACGTTAACTGCATGCAGTGCATGGCCTGTTTAAAGCTCTGTGTGCATGTGAGCTGGAAAAAAGTCAGCACCGTGTGTCTTTATTTGGACTACATAGTACGAGTCATTAGCTCTCCTCTAGGTCACCAGGAAGCCCATATGGCAGTGTGGTAGTCTGAAGTCAGTGGTGAGTGCGGTGGAACAAGGGCAACACATCATCTCTGGTTGGCAGATAGCGCTGTGTCATGGGCTTTTTAGCTATGATTATTTTGACATTTTATTTGAATTGGTATTATTCTATGGGAATTAGATTGTTCATCTCCTACTTGTGAATATAATCAGTAAATTAAGTAGCCAAAGTTATGGTTAAGATAATCAGTTCCTTGCATGCTTGATGTTCTGTGTTCTTATGTTTTGCCTTGATCTCATCTGGACCAAAAATAAATATCTGCAGTCTTTTGAGTTTCATCATTCATGAATCTGTAAAAAGATTCATAAAAATGTTCATTAAAATATGACTTTACAGAGTTACCAGTCTGCTGTTAAATAAATTGTAAACACTTTTTTGGTAGTGGTCCTCTTCATGATCCTGCATGGGTGGGTGACAGTAAACATCAGTGAGAAGAAGTTTTGAAAAAAATGGGGTCTGTGCTGATAAGTGGGTGACTCCTGTATGTAATTTCTGTTAGAAATCTTAATTTTCAATGCAAGTTATTCTGAAAATCAATAAACACAAATAAAATGAATACAATAAGTATTCTTTTTATGTATGTCAGTATGTTTCTTTTAGCCATTTCCAAGTCTATTCTAGTGATTATTTATCAGTAGAAAACAGACTGAATTGTTTTTCATGTCAGTAAAAGCAAAAATTAAAGACTGGAAAACCTGGACTACATGCACGACACAGCAGGTCTTCAGGAACATTCTGTGCTTCAGCTCTGCATTATGTCTTTGTTTTGTCTGCTTGGTGTTAGTGGTTATGCCTCACTATGTTTATGCTCACACTGAGCAGTGTGTTAGGCTTCTACCTGCAGGGCTGCCCTGGCAGTGTGTACTCTGCTCTATCCAACACCCTGACGGCACTCTGCTGTGTGGAGAGGTCAGCTGAGGACACTCTGTGAATGAACGTCCATCAGGCTGAGGTTCAGCAAAAGATACGAAGAGACCGACAGGAACATGCAACTGTATTGATCCCCCCTCTGTTACCTTTATTAACAGAGTGCCTGGCCTTTGACGAGCCCTATTAATCGAGAGAGAGCAGATTCCTGCTTGTCATGTTTCATTGACTGTGCAGTCCTGTTACAGAGCCAAAGAGAAGATGCCCTTCCACCTTTTCTCATCAAGGCCTTATTAGCCCAGTAGGCCTTTGAGTCTCCAGCCCAGCGCATGGTCTCCAAGGGCACCACTAGCCTGACTGCAAATGGGATTTATTCTTTTGGATTATACCCAGTTTTGAGGAGGAGTTTTCTTTCTCATCTTCTAGCATCTTATGGCACTTTTATCACTTGCAGAGATAGCACTACATTGACTTTACTTTTATGTACAGAACCTTATAAAGAAATGGTACACGTGCAATTCATTTTAATAGTGGATACTTTACACTTTTACTCAAGTATAAGGAAAAAATGCTTTTACTCCATTGCATTCGTCTACATTCTAATTTAGTTCATTGCCTATTTTATGCGCTTCATTCTTTCAGAGATTCATGCTGGTTGGTGTCTTTGTTGTCCAGCAGTGATGCCTACACCTCTGTCATTCATAATGAAGTCATATTTTACTTGACACTGGTTTACCAATCAACCCAAACCAGTGACATACATATGATGAACTAGCAGTGACATGAAACCACGTTGTGAAACTGAACTGTTGATCCCACTGCTCAATTGGATGACCATAATGGCTGAAATATGAGTGACATGAGACCAGTCCTGCATCACCTCATATTCTGGATGCGTTTGTATACAAGCTACCACAGCCATGTGCACATCAGTCCTGAAAGACTTTGAGCTCCCCTTAAAATAATAGTATATATCTGGGGTCATAGATATTGAAAATAAACCATCTCATTTATAATAATATTTCTTTCTGCTATGGCTCTTCTAAAACAAGGCAAATGTATTGCTTGTTGAATGTAAACTAAAGGTGTGTGTGTGTGTGTGTGTGTGTGTGTGTGTGTGTGTGTGTGTGTGTGTGTGTGTGTGTGTGTGTGTGTGTGTGTGTGTGTGTGTGTGTTTGCGCTGGAAAATAATATTAAGGCATGTGTAAGGCCTCCTACGTGAGTTTGTTGTGAATATGTTCTGATTTTCAATCTTGCCAGGCATTTCAGTAGCAAGTGTTGCTTGTTAAAAAATAAATAAAGGCACATGCAATTCCACGTAATATTAAGGCATGTGCAAGTTCTCCCGCATGAATGTTTTGAATATTTTCATTCTTGCCAGTCATTTCTGTCAGACAAAAATGGTAACTTTGTAGGAGGAGGAAAGACATGTGTTTAGTACATTATGCAAAAGATTTATTCTACTAGTATTACTACCACTACTAGTACCAGTAATAACAATAATGAAGTAGTTATGAAGTTTTATGGCAGTGATCCTGTGCAGGGACACTTGTGTATTGCATAGCTCTTCTTTTTTGTGGTCTGTTTCTGCAGTGTGAATCTGGTTGTGAGGGAGTGCAGTGTGTAGGTGTGTAGCAGCAGTGGAGTTGGTGCCCAGGGACCCCCTGTCTGACTTAATGGGGTTTGGGAGATAAAGGAGCAGGAGCTATTTTTAGTCCTGCTTTTCACTTGCCCAGCCCTTGTTGGCTGTGATGCTTCACTGCTATAAACCTAAGACTCTGCCTGCTTTTTTGTTTGTTTTACTCTTTCATACTTGCTCTTAAAAAATGCAATTTTTGTTCCTTTGAAGTAACTTTATGCTCCACATTTTGACACAAAAGTAACTGTGTGGTGAGTTGTACAGAGCAACAAATGGTTTGATATTCCACCCTTCCTCGGTGGAGACCTTCTGTATTGGGAGTGTGGTCTTGGGAGGGCTCCTGATCGCAGCCAGGACACGATGCTAATGTGACAGCTCAGGATGGGAACAGCCAATGCTGCCACGACTGCTGCTACTTTATATGCATCAAAGCCCTCAGTAGATCTAATGAGTCCTTACATAAAGAGGGTCATCGCAACGAAGGCAGGAAGTCATTAAAATCACTGCGTTCAGACACCTTTGTTCAAACACTGATCACTAACAGTACATGATCCACATCCCACATTCCACAGCAAACCAGCACAGCTTCTGTGTGGAGTGGCGTGAATTGTATGGATTTATTCCACGTGGGTTCTATAAATATCCTCTCCAGTGCCTGGATGGCTCTGCTTGTTGCCCCTTCAGGGATTATGTGTGGTTTGTCACCACCACTGAAATCAGTGGATGCACTCAGGCATGCCATCTGACTGATTCTGCCCAGGATCAAAAGTAAAAGTAAATCTGTAAAAATACAGTCTGATTGGAATTTGTTTCTGTGACATCATGAAAACCATCCACACTTGCACACATCCACCTGTTCAGCCTCTGAAACTTTAGCCCCACCATTCACTCAAGTTATAAAGAACATTTCAGGGTGGACTGCTTTTTAAATAAAGCACAGTACAGGGCAGCCAGTTAGAACAGCGGTAATTTACATAAATCAGTCTTAAACAGCCTGTTCATTTCTAAAGCATAAAGTTCAAAGAAAGGTCATGTACAAATGGATTACTACTGTTTTCGGTGAATGAAACCACACAATATGGTGCCTATGAGAGTAAATATACAAGAAGTACTATAAATGTTTAAGGTTTAACTGCTATGAAACTAATGCAAGTTATGCAGTTATAAGAACAAATAACTGTATTGTGGGCCTACATAGAGGCATTTAGGCTTTAAAAGGTTAATCATTTAAACCTCTGTAGGTCATCTATAGCGGACTTTCTACAAAAAGGGGTTGAATCATCACTGTTCTCTCTTTGGTGTCTTTTGTGCAGAAGGTGAACCCATTGAAGCTATTGCCAAGTTCGACTATGTTGGCCGCTCGGCTCGTGAGTTATCCTTCAAGAAGGGGGCATCTTTGCTGCTGTACCAGCGAGCGTCAGAAGACTGGTGGGAGGGCAGACACAATGGCATAGATGGCCTGGTGCCTCACCAGTACATCGTAGTGCAGGACATGTGAGTATATATCTACAGAAGATATCACTTGGTCTAGATGTCCTGTAGACAAAATGCTTTTACCTTCAACAGTAGCAAATAAGCTCATTAATGCTTCTACCTAGAGGACAAGTGCCTACACTCTGAAAGGCGTGCTTTCTCTCACCTGCTTCCCACCTGGATGTTTTATATGACTAAACACCAGAGATGGGTATCGTCATGTTGTATTGTCATTATCAGGTTTTTATTTCAAAATAATTTTATAGAGCTTTTTGCATTATTGCAGCTTTTTAGTACTCACATGATCTAGTAAGGAAATGCATTATGTAGTCAGACAATAGATTTTTTTTTTAAGCCGTCCAGCATGTGAAATTCTTTTCCTCTGTGCTCCAAGGGTGTGAAAATGTGCAGACCTCAAGCTTGTTCCTTACATAAAATCAGTTTGCAGAACTCAATATTGCTCCATGACCGGTTGCCTGTTTATGTACTTGATTAACTTTATCTCACTGTGGATGTTACAGCTGTTGTTACCTACTTTACAATATTACTTTTACATCCCACTATATCAGCACAGCACAGCCTGTGAATAGTTATAGTAATAGATTATCCAGACTAAAAAAACCGATGTCCAGAATCATCATTCCACTAATACATTTGTGAAAGGAGAATTGTTTATATTTTATTTATCCCCACTTAATGATGGCTACAGTTACCAGCACTATGCTGACTGTATTCGGGTTTGCCCCGAAATCTTAGGAGCGATTTAAGCTCAGCTTTTTGGCTCCGTATTTCCAATATGTTTTTGGCTCTGATGTTCTCTGCCTGTCATTCACATCTCCTGGGCAGATTCAAAGCTTGCCAAGTTCAAGGAGAAACAGATTCTTGGCGGGTGATATTAGCCCGTCAGTTACACTGTTCCATGGGATTACTCAGAGCTTTCTCTCCCGTTGGCCGTCCTCGTCTGCTTTGCTCATCTTGGCAGCAACAGGGGAGGTGCTCTTTCATTACATCACTCCAGTGCAACCTCTCTAAAATCTTCTTTAAACAAATCCTGTGGCTGTGACAACTGCTGCCCAGGCAACCTTAGACGCATAATCAACATATCAGATCTGTCGCTGAGAGGGCAAATCTAATGGATCCAGGCAAAGGGCAGAAAGATGCCAGATCCAAAGAAAAGCCAGCCTATCATTTTTATGTGTATGCATCAATAATTCATGGCGTGGCTCTCTGCTGATGTGTGTGCACTTAGATAATGGAGGTGAGGGTGAGAGAATTTACAGGCCAGTGTAGGGTTGGGCAGGAGGCAGATGATGTCAGGCACTGTAATGAGCTACATTTAGAGGCAAAGGAAGTCTGTGGGATAGCTCCCACACAGGCAGGATATCCTCCGTAATCTCGGGGCCATGAGTGCACTGTTAAGCACATATATCTCACATGCATACAACTGTACATATCTCACGTAATACCATTACCTATTTAGTGTACTGCGTGACTGATAACACGGCAGATGATCTTCAAATATTGCAACGGCTACCTTACACATGAAGCTTTGTTATGAAATAAAAAATATTTACTCCCGTTTTCCCTAAATATAATTTTTTCCTTGTGCCACTATACGTTGTAACAAGTGTTCATATCTGTAATTACTTCAAACTGGTGTTAAGGGTCATAGATTTTTTTTCAGTTGTATTTTGGTGTTATATTACATTTATGGTATAATAATGTTTGGTTACGAAAAGTATTTGACAAAAATCAATTCTTAAAAGAAAAGTAATAAATAGATCAGTCATCAATGTATAAACGTCCTTGTGGGCTAACGATGGGCAGTTCTGATGTGCACAATTCGATTGCACATTGTCCCTGAAAGAATGTAGCATCATTGTGGTCTATTGTGGATGTAGATTTTTCCTTGTCCTGTGAAGTCAGTATTTTGGATATATGTTTTTGATGAATTTGTAATATTGAACTGCGATGGACTGGCGACCTGTCCAGGGTGTATCCTGCATTCCGTCCGATGTCAGCTGGGATAGGCTCCAAGCACCCCGCTGCGACCCAGAAGGATAAGCGGTTTAGATGATGATGATGATGATTTTGTGTATGTGTGTAATATTGCAAAGGTTTGTCCATTAACCTTGTGTACCATAAAGCAATGCAGCACGTCCCATTGGAAGGAGAAACAGAAGTGACTGAACTGGGTTTTGATTGTACTTCTGTGTTTTTTTTTGTTTTTTTTTGTCTTAGGGATGACACCTTTTCAGACACTCTGAGTCAGAAGGCTGACAGTGAAGCCAGCAGTGGGCATGGAGGGGAAGAGAAGTGCTCCAGCATAGATTTGGGTTCTCCTGCAGATAGACTACCTGATGCCTACATCAGCAGGTGAGACACTTTTACCCATTCTTACAGTAATACAGTGTTCATTCTTATTCAAATCATCTTCATTGTACCAGAGCAGCATAATATAGTCTTTTTATTGTTCCCACTGATGCAGATAACACACCAATACTCTTGTGACTGAATACAATCAAATCCTCATAGGGTTGTTTGTAACACCTTCACAGAAGTGTAGAGGATGTTATTTCAGCAAAGGGGGACAAACTCTTTGTTAATACCCTTGACTTCCGATTACCCATGATCCTTCCTGTGCATAAGGCTTGAATGTGGATATAAAGGCATTCAAAGTTCATAGGCGCATATTCAGCAGGTTATTTACACGGGTTGCATTACGCACTAGTGATCTCATCAGTGTTTATTCTGTTAAATTATTAGGTTTTCAGAGCCCTCTCCAATCATGTATGGTCTTGATCTCGCTCTCGCTCGCTCTCTCTCTCGCTCTCTCACACTGTCTCTCTCTCTTGCTCTCACTCTCTCTCGCTCGCTCTCACTTTCCCCGTTCTGTGACTTGCAGCAATGTCTCCTCACTTCTAAATCATTCATTGCATTTGTCTTTATTTAGACTCTCTCCTCCTTCTGTGAGTACAGTTAAGCACATACTTCCATCAGGGAAAGAGAGTTTCCTGTCTGAATGAATGAATCACAGAATGAAATTAAAGCAATCAAATCGTAAAATGTAGTTTTCCGATGACAAATATCCTCACCTAAATATGTCACAGCTGTTGCCAGTAGCCCTTTGCTAGTTCTAGTGAAGTAGCAGCTATTTGTTAGAGGTCAAGCAAAATCCATCGTTTCCTTAAAAATGCTTTTTATGACTTGCTATATAGTCCTCGCTTATTTGTCCAGCTTTCACGTTTGAATTTGAGCACTACTTTCCTAAAAGCAGTGCCTCAAAGTGCTGCAGAAGTGTTTTGCCACAGTGTAGAGCACACTCTGCTGGTCAGAATACTGTACTACACGTTTGTGACTTCAAGTGTTGATAAAGAACCAGCCTCTTTGTCACCACTCTTTATAAGTAGCTATTGTGAGCTCATTAAAGCTTGTTTTAGATCAGTATCAAACCAGCTTCAGCCACCGTTCCCTATAAGCTCCTGCAGTTATGCTGCCCTAGAATAGGCAATGTAGACACAGTAATATTTGAGTCCACCTATACTGCTGTTGTAGAATTTAAAGGGCCCATTTTTCTTGCATTTGACCTTTTTCCCTGATATTTACTTATTATATTTTGTGGTTTTATGTAAGAAAAGCAGTAATAATATCATTTTTACATTATCATTTTCCAACTTAGAATTAAATGGCCTGCTTTTGTTACTGTGCCTTTGAGTCTGTCCTGTATTGTGGCTCATTCAAAAAGCATTCCAGGCTGGAACACTACTTAGGTCTTCAGTGTGAGCGGGCTGGGTTAAACTGCTCTAGGTTCAATAGGTGGATATATGTAAGCACATTGGTTTTTCACGGCATCATGGAAGCATTGGTATAAAAATGGGCTGTATTTGCAGCCAAGTTTCAACATATGAGTTGTATGGGGGATGACAGAATGGTACAGTTTGAAACTTAGGTCATGTTTACAAATTAAAATCTTTTATTCTAAAAGAAATTTGAAAAATTCTGTTTTCCTTGAAATGGATCCTTTATCAACATGTAATTGCACTATAAGTGCAAATAATTGCAATAGCAAATTAACCTGTTAAGCAGTTTTACTATGAAAATAAACATTGTCACCTCAACCAGTTTAACTGATTATTATCGGTCATGGACTGTTAGAACAGTTACAACCTTCTTATTATCTGTGAATTAATGAGAGACCCATTGAGGGTCAGATTATGCAGTAATGAAGGAAAGGCAGCTCTCACTAATTGACATAATTAACTGCTTGAAATTTTGCAAGGACACAGATTGGCAGTTTAACTGATTGTATTTCTCAGCCAAAACGTTATTTGCAACGCAAGAGGAATCATTTTAAAGCCACATTAGTCAAACTGCTCTGTTTGACATGAACAGATTGTATTGACTGTGGTTATAATGTAATGCACTTTCAATGACTAATTATTGCCACAATATTTAAATGTAAGTATGTAAATTAATTGCATATTTACATAATGAAGTACATTTATTAACAATTTACATTCTGTATTTAGATTTGTGACTTGGCAAAAATATTAAGTATTTTCAAATCAATGATTACATTTTTAAAAATCTTAATTTCTCTTCAACTTATGAACACAAAAGTGGTGTCAAGTAAACATTCAGAGTCGACAGACTTTCTATAATGATACCCCCCCCTTCTCCCCCTCAGCCGTCACAGAAAGAGGAGTGATCCACCGACCCGCAGGCCCCCGGCACGACCCAGCGACGCCCACTGCATGATCCACCCCTCTCAGAGCCACAGTAGCCATGGCAACCACAGCAGCCATGGTAGCCATGGTAACCCAGACCGAGCTTCTCCCGTGCTGGGCCACTACAGTCCACGGGAGCTGCTGCGGGGTCGGGCCGCCGTGCCCATGGACAGTCCTGAAAGACGCAGGCGCATGGGCCACGGCAGCCTGACCAACATCAGCCGCCATGAGTCCCTGAAGAAGATGGAGAGTCCCCCCATCCGCCGGTCCACCTCCTCGGGACAGTATACAGGCTTCTCCGAACCACACAGCAAAGGCCTGGACCCTGAGAGCATCGCACAGGTCAGCGGGAGGCGAGCGACGACGCCACTTACACCATGCTCTGCAGGCCCTGCCCTGTAACATAGTCAGTGACTGCCTCCTGTTACTAATGATTCACTGCTCTAATACAGACACAGACATGTACTTCTCACATACACAGTATTGTGCAAAAGCTTTAGGGACCTGAGAAAATTCACTTAAAAAGCTATTTCTCTGGGCTGGAAGCATTTATCGCCTCAATCATTATATTATATATTATATTAGAACAAATACAATTGATATCAATACAATAAGTATTTACTTTAATGTTTGTGAATGTGTTTGTTTACCCATTGTTTAACACACTCTTTGAAGCAGCCCAATATTATTTGTAGTTGTCAGCCAATACCCAGTTTGGTTAATCAGTGCTTCAGAAAGTTGATTAAGGTGTGCTACTCATGGAAGTGACACATCGATGGCTGAATCTCAATTGACTCACTATTACAGAGTCTATACCAGTATTAATCTCAGTATTATACAGTCTATATAGAGCCCTACATAGGCTATTATACTATGGCTTTCTAATCCCAAATAGAGCATAAGTCTATGAGAAATAATGTATACCTTTATGTTCAGCCAAAGCTGCACAACTGCAACATATAGTGCGCCATTTGAGTGTACCTTATAGAGAATGGGGAGCCATTTGAAATTCAACCCATGTGGTGGCTGGGGCATCTAAGAGAAATTGAGAACCTTTGTTCTCTTGTTGAACTTTGTTCTTATAATAATCTACATTTCTGAATTCAAGAAACCTTTTTAGTGTATAAATGTTTGCTTTTATATTAAAAACACACATTGGGAAAAATAAATGTTTTTGAACTATTTGTTTAGGTGCCTAAAACTTTTGCACAGTACTATACATACTATACATATGTAAAATGCTCAATTAAGCTACAGGCTGCATTCTGAGCATGTTCATAGATGGTTACATTAAGCCTAGGGACAAAATTACACTACACATAGAAGTTCAGGAACCTCCAAATGTTTTAAATACAAATTACAAATGTGATAGCTTAACATATTAAATTACCACTAACCCAACATATTAAAGACTAATCATATTTACCAAGAGGATGTAAATACTTGTGATAGTACTACTAAACTAAAAAAGCAGCTATTTCTGCCATTTAATCTACTCTTCTCTCTGAAATGATGCAACGTCACAATGCTCCTTTTGATTTTGTAGTAAAGAATATCATATAACAAAACCAAAATTCATAGATTTTATTTAGTCCATGTCATAGGCTACCCGTTTGAGCAGGCATATATAGAAATGTACTTTATACTTCACAGTCGCATTTTATTGTTACTCTGATGAAAAAAAGAAAAAATAACTAAAGCCCTTGTTGATCTGAATTCTGCCCTGAATGAGTGCTTTTAATTGTTAAAAAGTTAATTGGCTCTTCACAGCTCATACCAACGAAAACACTTTTTTAACACAAAGCTGAGTGGTGCAAAATATACAAGTATACACAAAATATATAAGTATTTGTCAGTAGTAGCTCTATCACAATTATTACATACTCTGATGGCAGTTATTTGAGTTGACCACAGCTGCAGTAACTTAACAAATTCTTATTTACTTGCAACAATGAATGTATATTGGGTGCATTTTCATCAGTTGGACTGAGACAAATGCCTGTAAATAAAAAACAGTAAAATACATTTATTGAAATGTGATGTGGATCTTACAAAAACTGCAAAACTTTTGGCTTGTTTCTTTGACACATTTGAAGCACAGCAGTAAGTAAGTTTATTTGAGCTCAAGCTATGTCATGTTCATTTTCAGCAGCAATTTCAGGCTTGTTACAGGCCTAGTCAATAGGGGCATAAAAAGCAAAAGAAAGAAAAATTACGTTTCAGTGGAAGGCCAGGTGTCTCAAATGTAGCAGGAAGTGTGTTCATGCTGGGATGATTGTCAGTCTTGAAACATCACATTGCGTCAAGTCCTGTCCTTACGGTTGATTCGTTTGTGTGAGCAGATAGTAAACTACATACTGTCTCATCTATGTGCGGTCACAAAGGAGGCCTGTTATGTGGAGCTGATGCTGTTTGACAGGCAATATGGGGTCTGGAGAATGTTGAGTAATGCTGTATAATTAGCTCTGATTCCTGGTGGGCTCTCATTAATATACCAGTAATGAGAAGGAGAGATGGTGCTGATGAAGCTGTGCTCCAGCAGCAGCCTGTGCAGTACAATAATGACAATCGCAGAGTTCAGACAGAGGACACAGGCTGAATCCACTGCCTTTCTGTCAGCTAGAAACTCTTTGCCATTCAGATTCTTCTCTGACATCCCTGTATATTACAGCGATCTGAGGAATAACGTGGAATTATTGTAATGCAGTCTGATTTGTTGTAGTCTGTTGGCTGCCAGGAATATTGTATTTTTCATGATATACGTTTCTGAGTACAAACAGATCAATTATGGAGTGTCTGTAAACAACATGGCAGTTTATTATAACTGCATGGTCACAAGTAGTTTGTTTGATGATGGCCTAATGTGTGATTGTTATTTAATTAATCTTCTTTACCGGTTATCAATTGTTTGATTGTTCTTTCATATATTATTTTAGGAACCATTTCATTTACAAAATATCGTGGCATTTTTTTAATGTGGCACATTTTCTGATGCGTTTTGTTCATCCCAAGTTTACAAATCGCAGAAAAGCTAAATATTGTAAGTTGTTAGGGGTGCAAAATCAGAATTGGGCGATTTTCACTCCTGACATTCGATCATCAGTGAACCTGTTTTTTTTTGTCTGTTCAGATGATTTCAGCCGATGTGTGTTGCGATTTTGACATTTAAGTGAGTACATGCTCTGTAATATGTAAAGAGTGTCATATAACAAAGGTAAAATTCAAGTTTTACTTTGTGTCAAAAACTACCGCTTGAAGTAGGCATATATAAAAATATACTTTGGAGTTCATTTGCAAAAACAGATATCTCTATTTTAATTAATTTTCATAAATCATGTTTTTTATTGTTCATTCCAGGTAATGAATTCTTTTGATTTTGTAAAAATAACTCAACAAAATACAGGCCATGTAATGGATAAAAGTATCTTTTACGTGCAATATTTAACATTCTTTAATATAAAACAATAGGGTAAAGTGCTGAAAGTTGCAACAAAAACAGCCCATTAATGGGCAATATTAAACATCTGTGAGATCTTATGATGATACAGATTAATCTTGTAAAGTGTGGCAACCTCAGAAAATCCTAAGGCTGAATCTCAAATGGCTCACTGCACCCTATATTTAGCTGCACTGTGTGAGTTATGAAATATTTACAGCCAAATATTGCTCTTTATGTCCAGTACAGAATTGTGCACACATGGCTGAATCCAAAGGGGCTCTTTGTTAAACATATTGTGAGCTGTTTAAGACCTACATATTGCACTTTGTAGTCAGAAGGGAGCCTATAAGATTGTGCCTGAAACAGCTGGTGGCAGTGTTGCATCACCTGACCTGAATACCGCATGATTGGCTGAACGAATTTATCAGGTTCTGCTGGTGAATAGCGCTGGTGTTTGAATGTTTAAAACGTTGTTGTAAAATGTGAACTTGCAACCCCTTTGATAGAGGACAACAACATCATTTGAGACAAAATGTATTCAGGGTTCAGAATGCTTTGTGTGCTAAGCTTGGTGCGTGCTAATGGAGATAACACTGTGCTTAATATTACTTAATATTATTTTTTTGTATTTTAAACTTGTAGGTGTAACAACTAATAATACTCTTTTTATGCTGCAGTTTTCAACTTCAAACTATATATTTCCCAGTACTTGTGGAGGAACCTTTTAGCCTGTTAAGTCTTCCAAGCTTGTTAACCAAAATTATATTTATTCATGATTTCAGACCATGTAGTACGTGTAATTTCCAACTGCAGGCATATATGCATTTGTGCGTTGTCTACTGTTCTGTCCTGCCTCTCTGATCACTTACTCTGAAGTACAGTTAAAATTCATCATCTGTGCACTACTAATACATATCTGTCTTTAAATATCATGTTGTATCTTTGCCCCATCACCCAACCTTAGCTGCAATTAAAGATATAATGGACTGATCCTGGTGTATGGTTGCAGTGTTTTTATATGCCAGTGTCAAAAACAGATTTCCAATTGATGTGATGTAATGGACGATAAGGTATTCTGGTCTAATCCTTTTCTCTTTCTCTCTCATTAGGACATAGAGGAGACTATGAACACAGCTCTGAATGAACTTCGGGAGTTGGAGAGGCAGAGCTCCGCGAAGCACGCTCCTGACGTGGTGCTGGACACCCTGGAGCAGATGAAGAACGCTCCCACACCGGCCAGCTCCAGCGAGTCTCTGAGTCAGCTGCCCACTCTGATGCTGCGGCCAGCTGCTGCTGACCCGCCAATGCGCCGTTCGACCAGCTCATCCAGTGACACCATGAGCACCTTCAAGCCTGCCGCAACCCCACGCATGGGGGTCCAGCTCAAGCCCCCTGCCCTCCGGCCCAAACCTATGGTTGTGCTGCCCAAGGCTGGTCCGACCCAGCCTCCGGCACCCCCACCCCATGATCCCCTGGACAAGTCCTGTACCATGTGAGCCAAGATAGGATGGCCTAAAAGAACCGCAGGACGACAAAGGGAAACTTTTAAACCTACCAAACAGCCTGCCATGAGAGCGGTACTTTTCTTCATTTTAAATACCACTGAACAACCTTCTGGCTCTCACGTATGGTTATATAATTCCCTGTGTAGCGTCCCTTGCATATTCCACAATAGGTCTGGACTAAATGCTGTAAACTCTGGTTCGGTATTGAAACTGCAGCTCCAGAATCAAGCCCCTCTGTTCCTGTGGTGCTTTGGAATCCAGCTCTAAAGGGGGGCAGGAAGAGGGTCGTTTACGTAGTAATGTAAGCTGTTATTCATGTGCTAATAAGAAATATACAGGTAAATAATAAACTGTAAAATAGACAGCCATGCTTGGACATGGAAAAAACTGAGCATTAAATGTAATTCAAGATACACGTTTACCTGGTTAAAAGGTTATAATGTTACCTAAGCATGTAGACGTGAGCTGTCCTGCTGTTTAGTCTCCAACAAAAAAACAGAGGCATACTTTGACCTAATTCTGATGTAAATCAGGTGCAGTATGTAGAAAGCAGTCTACGATATGCATCTGAAAACATCTTGCATGTACATAGAACATGTTAGGTTCTTCTGCAATTCTCAGTATAAATAGACAAAGAAACTGATTCAACGAAAGCAACAAATCACAAAGGCTTCCTGTGTGGTTAGGATAACTCAGTGTTGGTAGTTTATATCCATAGAGGACTGCTAAATGTGAATAATACAGAAACAAAGCAGGGTCTGTTGTTCTCTGTTTACAGCCTTTGGATTGTGGGAAATGTAGTTCTGTGTAAGGATTGGACCTGAGCCTGCAGTTGATGAGTTAATAAGCAATGAACGTGGTTTACTGGTAAAAAAGCAGCACTGCCACACGAACAACTAACCCTGTCTTTGACAGTGTTTCAAAAAAGGCTGCTATTTTCTCATTCTGAAAGGCAGTTGGGTTTTTTTTTAGGCCAAGTGAAATAGTGTGTGTGCAGGGCTTTACTTTGGATATTATATTTTTGATAGTAATCATAGTCATGATATGTATATGTGCAGTTATCATCCATGAGTTAAATAACCTTGATTTGCCTAATAAAACAGGAGTTTAGTAAACTAATTTTTCTATTGCAATGACTCAAATATAGAATTTTAGAATAAGAAAAACAACTGCTAAAACGCTTTGCTTTTTCAAAACCTCTTGCTTTTCATTCTCCACATGAACAGTTTTTCAGTGAAAATCAAATATATCTACAGCTGCTGATAAGAGGCATTATGAACGGTTCTGTTTAGCGGCAACTCTGGCAACTTTTGTGCTCTTCTCATAGACGGTACAGCGTTTCACTAGCTTCACTGTTCAGACTGACTAAATGCTTCTCTCTCACTCTTTCTCTCACTCTTACTCACTCACTCTCAAAATTAAGAACTCTTACTTGTAGAGCATGAATTATGATACTTTTTTTTGTTGTGATATGCAAATAAATGAAGTCTTTACAAAAAGACTCAAGGCAATATTTCTGTAGTTTCACCAAACAAAGGAATGATGCCAATAGCCATGGACTCACCGACTGTTACTGTAAAATTTCCATATTACCATCCCGCTTCTTGTGTGTAAGTGTTGGGATCTGATCTGGCTCATGTGACCAACTGCCTAATTTGTTAACAATTTGCAACATACTATATTTAAAGCTTTTATGTGTGAAGTGTATTGGAAACAGGTTGTCAAAGATTCTAAGAGGCATATTGGACATTTGTCCTGATTACTTTGATAATATAATCTGAATATACCCAAATCAGAAAGTTGTCAAACAGGTACCAAATGTGCAGATAGATGAATCACAGTGGCCATTTGTGTTTGGAAATGTGTTTCCTTTTTTTCACCGTTTCTAAGAATATAGTGTATGGTCTTTGCATACATTGTAAGAATCTGGCATTTCAAATAATGGCCGATTCTTAAAGCACAACAATTCCAAAAAAACACTGTTGGCATGGGCTGAGCTGAACAATTGTCTGAGTGGCTTACGTGTGTGCGTTTGAATGATAGCCATACATCATGTGCTCATACAGATGTTTAAGTTTATATTCAAATAAGAAGAAGTCTGTTATTGATCTTATGTTGCAAGCTAGACTTCAAGGGAAATAAAAGTAATACTTGTTGCATAATGTATAATAAACATGATAATTATTTTGCCTTTTAAATTACTAATTGTTGAATTCTAATAACATTTTAATATAGGTTGTTTTTTGTAAGATGGTGTACAGTGCATTGCAGAAGGAAAAGGCTTTATTAGATTAGTGTTAGATTTGTTTCAGGGTTTCTTATGGACCTTGAAAACTGATTTATCCCTACACAACTGTGCACAGTAGCAGAACCTTCCCCTGATTGCTGTTCTGTCAGTGTGTCCATGTACATCTGTAGTACGGACTTGTGAAAGTGCCTTTAAAAGCTGTTTTAGAGGAACTTGAAACCAACGTCCTCTGTGCTGTTGCGTTCATTCTTCAGACCCAGTGCAGTGCATAGGAAAAGACAGTGAATGCATTATTAATCAGTAAGAATGGTCAAATAAAGATACTGCTTATTCATTGTGACATTGCACTTTTATGTATAGGACTGTATATTTGGCATGTAACATCCTAACATCCTAAGTGGTAGAGCTCTGTAGGGGGGCTACTCCCTGGATTGTGTCTTTCTAATAAAGAACATAGTTTGGTCAGTCTGTTGTTGTCTTGTGGCTTTATTTATTTATTTATTGGAAAATCTTGTTACATTCTTTTCCATTTAGTAATGTTTTATCTTCTCCTGTAAAGTTATATTTTGGAGATTGCATAAAACACTAACGTTTATATACAGTTCTGCTCATATGTTTACACACCTCTGGTTAAAAGTTTTTTTTAGAAAATAATAAAAAATAAAGTCACCAATTAAATATGTTAAAGCTATTTAGCACATGTACATTGGATAAATCATAAATCACACAATGAAGTTTCTCAAGTGTTTTTTTTTTTATTATAGTTAATTTCTAGTAGCTTAATACATTTATTAATGTTTCTTTTTCATAAAGCAAGCAGGTTTAGATGTTATGTGTTTGTATATAAGTCATAAAATTGATGCTGTATGTTAACAGCATGTGACTGTGGAACTGCAATACGCAACACATGCACTAGAACTAAATTACTGCTGGATATGAGGATCTTAGGTCAGTTTGAAAGACACAGGGCAAACAACCATTGAATCATAGTGGCTGAGACAAGTCTTCCCAAGTCTACAGTCGAATCTGAGCTTGAAACATGTCTCAAATTATTCACACTCGCATAGTAAATGCAATGAAATACGTTTAGTCGATTTAATATTTTCTAATGACTTTTGGCGTTTTCCTTTTCCCTGCTGTTTTGTAGAATGTTTAGTTAAAAAAAGGTTCTATATAGAACCATGAACACTTAAAGAACACTTTGCATATTTAGAGGGTTCAGTGCATCATGAAATGGATCTTCAGACTGTAAAATATGTTGTGTATGTTTCTATAGAGAACATTTTGGAAAAGAGCCATTTAAGCAGTTTTTGAGTGTTCATGGTTCCATGTAGAACCCTTGAAGAACCATCATTTTTAAGTGTACTTGCCTTGTCAGTAATACTATGATAACTAATACATACTATATTATGCTAAAGAGTCTTTTTGTTTTAAATCAAAAACATAAGGTGTTAAAATATATGATTTTCTTGCACAACTTAAGTTAAATGCACAGATCTCTATAAACCAAGAACAAACAATTTGATCAACTGACCCTAAAAAGTTTCTGAGGCAATAAATCCAGGAAAGCGGTTCTTAAGGAAGTTCAGAATGAACTGAACTGTGGCTATTCCTTGTGTAATTAGGACAGAGAACAAGAGGGGTGACATCTTACTCTGGGGGGCTTCTTCTTCCAAGTTACCCTACACGGCAAATAGAAGCATATAATGCAGAGGAATGAAGACGCGACCGGGGAGGAGCTGGAGTGAGCAGAGACCCCTGACTCGCAGGGAGGAGCGGTCAGGGGGAAGAAAAGCTCGGCCCTCAGTTTCGTTTCTGTGGAGCGCTGAGGAAGCAGGCGGGGCGACTCTGGTGGCTGAAAGGTTCGCAGCCTCCACCATGTCGGACGCACTGTCGGCGAGCATTGTCAGGACCCTCTGTCAGCATGGAGGCAGTCTGGACTTTAAATGCCTGAGTCAGATTTTGAGTCAGCATTTCACAGTGGCGGATGAGGTTCTGCTGAAAGTGCTAACAGACTTCAGCAAGTTCGTCGTTGTGGAAGGCAAAGAGAAGAAGGGAGACTCCCCCCTGAGTCCCGACAGTGTGGTCCTAGCAAAGACGTCTTTACGGGTCTGCCGGACTCTGCCTGGACAGTGTGCTTACTGCCAGGATCTGCACCTCTGCAGGTATTTCGTGTGTGGAAACTGCAGATTTGGGTGAGTATCTCGGGATAAATCTGGTTTAGCCGGCCAGACATTTAAAATCCAAACCCTAAAACGTGTTGTGTCCTTTCTCTTAGGGCGAAATGCAAAAACGCCCATGCCGTAGATTCTTCTCACAACTCGGTTATCCGGAGTGAGGAAGGCCTGCAGCACCTGGAGAAGTCCGAACTTTTTCAGCTGTTGCTGCAGAATGACCCTTGCTTACTGCCCGAGGTGGGTGGCTCAGTCAACTGTGGGTGACAAAAAGTTTGTGGACACCTCGGTAGCCTCTGCTAATTATGGGCGTACTGTTATCCGTTACGCCTCACCGCAGGACAGCTCGGTGTACGTGGCCTCGACGCAGCTCAGCTTTAGAAATGACTCAACAGCCAAAATAGAAGACGCTCTTATTTTGGAAAGGAAGGAAATGTGCTTGTTAAACGCTCTGTGGCGCGGCCGTGGCCCGGTCAACAGCCGCAGTACAGTTGGCTCGCGATTAGCGGCTCAGATTTCTATCGGCTGTAACTCCGGAATGCAGGAACCACCTCCACAAGCTCTGCTGGCTTTGTTAGTCCTGATTTGTGAATTCAGATGACGTCATGTTCCACGCCAAACTCCGCCAATATTACACAGCGCGGTTTTATTTTCTAAAGCGTATAACTTCAAAAGTCGAGCTCTCAGATGAATGAGACCAGCCTCAGACTGACCAGGCCAATTTTCGCAGCTCTTATTTTGTCTGTCCCTGGCCTGTGCGAAAGTTAGTGAAATACAAGCGATTTCTGACCTTGGCAGGTGATTTTCAACACAAATGACTTCAAAATCTATGAAAATGTGTTTAATTAAGCAGAGGTTAACAAATGGAGCTCAGTATGTTTGACTGGAATAAGACTTTCCAGTTTAATTCTACATACAAACAATGAAAGAAACCTTGCAAATTCCCTTGTTGTCCATATTACATGATTTGGAAATATTTTCACAAACAGATTTTGTGATATTTCCTTGTTTTATACAGGTCTGTTTCCATTGCCATGCATACAAAATTGGGTATTTCTATCATTTACCCAAAAAGTGACACAGTAATCTACATGTGAGGAGATGGAAACATTATTCGTCAGTCATTGATTAAAAAGCTGTTGCTAAAAAAAAGCTGAAAATGTGGTTTGAACTTTAGAAGACAATTTAAAATATATACACAATAATAGCCATGCAGTGTAGGCGTCCACTGTTGAAGTCATGCAGTGTTGGTTATCGTCTGATTTGTGAAAACTTTCACAAACACAGTTTTCTGTATTCGAGTGATTTATGCAGTTCTAATCCCACTTTCATGAGTAATAACAGTTGGAGTTGAGTTAGCTTTTAGAGGCATATATAGATCATTAGTACATATAACTTGAATAACTGATTATATATAGAGATAACAGCACACTAATATAATTTTTTCTCATTTGTGTAAACTTTCACAAATACACTTATGTCTATCTTTCCTTTATTGATCAGTTATGACAATGAAAAGCTGAATATTTGGAGGGCTTGACTCTGATACATAATGTATACTTACAATAGCAATGATATTTCACTTGTTTTAGCCATTACCTGATTTGTGACTTTCACAAACACGGTTTGGTATAATTGAGTGATTTATGCAGTTCTACTCTCATTTTTAAATATACCAAAGCGTGTTTGTGAAAGTTTACACAAATCAGAAATTTTTAAAGATTAAAGTTATACGCACTACCAATATTTATTTTCTGCAAGAAGCTGGACTTCTGTGCTATTATACATGAAAATGACAGTAGAACTGCACAAATTACTCAAATGTACCAAACTGTGTTTGTGAATGTTTTCACAAATCAGAAAAGTTAATATTAGTGTGCTGTTATCTCCATATTTGATGAGTTATTGAAGTTATACGCACTATTAATCTGTATTTCCTGCCAAAAGCTGAACTACTGTATTATTACTCATGAAAGTGGGATTAGAACGGCATAAATTATTCAAATATACCAAACCTCCCTCTCTCTCTCTCTCTCTCTCTCTACACACTCTCTCTCTACACACTCTCTCTCTACACTCTTGGAGTTTTAGGTCACAGATTTTTTTCTCTTTTTATGCATTTTTTTAATTACGTTAATTACATGACCTTTTTCATGTTCCTGTAATCCTAAAAATAATCTTTCTTATTAAATTGTATTATCTGTTTGACTTTTGAGAATTCAGTGTGTGCTCTTCTCTTCTTAGTTTTTGGGGTACATCACATCACAGAAATTAAGAATGTGTTTTTCATACATTTCTAAACTTTTATTTCAGTTGTGCTGTGTTAAATTAACCAACAGTAGAGACTAACGTCCCATGTTTGCAGACGAAACACTGAATAGGTGTCTACAAACTTTTGACCCTGTAGGGTATTTCTCAAGGAATCACATGTCCATCCTGACTTGAGTTTATTATGATTTTAGGTGTGCTCCCATTATAATAAAGGGAACGGAGAGCATGGCAGTTGTAAGTATGCAACATCCTGCAACAACCTGCACCTCTGCCAGCACTACCTGCAGGGCGAGTGTAAATTTGGAGCTGACTGCAAGCGGGCTCATTCGTTTGATGCTAATGCTATGAGAATCCTGAATGGCAGAGGACTCAGCCCAGAAAACATCAGCAATTTCTGCAAGATTTACAAAAACAAGTCTCTGATTTCTTCTTACAAAGAGAAACCAGCTGTTCTGCCTGACACAGAAAAAACAGCTGCTCCCAGCACAGGTTAGACCAACTGGAGGAAAGACTGATGACTTCATTCTTCAGCTTGGTGCATATTTCCTCACTTTGTCGTCTTGTTTAGTAATGATTACATTTCTCTGGCTTTTTAGCGTCTCCAGCTGCAAGTGAGACTTTAAAGCAGCCCTCCAGCAGGCCAGTGAGTGAAATTGACTCCAAAGAGATCTGCCTTTTCTTCATCCGCAGAGGATGCAGCTTTAAAGGTAGATTACGACATGGCTTATATGATCTAATAAGGCTATCAGGTCTTGTAAGAAGACTTGGAATTAGTATAGTCATTTGGTTTCACTCTACCTCTATTTTACTATTATCAACATTATGTGTGAAAATTCAGAAGGCACATGTAGTGTCGCTGGTGGTTAAAGATGGTAAATAAAATGTATGTACTGAAGACTCCCAGTTTGTATCACCACCGCCGTTTCTCTTTAATGAATCAGTTCATATCAAACCACTCTGAATTACTCCATTCACATCTCAACGATAGAAAATTTGGTGGAATTTCCCCTTATTGCTGGTTCAGATGATCAAGTAAAAATATCCTCTTTTGTTAAAGGGGCAGTCCCCAGATTTTCCAACATTTCTGCATTTCATGCAGACATAAAAAAATATATTTTCATGTAAAATGATTCATTGTAGAGAACGTACCTCAGGTTTGGAGTTCTTTACAGTAGTAGTGATGTAAATCAAAGGGCAAATTTTAATTATCCAAAATGACTAGTGAACCTACATGACTCAGTTCTTCTCAGGATTATTGTAAAACAGATAATTGTCTCAGACATTAGAAATCAGTATTTGAGCATCAATGCTGGGCATTTTACATCAAATCACCCTATAGACCTTTGATTTTAATGCAAAATTTTGCAAAAATATGATTCTTTAACATAATTTTGTCATTTAATCTTTTTTAGATAAGTGTGTCCGCATTCATTACCATCTGCCTTATAAATGGCAGGTTTTAGATAAGGATGGAAAGACATGGAATGTCTTGCCGAATGGAGAGGACATTGAGAAGGCCTTCTGTAATCCATCTAACGATGTGAGGTACACATTCTTTCATATGGAGGCACTTTGACTTCATTTGTGATTATTTGTAGGCACATTTTAAGACGGGTAAACAGTCAAGAAGTTAAATATGAACTTTTTCATTGAAAGTGAGTGTAACATGAAAAGGTGAACTAATTCTCTCAGTCCAGGGCCTCAGGTAGTGAACTTCATCACGATGACCTGTGGAGGAGCATCAGTGCGCCGTCTGTCTACAGCATCTTCTGTTACTAAACCTCCTCACTTCATTCTGACTACTGAGTGGATCTGGTACTGGAAGAATGACCAAGGAGTATGGACTGAATATGGGCAAGGGGTCAGCGGCTTTTTCATATCATCAGACAGAGTTGGCTAGTTATTAACATGCTTTTCACTTTTTCTGAACATAATCATGTTGTCTGTAGATGGATACAAAGCATGCAGCCCCTCTCACCTCTGAGACGCTGGAGAATGTTTACCATGCTGACCCTCACAGTGAAATTCCTGTCAGTTCTGAGAAACATACATACATAATCTATGTAAAAGGTACTCTGCATAAAGCATGTACAGCTTTCGTATTTGGCATTATATTAAATAAATTTTGCGCTATATTGTTTTCATTTTATGATCCTGTGTTTTATCTATAGATATGTACCAGCAGAATGTTCTCTACAAGACCAAACGAGAGATTCGGAGGAGACCTCGATTTGTCTCCGCTCTCGAGGTTGAGAGCAAGCTGAAATGGTATCAAACTAAAACTGAACTGACAGATGACTGTGGTGTAGCATGTTTGCAAATGTTCAGTATTAGTTCATACTAACAGCTGGGTCAGGTGCATTTTTTTGTCATGCTTCATGCAGCCCAGAAAAAGGCACTGGTACATCCTGCATTCTTATGCCACCAATATTATTATATTCTCTACAAGAATAATGCTGATTGATTTGTGAAATAAAGACAATAATGCCAGGAGATTGAGGCAAATACAATCATAACACTTTCTTCTGTGTCTTTTTTCCCTATCAGCGAAACCTCCATGTCCTCCTCTGTGGTAGTTCCTGCACACTGGGATAGAGGAGCCCTGCCTGAATTCTCCTACAAGGTACTAATGAGTCTAGAGTTCCCACCAGTCTGGGATTTACCTGGATTGTCCAGGTTTTTGGTTGCTTGTCCAGGAAAAAAAGTTTCATTCCTGGAAGCAAAATGTCCAGGAATCCATAAATTTTCATATTTTTGTACTTCTTATGAAGTTTAAATGTCTTCTTTCCATCCATTTGAACCATTTGTATACAAAGAATGGGTTTAAGTAGTTCATATTACTCTCAGCAAAGGGATAATTGCTTGAGAATGGTGCACTGTTGGGGACGTTTAAATACAAGGCAACACTGCAACAACAAAAACTGGTTAGATTAGATTGCGTAGCTGAACTGATATGCCTTAGACTGCATTGTAAGCATAGCTACCTGTCTCTATTGATTTTAGTAAAAAATCAAACCACTGATCAAGTATCCAAGAAATTCATAGAGCTGATGTTGTTGTGGTATAACGTTCCACCCTTAGCTAGGCAGAAATATATGGCCAACAGCTTCTACACTCTTAAAAATAAAAGAAAGTTCTTTGAAGAGTTGTTCCAGAAGAACCACTTTTGGTTAGGTTTAAAGACCATATATGCTGTATATTGTAGACATACTTTAATAAGGCTTAATAAGTACCAAAGAAACAAATAGGAACCTTTAGTTTTACTAGTGTATGAGACTGTTGACTGACTGAGTGATTTTGAAGTTTTATTTCCCCTTGTGTGGGAGGGATGTGTCCTTTGTTCTGCTATGGTAATATCCATGAATTGCATATGTAATAGTATGATAAAACATAATTTGAACTTTGGTTGTCAGTTGGTTCCCTTGTCTAGGGCTGATGCTGAATTTGTCATGTTAGAGAAGATGTTTAAAGAGACCATGCCCAAACACACCATCATCAGCATTCAGAGGAACCAGAACAGCTCTCTGTGGAAAGTATTTCAGTGGTAAGGTCAAGGTCTACTTATTCAGAGTCATTATTCATTATCGTGGCATGTTTGATATGTGAGGTCATTGGAGTTATGAAACACGCATAGTGTGTTACCATTATTACAGAGCAGTTTGAGCAGTTGTGTCAATAAATGTAGAGCACATATAGAATGTACAACATTTCATGTATGTTTTGGTCAGTATTTTTAACATACTTGGAAAGGCTAAGGTTCAAAACACAATACCGTTGTCATTCTTAATGTCTGCAGACACTTGACTGAACGGTGTATTAAACTACACCTAAATCTTTGCACTGAAAAACTTTCTGGGGTATACATGCTGACAAATGCAGCATGTATATTACTATTGAGTGCTCTCTTCTATACCACGGTATCAACCCAACTTCATATTCTGAATGTTCTTTACAATAGGCAGAAAGAGCAGATGAAGCAGAAGAATGGAGGGAGAGATGCAGATGAGCGACTTTTGTTCCACGGCACAGATCCGTCTCTAATAGAGGCCATCTGTGAACAGAACTTTGACTGGAGGGTCTGTGGAGTTAATGGCACGTTGTATGGAAAAGGTGAGAGTAGAAGATTCAAAGATTATTGTCTATTCCATGTAATATTAGTAATAAAAGTAAGTATTACTTACTAATATTACTAATATTACATGTAATATTACTCATATTTATAATATTATCCTTATGATGTAAGCTTATTGCGCTGTAAATGTTTGTGGTCTGTAGTTTATGTACATGCACTTTACGTAGTAATGAAGAATATGCAGTGTGTAATATA
The DNA here is from genome assembly GCF_015220715.1 of Pygocentrus nattereri. Lineage (NCBI taxonomy): Eukaryota > Metazoa > Chordata > Actinopteri > Characiformes > Serrasalmidae > Pygocentrus > Pygocentrus nattereri. The sequence goes on along the minus strand of NC_051217.1, from coordinate 8,188,613 downwards.
TGCTGTGTGGCCAAAAATATGTGGACACCTGACCATCACACCTATATGAGCTTCTTGGGCAGCCCATTTCAAAACAATGGGCATTAATATACAGGTGGCCCTGCTTTTGATTTGAAGGCCTGGCTTGCAATCAACAATCCAGTTTGTCCAAATGGTGTTCAGTTCAATCCTAGTCAGTGGGTCTGAGCAGGCCACTAGAATTCATCAACACCACACTAAAATCATGACTTTATGGACTCGCTGTTGGCACTGTTGGCACAAAGTTGGAGACATATAATTGTCTAAAATATCTTTGTATGCTGTGACATTAACATTACCATTCACTGGAATTAAAGGTCCTAGGCCAAATTTTTGGCATTCCACACAGTGATTTTAGGCTTGTGTGTAGCTGCTCAGCCACGGTAACCCATTTCATGAGGCTCTCAATGCATACTCTGAGTTTGTGTGGTCTACCACTTTGTGGCTGTGTTGTTGTTGCTTCTAGACATTTCCATTTCACAGTTATAGCCCTTACAGTTGACCATGGCAGATCTAGCAGAGCAGACATTTCAGGAACTGACTTATCATTATGCCTCATTTTATTCCCAGTCTTTGTCTATGGCAATGGCATGGCTATGTACTTGATTTCACACAACTGTTAGTAATGGGTGTAGCTGAAACACCTGAACATAATAATTAGTAGGGGTGTCCACATACTTCTAGCCATATAGTGTATGTGTAAGACCCCAAATGGAGAGTTTTCATTAATTTCATTATGTAACTTTAATAAGTTACATAATGACCATTTTGCAGTGGACACGGCAGCTGTTCATTAATATTTCAACATGGAATGTTTTTTTTTTCTTTCTCAGGGAGTTATTTTGCCAGAGATGCCTCCTACTCTGATAATTATGCTAAGCCTGTGGAGAACTCCAAAAAGACTATGTTTGTGGCACGAGTTCTGGTGGGTCACTACACCCATGGCCAGAGTGAATTTGTCCGTCCGCCTGCTAAAATGCCAGGCAGAGGCTTCTATGACAGCTGTGTTGACAATGTAAGCAGTCCAAGCATTTTTGTTATCTTTGAGAAGTACCAAATCTATCCTGAATTCATCATTGAGTATGGCCCAGAAGAGTCCAGATGCGTGATTTCTTGAGTGCACAAGGTCACAGGGTTTATAACAGTGCTGTTACAGCAGGTATTGGTAAACTATTCCATGAAAAATCATGAGAAATGTTGATTTTATAAATCTGTTTTAAAGAATCAAAACTTTGTAATTACATTGTTTTTATTTATTTTTCTTCACTTAAACACCAGTTGTCATTTACATTTTATCAGCGCTTCTGGATGAATGGGCTAATGAATTATTCCGGTAATGGTTTTTTTTTTTCTTCAAAGGTTTTGTATCATTAAATTGTTGATGCAAACCCAGTAATTCAGAGTGGTATGATGTGAAATAGTCATTATAGATGACCTTAGATTTATTTACTTAGATTTATTTACTGACTGAACAGGGACTAGGGGTCATAATGTCTACAATGGCTGTATTTGTAACCATTATATCTGATTATAACTTTCCGTGTGGTAGCTTCTGATTCGGTACACTTTAGAGGGGCTATGAAACAGTTTGGACTTGACTTTAGAATAGAGCACACTTAGAGTTACTTCACAGCTTCTCATAAATGGTGGAGTTGCCCTCTGAGACCATTTTTCCCTCCTCCTATAAAGTTATTGTTTAGACATGCAAGGTTTTGTTATTATAGCAGTGATATCCATGAGGTTGTAATCCATGTAAGCATACTGACACAGAAACTAGATACATGTTTTGCACTTGATTAAAGGATATACAATATATAACAACAATAATAATAATAATTTAAGTGCCTTAATTTCAGCTGTTTATCACAAAAATGCTAGCTGATTCCTCACATCAGTGAATGAAGTGGCATATGCACACTGTTTAATGAATTACTGAACTCAGATAACCTGTGTAAACCTGATTACGCATGTGATGTAAACTACATCCTGGTTTCCTGTGTATCAGGATGTATCTGAAAGAACAAGGAATTTGTGAATGAATATGGAGTAACTGATGAAGGAGATATTTTATTTGTTTTGTCATAAGTGAATGATTAAACACTGAAAATTTCTTAATGCTATGTGCTGAATTCATTTTCTCACGTCAGTTTTATTTGCATGAAATGTCACAAGTAAAGGTGAAGTTAAAGCCCCAGAGAGCTAAAGCTGTTTTGTTTATTTGTACTTAAAACACGTTAATCGTTCTTTTGTGAACACACAGTATTTGTATGGCAAAGAAATAAGGTTCCAGTGTCCAATAAACAAGCAATATATTTTGCCAAATTTTCCCCTCTCAGATAATTCTCCCACAGGTCTGATAACTGATTTTTATGCAGTGTTTGATCATATTTCCATCTTGTTTTTTCATTCAAACTTTGCTGGATATTTAATATACCACTCAATTTTAGTATCATGCAAACATTTTTAAAATGAGATGTAAAAGTGCACCCCGTTCAGTTTTCAGAACAGCCAGGGCTTCAGCACCTTGAAAGATATTGTGTGTAGAGACCAAAGGTGGCACCATTGCAGCTAATTAGCATATAACAAATCCATATAAAATCGGTGCTCACTGTCCTAAAGTCTAGGAAATCCTCTGCGCTCTGTGATCATTAGCCATGTTAATAGGCCCACAAGCTTCTCTGCTCCTTTGGTGCTTACCGGAAACATGTTAACATCCTAACAAAGACAAGGACGGGGAAATTCTTCTATTTTAGTGATGAACCCCCACCAGTTAGTGTTGGGTGTGACTTTATATATAGTGGAAAGAACAAACTGATGGAACATTCCCTTTGCTGGAGTGCATCACCAGAGCTCAGTCATTAGAGGAACAGTTATGAGTCTATATGCAAATGTTTGATCGCCCTGGTCAAATAATGTTTTGTTGATTCTCTAAGTGAAAATAAGTTACATATGTTCTACAAAGAACACACCTCTGCAAAATTTGATGTATAATTACATTACACTCATTTAAACCAGGGTTGGGTGTTGCTGCTGCCAGGAGAGAATTCTGAAAACCAGCCAGCAGCAGTTCACAGTTTTATTCAGCCAATCTATAGAATTTGTATTAAGCATTTATTGTTATCGGCAGAACTGAGATCTGCAGCATTTTTCTAAAGGTATTTGAATCAGGCGCTGTAGCACTGCATGTGCTACCCCGGGATCAAGGAGGATGCTGGAGGCAGGATTCAGGTTTGCAGCAGCCATATCTGTACTCTGTACACCACAAACAAACCAAACAAAACCTACGCTATGCTGGCCACTCTTCAGTGGCTTCAGCTAGCTAGCTAGACTTTTCAGTCTGTTATTCAAGCTTTTCAGCTCTTCAGTCTCTCTGCTGCTGCAACTTGTCCCTCTCTCCTTTTCTGTTCTCCCTCAGCGCTTTTTAAAGGCGCTCACGCTGCCAGCCAGGTCAGCATCAGCTGGCTCTCATTAAGGGCAGCCGCAAGCCGAGAGGGAATGAGAGCTTGCCACTCCTCGCTCCTTCTTCTGGTGCCTCTCGTAGCCAGCACCATCGTCGTCCTCCTCCCGCCGTCACTCCCGTGACTCGCGTCCGTCGGCGAAGCTCTGGCTTTGCGCTCCGCTTTCCTGCCGGCTCTCGTCATCGGGGCCCCAGGGGACAGCAATATAGTTTTTGACTATTTTGCATTTGATCCAATGCACTGGACCATCCTACATCAATTAGTTGTTCCCCTGTGTTTTAGTCTGAGAACTTTTAGTCTCAGAGTATTAAAAAAAAAAACTCCAGGGGAGTAAAGTGATTTCTGAACTTCAAGGTTTGAGTAGACGTGTCTAAACTCAAACTCAATGTATTACACTGGTATAGTATTTTTTATACTTTAAATATTTTTGGTTTATATTTAGGTTTGGCAGTTTGATAAAAGTGAGATCAGTGATGGAACGAATTTTAAAGTAGCCCTCTCAACCCTGATTTAAACTCCAATTGATATTTTGATACTGTATCCTTTGATACAGATGGATTATGAATACTATGCGTTACTTAATTTCAATTCTACTGAAGTATTTTTCAGAATGTCAGCTGATCATGCCCAACCCTGCATGACTACCTTAGCTAATCGCTGTGACTCAACCTTAAACTATTTGTCTAGCAGGTGGTGTGTGGTGGTGGTGTTACTGGTCTTAGCAGATTCATTTTACATTTATATGAATTCAGTTGCATGTTGTAATTTTAACTGACTTGTCATTAACTTGACTGATTGGCGAGAAAAAAGAGAAAAATCAAGGAGGTATAAATGAAGTAAAACGTACTTTTTCTCCTGATAGTACTGTTAAGTATGAGGAAAAGTAATCAGTTTCAATATAACTTGAATACAGCACAGCTTTTACAAAATAATATTTAGGTACAGTAACAAAGCACAATTACTGAAGCATTTTCCATCCCTGAATATCTAGTTTGTGTGACTTAAACCAGTAATATAAGTGCGTAGATTATGAATGTGAATGATGGGTTCTCACAACCATGATTACTGGCAGGTCCTGTTTGGGAGGACTAGCAGAGCTGATTAGAGAAACTCCACAAATAAGCAAAAGAGGCACAAAGACAACAATGTGCTACTATAAAATACAGTCATATTTGATCATCTGTAAATTAAAGTAAATTTTTACCAGGGAAAGGTGGAGTAGCTTAGTAGCGCGCTACTTTTTATAGTTAGCTAAATTTTCTGTAGTTAGTAGCTGTAGCCACTACGATTTTATGAAATGTAGCTAGTAGCCACAGTGGCTACAAATTTCTGTGTAACTATTGCGAAAATCTTTGCTACAACTTCGCTACAGGCATCAGTCAATCCATGCAAAACCTGGAATGATTGGCTTTGCCTTTAGTCTAAATTCTTGTTGGATATCACACCTTTGGTTGATTGTTAGTTACACTTAAACTTACTTTTTGGTGATCTTTTTGTATATTTGCAACTTGTCAATTGTATGTTTCTTTCTGGCACATGATTAAATGCAGTGTCCTGTTCACACTGTCAGTTGGGCTTGTTTGGTGTGCCAAGTGGAGATTCACAAACATTACCCACTAGTTATGTGTGCAAATCTATTTGTGCAAACTAGCCAAAGCAGGCCTATAACCCTGAAGGTAAATATATCAGTTAAATGCATAAAAATAGTGTGACTCATCATGTTTCCAGGTTTTTTCATTTATGTACAAAAGACTAAATATATTTTAAAGTCAACTTTAGTGTTTCCTTTTTACAGCAGACATTATTTGTAATATGTGTAATGTGTGCAGATTTAGGACTTACATGGCAAGAAACAACTCCCTAAAATGGCATGAAGGAGAAACCAAAACTGAAAGTAGGAACATGTCACTGGAGACTGGATTTATAATATAGATGAACTGGGCAAATTTACAAATGCAAGACTGAAGCAGCCAAATTAATAGAACACTGTAACCATATAACCAAATTAAGCCAGTGTCCAGGGCAAAATCTGTAAGAAAGATCTAGAAACAACACTGCATTTGGGCGGCTCATTCTCAAAAAGCACCACCATGCGTCCAGATTAAATCAATGCTCAAAGTTTCAGTTTCTTGAAAATTAGATTAAGGATGTATTGACAGCAGGGGTGCAACTACATACTTTCTGAGGTGGATGCAAACATATTATCGGCGTCCCCCCCCAAAACCCCGCCCCTTAACTTAAAGTGACTGAAAAAAATTAAAATTAAAATCAAATATTTAAGCAGGCAAGCTAAAATAAGGAACTTTATAAACAGAATACAAATTAAATGGTAAGAGCAAAAAACAAGCAATGAGGATTTAATTAAGAAGAAATAAAATAATTCAGAATAAACTGATAAGTGGACAGGCTAAAATGTAACGCAATAAAATACAGATTAATAATTAGAATAATAAAATATAAGCACAAAGTAAGAGGGTTAAAACACCAAGTTTATATAAAAAAGTAAATTATGGAAATAAAATAAACAGTAAAACAGAAGACAGAATAAAAGGAAGAAATAAATGAAATAAAAAGGTAAAAGGCGAAAAGTATGGAATAAAATAAATAAAAAGGTAAAACAGAAAATTAAATAAATAAAAGGACAAAATAAATAAAAATGTAAAGGAAAACTCAACTAAAACTGTTACAGGCTGAATGTGTCTGAATGTGGCTAGAAACTAAGAGTTTAAGATGATTTAGTGACACCAGCGAGCTGAGCTTTAGACCAGGCTACCACGGTTAGGATATTAACTAGAATGTTGACTAGCTAGGTTAGCTAGCTAAACAGGCTACTATAAAGAGCTATGGCTTGACTAATGTCACTCGTTTTGAAGTTAAACCGAGAAAATAACCAGTTCAGGGTTATCAGTTAATCAGGTTGTAGCTGGAGAACCAAGTTTAGCTTTAACGTTAGCTTGCTGCCTCACTGCTATCATTCATCTGGCTGGCTGGGTAATATTAATATGGCTAGCCTTAGCTAGCACAGTAACATACATCTTAAACTGAAAAGGCGATCTCTTCTGATTGTGTGAATCTATTCACGGTGAAATACGGGATCTTTGGGGAAACTATGGAAGGTTTGACCTCTATTAGATTCCTTTATTTTTGAATAAGTGCGTTTGGGAACGCAGCAGTGAGGCAGCTTTGCTAGAACCCAGTGGTCCAACGCTACTTTCGTACCCTACAGTCTCGTTTTGGTAGACAAAGGTGACGTAGGTGAATAAAGCGTATAAACTGACCAACCTGCTGTCTTTCAACCACTTTGAGAAGCTTTTCTTCATCCCTACAACATCTTTTTCTCTCTCCCTCTTCCGTTCCCTATGGGGCGCGTTCTCAAGCGCCTGTGTTTGGGAGCAAATGACAGGAGGGTAGGGGACGGAGTGGATGGGCGCCTGATTAGTGCTGTGCTGTTTTTTGATGTGTATTATCATACTTGAACAAACAGCTCTTACAGAAAATGCAGACTAGAAATAATTTTCCGGCATCGTTTTGGCGCCCCTCTAGTGCAGCGCCCATATGCGCCGCATACGCTGCATACCCCCTTTTTGCGCCACTGATTGACAGCACTTTTTTTTCCAGTGGTTGTTTTCTCTTATTGTTTGGTATTTGGTGCAGTGTGGAAGCTCGAAAACTGAATGAAAGAATGAAATCAAATCACATTTTTGCTTCAGCAAAAGTGCAATTTAACTGCAATGCTGTCTCATAACAGGATATATGGCTAAACATTCTCAGAAAGTCACAAGATTTACATTTTTTAGGTGTTACTACAGAAGGATTCACTCAATAATGGCTTTATCATTGGTTGGAACTAAAGGAACATCTTAAATTTAACACTTAATTTTAAACATAAGAGGATACATTGTCTTCCAGGTTGTAAATGAAAGGGAACCCCAAACCAGCCCATCCTGGGTGTGGATTGAAGTATGCAGGCCAAGTGAGTAAATGCCTTAAACTGAGCAAGAGGCAGGAAGTTCATTACAGGAGATACAGACAACAGTACCACTCGGTCAGAATAGCAGCGTATCATGGCGACTCAATGCCACATAATGAGACTTCTGTGTGAAAACGTGGGCTCTCTGGACCTGTGGCAAGTGAAGAGTGAGCTGAAGAAGAGCTTCACTGTGGACGAAGTGCAGCTGGACCAGCTGCTGTCTGACCACAGCAGCTTCGTGGTGGTGGAGCAGAGTCTGGGGTCAGGAGCACTGCTGCTGGCCAAAACAGAGTGCGGGGCACCTGTGTAGGTACCTGGTGTGTGACAAGTGCTGGTATGGGTAAGAAATCAGTCCTTTCTTCTGTTAATTATCCCTTTAGTACAGTGTAGTAGAGCCATATAGAGCTCTGTAACCATAGAGTACTGTAAATATAAGGAATCAGGTGAGAAATCAAGCAAGAAATTAGTCTTTTCTTCTATTATCTACCTCTTTAGCACACTGTAATAGATTCATATAGAGAACTGTACCAATGTAGAGTACTATAACTATAGAGTACTGTAACCATATAGAATACTGTAATCATAAAATACTATAACCATAGACTATTATAACCATAAAAAGTACTATAACAATAGAGTACTATAACCATATAGAATACTGCAGCCATATAAAGTATTCTAACCTTAAGGTACTATAACCATAGACTATTGTAAGCATATAAAGTACTTAGGCTTAACATACACCCAAGAACCCTAGATACATTAAAGACATATAGTTGCACAAAAGAACAGCAGGGACAGCTAGAAACACATAACGTTATAGGAAGGCTATAAAATTGCTATAAATATGGAAATAACATCACATGGAAGACTCTACATAGGCATTAAAGGTATTTACTGGCTCTCAGGTCCTCAGAAAGAGAATTCCAGCTTTTAGCTGCAGCCTTTCCAGTCCTCAGTCGTGTTTTAGGTACTTCCAGTATATTATTACCAGATGACCTAATTGCCAGAGTAGGAATCTGTTAATCATTTCATTAAGGTAGAGCACTGCAGGACAATGAAGACATTTAAAAACCAAAGAAAGTATTTTGAAATCCATTCTAAAAGAGACTGGTAACCAGTGGAGTGATGGAGTGCTGGTGTAATGTGGCCCCTTTTTGTGCAACTAGTTTTTTTCACGATGAGTGTATGTTTAGTGTCACAGCCCTGGCATCAAATATGATAACACTCTCCTAATTTACAATAAACTAGTCCCAGAGGAGTGGATCATTATGAATAGATGTACAGAGTAGATGGCTCAAAGATTATAGGAAAACAAAAACACAGGGTGTTCACCCAGAAAATTCTAAATGTGTTATTTCATCTCTTCTCTTGTCTAGTAGGCAAACAATGCAGCACTCAGCAGTCCAACAACTCAGTGAGTGAAGCAAACCAATATGAAGTCTGCCTGTTCAATATTCTCCAGGGATGTAGTTTCAAAGGTAACATTACTCAAAAATATAAACAAAACTTCCCTCCACAACCCCTAAAAAGAAAAACTAACAAAATAACAAACAATGACAACAACAAAAAAATGCTACACAGTTTTCTGGTACAAATTTTCCTGGACTTTACAATATCAGTGTAATTTAGAACTACTTTAGAACTACTTACTACATATAAGTTAAGTGATACTTTTTTAATCCCACAAACAGGGAAATTCCACCTCCGCATTTAACCCATCCATGAAGTGAAACACCACATACACACTAGTGAATAAACACACACTAGGGAGCAGTGTACACACTTGCCCGGAGCGGTGGGCAGCCCTATCCACGGCACCCGGGGAGCAATTGGGGGTTAGGTGTCTTGCTCAAGAACACCTCAGTCATGGACTGTCGGCACTGGGGATCGACCCAGCAACCTTCCGGTCACAGGGCCAGTTCCCTAACCTCCAGCCCACGACTACGCCTAATTGATATGTAGAGCTTTGCAGACATAGCTAGTGGCCACACTAGACCAGCTAGGGTCTAAAGGCTTTTATTACCCCAAGAGCCCTGTGGTTCCTTCAGTGTACCTCTCTAATGTTCGCTCCCTCAATAACAACCTGGACTAACGTTACCTTAGACTGTAACTGACTATACAGGAGATGAGTGATTGCTGAAAGAAGCTTGGCTCAGCTATTAAGGTAAAGGGCTCCCATTAACGTGTTTTGTACTGTTTGTATGTTGTGTTAGCTGGTTTATTTGTGGCACACCAGTGAAACGAATACCTTAGGAACTACTACTATTGCCTTTCCACAAAACACTGATTGTTGCTCGTCAACTAACACTGCCAACATACTGTTGTGATGCACATGCATGCATGTCTCATGGTATCAGTCATAGGTACTAGTTTCCTCATGTTTGACACAATACTGCTTATGGAATTGGCACCAACACACATACGGTATGAGTTTCAGTGCAACCACAGTTATTACATTAAATGGTTATAAATACATTACCAGATACCTGAAATACTGTTTTGATAAAGTTTTGTCCTAAAACATATTTTTAAGTACTTTAATGGCAGAGTGGTACATGCAAGATACGTGTACAGCATAACAGTACCAAAAGAAAACATATAAAAACACAGAAGACATGTGGTTTACTCGTAGTTTTAGATTGCAAATGAAATGACAATATTTGCTTCGACATCATGACCCCTGGTTCCTCTCACTGATACTGTAAAGAAATCTGGGCTAATACATTTTTCTGCAGTGAACCTTCATCAAACCACTCTGGACAAATTTGTTAACATCCCAGTGATTAAATTATACAGAATTTTGAAAAATCAGTGGAATACAAAACATGTAAAACAAACATGTTTTGACATACTGCTCCCACCATTGCCAGTGGTCATTTTAATCAATAAAATGGCTGTGATATACTATATTAAACAATGAAGGTAATTTAACAGAAAGTATCCCTTCAGATTGTTCCTGTGTCAAAGTCTGCAGATGACTACAAAAAAATAGAGCCACTGTTTAAACAGACAATGCCCAGCAACACAATTCACAACATCAGGAGGGTGCAGAATCCTTCTCTGTGGAGGGTCTTTCAGCGGTAAATATCTAAATAAGTATCTAAACCCTTTCACTACTCTCTAATGAGGAGGACAGCTAATGTTGATTCAAAAGACGGAATTTATAATCGAGAACTTGCAGCAATATTTTCATAATTTACAGAGAAAATGTACAGATTTACTAAAAGAGGCATTACACTGCTGACTCTTTGCACTTGTGGAGATGGCTAATTTAGCAGCTTATCTGCTAAGAACTTTCATGCAAACGAGCCCAGGCAGAACTTCATAACTAACATATGACAAGTGTGATACTATGGCAGCATATTCGTCATTTTTTTCAAATCCAAGTGCAAATTTAGAAATGCTAATGGTGCATTTACAAATGTGTTTCCCATGCATCATTTAAGACATAATTAAAATTCAAATGCAGAATGTATTTGGGTTTGCATTCCTGTGTATAATGGCTGGAAAAAAATGCAACAGAAAGTGCTTTTTACATTTCATTTCATTTTCATTGTCAATACTGTGATGTTAAAAACAAAACAGCAGTCACCCATTTGTAATTGCATTGCCTCATCATGGCCCTCCAGCTCTGCCAAAATTTAAAGTTATTTTACATTTGAGGCTTCCTTTCAATCAAATGCAGTGGGTGGGACATTGGAAGGGACTGTTTGACACAGCTTGTTTGAAGAGGGGGTAAAGTCTAAACATTGGTGGTACCCACACAGACGATAGACCCTTTTCACTCTGCTAAGAGGAAATAGCGACAAAGCATCCGGTTTGCCTGCCGGCTCTTTCAGAGATGTAGACTGATTTATAAAACAACATACACACAACACACACGTAAATAAAGGTGATATGCTGTTGTTCTTCTTAATATTTATAAATATTTAGTATATTAATGTTTTTATATTTACATGTCATTTCAAATATTGTGAATGAGTAGGTGATAGTGAGGGGTAGATCATCAGATTAAGAAATGAACAACCACACAAAGCACAGGTTTGACACAGTTACGGCTGGGAACAAAAAGAGAGCTGCGGTTGCAGCGTTAATGTACTGAGTTGGATATTCAATGACATCAACTACTAACACTGACCAACAAATGGGTTTAAATCTACTGTGGGAAGGTTTTGTTAGGTCCAGTTGCTTTTGCAATGTCAGTAAACTGTTAGACTTGGAACTTCTGATTAAGTTAAATTCGGTTTCTAAGTCAAATATCCTGAACCACTTAAATGGTGCTGCAGTTACGTTCTGCACCTGCATGCCACTGTAGGTGTTTAGGTGGAAATGAACATTTGAAGGAGAATTCTCAGTTACATTCTCCTCCTTATCCTGGCTGTTAATATCTGTTCCGAGCTGTATGGATGCTCCTGAATAAACAGATTCTCGAATATTGGGCTCTTGAAAGTTATTACAAAGGAAATAGCAGGGTACAGCACACACCCACCCATCCATCCATTTTCTAAGCCGCTTCTCCATCAGGGTCGCGGGGGGGTGCTGGAACCTATCCCAGCAGTCTTCGGCAGAAGGCAGGATACACCCTGGACAAGTCGCCAGTCCATCGCGGGGCAGACAGACAGACACAGACAGTCACTCACACCTAGGGGCATTTTAGCACGTCCAATTGGCCTGACTGCATGTCTTTGTACTGTGGGAGGAAACCGGAGAACCCGGAGGAAACCCACACAGACACGGGGAGAACATGCAAACTCCACACAGAGAGGACCCTGGTTGCCCGGCCGGGGAATCGAACCCAGGCCCTCCTTGCTGTGAGGCGACAGCACTACCCACCACGCCACCGTGCCGCCCTCCGGGGTGGGGGGGTACAGCACCACCTCTGAGAATTAAGGCAGAAGGCTGTCAGGACCGTTGGAGGACCTGGATGGGCAATGATGGATATTCCTGTTAGGACATGGGTTAGCCCATTCATTCCCCATCCAGGTCCTGGAGGAAAGTTGCACGACGAGAAGGATCTACCTGCAGAGCCACAGTACCACAGTCGCAGACATGGGCTGTCAGACCCATTTTCTCATTTCCAGACATGATGTTACACAGTGGTCATGAGGCTAAGTAGCTATTGCACCTTGCATTTTTTATGTGGAGGCTACAGAAGGTAGTGCATAATATTTTTAGAAAACCTTAAATACTGTGGCTGGATCTCAAATGGCTCACTGTCCCCTACATAGTGCACTGCAGAGGTCAGAAAACTGTGCAGTAATTAGTTAAATGTAAATGGCTTTTTATTCAGCATAAAATGCAGTAATTTTGTTTAGAAGCCATTATTTTCTAACCTACATACAGGGGCATACATACAGCCCCCTGAATGCAAATTTCAAAATAGTGATGCAGTTGTCACTGCAGAAATGGCAGGTGGAATCGTCTGGAATCTAGTCAGTACATCTAATTTCACATTCTTGTCTCTCTAAGTTGGCACATAATTTTGCTTGTCTTAAAGGATATGCTTGAAGCATGACTCAGAAAAATAAGTGGCTTAGAAAATGTGCGTGTGTGTGTGTGTGTGTGTCCCAAACCATATACTTCAGTACTTTACAAACTCACAGAATGAGTAAATATAACATAAAATTCAAACATCATGTTTTTTTTTATATATACTGAGTCACTCTACCAGAAAACATAATTGTACATCATCTAAAAGATGAAAAATATTCAGGCACAGGACTGAGAAACAGACAGACATAGGAGGAAAATAGACAAGATATGGGGAATGACAAAAGGAAAGAGCAAGGGAGGAGCAGGAAAATCAAAACAAAAACAAGAGCACACAGAGAGAAAAAAGACAAAAGCAAGGGCAAGTCAGGTCACATTATGGCAGCGATGATATGCATCAAAAGATAGATTCATTGGAATATTCCAGTCATTTTGAACACTGGAATAACTCATTAAATTATACTAAATAAGTTATTGTTGTGTTAAGTCTCTTTAGAACTGATCACCGATTTTGATTTCTGGGTACTTGACAGTTCCTGGCATCATTCTCAAACCATACAGCTCTCAGGTTTTTTTTTAGACGTCTTCCTTTTTATTCATTAATTATTAATGTTATAACATTTGCATTGTGCTAAATTTCTGAAACCTGTGATGAAACACGGGGCTAGCACATTAAATCACTTTGCATGTTTATCTGCAGACAGATGTCAGGTATTACACTGTTGAAAACTCTGATTCCAAACGTTTTCCTGGCGGGGTGTTTTATAAGAAATGGCTGGAAACTACCACTAGTTCGCAGCAGCACAGCAACGCTGCATTGTTCACTTTAGGTGTTGGTTGAAACGAAAAACAGCGCCACCAGCGTAAGCCGCCACTTACACTTTCAGTTTGTCGAAATCGAGAATAAACTCCGGGGCAGTCAGGAAGTTCACCACAGAAGACAACAGACCCCAGCTCGACATCTCGGATATATGAAATGGCGAAGGCGGTGTCTAACCACATCACGAAACTCTTGTGTGATAACTTCGGCTGTCTGGACCTGGGGCAGGTGGACACTGTGCTGAAGAAGAGCTACACTGTGGACGCCTCGCTGCTGAAAGGGCTGCTGTCAGACCGCAGCAGCTTCGTGGTGGCGGAGCAGAGTCTGGGGTCAGGAGCGCTGCTGGTCGCCAAAACAGAGCTGCGGGTCTGCAGCCAACAGAGCAAGTGCGGGGGCTGCGAGCAGCTGCACCTGTGTAGGTACCTGGTGTGCGGCAAGTGCATGTTCGGGTAAGAAATCAGTCCTTTCTGCTCTGCTTCATTCTGCTTCTAGGATGGCAGGATTGTTGATAAAATAGAAGCGATTCTGCTAAATCCGGGCCAGATTTTTTTAAATGCTTATTAAATATAATGTAATGCTCTCTGTGGTTGAACTAACCCTGCTAATTCTGGAAGAGACGAATAAACAAGCGACTAAATGAATAAAAAACACTTTAAGGCATTTTAGACGCACGATCGTTTGCATGTAATGACATATTGACAGCAGCCACCTGTAATTAAGTCTGTGTAAGAAAGTTCTGTGTTGAATTCAGCGATTTAACGAATGGCTCTTTTGAATCGGTTCTTTTCAAACGAGTCACTAGTTCGGTCTCTGTGCTGAATGACTCAAATACAATTTGAACAACAACCTTTAATATCATGAAATACATGAAACTCCCCCGTGTAAGAGCAGTCTTAGAGCCAGCTCTCATACATCTACCTCCTCGTAGACCAGCTGGCTCCCTCTTTCTGCTATGTTTGTATGTTTTTCGCGTTTTGTCCATCCTGAACCCGAGTCTCGTCTAGTTTCGGTTTACTGGGAAGAGAGGAGGTAGAAGATGAAAATGAATCGGACGATCGCTTCATTGAAATGAGCAGGTAAAGTGAATCGAGCTGCACACCGTCAGTTGGATCAGCTGACTGCTGCGAGTAGCGATGTCTGTGAGAGTCATTCTGCGCAGTCACTGCGATAAGCCTTCGGTTTTAACTAAGACTTCATTCAGCTCCTGCCGTCACGACTCAATTATCGACAAGATACCGCGGATGATGCGGAGCGCTGTCCCTCTTTAAATGTGAGGCAGTGATGATGGCAAACTGAGACATGCTGAACGCTGCTGGTACTAACATCAACGTCTAAAATGTAGCCTGCATGACCAGGTCATTATTATTAGTAATGTATTAGTAATAACACGGTAATACCAGAAGATCAGTGTATTTGTGTTCATGTACTTTAGGAATGCAACAGAGGTGGACGAAGTACACAAATCATGTACTTGAGTTAAAGTAGAGATACCCAAGGTAAAATAAGTCCTTACTCTAGACCGCAACTTGAGTAAAAGTACAAAGGTATTTGCCTTCAAATGTACTTAAGTATCGAAAGTAAAAGTACTAAACGATTAATTATGACTCTGATGTCCTGTTATCATTTTTACAACAAGACTCGCTTCATG
Organism: Pygocentrus nattereri; assembly: GCF_015220715.1. NCBI lineage: Eukaryota > Metazoa > Chordata > Actinopteri > Characiformes > Serrasalmidae > Pygocentrus > Pygocentrus nattereri. Next base: position 8,173,206 of record NC_051217.1, on the reverse strand, counting down.
AACTCATTTTAGGTGAAAATCCTCCAGTGTCTCTCTTGGTAAACCAGTCTTTTAATAGGACGTCATTAATTAGTGACGCTGACGTCTATTAAAATGATCATAAGCACAAAACACTGAAGGTAAAACAGTTTCCATCAGGGAGAACCGAGTGGCTCTGAAATCACTTTTTACACACAAGCAAACTTTCAGTTTAAGATTACTTTGTAAATTAGTTACAAGTTGAATAAAAACTTGCTTTAAACTCAGGATCACAAATAATTTTCCTTTACTATGTTGATCTGTAGGAGTCTGTTCATAAACATAAACTAACCGAAACTAATTTACTGAAAAATGAAAGTGTTTGTATGAATTCAGAAAAAAAGAAACATGCCAGTCACAACTGCATATGTGTACATATTTCTATATTGTGGTCTATTTACACAAAGTTAGGTTAGTCCATCATTTAGGTCGACGTATGTGCTCCCAATTTTTTATGCTGCTGCACTGATGTTGAACCGTGTGCTGCACTGGGTTGGTATGACCAACAGGTCAAAACAAGCTCAGAACAAAGTGACCGCTGTGCCCTGATTGGTGTTCTTGCTTTGCACTTCTATGTTTTACATGTTATGTTTTAATACACACAAAAACCAAAAGGAATGACCAATTTCTCAAAATGTAGTGGAGTAAAAAGTAAGGTATTGGACTTTGAAATGTAGTGGAGTGAAAGTAAGAAGTCACCCAAAATGGAAAAACTTAAGTAAAGTACAGATACATGAAAAAACTACTTGAGTACAGTAATGAATTACATTTACTTAGTTACTGTCTGTCAGCGGCTTAGAAAATGGATGGATGGATGGATGGATAGTTACTGTTCACCACTGGAATTCAAAACATATGCACAGTAATTAAACATATCTGTTGACTCACAAATCCAATTCCAAAAAAGTTGGGACAGTGTGTGAAGTGCCAATAGAAAAAGAAAACTTTGATTAGTACATTATGTTTGACCTGTATTACAACCCCAATTCCAATGAAGTTGGGATGTTGTGTAAATAAATAAATAAAAACAGAATACGATGATTTGCAAATCCTTTTCAACTTATATTCAATTGAATACACTACAAAGACAAGATATTTAATGTTCAAACGGATAAACTTTATTGTTTTTTGCAAATATTGACTCATTTTGAATTTGACGCCTGCAACACGTTCCAAAGAAGTTGGGACAGGGGCAACAAAAGACTGGGAAAGTTGAGGAATGCTTAAAAAACACCTGTTTGGAACATTCCACAGGTGAACAGGTTAATTGGAAACAGGTGAGTGTCATGATTGGGTATAAAGGGAGCATCCCTGAAAGGCTCAGTTGTTCACAAGTACCACTTTGTGAACAACTGCGTGAGCAAATAGTCCAACAGTTTAAGAACAACGTTTCTCAACGTGCAATTGCAAGGAATTTGGGGATTTCATCATCTACAGTCCATAATATCATCAAAAGATTCAGAGAATCTGGAGAAATCTCTGCAAGTAAGCGGCAAGGCAGAAAATCAACACTGAATGCCCGTGACCTTTGATCCCTCAGGCAGCACTGCATTAAAAAACTGCATTCGTCGCTCCATCTACAAGTGCAAGTTAAAACTCTGCCATGCAAAGCGAAAGCCATGTATCAACAACACCCAGAAACGCCGCCAGCTTCTCGGGCCCGAGCTCATCTGAGATGGACTGATGCAAAGTGGAAAAGTGTCCTGTGGTCTGACGAGTTCACATTTCAAATTGTTTTTGGAAATCATGGACGTCGTGTCCTCCGGGCCAAAGCGGAAAAGGGCTGTCTGGATTGTTATCAGCGCAAAGTTCAAAAGCCAGCATCTCTGGTACATACAGGTTTTGGAGCAACATATGCTGCCATCCAAGCAACGTCTTTTTCAGGGACGTCCTGCTTATTTCAGCAAGACAATGCCAAACCACATTCATGCACGTGTTACAACAGTGTGGCCTCATAGTAAAAGAGTGCGGGTACTAGACTGGCCTGTCTGCAGTCCAGACCTGTCTCCCATTGAAAATGTTCGGCGCATTATGAAGCACAAAATACAACAACGGAGACCCCGGACTGCTGAGCAACTGAAGTTGTACATCAAGCAAGAATGGGAAAGAATTCCACCTACAAAGGTTCAACAATTAGTGTCCTCAGTTCCCAAACGCTTATTGAGTGCTGTTAAAAGGAAAGGTGATGTAACACAGTGGTAAACACGCCCCTGTCCCTACTTCTTTGGAACGTGTTGCAGGCATCAAATTCAAAATGAGTGAATATTTGCAAAAAACTATAAAGATTATCCGTTTGAACATTAAATATCTTGTCTTTGTAGTGTATTCAATTGAATATTCTGTTTTTATTTATGTTTTACACAACGTCCCAACTTCATTGGAATTGGGGTTGTAGAAACAGCTTGTAGTTCATATTATAGTTCATTTTTTCATATTGAAATATATTGTAATGTGTAGTGTCATCACCTAACCCCGCCCCCCCCAAGGAGCAGCCATCCTAGTGTTCCTAGTGTTTTTCAGTCGCGCAGGTCTTTTGTTGTCATATTTTGCACTTCATAATGCATTGCACATTTTTAATAGGAGTCAGACGGGCCAGTCCAGTGCCCGTACGTTGTAACATGCAGAATGTTTTTTGACAATATCATTTTGAAATAGGCATTATGACCCATGCAATGGATCATAATACATTAAATACCCCCACACCATTATATATCCTAACACTGGCTAATAAGTTTTACACTGGTAACAATATGGATGATCTTTTAATTCTTTGGCCCAGAGAACAGGACACGTATTTTTTCCATAAACAATCTAAAAGATTGACCAGAGCACACATTTCTGCTGTGCATCAGTCCATTTAAGATGAGACTGAGCCCGAAGAAATCAGCAGCGTTTGGACATTGTTGACATATGACTTCTATTAAGCATAGTACAGTCTTGATTTGCATTTGCAGATGCAGTGACGCGCGTTGTTTATTGACGGTTTCTCAAAGTGCTCCCAAGCCCATGTGTTGATAACCATCACAGAAGCATGCCAGTTTTTAATGCAGTGCTGTCTGTGAGATCAGAGGTCACAGGCACTCAGTTGCTGTTTTTGGTCTCGCACTTTATGCATTTGTCCAGATTCCCTGAATATTTTGATAATAGTATGCACTGCAGAGGTTGAAATACCTAAAATCCTTGCAAATGTTTAATAAATATTTGTGTAAATAAATACACACATATGCATTTCATTTTTCTGTTCATTTTTTCTCTGCAATGTTTTTAATTTATTCATTTTTGTTCATTTGTAATCATGTCAATTTTGTGCATATAAGTGCGTTTCTTTTATCTCTGATGGCAGCAAAAATTCTAAATATATCTCCACTGTGCTGATTCCAGGTCTAAGTGCAAAAATTCCCACGACTTGAAATCGCCGCATAATTCTCTGGTCCTGAAAAAAAAAAATCTTCATTACCTAGAAGAAGCACAATTGTTTCAACTTCTGTTGCAGAATGACCCTTCACTTCTTCCAGAGGTGAGATTAATTTGTTTGTATAGCTCCTGGTTAAGTCATTATTTACATAGATACACTCATAAACACTGTAATAACCTGCTGCATATTAAAATGTGCAGCCCTTTATATGTGTCTGTATCAACAGTACTTTTATCGTTGTTTTTAGGTGTGTTCTCATTATAATAAAGGGAACGGAGTACATGGAAGTTGTAAGTATCAGACATCCTGCACCAACCTGCACCTCTGCCAGCACTTTCTGCAGGACGACTGCAAATTTGGAGCTGCTTGTAAACGGGCTCATTCATTCGATGCGACCGCCACGAAGATCCTGAACGGCAGAGGACTCAGCCCAGAAAACATTCGGAACTTTCACAAGATATACAAGAACAAGAAGATTTTACTCACTGGGCAGAATGACAAACCTGCTGCCAAAGGAGCAGAGAAAGGTATGAAAGATGCCGTATTTACAACAGAATGACAAAGACATGGTGAAAACAGTAGCTTATTCTTTTCTATGTTGTATGCTGACTTTTGACTATATTATATAACTAGATTTGGTTCATTGTTATAATACATTTTATTGTGCCAACTGCTCAGCTTCTCTGTCAGCATCACAGCATCACAAATCAGGGGATTTCCAGTGTCCAGTGTTATCTTCAAAGGGCCAGTGTGCCTGCAGGTTTTCATCCCAACCAAGCAGGAGAACGCATAAACGCAACTGGTTGAAGAACGAGACTAACCAAACAAATCTTGCATGCTCTTGCTTGATTGCAATGAAAACCTGCAGCCACATACATTTGTTAAGCTCGGACACTCCTGCATTAAATGTTAACAAATATACAACTATTATATATTATATTCACACAATGTGACCATGATTCAGCTCAGTTTACCATAAGCTGTTCCCAGAGGAGTGGAGCGTTACGATAAGATGTGCAGAGTACAAGGTCAAAGAAAAATACAATAATTTTCAACTGTGTTTTTCTTCCTTTCTCTACTCTTTTTCTTTTTCTCTCTGCTCTTTGCTTCTTTACTCTTCTGTACTATTCTATACTTTTCCCTTCTTTACCCCTCTCCGGAATTTCCTTTTTTTCTTTTCTCACCTTTCCCCTTTTTTCTTCCCTGCTTTTCTGCCCTCTTCTCCTTTCTTCTCTTTTTTCTGTCTTTGTTTTCCCTTCTTCTCTTCTCCTTTCCTTTTCTTTTCCTTCCCCTCTCTTCTTCTCTCCTCTCCTCTCTTCTCCTCTTGTAGGCAAGCAGTGCACCAGTCAGCATTCCAGCAACTCAGTAAGTGAAGCAGACCGCAATGAAATCTGCCTCTTCTTTGTTCGCAAGGGATGTAGTTTCAAAGGTAACAAAGCTCAACACAGTCCATTTACTGCATAAACAGAATTTTCAGCCTGTGATCTTTTCCTGATTATGTATCTCTCCATTAGAGAAATGTGTCCGTGTTCACCATGACCTGCCATATAAATGGGAGATTTTAGACAAGGATGGAGTGACATGGAGGCAGCTGCCCAATGAAGAGCATATTGAGAGGGCCTACTGTAACCCAGCTGATGACATGAGGTATTTCCTCTAACTATGTTATGATTATGAACTAACTTATTATATGCCTTGCCTGCTCGGCAGCTTCTTTTAATTAATGTCCATTTAGTTGAAAATGTCTGTTATAGACATCAAAATATGTTACAACTTTAACATATGCTGGGTCCTTCAGCATGTCTCAGCTTAATAGAACAGTCACCTTACAAAGTTAATTCAAAATAATGAGTTTATTCCTGGCCACAGCACTGGGCCTCTGTCAGTGAATTTCTTTACAATGACATGTGGAGGGGCACCAGTTCGTCGACTCTCTACAGCATCCTCTGTTACCAAACCCCCTCACTTCATCCTGACCACTGAGTGGCTCTGGTACTGGAAGAATGACCAAGGAATGTGGACTGAATATGGAAATGGGGTCAGTATGATTCTTGAGCGTTAATTCTTTTGGTAGTATTAAGTATCAGTTTTGCAGTTGTACACTCACACAGAATTTAAAGAAATGGTTTGGTGAAAAATCTAATTTACACAGGTTTTTTTCTTTTCCACTTACTGCAGATGTTGCTGATCAGCCAAGACATATTTGTAGTCCACATTTTGGTTCTTTAGTGCTGGAGCTACAAGGCCTTGATGGCCTATGAAGGCCTTGATGTTGACTGTGACCCATATCAGTTCCATAAATATATTCGCAAAACTTTTCTCAACCAGTTGAGACTGCATCCTGCTTAACTATAAACTAGTTTATGTGAAATTCAAAAATGAATAAAAACTACTGTTCAGCTGGATGCTGTCTGCAGCCATTTTAGACAGTGTCTTGCTCAAATCTGACCCCTATTTGAGGGCATGCATGTCATGGTGTTTCTAAAAAGAAACGACCATAATTGTGAACACAATCTGTGAGTCATATTTCAGGGCTTTGGACACTACAGTCTCAAACAGGTTGTCTAAAACAAGTTTTGCCCCAGCATTATTCAGCTATGTGGTGAAGTTTTATTTTTATAGTTCAAAAAAAGTCATACTGTGCAGTAAACCATGTTTAATAAATCATGCCTTAATAAAGATCTGGACGTGGTTTGAGCTGTTTGAGAGAAGTTTTGGGGTGTATTTAGAAAAAAAGATTTGGGTGTCTATTGACTTGTAATAGTTTGTAACATTAGCCTTGTAGCTCCAGGGCTAGCCTAAAGAAGCAAAGATTGGACACTAAACATGTCTTAGAAAATTGTGTAAGTTTGATTTTTTGCTAAAGCATGCTTTTAAGATATGGTGACTAATCACATATTTAAAGTTTCATAACATATAACCATGAATGTATGTTATGCACGTGGCATGTAATACTTCAAATAATTAAATATTGTATTAAATATCTTTTTATATAGGAAGACGTAAAGCATGTGTCCTCACTCACCTCAAAGACCTTGGAGAATCTGTATCTTGCTGAAGTAGAAACTGAAGAAACTGAAATTCCATTCAGCGTGGCGAATCATGACTATCTGCTCAGATTCAAAGGTAATTATTTCTCAAGACATGCGAAGACATACTGTTCTTGAACAATGTGTGTTCTCTGAGAGTTTATTTATACAAACCTTTTCATTTCCAGATATGTATCAACAAAACATAAAGTATAAGACAAAAAGAGAGGTTCGAAGGAGGCCTCTATTTGTTTCAGCTCAAGATGTCAAGAGCAAACTGAAAAGGTAGTGTCTTAACTGGAGGCTTACTGTACACGACTCCGATCCTGGACGGCTGGTGACCTGAAAAGTTTGGGGTTTTTACTTTACTGACACACGTGCAACATGCCAATTAATAGATAAGTGTAATGAGGTGTTTTGAGTAGGTAAATTACCAAACCGTGCTGGACACCGGCCCTCCTGGACCAGAGTTGTGCACCCCTGCTGTATCTATTCAGATTAGCTCTACTGCTTGCATAATAACATAATATCTAAGTTGATGATTATATAAGTAAGGTTAACCTGTTAAATGGTCAGGACCCACCATCTGTTTGTACATGCAATAATCATTCCTTTTATTGTGTTTTTTCATTATTGACAAGGTTTGATACATTGTAACATCTTGTTATAATATCTACATATATACATGAATACTGTTTTAGTGACACTCAGGAAAGCTCCAGTTCCTCCTCTGTGGAGGTCCCTGCTCACTGGGATAAAGAAGCACTGCCTGACTTCACCTACAAGGTACATACAAGCTCTTAAAAAATATAACAACAATTATAATAGTGACAAAGAAATACATTTCTCTCAGTGGAAGCTGATTATTAATGTAATTGTGACTGTGTGTATTAAGTTATTTCTGCTGTTGCTAGAATTAACATTGATTTTGCCAGTAGACTGTCTTTAACCAGTGATAACATTTGAGTAAAACCATTACCCTTTTAAATTGAGATTCTTATTACATCCTAAAGCTTAGTCAGTAATTACATGCAAAACAATGCAAACAGGCTGAGTTATTCCTAAGTTGATGGATCCTGTGCATACAAAAACATTAGACAGTAAAAATGAGCTAACTGAAATTTTCCTTTCAGATTATTCCTCTGTCAAGTTCCGCAGCTGATTACAAATCAGTTAGCTTGCTGTTTAAACGGACAATGCCTACAAGCACAATTCGCAGCATCCGGAGGGTGCAGAATCCCTCTCTGTGGAGGGTCTTTCAGTGGTAAGTGTATTTCTAAATCCTTTCTATATTATTCTACAATTTCAAAGAAACAGAACAAAGATTAAAAAACAGATTAAAAAAAACTGGTAACAGTGCTACGCCACGCATGATCTTCTGTGCAGCACAGAAAGAGCTATTCATGAAATCACCATGGACCTGTGTTATTTTAACTCTGTGGTATTTCCAAAATGTTCTAGAGTCAATCAAAATTAACATGTAAATGAGGTCATACATGTCAAGTAAAGCTCTGGTAGGAGCTACAAATAAAGCTCCTGTAGCTGCAAATTTTAAGAACAAAAGTGCTGACAAACAATATTACATTGTATGGTGTAGAAAATCTTTGCTCTTGCCCTGAAAGAGACTCAGGAGACCAGGGTTTGCAGAAATAATGAGCGTTCTCTTTTTAATAAAAGTCCACCATCATTATTTCTACAAACCCTGGTCTCTTGAATCAAGATCAAAGATGTTCTACAATGGTAAAGATGCTTTTAACTTTTGATCAAGAAACAAAGTTTACTGATCAAGAAATGTTTCTTATTTAAAAAATGACATTTCCTTTTATTTTTACTCATTATTATTATTATTTACATCTTTTTCCATTGCATTATAATGAGTTACTATAATGAAATGAAAGAAATTAGTATATATTAATAAATATTAATATCACTAATATAATAACTAATATAATAAATATTAGTATATATTAATTAATTAATTAATATTATTAATTTATTTTAAGTCTAACATTTGGTACTGTATGTTTATTGCAATGAAAAATTAAACAAACTGAAATTATAATTACTGTAGCACATTCTTTTAGCTTTTATTTTCTTTTCTCCTTGGTTTCAAACATTTCAATTTAAACATGTGAAATTAAATTTCAACTAGTAAATATTTCATTCTTGATATAACAAATTTGATTTGAATATTAAATATGGAATATTTATTTACTTGATTTTTTAAATTATTTTTTTTAAATGTCATTTTTATTTGTACCTGTTTATATGTGCAAATTGAAATCCACTGTAAACTGAAAATAGGATTAAAAGCTTAAACTGCTTGCAATCAAATCAATTTGAACATGTGATCAGAATCTCAAAATGTCAAATTACTCTTCACATGCTGCCATGCTATTCGCTCTTAACGTCACAGCACATCTGCAGCTGCGTTTTATGAAGCTTGCTCCATGTTTGTTCCGCTGGTGACGATATCTTTTCTGCTCCTTTCAGGCAGAAAGAGCAGATGAAGGAGAGGAATGCAGGGAGAGATGTGGATGAACGTTATCTGTTCCACGGCACAGATCAGTCTCTAATACAGCCCATCTGTGAGCAGAACTTTGACTGGAGGATCTGTGGTGTCCATGGAACTCTTTATGGGAAAGGTAGGGTGCTGTTCTAATCCTTAATGTGATCAACAAAATATGCAGTAAACTCAGCTCTATCCTTTTATGCTGTCTCTTCCACGACACCGTGAGATGTCTAATTTTTGCTCTTCTACACAGGAAGTTACTTTGCCAGAGATGCCAAGTATTCAGACAGTTATGCGAAATCCAAGGCTGGTCCTAAGATGATGTTTGCTGCACTCGTGCTTGTGGGAGAATTTGCCAAAGGGAAGAGCAGCTACCTCCGACCCCCACAGAGGAAAGATACACAGAGCTTTTACGATAGCTGTGTGGACAATGAAGCCAACCCTGCCATCTATGTCATCTTTGAGAAGTATCAGGTCTATCCTGAGTACATCATTGAGTACTCTTAGGATCCAGCAGTGTGCACGCATATCTACTGCTGAGAGAGGTGAAGGCATGAATATGACTCATCCTGCACTCACTTAAAATGGGTTTTATGAGAAAAGTCAATGTTTTACATTTTAATAGTGTTGCTTTTACAAAACCCACATAAAAACAAAACAAAACCAAACAAAAAAAACAAAACAAAAAACAAAAAAACAAAACAAAACAAAACAAATCTTTTGCATTACTGCACTTTTTCTGCACTTTTTTGCTGCACTGAGTTCACTTACTGTTACACCAATATTGTTTTAAATCCTAATACAGGCTTTAAGTAGATTAAGGGGTCTTAAGTAGATCTGGGTTTTACTTTGACCTATAATGTGACATTCTGCATAATTTTCTGAGTTTTGATGCATCTAATTTCAAATTAACTATCATTCCTACTGTACGATTCTGAACACAATAAATGACTAAACTTCAGTGAATGGCTGTGAAGTGTCTCTCTCCTTTTAGTAACATAACCTGGGCTGAATCAGTTCCCAGAAAAGGTGGAACAGTAGGTAAAATCCAGACAAAAACTGAAAGCAACGATTTGTAAACTGTCTCATATAAGAAGAGATATTCAAAATTTTACCTTAGCAACTTTGTTTTTTGTATATATATATTCCAAAAAAAAGTTGGGACAGGTGCAATTTAAGACTGGGAAGTTTGTGGAATGATCAAAAACACCTATTTTGGAACTTTCCACTGGTAAACAGATGCATAGGTGACAGGTGATGCTATCAGGATTGGGTATAAAAGGAGCATTGAAGAAAGACTCGAAGCATTCAAGAAAGACGCTGCTGCAATAAACCCCAATAAAAGTCAAACAGTTTACGGACAACATTCCTTAAACATGATTGCAAGGAATTTAGGGTTTTCATCGTGTAGTATTCATAACATTATTTAAAAATTCAGACCTGGAGAAATATCTGTGCATAAAGGGCGAGGCTGCAAACCACTACTGAATGCCTGTGACCTTCAATCTGAGATGCCTTAGATGTCTGGTTTCTATCACCACCACCGATGTGAAGAATTCTAGCTCAGTAAGTCTGTCTACAGTCATGGCCAAAAGTTTTGAGAATGACACAAATATTATATTTTCACATGATCTGCTGCCCTCTGGTTTTTATGTGTTTGTCAGATGTTTTTATCACATACAGAAATATAATTGCAATAATAATCATATTATGAGTAACAAAAGCTTTTATTGACAGTTAGAATGAGTTAATGCAGCAAGTCAATATTTGCAGTGTTGACCCTTCTTATTCAGGACCTCTGCAATTCTCCCTGGCATGCTCTCAATCAACTTCTGGACCAAATCCTGACTGATAGCAGTCCATTCTTGCACAATCAATGCTTGCATTTTGTCAGAATTTGTAGGTTTTTGTTTGTCCACCCGTCTCTTGATGATTGACCACAAGTTCTCAATGGGACTAAGATCTGGGGAGTTTCCAGGCCATGGACCCTGTTTTGTTCCCTGAGCCATTTAGTTATCACCTTTGCTTTATGGCAGGGTGCTCCATCATGCTGGAAAAGGCATTGTTGATCACCAAACTGCTCTTGGACGGTTGGGAGAAGTTGCTCTCGGAGGACATTCTGGTACCATTCTTTATTCATGGCTGTGTTTTTAGGCAAGACTGCGAGAGAGCCGATTCCCTTGGCTGAGAAGCAACCCCACACATGAATGGTTTCAGGATGCTTTACAGTTGGCATGAGACAAGACTGGTGGTAGCGCTCACCTCGTCTTCTCCGAACAAGCTGTTTTCCAGATGTCCCAAACAATCGGAAAGGGGATTCATCAGAGAAAATGACTTTACCCCAGTCCTCAGCAGTCCACTCCCTGTACCTTTTGCAGAATATCAGTCTGTCCCTGATGTTTTTTCTGGAGAGAAGTGGCTTCTTTGCTGCCCTCCTTGAGACCAGGCCTTGCTCCAAGAGTCTCCGCCTCACAGTGCGTGCAGATGCACTCACACCTGCCTGCTGCCATTCCTGAGCAAGCTCTGCACTGCTGGTAGCCCGATCCCGTAGCTGAAACACTTTTAAGAGACGATCCTGGCGCTTGCTGGTCTTTCTTGGGCGCCCTGGAGCCTTTTTGGCAACAATGGAACCTCTCTCCTTGAAGTTCTTGATGATGCGATAGATTGTTGACTGAGGTGCAATCTTTCTAGCTGCGATACTCTTCCCTGTTAGGCCATTTTTGTGCAGTGCAATGATGACTGCACGTGCAAGTGAGATAACCATGGTTAACAGAAGAGAAACAATGATGCCAAGCACCAGCCTCCTTTTAAAGTGTCCAGTGGTGTCATTCTTACTTAATCATTATAGATTGATCTCCAGCCCTGTCCTCATCAACACCCACACCTGTGTTAATGGAGCAATCACTGAAACGATGTTAGCTGGTCCTTATAAGGCAGGGCTGCAATGAAGTTGAAATGTGTTTTGGGGGATAAAGTTCATTTTCTAGGCAAATATTGACTTTGCAATTAATTGCTGTTAAGCTGATCACTCTTTATAACATTCTGGAGTATATGCAAATTGCCATTATAAAAACTGAAGCAGTAGACTTTGTAAAAATTAATATTTGTATCATTCTCAAAACTTTTGGCCATGACTGTAGAAAGAAGCATTTCACTTTAAACCACTTTAAATGACTTTACATTTTACCAACTGAACTATGCAGAAAAGTTTGTAAAATCTGTGGAGATCTCCTTCAGCCAGCAGCTTTAAACAGATTTTGGAGTATAAGCTGTATCAGTGTAGCACAGCATTCCAAAGAGTTGTGTGTTTGTAAACCAGATTAACTGGTGGTTTATGCTTGATTTCATGATGAGGTACATTTGGTTGTCATACAAGACACATAAGCTGTTAAGGTATGTATGTGTGCTGAGGGTGGGGTCAGACACACCTCTCCATTTCCCAGGAAATGAGAACGAGAATAAACTTGGTCGTAATTAAAGAGCACACATTTAGCTGCAGATTATTGTTCTTTTTACAACAGATGCCTGTGTATACTAAAACATGGTGCAGGATGATGGGGCATAAACAAATAGGGGAAATAAACTGGAACAGCAGTCAATTTTGTTGCTCCTCTAATAGGACATCTTGCCCCTGGTAGAATCTTGCACTGATTGTCATCTTTTTAGAGACCTTGGTTTCCCTCTTAAATTACTCTCCTCATAACCTCCAAATAATCATGCTGAGATAAAAAAAAGAACTTTCAATAAATAAATGAATGAATAAATGAATAAATTAAATCTATAACCTCAGATGTTTCCAAGGCAATAAATCCCAGGACTGCAGTTGTCCAAATTTCTAAACTTACACCTTGGGTGTTATGGAGTACAACCGTTCAGTGAGATTAAATTTAGCTCCATCATTCGTTGAACAGTGTAATTAAAAAAGGAGGAGGGAGTGTATCTTACTCCAGGGGCTGTAAAAACATCTTCAGTAGACTTCAGGAGAAGATATTCTGCTTAACTCCTGCAATAGTTCAAATATCCTTTTTTTTTTCCAAGACCAAGACCCAGACGAGAGAACAGGGCTGTTTTCCAGCGTAACACTCCAACAAAGCTGGCGATTAACTGATGAGTTGAATCAGGTGTGTTTGAGCAGGAAAATCACTATGCAGGTATCCAGTCCTCCAGGTATCAACTTGTATCAGCAAATGTAAGGTGGCAGTGCATTTAAGGTGGCAGTAGGTTTAAGGCATTAGTAAATTAAGGTGGCAGTGTTCATTTGTTTGTTCTGTGCTGTATTTCCAAGTGAAACACTGTAGTGAGAGTCTCTGAGCTAGCCGAGTGTTTCAAAAGGTGACAGGTAGGGGTGGTTGGAGTGGAAGGTGAAACATGATTTCAGGCAGTTGTAGGGGAGAAGAACAGAAGCCTAGCTTTGTCAGCAGGTCCTGTTGGAGTTACAAGGTCTAGGATAAAACATTTAAAGACAAAAACTAAAGCATGTCGTAGGATGAGTGTGTGTGTGTGGGGGGGAAGCAAGGACAAAAGAGCACAAAAAAGAAGCACTGATTATTCCCTTTTATTATCCATAACTCCCAAGGTGCAGTTAGGCTGCCACCCACCGCCACTACGCCGCTGCATGGGGCCATAACATCTGAATTAGTACACAGCTGTCCAGCTCTGTATTTGGGAAAACAGGAGGCAGGTGTTATTTTGTATTCAGCAGCATTATCAGGCGAGCCTCCTCATCCCAAAAGCAACCCAGTTCTAGTCAGTACAGAAACTGATAAAGGAGACAGAAGCTAAAAGTTCATGGAAGGACAGCTGCTCACAAGAGAGTGAATGTATTAGTGACAATTAACACAAAGCATACATTACAAAATTGGTCATGGACTCTTACATTATTTTTGACAGCCATGTTTTAGCTTCATTTTAAAAGTTTTAGGCATCCATTAAAATTCTTTAAAACTCTTTTTATCAGTAGTGTTTTGCGAAGTGTTCTGCCTGTAAAAACACTATAACAGATGAATAAACATAAATAAACAATAACACTTTACTTAAACCCTGCTACATAACATTAACATAACTATGCTTAAATAGGGCATGTCAAATGTCATATGCCAGAAGTGTCCAAGCATTCAAAGAAGGTCAGATCGTGTCAAAAAAGGAGGACCAAAATATTATTGACAAATGATTCAAAACTCTTAAATGCCAACTCTGGCGGAATACTGTGGCCCAACAGTGTGAATGAAAGAGGGACACAACACAATAAGTTTTGACAAATTCGTGCTTAGTTGATTTACATGTCAGTACTTTTGGCAGATTTCCATTTCTCCAAAGTCGCCGGTTCTCCGTGTTAAGTTTGAGCTTCATGGTTGCAATCTGGACTAAATGACATTCAGTAAATTAAGCTGCAGGTCTAGTCAGAGAAGAAAGCCTCTAAAACTTGAATTGACTTCATTACCACAGCGCACCACATTAAACAGTAATTTAACAGCACTGCAGCCATCATTAGGTACAAGCAAAAACTGCAGCATACTATTCGTCTTGCTGAAGAGAAAATTAAAAACATTCCCTGTTGGAAGATCAATTAATATAGTGTAGTGTTTTCTGTCTTTTCTTCATTGCTTAGGAAAAGTATAAAGGGTCTGATTGGCCGATTCATCCAGAATAAATTATCAGTCTAATTTCCTCAAATTACCCCAGATAGCCCTGACCAAAACATCATAGCCAGAATGCTCAAGTCAGTGTCAAGATTAAAATGAAATGGACCATAACAGACCACAAAAACTCCCAGTTAATGAAAGATAGAATAGCATTAAGCACATAATGTAATTAAAACTTAACAAATTCCAACCGACAAGACAGAAGCAGGGATGTAATTTCTTTTAAAACTCAAACTCCTCTTCCAATTCTTTTTCTTAAATAACTACAGGGCTTCAGATTCATACCTAATTTTGGCTGCTTCCACCTTCAATTATTTTTTCTGTAAAGCTCAACTCTTAACTTTAGTATGTTAATCTGACTACCAGCAGATGCAAACAATGCTCCACTAACTTTGCTCTTAAAACACCACTATCCACTAAAACACTTTTTACTGTTGTCAAGAGAGTTTCCTTTCCTCTTTCTTTTCGGCCTTCCCCCTCTGCAATGAACTGCAATTTCCTATTTATGCATTCCTCTGGCCAATCATTCTTACAATGAATTTGGCAGATTCTGCTCTACTTTTGACCAATTTAATCATTTCCTCATCTGCTCCTGTAGATTTGTGGTTAGATGTCATTTGGATGGCTTTTGCAACTTCTGATCAAAATGGCGACAGCGCTCTTTCAAGTATTGCAGTGTATTTGGGGTCATCAAAAACTCCTCACAAAACTCTATCTGTCAGCAATTTTAGCCAGTTCTGATATTTTTTACCAATCTTAGATTTTACCCTTTGGGCTCTAAGCCATTTTTCTCCTATTCTTGGTTCACCTGGACAATCAGAATATGTATGCTGCAGTGTCACATGAATGTATAAATATTTGCATGACTATAAAGCCAAAATTGAAACTAAAACATTTTATTTACAACATTAGTTGTGCCATGCCTCAAAGCACATCCTGTCTACAATGCAACAGAGGGCTACATCACACTCCTTACACTTCCAGGGGTAGACTGATGGACGTGCCTGGTCTGCCTAGTGTACACAGGTCTTGAATCCATATGCTGCCCTCCTGCCGGTATTAGGTTAGTTAGGGATTGTCACAGGTCAGTGTCTTGGTGGGAGGGACTGCAACTGTGACTCCACACAACTGGGCTTTCAGCTCCTCCAGGAAGATCCCGTGGGTCATTGGTTCCTCCTGCTTCTCTCTGCAAAGCTCCATGTGAAGGAGAATGCAGTTTGTGGCTGCAATGTCCAGGAAATGTAAAAACAATGTCCGGTACCTGCATGCTCTTGTGGTGTACACAGTAGTACTGAATTAGCTGGTCAGTCAAATCAACACACTCCCATATGCTTGTTATGTTCCATGACAGAAGTTAAGCATGGAATAGATATGGTGGTCCAGTTAGTTTTGGCTCTCCTCTGCACAGTGTTTCCAGACAGCGACCTCATGAGTCCATCCACTTCACAAAAAACGGTGAGTCACCATGGATCCAGCTGATGGAGCATCTTTTTTTGCAGAGCATTTGAGTGTGTGTAGGGGGGCATTCATTTTACTTCTATTGCCTCTACATGTGCCATATGCTCTGATACAGGCTACACAGAACCTTGAAGAGTTTTGGACTGGTGTAGAAATGATCCAAAAACAGATGAAAGATACTTTCTCTAGATTGACAAAGCACTTCTTGTAAGTCGCTCTGGATAAGAGCATCTGCTAAATGCTGTAAATGTAAATGTAAATGAAAGCCACAGTCCAGGTATACTGGGTTTATTAGGGAGGTCAATTATAAAGCACAATGAAGTGCAATAAAACAGCAAAAATCACTCTGCTTTTTGGGAATGATCCCCCTTTCAAGCCCACAGCTTAACAAATACTGTTCTATAATAAGGTATAGAGTGCCACCTGCTGGTTTTTGACAGGCAATAAATTTGAACGTTCTTTGGCCAATCACTGACAAACAAGGTCAAACCAGATTCTGACCAGTTCTGACCCGAATGTTCAGCAAGAGACAGCCAACCTTGTTTCACTGAACAGTACAGCCAGTGTACCTTTTGCATATTCCCCCTTGATCATAGTGCTGTTTGGGGAAAATGAGTTCGTAGGTTCTTTAACTGACCCAAACGTCTACCTTCCTGTAGAGCTGAATAATGATTGAAGACATCAGCTTAACATAAGGAAACATTTATTTTCTGTGCTGACATAAAGAACACACAGGACAGTGGTGGGTATGTTAAGGTGAAGTGTGTGGGCAGTGGTGGTGGCCTTTTCGCTGGTGCCAACACAACAATATACAAGCTACCCATTTACTGAACTGAACTATATTTGACCACAGTACAACTTGACATACAGTGGGGCAAAAAAATATTTAGTCAGGTACTGATTGTGCAAGTTCTCCTACTTAGAAAGATGAGAGGTCTGTAATTTTCATCATAGGTACACTTCAACTATGAGAGACAAAATGAGAAAAAAAAATCCAGGAAATCACATTGTAGGATTTTTTAAGAATTTATTTGTAAATTATGGTGGAAAATAGGTATTTGGTTACCCACAAACAAGCAAGATTTCTGGCTCTCACAGACCTGTAGCTTCTTCTTTAAGAAGCTCTTCTGTCCTCCACTCGTTACCTGTATTACTATTATATTACTGTGTTTGACCTCGTTATCTGTATAAAAGATACCTGTCCACAGCCTCAAACAGTCAGACCCAAAACTCAACCATGGCCAAGACCAAAGAACTGTCGAAGGACACCAGGAAGAAAATTGTAGACCTGCACCAGGCTGGGAAGAGTCAATCTACAATAGGCAACAGGTTGGTCTGAATAAATCAACTGTGGGAGCAATTGTAAGAAAATGGAAGACATACAAGACCATTGATAATCTCCCTCGATCTGGGGCTCCACGCAAGATCTCATCCTGTGGGGTCAAATGATCATGAGAACGGTGAACAAAAATCCCAGAACTACACAGAAGGACCTAATGAATGACCTGCAGAGAGCTGGGACCAAAATAACAAGGCTACCCTCAGTAACACACTACGCCGAGAGGGACTCAAATCCTGCAGTGCCAGGCGTGTCACCTTGCTTAAGCCAGTACATGTCCAGGCCCGTCTGAAGTTTGCCAGAGAGCATATGGATGATCCATAAGAGGACTGGGAGAATATCATGTGGTCAGATGAAACCAAAATAGAACTTTTTAGTAAAAACTCAATTCGTCGTGTGGAGGAAGAAGAATGCTGAGTTGCATCCCAAGAACGCCATACGGGTGGAAACATCATGCTTTGGAGCTGTTTTTCTGCAAGGGGGACAGGATGACAGATCAGTGTTGAGGGAAGAATGAATGGGGCCATGTATCATGAGATTTTAAGTCAAAACCTCCTTCCATCAGTGAGCGCACTGAAGATGGTATGTGGCTGGGTCTTCCAGCATGACAATGATCCCAAACACACCGCTTGTGCAATGAAGGAGTGGCTCTGTAAAAAGCCACAGAAAATTTGTGGAGGGAGTTGAAAGTCTGTGTTGCCCAGCGACAGCCCCAGAACATCACTGCTCTAGAGGAGATCTGCATGGAGGAATGGGCCAAAATACCAGCTACAGTGTGTGCAAACCTGGTGAAGACTTGCAGGAAACGTTTGACCTCTGTCATTGCCAACAAAGGTTATGTTACAAAGTATTGAATTGATGTTATTGTTTTTGTTATTGACCAAATACTTGTTTTCCACCATAATTTACACATAAATTCTTTAAAAATCCTAAAATGTGATTTCCTGGATTTTTTTTCTAAGTAGGAGAACTTGCACAATCAGTGGCTGACTAAATACTTTTTTGCCCCACTGTACCTGCATAAAGAGCAGACAGGGGCAATAAGCAGGCTTCACTAGGCTTTTTCTGTCTTCTCAGCTGGGTTATTTTCAGCACTGCTGATGATTAAAAAATGACAGATTGCAAAACACCAATAAGAAGACCAAAAAAGGTATTATGCATTATCACTTTGGATTTTAAAAATGATCAAATATTTAGGTAGATAACTAAACATAATTATTGAACATTTCTTGCTCTTCAAAATCTAGAAATGTTGGACAATACACCTAAAAATAACACTTAGTTTGTGGTTTATAGTATTACTAATAATTATTATAAATGTTTGAATAGTTATGTACACTGCACAGTGCTTATCCCCCCCACTGATGTTGTCATTTATGTAGAAGAGCAATGCAGAATAAAATGGGAGGAGAGCCTCAAAAACATATATAAACAGAAAGGTGCAGGGTTGGCCATTCATTGACCGTGGAAATATTCTGCAATCATGGTTCCTGGGGAAATGTCAGCTGAGCTCAGCCAGACAGCAGCAGCCTCATCAGCCAGGCAGGCAGAATCAGCACCAGCCATCCTGTTGGAATTTAGTCAGTCAGTATTCAAGAGCTACCCAGCATCCCATCAGAGGTTTCCCAAGCCCCTCTGGACAGCCAGCCCCCAGATGCCAGCCTTCTGCCCTGTTTCACAAAATGC
This sequence comes from Pygocentrus nattereri, assembly GCF_015220715.1. Taxonomy (NCBI): domain Eukaryota; kingdom Metazoa; phylum Chordata; class Actinopteri; order Characiformes; family Serrasalmidae; genus Pygocentrus; species Pygocentrus nattereri. The sequence goes on along the minus strand of NC_051217.1, from coordinate 8,154,107 downwards.
TGAGGAAGGAGTGCTGGTTAACCTTTGAACAGTGAATGCTATTAGTAGTCAAAAGCCTCCCACCACCTTAGCACCCCTGGACAGAGTGTGAGGATAAGCTTTATTTAAAGTCTCATCCCTGTCCAAACTTCAAATATCCAGATTTGAAATTGAACTTTTGTTAAATGGTTTTTGAGACTGAAAGAAAGGAAGCCCTTCATTACCCCCATTCCTAACTACATCGCCTCCTGGGCTCTTTGAATGTTTTTTGGGTGGCTGCTGTTTGAACCGGTGTTAGGGATTAGGTTTTTTTTCTGGTTGGCTTAAACAAAAGACATTATAAATGGATAAATTACATAAAAGGATGTTCTAAACAATACTATGTGTCACTTTTATTGCTTGACAGTACAGTGGCCTTGCTCTGTTACTCTGTTCTGTAAAATGTTGACAAGCTACTTCAAAACAAAATGCCAGCACAAGGCACACAGAAGGAATATTAAGACTGGGGGTCGTAAAGAGTGAACAATGTTATGCCTTTTATCATTTTTTTGTTTACTGTATTGCTTAGAAAGTTTAGATGTTAATTATACAAATTATCAAAAACTACCTACTAAATTTGCCAAAATACCAATACAGCAGTAGTGGACAATGTATAAAAATCATGTATCTGAGAACATTATTCATAACAGAATATTTTTAAGTAAAAGCAGATGTCCAGAAGTACAAAAATATGTGCTTTTAATTGTAAAAAGTAAAGGTTATGCTATTATTTTGATGCACAATTTCTGTTAAGGAGACAAGTGTGACTACAGGCATGAAAAACTGTAACAGTGTAATAACATAACTGTAGTAATTCTCAGTATTTTTACTTTTTATACTTAAGTACAATTAGAAGCAAAATATTTTGTACTGAAGAAGAAACAGCATCATTTCATTCAGCTACAGGGTCCACTAGCAAAGTAATGCCCCTGTTAACTATAAAATGCGGTTGTATCAGTTCACATGCCTTTTGCTCTATTTAAACAGGACTGAAAGCACCTCTAGTGTGCATGCTGACTGTGGTGCAAGAAAGGTCTACATATAGATAAGCTCTGCTTGGTTCAGCTCTGAGTGCCATGACAGGATGAAACTGTATAAAATCAAGAATGCCCACCATTTTGTTGCTCATTTTAGTTGGTTATTTGGTTAAATGAAACCTTTCCTTATGTGGTTGTCTTTAATAATATCTGTAACTTGTGAAATATACTCCACTTCATTCGTCAGCTTCTCCTCCCCCATCACTGAGACAAGCTCACCATCAGACAGTAATCAGCAAGATACTATTATCCAGTGACAAAAAAGGGAAATCCCAGGAATGTTGCCATCCAGCTAAAAATTCAGAACAGGCCAAAGTATTATCATTCAGGCAATGTGTTCAGACGCCATCATTTGCCCAACAGAGTAACTGCAAATCTGCCAGCACTTTTCTGCAGGACATATTCTGTAAATTTCTTGCTCAGTCACATCATTAGAGGTTTATGGCTAGAGAAGCTAAGCCTTTACTAGGGGGGGGGGGGGGGGTCTGGGGGTATGGCCCCCTGAGATAAAAAACATTTTTATGCCCCCAAACTGTCTGTTCATCGTGAACATATACAGCAGCAATAGGCATAACATTTATGAAAACAAATAAATAAATGAAAAACAAATTAAATATGCTGGTGGCACAGAAGATCCGTCCCTTTACTGTACTAGGCACTGACCTAATATGGTTTACTATTCTAAACATCCACTTACAACAAAAAATCAAGCAAAGGTCCTGAAGTCAAGCAATGCATATGCAGATATGCTGCAGGTCCTAAATGTTATTCAAATGCACAGCCTATGGATTAAGACCTGAACCAGTTTCCTTCAGCTTCTTTCTCTCCCTCTCCCAGCCTGGGTTTAATAATATGTTACGTTTGCTGTTAAACTCAGACTTACAAGAACTCACAGCTTAACAAGAGATTAATCAGTTTATAGTTTTTACATGAATTGCAGGTTGAGGAATTGAGGGATATAAAGTTGCGTTATGACCAAGGACATGTGACCTTTTGCTGATATTAACCTACTGTAAACCACAGTTTATGGCTACCGTTAACGTGGCTGTCTCAAATGCTGAAGACAAATACAGAAACAAAGAATATAAAGAGCTGTTAATAATGGTATTTCTTATTTCTTAAAGATATTTCTTTCATTCGTTTACACTCTCAGTTTCTGTGAAGGTAGGTAAAATTCAGGTTTGGAGTAAAATTAAGATAAACTGAAACATCAGCAAGCCACCTATACTGACAACAATTTGTCATGACTTACAAGTACTGCAGGTATGTTCTCTTCACTCTGTAGCTACTTACTATCTCACTCTGTATGCAATGTATTTTAAAGAAGGCCTAATGTTTATTCTAGCATGCTTTAAGCCAAAATCCTGTCACAACTTTAGCAGCTGCCAACTGACATTACTATGCAGAGCGGATCGTGCCAGAGACCGTCCTCTGGGTCTAATATGATTGGCCTACAACTTACGAGGTCTGATATGACTGGCCTACAACTTACGGTCTGATATGATTGGCTGAGCCTGGAGTAATATTTGTGCTTTGTTTACCATTTTTTTTAAGGATTTCTGGTAATTTACTGTACAGAATAGATGTCAGAAAACAGCATGTGGCTGTAAATTGTAAATACCTTAAAATTACAGCATTTTTTTCCTACAGTATATAGTGTTATTTATGAATACTGGGTTTCTAGGAGAGGTTTGGAAGTAGGTAAAGTAACACAATGACTAATATGCTATCACAATGTGTTGTTTATATAAATTTAATATTGTAAAGCTATTGATTTTGTGTGTGTGTGTGTGTGTGTGTGTGTGTGTCATTTTCTTGGGGCCCAAGGCTTTTGCACAGTATTGTGTGTGAAACTTGTCTGTCTTCTACTCTAACTGAGCACGGCTGAAGCTATTTGTAACCTGTGTGCAATAGTGCCCACTTATGCAACTTCCCCAGGACTAACTCATGGTTTATTAACAACAAAAAGGGTAAACATACATATTGCAGTACTTTAGAGGGCACTGTTGTAGTGCTTTTGTTTCAGCATCAAAATCTGATCCCTCAATTGCATTGTTTTGCTATTTACTCAATCTACTATTACTTTGTTTTGTTTGATTGAAATGATTCATTTTTCTTTTAGAGTAATGCGTTGCCATGTATCATGACTTGGCTTAGAAATTATACATATATTTCAGACTTTACAGTGGAGACTGAGAAATGCATAAGAGGCATGATGTATTTCTAAACACAAATGATAACACAGGTGCACAAAGACCTAACTTGCAACAATAAGTGATTAATTCATTGACCAGCCAACTTCAGACTGTCAACTATATCTCAATTATGTGTGTGAAGCCCATTTGTCATGTTGCATATGGTCATTGGATTGACTGCTTTTTAAAGAAATGGTTTCTTTTAGCTTTGCACAGTAATAAGCAGTATGTCAGTATGCAGTATGTCTAGAAACAAAGCTTACCACACAATTTCCTACACAGGTGCTTAACTGCAGACTTACAAATGCCACATTTTCTTGTCTGTTCAGTACACGACAAGAAGTGCATTCTGAAACAGGCAGAAATCTCTAGTCAGAGACCTGCTATGAACTTCCTTGAAACATCCAGTGCCTTTTCAACTGTTGCTCAATTTAATATTTCAAATGTGTTGTGTAGGAGGATGCAAAGCGTAGGACTTCAGTCACCTCAGAAACCCTGAAGAGTGCTTACCTCAATGACAGTTAAAAGTGGACTGCAGCTCAGTTCAAAGAGTTATGAATGCTACTTGAAAGGTATTTTGAAAGGCCTAGAAGAGGTGATCTTCTGACATATCTTCAATCAAAATGCATTCATTTCAAGTTCATGTCCTCAAATGTTTTAACTGCAGGCATGTAACAGCACAACACTAAGCACAAAACAAAACGAGACTCTCTGGAGGCCTTGGCTTTTCTCTACTGAAGTGGTTGAGAGAGAATTTAAAAGGTACTAATTAACAACACGAACAGCTGAATGACAATTTAACATAACGCTGTGTTTTTAACCACTTGTGGGTAAAAAAAATGTTACTCTAATATGGCTGTTGGTTATCATAGATGTACCTGATTATTGTTGAAAATACATCTTAGCTTTGCCTACAGTGGAGTTTATTCACATTACTATTAGAAGGCACAGTATCATCACAATACAATACTATTTGAATTAAAAAATATTCAACATTGTCCACCATTCACAGACTCTAGAATGCAAATCTTCTCTCTGAGCATCTTTAGAGGTAGGAATACTTCCAAATTCTGTCACTTCACTGAGGATACAACCTGCTCTAGCCACTCCAGACATACTGTAGATGTGTATTAAGTCCATTATTCTTTGGATTCACTATTTAATTTATGAAATAGCAATTCCACCAATTTGTATTTCGTAGACAGATTCAAAATACTTAAGGAGTAATTCAGACAATCTTTCAAAAATACTGCATAATTAAATAATTAAAATTGGGAATAAAGTCATTCAGAGTTGTGTGAATGAGAAATGGTGCGTTGTGGAACTTACCAACTTGGATTACTTTAGGATCTAGGAATCAGGGGTCTATTAGGCTCATATTGCCATTCTAATTACTATCCAAAATAATCTGTGGTAAAGCAGTGGATGAAAATTAGGGAATTTCTTGTCTTCACTTCTTTCAGTGCTTCTTTTAATGGATTTATTTCAATGCTTCTTTCACTTCTTTCTTACATAGTGCATCTTTAAGTTGGAAACCACTCCATCTGTTATACATGAGTGCTGATACAACATCACTTTACTCTGATAGCTTGTTAGTTAGCATGCTAAAGTATACATGGCTAACAAGAACAAAAAGAAATGCATTACTCCTCGGTTCTTTGCCAACTTTACAACCAGATTAAAAAAAAAAAACACAAATGTTCTCATTGCATTGCAAAGCTTGCATGGCTAGCTGATTAGCTCACTGAGGCTTCAGAGAGTGATCCAATTCTTTCAGTCTCCTCCTCCACTTCTGCCCTGAGTGGCCACTTGTGTAACACGGGTTGAAGTGGACAGGAACATGGTAAAAAATAATAGTAATAATAATTTTTATTATTAAAATATTTTTAAAAAAGCACTGCAACATGTCCATAAACTTCTACAGTCACATAAGCATGGATGTAGAAATTATGTAGAACACATAACAAAGTGGAATCCAAGAGTGACGAGGTGAAATCCTTTTCTTAGAACACACGGTTAGTAACATATTTCATACTATTCATACTAAACATGAAGGTCTACTCCAGCTGTTTTACTAGAGTGGTCTGAGATGGCTTCATTCTCAGCGTTCTCAAAAATGCCCACATTGATTGGATACTGCTGATATCTCTGATCATTTACACTGCAATCAAAAAGCACCTCCAGTCCTAGGGGTCAAATGGTGGTTCTTAAGTGGATCTTCTTATAGAAATATTCCTTCCTCAGCCCTGCTGTAACATAGCAGGGTAAACATATTTTTGCACTGTCATCATTTTGATGCTGATATGTAGCAATTAATACAAATCACAATGTTATTATCCTAAATATAATCAGGTATTACATAGATATTCAAAACAGAGCTTCTTTTAAATTAGGCTCATGTGAATCACTGTCTACCATGATACATTATCCAGATTGTCCCTTGTGGTAATTTGAACAAAGATGCCATTCTTTGGTCCCAGGGTGCTACTGGATTTTAATTCAAGGGGAACCTGCAAGGCAGAAAGTAAGTGACGTATTAGGGAAGATTTAACTACCTTTAAGGCAAGTTGGTTATGTTTAGCAGAACGTCTTTGGTAAACTTATTTTTGAGTACTGTTAAGACTGTAGCTTTTGTAGGCGTGTAAAGTCTGCATACCTTAGTGTCTTCACTGGCCACCACATTAAATCTCTTGAAGATGTTGACCAGGGCCATCTTAATCTCCAGCTGGGCCAGCCTCATGCCCACACAGCTGCGAGGCCCTGCTCCAAATGGCAGATACACAAAAGGGTGACGGCTGGCCTTGGCTTCAGGGGTAAACCTGAGACAGAGGAGAGGAAAGATATCAGCCTGCAGCCAGAACCACAGCTCGAGCACAGGTGGCCAGATACAGTTCTGTTTACTCAGGTCCTTAGAAAGTCAGACAGACAAGACAGATTTAAAAATACCTTTAAAATATACCTACCATAAACTTAAATTATCATCAGTATCGGTTATCAAAATGACCACAGTCACATCCATGGCTAAGCAAAATGGCCCCAGACCAGATATGTTTTGTCCTACATAGAATTTTTTCTAGAATGTCACTGGATCCTAAAATATGAATAATGCTTCTATAAGAATCATAATAATGCTACTGCACACTAAAATACGTAATATATAAATTTATATTAACATCAGCTACTTTTGTTGTCAGTCTTTTAATGTGAATTCAATGCAGTTAGTTGGCATGTAGTACCAGTCGTATTTTGGGCGCCTAACAACTTCATAATTCAGAGAATCTGGCGACATTTGGAGGAAAATGTCTGCATGGCAAAACGTTTCGGGTTTGGCTCTTTTTTGTTTGCCTCAGGGCGCAACAGCAGTCACTCTGAAAACTGTAGTTCATTTTTTCCATAGAGAAATCAGCACTGACCCAGAGTTCCTAATATGGGTATGACTGAGACTACAAAATGATGACAAACCTCAGAGGTCTATTTGCTTTTTTATAGAGTTGTTTATGCATCACATGGGATATTTGATGTCTGTGTGCAATCAGTTTGCTCACATGCCACAGATGAGCTCAGAAATAAATAAATGACTGAACGCAAGAGCTCTTACCTTTCCGGGATGAATTTTTCTGGCTCAGGCCAATACTGTGCATCGTAGTGCAGGAAGCCTGCTGGGATATCCAGAGTAGCTCCTTTAGGCAGAAACTGTCCGTTCACCACACAATCCTGTTCCACGTCTCGTGCAAATCTACCAAACAACAGAAGAGCAACATGAGAACACAAATGATTTTTTCAGAAGACTGGAATTTGCTGAAAATATTAATCAAAGTGAAGGTTGCTGTGTGTGGTTACTGCTCGAATGTCGCTATATTTGGCATATAAATGTTATACGTTGCAGTAGAATTATAACTTGCAGTTACAGAGGAAAAAAACAAGTAGCTGTGTAAATTAGTTGAGCATGTGGTTGATGAAATCATACCTGAATCCGGGTGGGTACAGTCTCAGAGCTTCGCACACCACCATGTCTAAATATTTCAGCTCCTGAACATTAGAGTAATCTGCTGATCCCTACAAGAAACAGCAGGAAGAAATGTATCACTCTGGATTTAAAAAGAACAAAGTACTTTTTGTAGCAAAACACATCAAGTGATACCGTTTTTGATGGCAAACAATTCCTGAGACCAGGAAGCAGAATTCCACCAATTCTTCTGCATAATTTAGTCTTAGGAGTGGTTTGATGTGAGATGGACTTTCAAACTCAGATGACTTTACAGTGTTGGTGATAGGAACCATGGTTTGCGATGTCTATAGTTCAAAGATAAGGTTATTTACTATTTAAAACAACCAGTGAACCTACATGCCTTCTGAGTTTATACATGCTGAAATGTTGATAAAAGTAAAATAGTGGAAGATGCAATAAAAGTCACTGTATTCATAGGTTTTTGTGACCCTACTATATTTTTTCTTTTTCTTCAAAGCTCATTATCGGGATACGTAATGTGTAACATGAAAAGGTCTTAAAGTATTGTGATATGAAATGTTTCGTCATATTACCCATTTAATCTCAACCATTTAATTATGCTGATGTTTTGAAAAGTCGGTGTAAGCAAGAACCCCTTCTACATCCTACCTTTGCAATCATTTGGATTTGCCGTCATGTTATATATAACAGTACCACACTTATAATGTTAATGTATGCAACAACTACTCCACATCTTTATCTGTACATATTTATAATTGCATATATCACTGATATTTGTGACTCAACTCTACAGGTCATTTCTTTCACATTCTGTTTGTAACTGATAGTCACATGTACACATATCTACAATTCAACTATGCATACCATAACCATACAATGTACATACCAGCTGATATGAAATGTCTCATATTGAGTGTAATACTGTTAGAACTGTCAAACGTCTGGACTTATCATTGAGTGTCTTTACATGTACTCAATAATCTGATCATGATCGGATTTGTGCAGTTATCTGATCAGTCAAACAGTCATGTAAACAGTGTTCTCTGATGTCTTAGCTTAGAGTATGGCCTAGAAATCTGGTTACTCAATTTTACTCAAATTACTCAATTTACTCCAATTTCGTTCAGATTTTTCAATCTGCACATGTGTGAAAACACACTGCAGTACAGAAAATAAGCAAGCAGTGTTACCACAAGATGGCTTATAGAGTGACACTGATACCAACTACATGCCTGATGAAATGAAGGATTTAAATATTCTTCATCTTATAGATGATGTATGTTCATATTTTCATGTAAAGTGTTTTAAAAAAATGCAGCATGAAGTTTCACATTACATTTATATCACATTTTTTTCTGTGAGTTGTTTGGCTAGTTGCATAGCAGAATTCAGATTACTGTCTGACTCATGTAGACCTGGAGTTTTACCATTATCTGATTATTCAAGTCCACGCAAAGGCATTGGTCAGATTACTAACAAAATCATTTTCTGCAGTTATCGGATTATTCAGTGCATGTAAATCTGTTATCTGCAGTATGTGTAGCTGTCAAAAATGGCACATATTATCTGCCCACCAGTATATCAGTTAGGCCCTGCTGTACAAACTCTGTTTATTTTTAAATCTTGTCTATTCTATATTTGGTATTTCTGTTGTACTGTTTGATTCTGAATTCCTTTGTGTTAAATATAGTGTAGTGTTGAGAAAAATGTCCAGCAGGGGGCAATACTGCAACACAATTCAAAGTCCCTCTAGAAAGAAAGGTCATTTTGTGTAAATATCCCATAGAGACAGACTCCATCAGTACATCAAATCCTAACAATTTTTTCATAAGCTGAAACATGATCCAGTGACTGTATAACTAACTGACCTTAAAATCCAATACCAGACTAGTTTGCATAAGAGGACCTACCTTTTCATGTGTGTTATTTTTCGCTCATCCACTCAAACCTGTGTGTGCACTGCAGTGATGTAGCACTCTATTTAGGACTGTACTCAATCAGTATACGGCTTTGTGAATATGGGGGTCAGGGACTAGCTGTGAACCCCTCCAGCCTCTCCTCACACCCTCCTCCCATCAGTGTCTGGCAGACAGAGGATGTGGGTATAATAAATGGCCGGCCAGGCTGAAATCGCTCACTGAAGGCAGCAGGCAGAGGGGCCAAAGGAGCACTCAGGGTGAGCGAGGCTGCCACACTAGACACAACCTCCACACACGCCCTCATTGTCTGGCTGCGCTGTCACTTCTTGTTGGCAGCTGCACTGATTCCAGAACAGAGCGACATGTCCTTAATGAAAGGCTCAGTGCAGAGCCTGCGAGGATTGAAGCACGCAGTGTGTAAAATGTGCTTTTCAATAACACACTCAGTGAAAAGCACACTGGAACACTGTGGAATAATAGTAGGTTTGAGGGCAATCTGAGAGAGAGACTAGAACTAACACGAACTCTGTTGATAACTTAGCATGTTCTAGCGTCGTCCCCGACCTGTCTTGTCACTCCAAATCAGTCATTTCAGGTCCATATTCAAAAAACAAGTGTGAGAGAGGGGATGGTCTAGGTAACTGAGGGATGTATGATTCTCTCTGCTTGCACTGAGTTTTCTACACGTCTGTAGACTTGAGGTCGCTTTTGGCTTAAATAAATGCCAAATGTGATAAAAATATGATCACTGCCTTCACGAAAGGTCCCACAGCATCAGACAAGCATATCTTCGTTTGTCACTGAGAGAGAGGAGAAAATTAAGCTCCACTCATTGAGACTCATTGAGATTTGAAAAAAAAATCCACAGGCGTTTCTGTTCATCCTTCCACTGTGAGAAGACAACTCAGCTCTATGATTGCAAACTATAGACACACTAAATTATGAAAAAAGAAACCATATTGTTGAGGTGTCTGTGTCATTTTCTATTAAATACATGTTTGTGATGTTTCTTTTTTACTGATGCTGAAAAATGAATGAACTTCTACTTAAAACCCTTTTTTTTTTTTTTACTGGAAATTAAATACATAAGGATGGTCTCTGACTTTTGCACAGTACTATACATACACATTTTTTTGTGTTAAACAATGTTTTGAAGCTCTCACATTGCTAAAACAGTATATCTTAAATGTAGGCAATATATCTAATATCTCTCATTATATAAATGTTTCAGGAATGTTACTGGATTATTAAACCCATTTGTATTTTTACTATAAATTGATCTTAAATTACTTGATAAGATGACATCACTTAATAATATTACTTGAAATAAGTACAAATGTCTGGTAACAGGCTGAGTAGTCTTGCAACAATAACACAATTAGAAATATAAGATATATTGCCTATATTCAAGAAACTTACACTGTTTAAAACTGTTGTTTACACTGTTTTTCTCCAGTGCACCTGTGTGCTCTGATCTGTCTGATTAACCTTTCTAAAGTTCCCCTGGTGGCATAAAGCCTGTGCTCAGGTCTAGGCAGACTGAACACAAAGCCAAACAGAAAACAGACAGAATGACATCTGGCTGCATCCACAGCACACGGCATAGAGGGAATATTTCCGGTCTAATAAGCGTGCTGGGCCCTGTTTGGAATTACATCCCTGCCCAGCATGAAGCCACACAAGAATAACAGAAATTTGTGGACCGGCACTAAGCTGGTAATGGAGGGCCCAGCGAGGCTGGAGGGCTACCCATCACTGAGCCCTGGGCCACAAGAGGCCCAGAGTGCCTTGCTCACGCTCAGGAAACTGGAGCTTGAAAGGTTGTGCATGTTAGTTTAATCATGACTCACTTATTTATAAATATATATATATATATATATATATATATACACAAAGTATATTTATAAATAAGTGAGTAAGTATACTCTATAAGAATAAGTATATATATACACACACACACACACACACACACACACACACACACACACACACACACACACACACACACACACACACACACACACACACAACCCCAATTCCAATGAAGTTGGGACGTTGTGTAAAACATAAATAAAAACAGAATTCGATGATTTACAAATCCTTTTCAACCTATATTCAGCTGAATACACTACAAAGACAAGATATTTAATGTTCAAACAGATAAACTTTATTGTTTTTTGTAAATATTCACTCATTTTGAATTTGATGCCTGCAACACGTTCCAAAGAAGTTGGGACAGGGGCGTGTTTACCACTGTGTTACATCACCTTTCCTTTTAAAAACACTCAATAAGCGTTTAGGAACTGAGGAGACTAATTGTTGAAGTGACCCTTATTAGTCCCACAATGGGGAAATTTCACCTTCGCATTTAACCCATCTGTGAAGTGAAACACCACATACACTCTAGTGAGCACACACACACTAGGGGGCAGTGAGCACACTTGCCCGGAGCGGTGGGCAGCCCAATCCACAGCGCCCGGGGAGCATTTGGGGATTAGGTGTCTTGCTCAAGGACACCTCAGTCATGTGCTGTCGGTTCTGGGGATCGAACCGGCGACCTTCCGGTCACGAGGCTGGTTCCCTAACCTCCAGCCCATGACTGCCCCAGCTTGAAGCTTTGTAGGTGGAATTCTTTCCCATTCTTGCTTGATGTACAACTTCAGTTGTCTTGCTGAAATAAGCAGGGAGGTCCCTGAAAAAGACATTGCTTGGATGGCAGCATATGTTGCTCCAATACCTGTGTGTACCTTTCAGCATTAATGGTGCCTTCACAGATGTGCAAGATGTCGCCAGACAGTATTTTCCTCTTTGGCCCAGAGGACACGACATCCATGATTTCCAAAAACAATTTGAAATGTGGACTCATCAGACCACAGGACACTTCTCCACTTTGCGTCAGTCCATCTCAGATGAGCTTGGGCCCAGAGAAGTCGGCGGTGTTTCTGGGTGTTGTTGATATCTGGCTTTCACTTTGCATAGCAGAGTTTTAACTTGCACTTGTAGATGGAGCGACGAACTGTGTTCACTGACAATGGTTTTCTGAAGTGTTCCTGAGCCCATGTGGTAATATCCATTACAGAATGAGGCCTGTCTAATGTTTAATGCATTGCTGCCTGAGGGATCGAAGGTCACGGGCATTCAATGTTGGTTTACTGCCTTGCTGCTTACTTGCAGAGATTTCTCCAGATTCTCTGAATCTTTTGATGATATTATGGACTGTAGATGATGAAACCCCTAAATTCCTTGCAATTGCACATTGAGAAACGTTGTTCTTAAACTGTTGGATTATTTGCTCACGCAGTTGTTCACAAAGTGGTAAACCTCGCCCCGTCCTTGCTTGTGAACGACTGAGCCTTTCAGGGATGCTCCCTTTATACCCAATCATGACACTCACCTGTTTCCAATTAACCTGTTCACCTGTGGAATGTTCCAAACGGGTGTTTTTTGAGCTTTCCTCAACTTTCCCAGTCTTTTGTTGCCCCTGTCCCAACTTCTTTGGAACGTGTTGCAGGCATCAAATTCAAAATGAGTGAACATTTGCAAAAAAACAATAAAGTTTATCCGTTTGAACATTAAATATCTTGTCTTTGTCATGTATTCAATTGAATATAGGTTGAAAACGATTTGCAAATCATTGTATTAATGTTTTACACAAAATCCCAAATTGGGGTTTATATATATATATATATATATACATAAACTCAAAGCATCATGCCAAATATATAAATATACTGTCATATTAAAGGTATTATGTTGATTATTAGCCCTCTACAGGCCAGGAGATTTGAGAATAGGGGATGGGATCATATTTTCATAATGCTGTGGCTCATGAGACTTTCCCTCATTCCCCACTTTTAGCAAACAGATGCACGGTAGGAGCCAGATCTAGAATATAAAAAGAACTCCATTTATGAATAAATGTATCAGAATCCATGTCTGATAAGATTCTCATTGGGTATCTGTACCACAGTTACAAACTGTGCTTTGCAGAATCATTTTAAGATACAGTAATACCATTTCATAAAGTGAAAATAAACACATTTAAAAAAACAAACCAAAACTCTCCAGTGTGGTCTCTTTCCAGAGCCTTACCATGCAATCACTAGACAAAAGACTTCACCGGTACAGCCCGAAACCTCGACAAAAGAAGCTGCGACCTAAAAATAGTGCCTGAATATTGCATTCAAATTTATTGCTAAGGGAAAAAAGGGCCTTGCTACGTTCAAAGAAGCACCCGGCAAAAATAGCTCATTTTCTTTGCATATTTCTGAGCCCCTTGGTATTAATATCAGCCTCTTTTCAGCAAATGAGATTCATTTTGCCTGCATGTGAGGCATAAGCTGGGCTTAGAGCGGAGGCCCTTATCACCAGCCTGCCTCCTCACGTCTGCCTGCCTTTCTTATTTACGTCTCTCCATTCATTCACATCAAGGCCCACTGGGAACAACAGACAACTAACCAATTACTCTTTACATTTTAGAAGTACAACCGTCTGTTATGTATGCATGTGCACAGCTTCTGTTTTCTGATTACATTGGATGATCATAGCATATTTTGCATTAAAACCTATATTTCCTATTGCATTCCCACACAACTAACACTGGCTATTTATACTGGATTCCCACTTTTAACTATGGGCCCCTAAGTGCTACTGAGAAGTGTGCTTTAGATACAGCAAGCACCAGGCAGCTAGCAGGGCCCTTTGCTTATCGCCTCCATGCCGTAGGGTTTCCATAGAAACTGTTATTTATGGTTATTGATAGTGATGGAGGCATACATGTTCAAACAAGACATGCCTCAAGGGTGTTGTTAATGCACAAATGCAGTTAGCGTCAGTGTGCATTGTCTTCTAACAGCATGAAAAAGCATGGAAGGGAGCGAGGCTCTCTCTGTCTCTCTCTCTCTTTGAGCAGCCAGAAACTAGAGTAGAGACAGTGAAACAAGCAGCAGGCCACATCACATCTCTGTGTGACTTTGCATGGCCAAAGAACTGACCAAGCATTCAAAACCATTCCAAGACAACTGGATGCTTTTCAGTAGTTCGAACAGTATGAGCAGAAAAAGAATAAACGGTACTATAGCGCAGTCATATAAGGGACGCTTTCTGCCCACATTACAGATACTCTTTCACTTCAGAACAATACATCAGATGTATGACTCAATAGACACATTCATCACACAAAAGTCAGACACTGTAGCATGTATGCCCCTGGCTCACTTTACTCTCCCAAGTCTGTTTGTTTGCATAGCCAAATGGCTAATTAAAGAGGTTAATTGCAAGGGGCGTCACAGGCATTGACTGTGCTCTTATCAACTGGAGACAGGCCTGGCCTAAAGACTGACAGCTAGCTGGATGACTGATACAGTGCTGACCAAAGCTCAAGCCACAGAAGACAAAAACAACAGGACAGTTACTTACAAACAGCTAATTAAAATCACCTGGCTAGAAAATCAATGTACTGTCTTGGCCTGAAACAGTGACAGAACGGTGCTTGTGCCAATTCATTCTTCCAAAGTGTAATGGGAAAATGATAAGAGGGTGGGATTGCATTCACTTGTAACTACGAAGTTTTTGACTTCTAAATAGGAAAAATGTACTTGAAAGGTCCTAAAACTTGTGTGTCCCACTCAGAAAGTCAAAGACTGCTGTAAATCCATGATATAACTTCAACTTCTTTTGGACACAATTCAAAAAGGTCACTGCCTCTTGGTGCTTCTCACTGTGCAAAGAAAGAACAAGGAATAATAGAAAGGTTTAAGCTGTTTAAACTGACCTGTTCATGTCTTCTTTTCTTCTTGGGCATTTGTACGGGTTTGGCTTAATAAACAAACACAAGCTTACTGTGCATCAATTCTTTCTAATCTCAAACAGTTTCCAGTTGTCAGGAGGGCAGCCTAAGCTGTGGAAGCAAGAGGAACATGACTGAAAATACCCAATGCTAGCCTGCACTAGGAATGTGTAGCGGTGATCAATATGATCATTACCGTGATAAATTACATCATGATATACTTTTCTAAACATATAGTGGATAAAATTAGCTTGGAAAGCAGTCAGGCTCTATCTTCTCCTAAACAACCAGCACTTAACCTGATTGAACAGCAGCCTGTTTCATTACAGAGAGAGCATAATTAGGTCTTTTGGCTGGTTCTAGTGCAGTACAGTATGTGAAATACTGAATAAAATGTATTGTAAATTGGGGCTTTTTGTCTGCACCAACTTATCACACCTTAGGAAACGTAAGTCAGGTACTGTTATATTTGTGCCCTCCACTACAACACAGCAAATACAAAGTGAAATGCATCTGTAGGTGCCCTGCAAGGGCCATAGAGGAAGACAGAGGGTAAGCGCAGAGTTAATATAAGAGTAAATTAAGAAGCTGTGAAATACAGCAATACATTTTCTGCAACCTAAAGATTTTGAGATAAATATGAGTGTGACGAAGAAAGAAGAACTGAGAGAGCTCAGGTAACAAAACATTATGTGGGAACATCAATAAAGCACAACCATAACAATTCTTTAAACAGTTCTGAGTCTGTAGAGAACTTGGACAGATAGGGATTTAGGAGTAGACCTACAACATCTTTTCAGAAAAGAAATTACCATTTCAATCACACTGAGAGGGAGCACAGTTGATCCCATTTGCACACGCCTATGCACACGCTCACACACCTGCAAAAAGACAGTGCCAGGAAGTGGTTGCATTGCAAAAGGTGCTTTTCATTTGCACAGCTTACGTCTCTGACTCTGGGATCGCCCTCATGCATGAGAAAATAAAGCAAAGATTAGGCTTTCTGAAACACAGGAGGGTAACGCAAATAATAACAAAGCCACATGGGACGGACACAAATCTAACACATTTTTGCAATAACAATTCCAACAAACAGTTCCTGGAACCTCAGAAGCAATAAGTCAAATTTAGCCAGAGAGGCTTTCTGCCTCTTTAAAATGTTGTATTATTTCGAGCCCTGCTGTATTAAATGGTTTGCCCTGCTCTGGTTTATTTCAGTTGAGTGTTTAGAGAAGGCTCAGAGAGGTTTGCAGTGAATCGGCTGAACTTTGGAGTGGGTGGAGGGGATCTCCTCTCAATGCAATTCTCATGCTCCTCTCCATCTTCACCCTCGTCCACAAAAATCTGTTAGGAATGCACCCTCGGCCTGTTTCCTTCATGGTCGTGTGGTTGGCTAGGCTGTGAACTCTAGGCCTGACTCCACCAATGTATCTGAGTCTCATTATGGTCTTCTCATGGCCCCTCTGTGTGTCAGTGATGGAGCCATTAAAACAGCCAGCGCAGGCTCTGCATTTTGCACTTACTGCTACTCTGAGCACGTTTTATTCAATTTAGCTTGATGTGTCGGAGAATAGCCTAGTAATGGACATTCAAATGACAGGTCATAAGGCTCCCTGCAGTGAGAGCAATTATGTAGGCTTTGCCATAATGATAATAACATGCTGCTGGTGAGCATTGCGAAAATGACTATTACAGTCAATGCAACTTCATGCTGGACCACTAACATTTGCCAGGCTTCTAATAAGACTGCCTACATTCACTTAACACAAGGAAACAAGCATTAAAGAGCTGCCACAAACACTGTAGAAGCACTATGCTTTCATTGCGTGTAAATTATACATGTGTTTATAAACAAATAATGTGAAATCATTGTTTCTACCAAATCTGCACTCAGTGATGTACCATAAGACCCTTTCATACTGAACAATAGGGCTGCACGAGAAAACATAAAATACTTCTCAAGCTTTAAATGCGTTAATTATTTGTGCAAGTAACTGTGCATACAGCACTGTGAAAAAGTCAGGTGCCAGTCTTTATTTACTTTACAGTCAAACAGCCATCACATAGAAGTTACTCATTTTTCTGAATATATTACTGAGGTGATTAGATATATAATAATAATAATACACTTGTATAAGGAAGAGGAAAGTCAAAGAAAAGTGAGTTTCCAAAAGTGGACTGATTAACTGGAAAATAAGTAAAAGATATAGAGAAATTGCAACTGTGCAAGACCTGGTAGACCACCAACACTGTTCCCATCAAATAAACAGTACTGAAAGCTTTCACCCTTGAGAGAGAGGAGAAAATCAAGCTCCACTCTTGCCTCAGATCTGAAAAAAATCCATAGGTGTTTCTATCCATCCTTCCACTGTGAGAAGACAACTTAACACTATGAGTCTGAAAGGATGTGTAGCTGTCAAGAAGCTGTCAAGAAAACAAATTAAAGCTGCTGGTGTTTTCAGAACAATGGACTGACCACCCCAGACGTCAACATCATTGGCTGTCTTTGGGTTTACTTGGATTGTGCAAAGCAGAAAATGCAACCAAGTTCCAAGACTGAAATTTGGAGGTGTGAAAAAATATCCCTGCAGTTGCTGAAGATGGTGTGTAATTTCCCATTAAATATATACTGAATTTATGTTAAAAATATATGCTTTTTTCTGATGCTAAAAATGTAATTTGTAAATATATAAAATAACGGCTGTGTTGACTGGGAATGAAAAGAACAAAGAGTGGTCTCTGATTTTTGCACAGTACTGTATGTCTGAGTAACAAGAGGTGGCATGAGCTGCTATGAAAAAGGCTGTATGTTTATATGTTATCATACATCTCTTCTGAAAAAACACAGCCTTGTAGGAAATGCATGGGCGGGAAAATAATGCAGCACTTTTTTTAGAGGAAAAATACAAAAGCCACCACCAACACAGCAGCAGTAAAGTGGCTAATTTACATACCCCCCAGGAGTCTGAGCAAAGGGGGTGGGGTAACAATGGCTGGCGTCTGACAGCTGTTGATGTTCGAAACACATCAGTCAGGGAGGCATGGCTAAATTACAGAGGGCTTGTTCATGGAAGTTTAAGTTACAGGAGCATTTTGTCCCCAGGGTGCTAGCATTTTCATGGGGCCTTCCAATGTGGCAGCAGCATTTTGATGGCTTCATCTGCTCCAGTCCATTACTGGAGCCAAGGAAACTGAAATGGCCAGGGTACAAACACCAAATAAAAAAAAAGGAGTCATATTTGTCATCCACCAGTATAAACATTGCAACAGAAAAGCTAAAGCATCTGCTCGAAAGAGAACTTTGGGGTATTTTTTTCCAACTCTCAGACAAAAGACTGTCTTACATAATGCAGTCTAGGTTCAGGTGTTCCTGCAAGGGGGCTTAGTGCAATGATCTGTGCCTGTGTATAAAGACATGTCTTGGAGTGAAACAGTAAGCAAGGCCACTGTGGAAATGCAGAGAGGTAAAATGAATGAACAAAGATCAATGCAGGCTTTGGACTGGGCTAAAAATACCATTTGCCACCTTATAACTAACAGTAATTAGTGCAGTTGTGCAACAAAGGAAAAGACTGCTCCTACAAGGGGATCTGACCAAATTAGAGAAAACTGAGGGGAAAAAAAAAACACACCAAACAAGAGAAAATTGGGAATAAAAAGAACTATAGAAGAAGACACAGCTGACTTTATCTACAACTGATGATCTCTGCAAAATATCTGTCCAAAAAAACAAATTAATTGATTAATTCAAAATAAAACAGTCCTCACGTGCAATTTATTCATTTGTCAGCATCGGGAAAAAAGCAGAAATGTATTTAACAATAAACTGTAAAGAAGCCTCAATGATTACATTTAATATGAAATTTCTCAGAATATAGTTTTTCCACTGTTTGCACAATTGCAGAATATAGTTTTATGCCAGGGGATATTTCTCTACACCTCCAAAATTCAGTCTTAGAAGCTGATTGCATTTTCTGCTTTGCACTATCGAAGTAAACCCAAACACTTTTTGTGTTATCTAGACTCTTAAGTGGCCCATTGTCCACTGTCCTGAGAGCATCAGTAACTTCCCTGCTTGATTTTCAAATGTTGTTCTTTTTAGTCCATTTTCTTTTTTATCAGTAACACATTCATTCAAACCCATACTGTTGCCTTCTCACAGTGAAATGATATATATTTCACATCAGATGAGTGTTACTGCCTGTCATTTATCAGTAATCTTACGTTTATCAGTCTTACTCATCAGAAAGACCAGAGACTAGTCAATGTCACACACACTCAGAGGACATTTCTGTGGATGAGCTCATTAGATCAATAGAACTGCTACAAATAGCAACATTATTATCAAAGCATGCAAAGGCCAATACTGACAGCAAAAATGACTGACATGCAGTATAGTACATTGTGCAGCCCTAATCTAATCCAAGGGAGGGAGGGAAGGAGGGAGAAAGAAAAGGAAAGAAAAACAAAAAGACAGAGAAAAAATGACAGAGAAAAAAAAGACTAAATAAAAAGAATAAAAAGAGGGAGAGTGACAAAGATTAGCATATAACGAGAAAAAATAAAGAAAAAGAAAAGTAGACAAAATGGAGAAAGACATGAAAGAAAGTTTGAGAGAGGATAGAGTGAAACAGAAATGAAGGGAAAATGATAGAAAAGGATAGAAAGGGTAGGAGAAAGAGACAAAGAGAAAGCCTGAGAGAGAAATAGAGTGAAACAGAAATAAAAAAAGAGAGGTTGAGCTAGGAAAAGAGAGAAAAACAAGGAAAAAGAAATAACAAAAAGAAAGAAAAGGAGAGACATGCAGAGAGAGAGGAGAGATGGACAGAGAGAAAAATGGAGAAATGGAAAGACAGAGAGAGAGAGAGAGAGAGAGAGAGAGAGAGAGAGAGAAGGGGGAGGGTGGAGAGGGTTCTCTTCCTGGATCAGTGCTCTAAGCACTCCGCCCATCCTTCTGTCTTTCACTCTTTCCAGAGACCGCATCTCCATCTCCTCTGTGCTGCCTTTTCATCATAGCGTGACAAGCATCCTCAAGCGGAGCAGAGAAAGCTTCTCACAGCAACAGGATGAACACTCACACACAGAGTCTGTGATTTTAGATCAACACAAGACAGATTTAAACATAAAGTCCACGCTGCTAATCAGACCCTCCTTCATCTGTCTGAGACACAGTGAAGAGGGACACCTCCATGAAGGTCACACACTGTTTCATGGTACAAATCTATTCCTTACATTCTATGCATTGTCTTAATCCTCTCTAACTTTACACTTTTCTCTTTCTTTCATCTTTTTTTACCCTAAACTAACACTTCCGTGCCACTTTGATGAGATGCATAGAGCTGCTTCACTTCTCTTCTCGTCTTTCTCCCACGGAGCTTCTGCTCTCCTAATCAAACAGTGTCCAGGCTTTGCTACACTGACCCCAGGGGTTCAGGGCTCTTCACCCACCAGAGAGCCTTCATCTGAACTAAAGCCCCAGAGCCTACATGCCTCTCTCTCTCTCTCTCTCGCCTTCTCTCTCTCGCTCTCCCTCTCTCGCTCTCTGTGGTATCGCCAAACAAATGGAACTGTTTTACAAAAAGAGAGGATGAGTAGAATACGGTAAGTTCACTATCATATCATAAGAAAACCTCACAGCCTTGTGGGAGAAGCAAAAACCTTCTTAAGTTAACTTTTATTAATGTAACTTTAAAGGTTTTTTTTTTTCAAACATTCACACAGGTGCAGTAGGAGCAGCTTTCAAATGGTTTCAAAAGTAAGCAAGAAAAAGAAGCTTTTTTTTAAAAGGGAAAATATCATGACTTGTAACAAAACCTTGCATTTCTAAAAAGGTATTTTTCAGGACATAAAGAAAGCACTCTTAACCTTACATCTTAATGTTGATGCAGTTACAGGTATTGTGGACCATTTTTTGTCCATTCTTTATTAAATGTTTATACAATGTAAAGAGCAGATGGAGCGTTTAAAGAAAAAAAGAAACGCAAGGGGTTACAAGGTTTTCTTACAACAGTGGCAATGTTGTTGTAACAAAACCTCATTTTTTGTCTCTATATGTAACAAACCATTTTTATTGGCCCATTCATCATGAAATATTTACACAATGTAAAGGGCAGAAAGTTTTCATTTTAATGGTGCAAAAAAACAAACAAAAAAACAACAAAGAAAACACAAACAAAATTAAATCAACACTTAACTTGAATCATGCTACATAACACGTAGTCTTGCCATAAGGTTATAGCGGATATCTTATGCCGTCATGAGTTGTCATGACAGGTTATGTTCAGTAATACAACAGTATCATGTTGTCATTACTGGTCCTAATGTTTGTTGTCATAATTTGCAAAAGTCAGCATGTGATATAAGCTGTCATGGCTTCAAACATCAGGGCATTTGTCATTACCATTTCAGGTATTCTTCTTCTTCTTCTTCTTCCGGCTGCTCCCTTTAGGGGTCGCCACAGCGGATCATCTGCCTCTATCTTGCCCTAACCAATGCCTCCTCTACTTTCACACCAACCATCTCCATGTTAACATCCATAAACCTTCTCTGAGATCTACCTCTTCTCCTTCTACCCAGCAGCTCCATCTCCAACATTCTTTGCCCAATATATCCACTATTCCTCTTCAACACATGTCCAAAAAATCTCAACCTGGCCTCTCTGGCTTTATCTCCAAACTGCTCCACCTTCACTGTCCCTCTGATCTGCTCATTTCTAATCTTGTCCATCCTTGTCACTCCCAACTAAAATCTCAGCATCTTCATCTCCGCCACCTCCAGCTCAGCCTCCTGTCTTTCAGACAGAACCACAGTGCTACTTTCAGGTATTATTATCATTATTATTTCTCTCCCACTATGAACCATCGCGCCTACTTAGATCACAAGGCGCTGGCTTACTACTGGTACCTAGAATTAATAAAGTTACATCAGGGGGGAGCGCTTTCTCATACAAAGCCCCCCAGCTCTGGAATAATCTTCCTGTTAATATTCGGGAATCAGACACAGCCACCACTTTTGGTTTGACCACCACTGAGCTTCTTGCTTTACAGCGCTGTGCAGTCCTCACCCTCAGATCTTTTCTTTTCCCACTTTACTATAATACTTCATACTAATAATGTTTGCTATCTGGTGTCGACCTTAGGAGGATGGGTTCCCTTTCTGAGTCTTGGTTCCTCTCAAGGTTTCTTCCTCTTTTAGGGAGTTTTTCCTTGACACCGTCGCCGCTGGCTTGCTCATGGGGGCTCGGACCCGGATTTTCTTTTCTTTCCTTTTCTCTTCTCTCTGTAATACTGATTGTTCTGTAAAGCTGCTTTGTGACAACACCTGTTGTAAAAAGCGCTATAAATAAATTTTGCTTGCTTGCTATTATTATTATTATTTCAGGTAACTATTAATGAACAAAATGTGTCTCAACATTAACATGACAGCATCAGATATCTGTCATACATGTTTATGGCATGGTTATTTCAATGCTATGTAGCACAGTTTAAGTGTTTGTTTCTGGTACCATTTGAAAGTATTAGCTGCCCTTTATACTGTCTAAATATTTCATGATGAACAGACCAATAGAAAGGACTAAATATTGTTATACATTCTCACTTGCAGATATGTACTGCTGTCATGAGTTGTCAAGAGAAACTGTGTCCATTAAAATAACAGTGCCAGATACCATTACAGGTGATCGTAATGACAGTTATGATAGAAGCAATAAGGTTTGATGTCATGACAGCTGATATCCCATGCACATTTTTGCTAATTATACTGTAGTTGGCCATCATGATATCACATATTATGACAACAAACATTATGACTAGTTCTGCAAACATGACACTGTTAATAGACATAACCTGCCATGATAACCTATGAGGGGCAGGGAGGTTAGGGAACCAGCCCTGTGACTGGAAAGTCGCCGGTTCGACCCCCTGAGCTGACAGTACATGACTGAAGTGAGCTTGATCAAGGCACCAAACCCCCAACTGCTCCCTGGGCACTGTGGATAGGGCTGTTCGCTACTCAGGACAAGTGTGTTCACTAGTGTGTATGTGGTGTTTCACTGCATGGATGGGTCAAATGTGGAGGTGAAATTTCCTCGTTGTGGGACTAATAAGGGGCACTTAATCTTAATCTTAATGACAACATATTGTTCTTGCCTGAAAACGCTCAGCAAGTGTTGACCTTACATCAAAATAGACCAACAGAATATTTATGTTAATTTCCATTAAAAGTAAAGAACAGTTTTGTCCCCTCCTGTAAAGCTACCATTTTGGAGATTAGGTTTTTTTGGACTGTGACAATATGATGTTCATGTTAAATGTTATGCATCAAAGTTAAAGTATAATGAGCTTCTCTTATGACATTCTTATTATTTCCGTTTCAGCTAAAGTCTAAAACAGGTAAATGCTACAAATCTGGCTTCTAAACTTTCATTAGAAGGCTGTGGAGAAGCTACAAGACAAATAAGAGCAATATGTATGGGAACCGACAGCTCCGGTGCCGTGGCTGGTGCGGGATCAAAGGCAGGGTTATTGAATTTAGCGGCGGAGATGCGAGGTCTTTATTCAGGCTTGAGTGATATGAGTGAGGGGAGATGAGCGAGGGAAAGAGCCCCCCGGAGGCTCAGCCTCACAGGCACAGCACAGATGAATTATTCACACACAGGAAAGCCAGGCTACTCACTGCTCTCTCTTTCTCTCTCTCTCTCTCTATTTAGCTCTCGCTCAACCCCCAACCCCCCCACCCCCAATGGCCACCCTTAGTTGCTGTCTCTGCTTCTTTCACCTCTTCATTGTCTCAACTCTTGCCGTGCTTCCGCTTTTTCCTTCTGTTTCACACCTCCCTCGGCTCCACTGTTTATGTCACGTTTGCATTTTCGTTCTCTGTGCTTTATGCATTGCTGTCTCTCTCCTTTCCTCTCTGCTTCTTTCTCTCTGATGGAGTGCTCTACAGAACTGTCATGCTCTCCTGTTTGTATACATTACCTTTCCTTTCTTAATATTTCACTACCTCCACCTAAACCTCCATATTTTGCACCTCCTGTCAGATACTTATATTCCTGCTTCTGTTTTTCCTTCACCTGCGTGCTGAGCGCTAAGAGGAGGTAACCCTGTCAATCAAACGTCAGACAGCTGGTATTCATACTGATTATATGTCCAGTTTGTTTATCTGTTCACACATTTATCTTCTATTCTCTGTTGTTCTGCATCTTCTCTGCCTCCATTCCACTGGCTATGAGATGAGATGTCTCACAAACTTTTATCCTGTTAAGGACATTGTAAAATTTACTGGGCTGTTACATGAAAATAGGTGCGATGAAAGTCTGGGGTGGGGTGTCAATGTTTTATCATATTGTTAATGGAACCAAACTATACTTATGCCTTGTTGGTAACACCAACCACTATGTGGCCTTCAAATTGGTGATCCATCATGAGCATTAAAATCCATCAAAAACCTCAAGGTAATAGCCAATTCTTAAACTCATGTGAGCAAAAGTTTGAACACTCCTGGTCAAATTACGTCTTGCTAATTTAACATGACAACACATCCTCTATGGCAGGCATATCAAACCGAGGACCTTCTGAACCAAAGTGCTGTGGAGATTAGCGTTCACTCGCATCTAATGCTCTGAATTCAGTTCATGAAGGTCTTGCTAATTAGCTGATGAGCTGAATCTGGTGTGTGTAATGAAGTAGCATACTACACATGTGCTCTATGGGAAACAAATTTAAAGATTAATTCCACCAATTTTTCAAAATTTCTGTATTATTCAGACATTGAGCTGCAAAAGTCATTCAGAGTGATTTGATGTGAAACAATCCATTCAAGAAGTTTACTGATGTCGACAATATATAACATACACACACACACACACACACACACACACACACACACACACACACACACACACACACACACATATATATATATATATATATATATATATATATATATATATATATACACACACACACACACACACACACACACACAACCCCAATTCCAATGAAGTTGGGACGTTGTGTAAAACATAAATAAAAACAGATTATGATGATTTGCAAATCCTTTTCAACCTAGATTCAGTTGAATACACTACAAAGACGAGACATTTAATGCTCAAACAGATAAACTTTATTGTTTTTTGCAAATATTCACTCATTTTGAATTTGATGCCTGCAACACGTTCCAAAGAAGTAGGGACGGGGCGTGTTTACCACTGTGTTACATCACCTTTCCTTTTAATAACACTCAGTAAGCATTTGGGAACTGAGGACACTAATTATTGAAGCTTTGTAGGTGGAATTCTTTCCCGTTCTTGCTTGATGTACAACTTCAGTTGCTCAACAGTCCGGGGTCTCCGTTATCATATTTTGCGCTTCATAACGCGCCACACATTTTCAATGGGAGACAGGTCTGGACTGCAGGCAGGCCAGTCTAGTACCCGCACACTTTTACTATCGAAGCCACGCTGTTGTAACACGTGCAGAATGTGGCTTGGCATTGTCTTGCTGAAATAAGCAGGGACCTCCCTGAAAAAGACGTTGCTTGGATGGCAGCATATGTTGCTCCAAAACCTGTATGTACCTTTCAGCATTAATGGTGTCTTCACAGATGTGCAAGTTACCCATGCCATGGGCACCAACACACCCCCATACCATCAGAGATGCTGGCTTTTGAACTTTGCACTGATAACAATCCGGACAGTCCTCTTTGGCCCGGAGGACACGGCTTCCATGATTTCCAAAAATAATTTGAAATGTGGACTCGTCAGACCACAGGACACTTTTCCACTTTGCATCAGTCCATCTCAGATGAGCTCGGGCCCAGAGAAGCTGGCGGCGTTTCTGGGTGGTGTTGATATATGGCTTTCACTTTGCATGGCAGAGTTTTAACTTGCACTTGTAGATGGAGTGACGAACTGTGTTCACTGACAGTGGTTTTCTGAAGCGTTCCTGAGCCCATGTGGGAATATCCGTTACAGAATGATGTCGGTTTTTAATGCAGTGCCGCCTGAGGGATCGAAGGTCACGGGCATTCAATGTTGGTTTTCTGCTTTGCTGCTTACTTGCAGAGATTTTTCCAGATTCTCTGAATCTTTTGATGATATTATGGACTGTAGATGATGAAACCCCTAAATTCCTTGCAACTGCATATTGAGAAACGTTCTTAAACTGTTGGACTATTTGCTCACGCAGTTGTTCACAAAGTGGTGAGCCTCGCCCCATCCTTGCTTGTGAACGACTGAGCCTTTCAGGGATGCTCCCTTTATACCCAATCATGACACTCACCTGTTTCCAGTTGACCTGTTCACCTGTGGAATGTTCCAAACAGGTGTTTTTTGAGCATTCCTCAGCTCTCCTAGTCTTTTGTTGCCCCTGTCCCAACCTCTTTGGAACGTGTTGCAGTCATCAAATTCAAAATGAGTGAATATTTGCAAAAACAATAAAGTTTATCTTATATATAATAATAATTATCTTATTATATAATAATGTTTGGCGAGGGAGCTTTTAGAGGCATTAAGCCCTTCAGACATCAGGTTCCTATTAACACTGCTGTGAACAATATGGACTCATTAAGAAAGTTTCTCAAGAATGGAGCCCTTCACATCAAACTAACCTGAATGACTTTGTTTACATATTAACCTTTTCTATTATGCAGAAGTTTTGAAAAGTCAGTGGCTTTTCTGCAAAATTTGGAGCTTAATTTTAAATGAAGTTCAAAATATTAGAAAACAACTTAAAATATAAAATATGCCCTAACTTTTAAACAGCGACATTTTATGTTTTATTTTTCCCCCCAATATGTTAAATTCAGTAAATAAGCAGCAGTTGTGTATTAACATGTACAGAGGTGTGTTCTCTGTAAAAGATGTGTTACTTATTTGCCCTTCGAAAATCAACAAAACAGGTCATTTGACCAGGGCTGCCCAAACCTTTGCACATGACTGAATATGCAGTCTGAATTAGGTCAACAAACTCTCCAGCTGCACAACAAAGTATGAAGTTTCAGAAGTGGATGGATGAATGAATTTAACATATTTTGAACAAAAGCCAAACAAAATTAGTTAGACCGTTTTTCCATAATCTTACAGTGCTCGTGGCTTAAATCTTCTTGTTCTCCAAATCAACATTACGTCCTACTCTCTACTCCCCATCCTGACGTCTCCCATCCCTACCTCCCCCCGCCACGTTTCTATGTCTGAGAGCAGGAGAGCCTGAAAATGTGTAATTTTGCTCTGTAGCTCACCCTCCCGCCCCCATCTCCCACCTCTGGCTGACTCATTAGGTGACGCTCCGCTTCATCCGGCTCCGCTATTTATGCAGATAAAAAAGGCAAATTAATGACGGACCCCCTGGGGAGACACCGCACAGCCTGGGAAGAGAAAATGAGAGGCTAGACCAGCAGCCACATTGTGTGCAGCCAGCCACACGCTCCTTTAGGCAGCAAGGCATTTGCATGTTTGCCACTTAAACCACCCAGTGGTAAAAATGCAGTGTGCTGGAGCTCTGAGACAGCGCAGAGTCACCACCAGTGACACTGCTACAATAGAACAGAAAGGCTCAGAGTTTGTCAGGCTAAGTATTCATCTGTCTGTGTTGAGTGTCTGCTGCCAAGTAAGCTTAGGATAGATGAACACCTGAAGGAAAAGATAACTTTACATTTATGAGTAAACACTTTTTTGTGCTTAATTCAGTAGTTATTGAAGGGGATCCCCTTTTGGTGCATGATTTTATTGCTCTTCCTTTAGCATCATGGCTATGGCATGTAAATAAGGTTAACACATTACACAGGTTTGATCTATTATTGAGTAATAGATTAATATTTACATCCAAGGAAATAGAAATACATTCCTACCAGGAAGAGGAGACAAGAATCACCTACAGTTTTTTTCTCTGTTCTTTCTTCTGCCAGCAGTAGATTTTTGACTTAGTGTCTAAAAATACTTGTTTATATAATTATAATATATTATGGCTAAATCATTATTTTCTTAAGATACTGACTTAGTATGACTTGTAATTATGATGTATTATCTCAAAATAAGGACTTACTTCAAACTGACTTTAGGATTGTAACTCCAAATCTCAACAAGTGATTATTTAGACATATATTACTTTTATAAGAGGAAGAAAAAAAGTTTCTAAAAAGTGACCTCATTCATCAATATCTTTCTTAGAAAAAGTCTATAACAGATTCATAACATGTTCTTAAAGCCCAGAATTGTTTGCACCTTTTGTGCTCTTGTGTGTTCGTAGATTCTGTTCTTACCTAAGAACAAATCCCAAACAGGAAAACATTGGTGAATCATAGTGAAAGCTGCATGAGTGGGTTTTAAGAAGAAATGTCTTGGTGAGACTGGTTGGTGAATGGGGCCAAATATTTTGACATAGAATTAAAAAATTAATTGATCTTTTTCCTGTACACAGCAGCAGCGGATTTCAGTATAAGGCTGTCACAACTATGCAATTAAATTAAATTACTCAATTTTAAGCCATTGAGTACAATTTTAACATTTCAAAGCAAACTTGCAGTAAACAGTTGCCAATCTGCCTGATGACAATTCATATTTTATATTGTCCTACTGGTCTCCTTTAGTGTTAAAAGAACCTGGCAGGAAGGCCCATTTATAGCCATTTTTGCATATTTCCCAGTAAATCTCTGAAATGCTACAGGTCCTGTCAATCCATTTTTATTGTTTGGCTTTTTGTAACACTCTGATAACTTGTTTAATTATCAGAATACACAGATTACATGATTACAAACAGAATCACTAGTGACAGTCCTACATTTTACACATGCGTAAGTTTAAGTATCAAATAACAAAAATCTCTGTACAACAAGTAATGACTGGATAAACCTAAATGTTTTAAGTCATTTCACTGTGTTAGAGTACAAAGTCAATGCTGTGTACTGCTGATCAGGAGGGTGACATTTCAAAAGCTCTCAGTGCTGATGCATTCAGTTTGAGCACAGTGAGATGCATTTACTAAATAAACTGAACGCCACTTTGCTCCTCACTGAGCTAAATTCAAGAGCAGTGCCAGGCACTGCAGGTCCAGTCGGGGAGAGAATGACCTTCATATCCACTATAGTCTGATGTCTTGTGGACCGATGCCCAGCTGCTCTGTGTAAAGTCAGCGCGCATGGCTATTAGTGATTGTACAGCCAAGTCCTCCAAAAACACATAAATAGAAACTTAGTCTGGCAGAAACCACACAGGACTGCATAGCTGAGAGCTAAATGGGAAATATTTAAAAAAAAAAAAATAAGACCTGCTTTAAAACAAACCGACATTCCATCATACATTTAAAAATTAAAGGTGCATGCTTAATCGGTATAGAACCTTTGATACAGAATTTAGGTCCAAAATATTCATTTTTAGGAAATATTTCTGAGGGGATCAGATCCAAATCCACTTGCATAATGAAAGTCAGCATGTAGCTGTGATGCATAGCTGTTACTGGGAAGCAAAAAAAAGAAACAGACAAAACAACAAAAACATTTGCAAATCAAACAAAGAAGCTGCTGGTGCTCTCAGAATCATCAAACGGCCACAGCAGCATCCAGACCTCAACATCACTGAATGGGTTTGGGATAACTTAGTTTCTGAGAAACAAAAAATGCAATTTTTTGCAAAAAGTGTGGAGAAATATCCCTGCAGATTTCTTTCAAAAATTCCTACATATTTCCTGAAAAGAACAGAAGCTGTAATGAAGGCAAAGGGTGGACACACCCTGGAAAATTTAGTATTATATTTCATTGTTGAGGCTTCTGTGTAATTTCTGTTAAATATATGTTTGTTGGATTTTTCCCCAGACACTGAAAGATGAATAACTTACAGCTATTGGCCTTGTTGAATGCAAATTAAACCATTAAAAAGTTGCCTCTCCCTATTGCACAGTACTGTATCAGTATGTTATAATAATATTTGTATTACAAAATATCTTTAAGGAATTATCAGTTGAAAAGTTTTTAGAGAAGCAAAAGTGGTTCTTCTATGGCATTGCTCAAAAGAACCTTTGTAGTCAAACTGCAGGTGTGTCTGTAAAAGATTTGAAATATTTTTTCTTATACACACACACACACACACACACACACACACACACACACACACCGAGACACACATCATATAATGCTAAAGCAAGCATCAAATCAATGACTGAGCATGTAGGAATCCATGAAACGTTACCTAATGACAGTTTCCCTTTTTAGACCAGTGCTGAGTGAACCAAGTAAGCAAAAATTAATAATTTCACAAATTGCCATCTTGCAGAAGAAAAAGGAGGCATTTGATGTAAAAGCTGCCATGTAGGACACTTTCACTCACTACCAGAGATGAACGATGCCCAAAAAGCTTCAGAGAGGGCTTACATTTCAAACACTCCCTGCTGCTTGAAAAAAGGAAAAGGTAAAAAGACCCTGACTTCCTGAGCAGGGCTAAATGGAGCATGTGAGTGTCAATGGGAGCGAGTGAATAAGATGAAAGTGAAGAAAGGGACTCATTGAGATTGACTAGCCCTGCTGTTTGATCTGAGAGGCTGGCTGGCCTTGGCGGCAGGTATTAAGATTCAGCCGATGCAGGCGCGTGTTTAACAAGACTGGGTTTATGTGTCAGCCACTGTGGCAGCGTTATGGGAAAAGAAAGCGATGGGGCAAAACCGGTGACTGCAGAGTAGCAGTGCTACAGCTAACAAAGTTCCAGTCAGAACTGCTAAATGAAATCACTGTAAACCACTCCGTTTTCTCATTTCTCTTCACTAGCTGTTTATCTGAGCACTGAGACATGCTGCCCCCCCTCCTTCTCTTTTTAATCACAGATTTCATCAAAACCGCATTACGCAAAACCTCTGCCAGTGTTTTGTTTATCCAAAGTGCTGGCTTTGGAACATTAGACTGCTGGGTAATGTGACCTCGTGAAGATGACTGAAAATACACTTTGAAAAAAGGCAATGTGGGTCAGCATGAGCCACCTTTATTCCCCTAACAGCACACTAATATAGACCTGCTCTCCAACCCGTGCAGCTCTCTCTGCTAACCCCCCACCCACAGCATCCTCCCTCTAAGAGCTTTAGAGCTTTCTCTCTCTCCCCTAGATTGCAGGATTCAGCCAGGAATCAAATCCATACTATTCCCTATTTTTTCCATCACACGCACAGTGCTGTGCAAAAGTCACAGAGCACCATTCATTTTTTTCATTTACAGTCAAAATAGCCAATACGTACAAATGATTTACTTTTCAAGAGACATTTCTGAGGAAATTAGATATACGATAATACAAATAATCCACAAAAAGGAAGCAGAAAGTCAGGAGAAAATAAATGAAAAAACAGGAGTTTCCAAAACTGGACATCAAAAAATTCTTGAAGGATATCAAGGAAATTGGACAATACCTAGTAGACCACCAAAACGGTCACCACCAGAAAAACAGTGCTTAAACATTTCGTCTTAAGAGACAAGAGAAAATCAAGCTCCACTCTTTTGTCATTTCAGATCTAAAAAATCCACAGGTGTTCTTCCACTGTGACTAGACAAAGCTATTGGTTCGAAAAGATGTGCAGCTGTCAGGAAGAAACTAAAAAAAGACAAAAAAAGAAGATAATGGGCCTGTCAAACATTGGACTGACCATCCCAGGGTCCAGACTTCAACAACTTGCTTGAATCTTGAATACTTATA
Source organism: Pygocentrus nattereri (assembly GCF_015220715.1). Taxonomy (NCBI): domain Eukaryota; kingdom Metazoa; phylum Chordata; class Actinopteri; order Characiformes; family Serrasalmidae; genus Pygocentrus; species Pygocentrus nattereri. The sequence goes on along the minus strand of NC_051217.1, from coordinate 8,122,517 downwards.
CATATATTGCTGCTCTCCAAAATGATAACTTTACAGGACAAGGAAAAAAACATACTTTACTTTCAATGTAAGTCAATGGAACGAGACTTTTTACCAAGTCCTTTGGCACCTTTTCTTTTGGCCTATTAATCATGAAATTCATTCAATTATGTCAAAAACTGAAAAATGACAAATATATATATATATATATATATATATATATATATATATATATATATATATATATATATATATATATATATATATATGCCCAAGCAAAAAAGAAACAGAAATCCGACTCTTATCGAAAAACACGTGCTATATTTATAAGTGGGTCTCTGTGCTCCATTCCACTGAGTGCATGGATAGAAACAGGCAGAATACATGACAAATCTCAGCAGGCAGACATACTGTACTCACACCATCGAAGATACCTAGCCTTACTTTCAAAACACAGTACTAGCTCTGAATTTTTTATTTGTTTGTCTGCCATGCAGTATTTGCCCTGGAGAAAGAGGACAATGGATAGTAGCAGGGTGTAATGGAAGAGAAAATCTAGCCTGGTCCCACAGAAGGTATAGTGTGCCTATACTGAGAACACAGTACCACACACTGTTCAGGAATGAAGAGATACAGATCAGCTCCAAATGCCATCCTCCTTTAGAAATGCAACTCCTTATCTGCAATTCTGGAATCAATGGTGGGAGCAGTAAACAGAGTCCAACTTCACTTGATTAAGAAGAAAACAGAAAAAAATGTTACCAATACTGAAACCTGAATTTTGTCTGATACTGATCGCAATTTGACACTTCATAAAGAGCTATTTTTAATATATGAAATTATATAATAACACACACACACACACACACACACACACACACACACACACACACACACACACACCCCTGATCTAGAAGCACCAGGCTTGAACTGATCAAGCTCTACAGTCCTGCAAATGTAATGCACTGGAACAAAATGTTATTCTCTTTGAAACATATCAGTATGTGGAATTGTAACTTCCTATGTGCCGAAGTGTTTTCTATGAGTTTCTAGAAGCAGCAGATGCTGCTTTTTATTGTTTGATGCACAGTGAAATTTTCTGAGCAAATGTACAAGTACATTTAGAACAGAATTCAAATCAATAAGAGCTTATTATTGATCTGTTTCAATAGTAACAATGAAAGGTGACTGAATTGTACAGCTCAGGTTTTTTTTCTTGCTCATAATAGTAGTTCTGGGAACAAACAAAATTGCACATTTGTGGCTTTGTTAGATCATATTCTTTACAAATAAATGGAATGACAGCATTGAGAAATCATGTTATTGAAGGAGAAAAATCCAAAAAGATCTCCTTAATCTCTCAGTAGTTTCTCTTACTGAGAGGTCACACTGATCTGTCAATGTTGAGAAAAATCTGGTATTTCTCCTGAGCAAAAGACTTCAATAATCTCACGTCTCCTCTTGAGTTTTAGTAAAGATCTCATAAATGTCACATACCTACACGTCTTCTGAGTTTTATATGTAATGTTGATAATGGTCATAAATCTGAAACAATTATGTTGATAAACTATTTTGCTTTGTGAACTACCCTGCATGTACTGCTCCACCATAAAAGGATTTAAATGCTTTATAGGTCAAAATCTCTTCTCAAAACTAACATAAAACAATGTCTCAGACATCAAGCAGTGTAGCTGTAACTATTTCATGTAATAACATTCCTTGAGAGAGCTTTTACATCGATTTTACATTTTACATTTTTTTTATGAAAAATTCCCCTTTAAGTCTCCTGGGCCATCAAAGTGCAACGTTTGAGCAATACAATTTTCTGAGAATAGACACTTTTTGTGCTGGCCTTAAGATTTATATGGGATTCACCCTCCAATATCCAATCCAGCATTGTACTCTGGTATAGGTACGATACAGAAAGTAGCCATTGGGCTGGTACTCTAGAAGAAAACAATAGAAACAATAAAGTTTGGTGCCGGCTTATCAGTTTTGCCCACTCACGTGTCTGGTGTAGAAGTCGTCCACCTCTCTCTGCACTTTCTCCTGGCAGTCAGGGTGAATGGCCAACAGGTAGCAGACAAACGCTAGAGTATTACTGCTGGTCTCATAGCCGGCCAGAAGGAAGATGAAGGCTTGGCCCACAATCTCATCCTCTGTCATCACCCTCTTTTGCTGTGGGTGCCTCAGAGACTCTGCAGAATGATGTCCAGGGCCATTAGCTGCCTCTTCAGTTGCCTGAGGCCATGCATCAGCCTGCTCATCTGCATAGTTGACCACATCAAAGTGTTCCAGAGACACGCACTCCTTACTGCTCCTCACATCCAACATCAGCTGCAGGAAGTCTCGTCGCCGCTATGCAGACCCAGAGAGCAAAGGTCAAGATGGGATAGGTTTAGTTGGAATATGCATGGCCAAGGACAATTTTTCCATTTGTTCAAGGTTGCATTCTACCTGATTGGGTGGCAGCTCATCTCTCTGTTTTATGATCTTCCGAATGCAGCTGACGAAAAAGCTGTTCATCTCATCGCGGGATTTATTGGGTATCAGGGCACTGAGGGGTCCGATCAGAGCTGGGAAGGCCACTGAGAACAAAAATTGACACCCATGAGGCTTTTTCCCCCCAATATTCTAAAGTCATAAACACAAGGACAAAGGCATTTTTAAATGAGGACATTCTCCAGTCCCTTACAGTAAATGTGCTACATCTTTATACTGCCTTCATTAAAGTTCATCTCACATGATCATTTATGGGAGATCCCCATGAGATGTAATCTCCCCAGTAATACAATTAAAATGAAAATAACTCATTTCTAGATGGGCACTGAAGCTTTGGTTCAGATATGTGGTTAATGCGACAGTGTGACGTACTGAACACGAACATGATGGGTCTAAAAAAGGTGAAAGAGAAGAACTTGGAGGCATGGCGGACAAATGGGTCATCAGGGTCATTCTGAGAGTCCACTTGCGTGCCGAATGCCACGCTCGCAATCACATCCATAGTGAAGCAGCCAAAACACCTGCAAGAAAATATAAATATATAAATATGAATAAATATATAAATATGAATAACCACCACCACTACAATTTACAGTAACAGTCAGATGTTTGAACTCACTAAAAAATGCTATCTTTTAGAATCTTCAAACACATGAATTTTTATTTATGCAGCTTTGCACAGTCTTACTACCAATTTAACCATTTTTAACAATAGCCATTAAATGCAATTTACAGGGTCAATCAGTTTAACTACGCATTATTCCTTCAATTACATTGATGGGATACATTTCAATGGATGATTTACAAAACTGGAATCAAACAAACTGGAAAACTGGATTTTAAGCTTTGCAACACAAATCAGCATTTATAAACATGCTTATACTGCACTGAAGTACTATATTGTACTGTGGTAGTTCTAATGCTTGTTTTATCTCATTTATCAATCTTGTTTTATTAGCACAGCCATCTGCGTGGAGAGCTGAGAGAATTGCTTTCACAACAGGGGTTCTCACCTCCCATTGCTCACTAGCAGCTCAACACGGTCACATCTAACACATACAAAGTCAACAGTGTCCTAATTAATCTAATAAAGTTATGAAAAATATACAATTTGAGCTCAAAATGTCTTTAAAGAAACCCACATTCAGTTTGGGTTCAGATATTTGACTGTGGTAGAACTGGTTGCAATTCTGTAAGCTCACATGATTCTACAAACACACACACACACACACACACACACACACACACACACACACACACACACACACACACACACACACACACACTCATACCTGTGAATGTCAAAGCTTTCTCCAGACACTGCATATGCCTGCAGGTTACTCAGTAATGTTTCTGTGGCCGTATTGATTAGAGGAACCATCTGTGGGGAAAACATGCAAAAACATGCAGCCATCTGTATTCAAAAATAAAACGTATTTAACATTTAATCCTACTGGTCAAATACCTACAAATAAACAATAAATAAAATTGCAGATTATTTTCATTTCATATGAACACACATCTTCACAGCATAGATGCATCTTCACAATTGCCTTCAGATGACCCCAAAGATAAAAGTCTAAGGGGGTCAGATCGGGAGACATTGGGGGCCAATCCACTTTGGAAGCTGGCACGTTCCCTGAGTTTTTCCAGCAAGATGGTGCACCACCACATTATGGGTGTCAGGTCTGAGCATTCCTAGATGAACATCCATTCATCCATCCATCCATTTTCTAATCCGCTTCTCCGTCAGGGTCGCGGGGAGGTGCTGGAGCCTATCCCAGGAGTCTTCGGGCGGAAGGCAGGATACACCCTGGACAGGTCGCCAGTCCATCGCAGGGCAGACAGACACAGACAGTCACTCACACCTAGGGGCAATTTAGCATGTCCAATTGGCCTGACTGCATGTCTTTGGACTGTGGGAGGAAACCGGAGAACCCAGAGGAAACCCACACAGACACAGGGAGAACATGCAAACTCCACACAGAGAGGACCCTGATTACCCAGCCGGGGAATCGAACCTAGGCTAGGCTATCCTAGATGAACAGTTTCCTGGAAAGTGGATTGGTTGTTTTTCTTGTGAAATTCTCAATAAGTTTGATGTGTCACATGACCCTCTTCCCATTGAAAAAAACTAAAGTTGGATCCAAAATGGCCGACTTCAAAACAGCCGCCATTGTCATCACCCATCTTGAAAAGTTTTCCCCCTCCCATATACTAATGTGCCACAAACAGGAAATTAATATCACCAACCATTCCCATTTTATTGGGTGTATACATATATATATATATATATATATATATATATAGTGATTTTATGGATGTTAGTGTGTAACCATTTTCAAACCTCTCCCAGTATTATATGTAGTTAAAAAGCAACTCCTGGTTTGACCAACCAGTGCTTCAATAAATTGTAAAGTAAATGACTTTATATTGTTTTTATGTTTATTTGAATTATTAATATGACTTTATTCTAATGTATATTGTGATAAACTCACTGCTGAGGTGAATTGTTTAAAAATTTGCTTAGATGCCTAAAACGTCTGCACAGTACTCTATATATATATATGTGTGTGTGTGTGTGTGTGTGTGTGTGTATTATACATATATATGTATGTATAATACACACACACGTTTCTGTGCAAAACGTTTAGACAATTTTAGACAGTAATTACTGAAAAATATGCCTTAGGTTGTAATACGCCTGTGATTTTAAGGGGTTAAAGCCAAAATGATTATATCTAAATTTTTTCTCTAAAAAAACATAATAAACAACCATTAACTGAAACATAACAACACAAGTGAACTGAAGATAAAAAGTGTGGGTGGAACGAGAACTGCACTGATTTAATCAATCCCTTAACCTGCTAGAAAAGCGTGGGTGATGCCACTATAAAATGATGAATTAATTAAAATCCTGTCTAACTCTGTTTGATTTCAGATGTCATTAGCAAATGGAGAAAAGTTGATGGATCAAAGCCACGATAATTGAATCATTAACTAATTGTGTTTTATACTTCTGAAGATTACATGTATGTTCTATGCAGCTAACATTAAAAGCCTCTGTGTGCAGCAAGCTGGGAAGCAGTATATGGAAGGTGGGGCTGGTGATGACACAGCGGGCTCAAGTCAGGTCACGCTACTGTGGACATGAGATCCGGCAAGCTTTTAAACCCCATTCCTCCTCCTTCTCCTCTCTCTCTCTCTCTCTCTCTCTCTTCCACAGTTGCGGCACCGAAGCTTTCCCCTCAGACGCCCATGACTGCGGCTGTGATAAGCCTCCATCTCATACCAGACCTGCCTATTGATCCTGCCTGCTCAGGAAGAGAGAGATGAGGGCGCAAGCAAAGAAAAAAAATTGGAGAAAGGGAGGAAAAGGACAGAGTGGTCCTAGAAAAAGAGGGAGGGAGAGAGCACAAGATGTTCTGTCTAAGCCTCACAGACTTTTGTGGAGCATTGAAGCACGACAGACTGACAAATCCAGAATGGACGCAGCACAGCCAGACTGACCTTCACCCACTCTCCACCTCTGCACAGGGACCGGACATACTAATATCCTGACCGTCACCTGCTACCTTCTCACACTGACCCTCACTTTGCCTTCCTGCTAGAAAGCTACATTAGGAATCAATGATTGAAGTCACTGATATCGTCTTTAACAGTCTATCACTTTTATCTAATATCACATGTTTAATGCCTGTAGTGGTCTAACAGCCTACACGCCAGGTGTTTAACTGATAGTAGGAACAAGTCATAGGGCAGAATAATACCTTTCCATTGTGGTTAGCTTAATGCTACTGCTTTTATTTAGCTTTATCACTATGTTAAGGCTAGTTAAACAAAGGCTAGTTACACTAAAGCTACCCAAACAGCAAGAAGATAGCAGGCTACTGACAGCCCACTGACTTTTTGCTCAATGTTGTCCAGGTGGCCCACCAGTGATTAAGGAATATTAGATAAAATGTCTCTATTGTTCGCATATTTTCCCAAACAGTCCAATTTACTTATTTTTCTTCATTTCTTTTATTAGCCATTGTAAATTAGTTCAGTAATACATTTTAACAGTAATATCATAAATAGAGCCAGATGTACAGCTGCAGCCAATCTAGCACAGTATCAACAACATTTTCAATACAATGAGGCTTAGATATAATTTTTTTGAAGGACAATAATCTGGGTGGTCTAAGGGTGGACCAGCTTTGGTATTTAGTTAGTGGTTAGCCAACCTCATCAAGCCAGCGGACTGATATGCTTGCTCTCTGGGAAGTTAAACAAAGGCTAGTTAATAAAAGGCTAGTTAGACTAAGTAAACGCTTGTTAAAGAAAGGCTAGTTAAACTAAATTTAAGATAATCCACTAAGGCTAGTTATACTAACTGAAGGCTAGTTACTCTAAGGCTAATTAGACTAACTTAGTAACTGTTTTTAGCTAAAAGACACAATACCATCCGTAAAGGGTTGTGTTACCTTTGGAGTTTTAAGTTTTGCATTTCATAATTTAATTTTTTGTAAATGTTCACGTCTGTTTGTTCAGTTTTAAATATTAAAAAGTCAATTTTTAAAGCACACTTTTGTCACCAGATTCCACATGGTATGATGAGTTTATGCACATGCCTCTACTGAAATGTCTGAATACTGAATGGCTTACCATTAATATTGTAATATAATATGCCTTCATTTATACTTCATTAATGAAACTTACCTTATCAACATAACTTCTTGTTTTGCTTTAGCTCCTGTTTTGTATTGTGTCATGACTTTTGCGAGGAATGATTATTCTATGATTTCGCTTATTATACTTTAGATTTTGTTTCCCTGAGTAACAATTCCACGTTTTCAACATTTTATCTTTGATGCTTATTTTTAAATTTAGAACTTTTTTCAAAGGTTTTTCTTATTTTCTTTTTCTTCTCTTTTGCTGGGTTTTGTTTGCTGTCCTCTTTGTAAAGCAGAGAGGAGTGATTATGGGCAGATAAATTTTGCATGCAAAGGTATAAAATGAGTTCAACTTCAGGAAACTTTGAGTTTAACCATTTAAAGTGAATTTGCGTACTCGAGCAACAGCACTATGGCTTTGGCTGCGCTGACCTCTGAAGGGGCTGCCCCTCATAAAGCAGCACTGAACCTCCAAGACAGAGGAAACACTAATTTAACCAAAGACTTAGCTCAAACCTTTTTTTTTTCCTTTCTGGCTACAAGTGAACACACTTTAAAAACGGCATGATATGCAGTCAGTCAGAAGACTGCATGGTTATCTTTACTTTTGTGATGTATGTGATAAACCTAATGTTAGCTATTTTTTTGCTACAGATTTATGTTCCCTTTCGTGTTTTTACTGTCTATGACAGGCAAGTTATCCAGCTTGTTAACTGCAAAGTCACCCCACTGTCTTCAACCATGCCAGCTGTCTACATTTTTGCTACAGATCAGTGTGCAGCACTATACTCTTGTGAATATATAAACTGTTCACTTTTGTGTCATTGCTGTTCCTGGCTAAAGAGTTAGTTAGCATGCTAAGTGCACAAACTTTTGGGAGTAAGCTAGTAGATGGATTATTCTACAGAACTGGTTCAAAGTCAGAACTGAAAACACATCTCAGGCTTTCAACTGACTTAGACTTTAGACTAAGGTCCTTTTGTTTTGAGTGAACCCATTCTTTAATTATGCTTATTACATTAATACAAAAAATTGAACATTTCATTTTATCATTATCAAAACAAAAATAACATGGCTAAAACTTTACCAAATGTTTTCAGGAGTGTTTTTAGCTAAATCAAATACGTTATCCACTACATGAATATCAAACACAGCTTTGAACAGCTGTGCACACATAAAATCACAATATTTTTCACTAGAACACAAAAAAGTTTACCTATTTGCAGAAAAATGTGTTTTGGTAGTCACAATTCTTGGTTGAGTAGGTCTGTGATAAAAGAATCAGTGGTAAAGAAACATTTTCCCTGTATTTTGCAGCAGGTCACTTTTACATTACAAGGTGAGTGTGTGGTGTGGTAGAGTGTGTGTGTGTGTACGTGATGGCGTGTGTGTGTGGTGTGTGATGTGTGTGTGTGGGTGTGTATCAGAGCAAATCGGCGCTGGGCTGAGAGGCAGATGAAGAAGACTAGAGAGGCTGATGGAGGATGACAGGAGCAGTGTCCTCTGTCTCTTCCTGCAGTTCCACCACAACTAATGAAAATCAATACAGCGGCAAGACGCACATGCGCACGCGCACACACACACACACACACACACACACGTTTGAAGACACTAAAGTCATCTAGGTTGAACATTAAGAATGCAGCCATGTATCTGGCATAAAAATAGCACAGCTCTTTGCATGTGTGCAAGTTACACTCTTGAAAATAAATGTTCCTAATAAGCTCTTGGCTTGGATTCAAGGTTCTACAAAAACAATGCAACTCTTTAAAGCTACACTATGTATATTTAAGGGATCTGGAGACCACTCTGGTGAAACTGTGCAGAACAACACTTTGTATCGGCAGTTATGTTTGGACCCCTTCCTCGGGCAGAGACGAATCAGTTGATTGTATGTTTAGAGGTATTCAAAAATAACTTAAAACGTGGTGAAAGACGTGTCTTCTCATAATGTAAGTGACTAATTTACTATTATCATCATACTTTCATCAGAATTATGTTGGCTTTGCATTTGAGGCCTTAACATCAAGCAGGACCATCTCTCTAAGCCTGTGTTTGTGACATTAATGTGTAAAACCTCTGACTTTATTATTATTATACTTTATAAATTATTATTTAAGGATTTACAGGGAGACCAGCAGAAGCACACCATGTTTTAGCATGTTTTTCTTCTCCTCACTCAGTAATGCTACTTCTTTCGATTTTACCAAAAGAATCTTACATAAAATATCTATATGGCAGGTGCCAAAGTGTGACTATTTCTGCTGTTTAATCTGCTCTTCATACATCACAATATTTATATATCAGTGCATTCATTTCATATGTAAAGAATGAGACCTAACAAAGCCAAAAATGTGTTGATTTGTATTTCGTTTATATCACAAAGAATAGGAATATAAGTCACACATTAGTTGTTATATTACTTTAATTAAACAAAACAATAATACATGCTTAATATGCTTAAGGAAACTGCATCTGTTATATAGTGACACGATATATACCAAGTGCCGAATCTACACACTGATCCTCAAATTCTCAGAATGGATCACTGGCAAAACATTCAGTTTGACAGGGTAAACTGACAGAGGACCATGCATTATATGGAGCATCTTTCACATTTAAAAGAATTCCTCTCACCTGCACAAACAATGCTTGAAACAACCATTCACTGAAAGGTTCCTTAGGGAACCAAACATAAGCAGAAACAGAAACGTTTGTTTCCGACATTGTTCTAAAGACCCATTTTTGGGATCTTTATTTCTAGGAGTGTAGACTTTAAAGGGAGTTTCTAAGTGTTCCTGATAATCTCTGGAATCCTGCCTTCAACTATTAATTCATTAAAATCCTTTTTACTTGATAGATTTCATTGCAGTCCAAAGAACAACGCAATCACGAAAGGTGATCTACAGTGACGTGTTTCAAATGCAGAAGTCATAGATTTTCATTTTTTCAAGGTACATTAAAAAATACGACTGAAAGTCAGACACTCACAGGTTCTAATATCCCAGTCTTTCCACTGGATTTTGTATTATATAACAGTGTCATGCCGGTTTCCATTCCTAGCTGCATCGTGAGGTTAGGTCTAATAGTGAAACACAGAAGGAGAAAGGAATAATGCTCAGTGTGCTGTAATTAAGTTAACAAACATGCCTCAAGTGCCAGAGCTCAAAAGCAGGGTTTGGTGTTGACAGTAAAGATGTTTATGAGCTCATAAAATATTTATAACAGTGTCACCATGTAGCCAGTATTTCACTCTCCCATGCTATACTGGAGCTGGGGCAGAGTGCAATGATGCTTGTGGTTTTCTCTAGCTCGATGTCACCAAATGCTGAATTTAGTCTAATGTGATGTCATTCTGTTGCCATGGTTAATGAGTCAGTGTATGTGTGTGTGTGTGTCTTTGTGAGAAAAAAAAGATAAGAGACTGAAATCGCTCTTATCATCTCTGATTTTTGACAAACATGTTTATCATTTCACATGCACTGAGAAACTAATTTATATAAAGCAAACAGTCCTAGGCATATACTCTACACACCCAAAGATGGTCCCTTTTCCCTAGAGAGAGGCTAATCTGAGAGGTTTAGCAGGGGACAATAAAGGGTCTTGGCTAGATTAAAACATTGTGTTCATTAGGTTCTCTGGTAAGGCTCCTCATGCAAGCTGGTAGGGAGTGGAGCTGAGAGCTAACGTTCTGCTGGGAGGGCACAATGAGAATATGATGAGTGTAGCTACCAGCTCTTACCCAGTTAACTTCCACCTTATGCAAGTGTGTTAGTCACCAGCGGCGCTGCCTTTTCACTGATTTCACAGAAACCAACAAACTGACTCACTGACTGTCTTACTAACTGGCTGACTGCCCAACCAACTGACCAACTCACTGAATGACCAACTAACAGACCAATTCACTGAATGAACAACCAATTAACCAACTGACCAATTCACTGACTGAGAACTCACTGACTGACCAACGCACCGATTGACTAACCTACCAACTGCGCAACTCACTGACTGACCGACCCACCAACTCACTGACTGACCAACTAACTGACTAACTGACCAACTCACTGACTGATTCACCTACTGCCTGACTGACTGGCTGACCACCAAATGTAAAATAAAATGCACCAGTATTAGTGAAATAACACATTTTTCATTGTACTCTCTGGGGTATGATGTTATTGGCCACAAACAATTCAAATAAACAGTAAAATACTATTGAAATAAAAACACTTAGGATATGGACAAATACTGTAATGAACATACAGCACACCAAAGACAACAGACTGCCTGAGCTATTTTAACTCTTACCATCCTTTTCTACAAAACTGCTCTCTGTTCTTTTTCTTCTCTCTTTTCACTGTAACCTTTTTTGTCATTCCATTTCTTCCTTTTTTTTTCTTATTCTTAATGGATCAAGATCATGTACCACTTCCACTACTCTTCCAAAGAGTTCGCTCTCTTTGTGTCTACTGGATCTTGAGCAACAGAACAATAACAAAGGATCTGCCCTTTTCTGCCATATTGCATAGTTTTACTGTCATATGAAAACCTCATAACTTCAAATCAATTCAAATGAAAATCCCAGATGCACTTGACATTATGCGAACATTTATGGACTAATGGACCAACAAAAATGGCCCAAAATTATTTAGAATAAAATGATGTCACCTTCAGAAAAAAGAAAAAAGCATGTTGGAATTGCATTGTTATTTTTTCACAGTTAACAGTCACTGAAAGTCACTGAAGACTTTGTGTGTGTGTTTATAAGAAGTAGAGGAAATATTTTATTATGATTTGAATTTTATGAAAAGTTATTGATGTGCATAGTCTTGTTTTATGGAGAAAAAAATATTTTACTTATATATTTATTCCCTGATTTTGCACTTGTCTGATATCAAAACAAGCAGAAAAGCTGTAAGTGCAGACTCAAAGCTGGTGAGACAGAATCTCAGTCAAATGTAAATGCAATTTACTGTGCAACTTATTGTCTAATTAAATATGTAAACTTTATGTAATTTATGTATTGTATATGTATCATTTTTTCATTTTCATTTCATTCATTCATTCATTTTGCATCAAAGTAGTTTGTTGATTTATATATATATATATATATATATATATATATATATATATATATATAGTGTAAAATATATATATTAATAATATATATTATCAATAATTACAATTATTTTTTATAAAATGCTTTACAAACTCCGCAGCACTAAATCCAACTAAACAGGCCTAATTATGCTCACTTTGTAGTGAAATATGTAGTTAGTCAGCGTTCTTCGAATACTAATGATATTCATGAAATGCTGAGAAAAGTGTTATACAATTCATCTTGATAACAAGAAAATATCTTCCTATTGCCCACCCCTACATATTGCATATGTAATTACATAAAAAAGCAATAACTTCTGAGGGTTAACCTACATTATAGTTTCTTCTCATTTCAGGGACAAAAGCTTTTCTTATGATATACTATCAGAAACTGACTCACATGTTTAAACAGGCACTGTCACCTGGCCAGCACTATCTGAGCTAACATAACACAGGGCAGTCAGTGAGGGGAGACAGTGCAGTGTGAGAAGACACATGGTTATCAGATTGATGAAATGGACTGCTTTCCAAATGGCTCTATACCACGTATCATTTTCCCATTCAGTACTGTGTGCTTTTGTGAGCGCTTACGTTACTGTTCTAACCCTGCCCAGAATTTCACACCAGCCGTCTATTTCCAATAGCATGCTCCACTCAAGGCTGATGCAGAAGATGGATGTGCATTCCTCTCTACTGATGCGGTTCAAACTTCAAACAGTCCAGATGTGTGAAGGAGAAGGTGAAAGATACCATGAGCTATTCAGACGTCAGTGCTGGGAAGGGCCACGAATAGCTATTCATCTGACCTCTCATAGTTGTCATAATCTTTTTAGAGCTGGTAAAATCTCTGGTGTGGTGATCACAGATCAAAAGATAGTTACACTACTTCCACCAGAGGTTTGTCCAATCCCAAAAACATATGAGGAATAAAGCTTTTGTTTCCGAACCGATAATCTGATTCAGCTAATCACATTCTTACCTGCAGTTCCTGACTCTTTGAAAAAGAGAGCCTATCCTGATCAGATTTCACACATCATAGATTTCAATAACAAAAGAAGGTGAGGAAACAAAGGACAGGAAGAGAGCTTACCTCTTTCATCTTGGCTGCACTGAAGGATGGAGTGAGGATGCTGCGCACTCGTTTCCACTGTTCATTCCTCAGCATGAGTACACTATCGGTCATGGGCTTAGTAGCTACCCTGAGTTTCTGAAGAAAAGAACAGGGGTAAGTCTACTAAAATTAAACCCGCTCTGAGGACAGGCTGGAGATGTTACTGGATAACACTACAATAACACTTAAAAAGTTAAAGCACCTGCAGAGCACTGTTGTTATTAATAACTTAACTGGGTTCATATTGTAATTCCAGGCAGTTGTTATAGTGTTGCTTCATGGTTGCTATGGTATTCCATCTTGTTCTTGGGCATTGCATGGTGGTTGTTAGGTGTTTGCTATAGTATCCCAAGTGGTCGTTAAGTTGTGGCTAGGTCGTTCCTATGCTATTCCAGGAGTGTGCTAAGGTGCTGCTAAGCTGATGCTATGGTATCCCACAGGGTTGTAAAGGTGTTACTACGCCATTCCAATGGCATCCCAGGTAGTTTTTCAGGTGTTGCTAGGTCATTTCTGTTATATTCCAAGCAGTTGCCCAGGTTTTGCTAGGCTGTTACTGTCCTATTCCAAGTTGTCCTATTCCAAGCTATGGCATTGCTAAATCATTTTTATGGTATTCCAGCTGGTTAATAAGGTGCTGATAGCAGTGTATGATGGCACCATATAAGGAGTGTTGAAAACATTTAGTTAGCTTTTTCAATCCAATTTATCTCTAAGTCTATGGGGACGAATATACAGTGAAGCATAGACTTCCTTACTTAGGAATGACCTTGAGGTATTAGAATGCCCAGTTTCAGAGCATACAAGCTCTTATGTAGTTTAAGGAATCTTACTAGCAAGTGATTTTTAGTAACAAATGAATTTAAGGAGGTTTGGAAGGTGTTATGGGAACAATGCAAGATTGTAGTGGTCAGTCTGTTAAATAAAAAAAAAAAAAAAAAAAAGGATTTAACAGTACAATCAGTGATCCTCGTGTCTTAATATTTTTGCCCTTCCACTGTACTCTTCAATTGCACCACAGAAAGGTATGTCCTCCTGCCTTTGAAAGATGTGCTGTGATTAAGATGAAGTGACCCAAAGGCTAGCCCAATTGAGCCACGTAAAACCATGGTTATCTTGACCTCTATAATCCATTACAGAATCTCTCTGACACTAAAGGGATTGCTCCACAGGGGTTCTGTCTGAAGCTTGTTCTTTTAAGAGTGAACTTTACTTTCCCTGCACTAATAGCTCAGCCTGGCTTAATATGGTTAATTAAAGCAATTGTCCATCTGTTAGTCTGTGCTGTGCTGGCCAGGTCCACTGTGTAAGAAAGAAACAGGAAGTCTAGTAAAGACAACCAAGCCTAGGCAATAGAGCAGAGTGGCACTTCAGCTGCTGATCAGATTACAAATCTGTGCATGTGTGTGTGCGTTTGTGTGTATATCTGAAGATGGAAATGTACAGTATTTATTTTTGTGCACAGAAGCCAACACATTGTGTTTGTTTCTGGGCTGCCATGGTGATCCACTTTATGAGTTTTCTCCCGCTGTCTGTCACAGATGGTGCACGTATTGTGAGCTGCTCAGTAAAACTTACACACATACGCACAGCCATTTTCACTGCGCTGACTCAAGTCACACAGCAGAGCACTGAGTGGGTCACTGGTTGTGATATGGTATTTATAAACTCTGGGTTTTTTAAACATGAAAAAGGCATGCTCAAGGTACAGTGCTGCACCAGGTCTCAGTATTGATTTGGTCGTGCTGTCATCATTCCCCTTTGGCATTATCCAGCAGACTCTGCTCACAGACCAAGGCTAGCTCTAGACCTGCCCCTGTGCTTTGATAAATAAGTCATGTGATCATTAGCAGTGACCTCAGTGGCCTGGTGGAGCTGTGTGGTGCTCCAACTCTAGCCACACTGAAGTCTTTCGCTATGCATACAACTATTGGTTCTTCCTCCATGCACCAAAAGTGCAGAGCATGATTTATTATATATATATATACACACACATATACATACACACACACACTGTTTTTTCATGCCTATGTACAGACATTGTAAGGGGACACAGTAATTTTATTTTACAGCAAAATTTATTGTTTAAACAATTTACTAACCAAATGAGGATTAGAACCCCAATGTCCAGCATAAAAGGCTGCAACATTACCCTCTGCTCTTTATCTGCTATAAGCCATGGGGTTATATCTCTATATTACAGTCTAGCATAAATCTATGCTTATTACAATAACAAAAACTTTGTTTAGTAAGTTATTTGTGCTCCATACTGCTGTTTGTTTGGTTGTTGTTCAGAATAACCATATTATGAAACACAATGCTTTCTTAAACAAACATTACCAGTATTTTATCACTGTGATTCAGTGCAGTGTTGATGCATGTTTCCATGACAGGTTGGAGTAACTGAGTTGAAATCTCTGTAGGTGGTCAGTACTGCACCAGAGGGGGTGATTAACAAGCTCTACTTCCTTGGCGAGGCTGAGCTGAGGCTCAATGAAACCACTCTTAAAGAATGGCCATGTAAAACATTATTATTATACATGCTGACCAATAAGGCACTTGTATAGTCTGAGGGCAAAGGGGGAGAGTCTCTGAAAGTCAAGGAGATGTAATATCCTGATATCACTGAATGTGGGTGTGCCTGCATGTGTGTGTGTGTGTGTGTGTGTGTGTGTGTGTTTCTTTTGCACATTTTCAAAACAAAAATGTCCCAGTGTGATCAGAAAAACAAGGCAACAATCTTAATGTTAAATAAGAACATTTTTAAGAAATTTGCAAAAGTTATTGCAACTCTTTTTTGTTCCAATATGTTAAACTCAAATGACAAATAAATAAAAATTGTGCACTACAATTCACAGAAAATTCCTTATTAAAAGCTGTTCCATGTAAAGGATGTGTTAAATTATTCACATGTTTTCAGAAAATCAACAAAACATATAATATGGAGAAAAATTGTAGATTTTCAAACATTTGCATACAACTGTACAATTCTGTTGTATATTCTGTTCTATACTGTATATATTTCAAAACTGTAAAAGAAATGATGATGAAAGACCTGTAGACAATGTGATTAGAATGGATAAAGTTGTACAACATTGTACAACAATGAACTTCACAAGTGATTCCAATTTTGGAATGGAAGTGCATTCAATTGGATGTGTATGAATACATAACTCACCATTCTGTTGGGGAACTTATGAAACTCCTTCACCATAATCTGTCTGAGCATGTCTGGGTCAGCTACCACCACCACTGGCCGTCTACCTAGATAATAACTGGAAATAATCAACACGCGCACACACACACACACACACACACACACACACACACACACACACAAACAGAGGAATAAATGAATAATAAACAGAGCTCTGTATGATTTTATGGCAATAACAACAGACAAGTTAACAACGTGCATCATGTAAACATAGAGGACCTGCTGTATTGAGTCTTCTGCGGCAGTTTTGTGTGGAAATCAGACGCATTCTGCCTGTGTGTTATGTATGAAAACTGTCGCGCAATTCTAAAAGCATAGTTGCTGGGCCATGTGCATGACAAAATGTAAAATGTGCATATACATTTGAAGGAGGGCTGTCCAAAGCGTGGGCTGAGATTAAAAATGTGCGGCTCCACATTCTGCTCCATTTACTGAAGTTTGAGCAACTCGCAGCCTCTGATTTTACATGCATTTTTCTCCATAAACTTTACTTGCATTAGGGTTTCAAAAGACATGTTGTTGAGACACTTCCTTCAACACTATAATTTCACCATGTTATCATTTCACAAACAATTTTCTTAGCTGGAGTAAAATATCACCCCTACAGAATGTTTCAGAGGGAAAGAACTTCATTTATTACCACCACTATTACTTCGCTAGCTTTCATTTTCTGTTTTTGTCTTGAGCTTGTTAACAGCTTCATTATTTCACTCTGCTTTTTTAAACCCTGTGCCTCACAAGTGAGCAGTTTGTGGGTAGGCTATGCACAGTCTGTAAAATAAACCTTAATTTCAGATGCATCATGGACAAATATTGTGGTTCCATAAAGATACACTTTACTCTCTCTCTCTCTCTCTCTCTCTCTCATACACCCAGTCTAACATTGCAAACCTCTGAGAGACCCAGCCTCTCCACCATCACTTTGACAGGCCACTGGATAAATACTTGCCTTGCTCCTGCTTCATGTTAGTGCTAAAGTGAGTTCCCCAAAATGTGGCTTTGCTAAGGTTATGTCAACGTTCTGGCTTTCTGTTCATGGCTTTGTGCTGAGCTGTGGCTCATTCATATCAATAATGTTGTAAAAATGATCTTGTGTGTGTGTACTTGCATGAGTGTGTGTGTTCTGGGACATTCTCCTCTCTCTATATGGAAACTTGTGCTTATTAACTGGCCTTTTTTTAATGAGAATGAGTTTTGCAGGAAAAAGTAGATAATTGGACGTCTTTATTAAGCAGCGATAATTGGATACAAAACCTTACAGGCAAAAACTGAAACAACGAAATACTCCAGAACATATAATCTTCAGAAGCTTCTTGTTATGCAGAGGCCATAGTTTATATTGCTAGTGAATAGGCTTTCATTCTATTCAAATTTACACTCCACAGGCCTTATTAGACCAGAAGGACATAAACACTGAAGTCGTTAGCAGTTTGTCTATGAGTGCACCTGTTCTAATGGTCTGATAGTAGCCTTAAAGTGTGCTCTTTAGAGAGTCTGAATCCCTTGGGTACAGAGATGCCCAATGGCCAAGATGCCATGGCAGTGATCCCAGAAGCCCTGCAATCTGTGGCAATGCTTTTCTTCACACTGGGAAGAAAGCTTCTTTACGAATACTTGCAGCTTCTGTTCAGCAGACAGACTATTCAAGATGTTTCCAAAAAACAGTAGATGAAAAATTTTAGTCAGGGAAATACATTTTATCTCTAAACCAAAATCATTTTTGTTGGTCAGCACATTCTGAGTTGTTCTTGAAATGCTGTAAACTACAGAGCTATATAAGCTTAAGTGTTACTAAAAGTGATACAACTATAAGG
The DNA here is from genome assembly GCF_015220715.1 of Pygocentrus nattereri. NCBI lineage: Eukaryota > Metazoa > Chordata > Actinopteri > Characiformes > Serrasalmidae > Pygocentrus > Pygocentrus nattereri. Next base: position 8,104,142 of record NC_051217.1, on the reverse strand, counting down.
CTATGTAAGCTTAACAGGTTCTAAAAGAGCCTAAACTACAGGGCTGTATAAGCCCAAGTAGTCCTACAATTGCTAAAACTAAGGCTATTTAAGCTTAAGTGGTTGTAGAAGTGCTGACACTATAGGACTATATACACTGAGAAGTTCTAGAAGTACTGAAACTATAGGATTATATATGCTTAAGTGGTTCTTGAAGCGCTAAAACTATAAGACTATATAAGCCAAGTGGTTCTAGAAATGCTGAAACTATAGAACTATATAAGCCTGAGTGGTTCTACAAGTACTGAAACTATAAGACTATATAAGGTTAAGGGGTTCTTGAAGTGCTGAAACCATAAGATTATATACATCTGACTTGCTCTAGAAGTCCCAAAACTATAAGGCTATATAAATCTAAGAGGATCTTGATGTTCTAAAACCATACGACCAATTAAGTCTAGGTGGTTCTATGGGGCTACGCTCTTAATAATAAATGTGCCCCAAAGCAATGTCATAGTAGAGACACTTTTGGCTCCCCAAAGAACAATATTTGAAAAAGTGTTGCATTAATGTGAATAACTTTTAAATAAGTTCTTTACCAATTTACAGGCTCTTCTAAGAACCTTTGTATTATGTAGGGGTCCTTTAAATTCTGAAAAGGCTCTTCACACTCATAAATCCACAAATTCTCTAGAATGTTTCTAAAAAAATGTAGGTAGGAAAAAACTTCTACCTTTATCCAAAAATGAGAGAAGAGCCTCCGTGTTCTCTGGTCAGCATAGGCTGAGTGATTCTAGAAGTTCTATTAACCTCAGCCTTTGATGACTGATAATCATGTACTGGAAGCTGACAAGTGCATAACTCAGAGTGCAGTACAGTGATATATATTTCAAAGGCTTTGATTTTTTGGGAGCAGTCTCAGGCTGTTGGATTACTCTAATTGAAAGCTGTAGTAATGACTTTTGACATATATCCACACATTTCCGACTTGTCTCCCCCCCCCCCTTTTTTTTCCGGTCCGAACACTAAACCTACCTCCCCTCCCTCTCGGCCCTTCCCTCCCAGATCCTGCGCTTGGCTCGTATTGAACACAGCGAGCCTGGTGCCTCCCTTTTTCCTTTGATCTCTGTGCAGCGGGCGGCGGTATCAAACACGAGCTAATCTCGCTGCCCATCGCACAGGGCAGAGCTAAATCAAAACACACTAGAAGCTCTGTGAGCAGCTATCACTGCCTGATTATGAAAAAGTCCAGGAGAGTACACTGTTACCCTGTTAGTGAGCATAAAGAAGAGAACACAGAGTGCAGACAGGCACGTGGGTCGCTGGCAGATAGTTAGAAGCCAACTTATCAAACCTGAGTGAAAGAACATGAGAAATAAAAGAAAAACAGTAGGAAGGAGACTTTTAAAATTTGATGAAGGTCTTTGGGTTGAAAAAGAAGTGATTAAAGGGATGGAACAGAAGTGAGGCCATCCGTATGGAAGGCAGAGCCATAATCTGGGCCAACAGCCTCAAGCCCCATATAAAAGTTTGGTGCCGTGGCTCTAAAATTGTAAGAACAAGAGCAGTTTGGAGAAAAGGGGCCACATGCCTGTAGCTATGTTTGGTTGTTCCAGCTTTAGGAAGAGCTAGAGAAATTAAGCTAGAATTAAGCAGTTTAAAAAGACTAAAAAAGACAGAAAAGGCAGAATAAACATTTAGAGTTGATATGCACCCTTTGAACTAGCTAGTATTATTTAGAAGACCCGAAAATCTCCAAACAGTCAAAATTGGAGCAGACAAATCCCTGAATCTGATTAGTTTTCACCTCTAAGAATTCCTGTTTAATTCCAATTGGAGACATATTCTTACAAGCTCACTTATGAAATGATGAGAATAATTCATTTCTTAAAAAAAAAAAATTCAACTGGCCCGACAGACACATTTAAAAGGCCAAAATGCCATCCAAATGTTTTATAACTGATAAAATTACTAATTTCATGGAAAGCACTGAAGTGTCTGTAGTTAGTACGTTCTATTCTGGCCTGACTTACCCACATACTCTGCCATACTGGTTGATCAGGTCTTTGTGGGCATCGAAGAAACCCTGCAAGCAAGAGGAAAAACACAATTACAATGTGCTCATGCCACAGAGGATATATATATATAACATAATCACCCAGAGAAATGCGCTTTGAGTGATGAAACCTGGGTGTGTGGAAGCTTGAGAATGTGTATTAGTTTGTGTTTGTGCTGTCTGCGTTAGTAACACTGAAGCTGCTGCCCAGCTTTGCTGTTTCTTCTATGAGAGCATGACAGCTGACTGACAGCTTAATAATTCTTAGAGCACAGTCCTTGAAAAACAAAGCTAAGTTCACTGTGTGTGTGTGTGTGTGTGTGTATTTGAGTGTCATTGTTTTCATATTTTTTTTTAATCATACAAAACAGGGTAACCTAAACTGTCAGGTGCAAACAATGCTTTTTGTTGCACATTACAGAAGCTGCATTCTGTAATACTGAAAGGGTAAACAATTTAACTTTTTTCTACTGAGGTTAAGGCTGCGGTTAACCTTAGAAAAATTCATTTTACACATTGCTAATTACACAACATATGTATCTACAGAGAATGGACCTTCTGTCAATTACACCATCTAATGCAGTTGCACCGCTTAAATCTAATTCAAAACACAAAACCAAATCGTAAACTGAATCATGGGCTAAGTGCATCCTTACTTTACTGTCCAAAATTTTGCAACTTTCATTTGTTTACTTCATTTCTTGTTGAAACAGTCACTAAGTACAATCTTTTCTGGAGATACTGCTGAGAACATTAGATATAAGATAATACACTTGCATAAGGAAGAAGAAAGTCAAAGTTACTAAATTATTAAGAAATACAGAGAACATGGGGCTTCTAGGAACTGTACAAGACCTGGTAGACCATTTAAATGATCACCATCAGATAAACAGTACTTAAAGCTTTCCTTTTTTTAAATATAAGAGAAAATAAGCTCCACTCTTACTTTGAGATTTGAAAACATTTTTGTGTTTCACTGTAAAAAACTCAACACTATGAGTCTGAAAGAATGTGCAGCTGTTAAGAAACTGTTAGCAAGAAAAAGGAAATTGATTTTGCAAATTCATTATGCTTGGACTATGAGAAGCAGAAAATGAAAGCTATTTCTAAGACTGAACTGGAAAAATGTCTATATATATATATATATATATATATATATATCTCCACTTTTTTTGGCATTTCAGTTTTTTAATAAATTCTGAAAATGTCTGTTGCTCTTTACATTGTGTGTAAATTTCATGATGACAGGACTAAAAACAAATGGCCCAAAATGACTTGTAAAAAAAGTCTGGTCCCACTGACTTACATTAAAGGTGAAAAAGGTTCTCCTTTTCCTGTAAAGTTATCATTTTGCAGAAACAAGGTTTTGTTTGTATATTCTGTCTAATTTTCTGCTAAATGTTTTGTGGATTTTTTCATGTACACACACACAAGGCATATGTATGATCAAGTCTGTATGTATGAGTAGTGTATATAAGTAGTTAAAGAGCACAGCATTTGAATTTCAAAGTCACGCATTTTCTGCTTCCTTTATCTGTAGTAAAAAAGCCCCAAGGCTGGACACTGTACTACAATAACAGTACGTGTTGTATGATCCTGTCACACCTTTCCTGCTCTGATCTGTGCAGTCTGCAGTGGTTAGTGATGAAAATGATTACCACTGAATTAAAACTGATTGCATGTTGTAAAGAATGCAATGGAAATAAAAGGAGACAGAAAAGGAAAAGCGAAGAAAACAAGACACAGCATGTATGAGAGAAAGAGAGCGAGAACAAGAGCGAAGGGAGGATAGGAGCTAGAGAGAGAGCTGATGAACATTCATTTCTTTTGTTCTCAGTGGGTGGGCACTTTTACGAAGATTAGCATATTCACAAATATTCATGTGCAGTGTCAGTAATTACTCTCGTGTTATCTTGCTGTTTAATCTGCTTTTATCAATCGCCTGCAGTCACATGCCATTGCTCACCTCTTGACACCAAGGTCAATGTATGCTCTTTAATATTTCAGATTTCACCATAATCCAGGATTTGGGGTGAGGAGCTCGGCACATTGTGATACAAGCTGCACTATATGGAAATTGAAAAATGAAATAAAATCATCCAAAAAGCCTCCAACATCATTTAAAACTTTTGAGAAAACTAGGAAATCTGTTAGTTGACCTTTAGGAGCAGCCTTAATTTTATGTTATCCTCTTTCTCAAGGGTAAAACAATAATGGCTGTCGCTGCAAGTGATGAAGTGCACTGAAACATCTGTAAGGCCATATTGGGAGCACAGCCACTGTAAAGTGGGTTTAAAAGAGGGACGTGACAGGTGTTCGCTGAGGCGGTTTGATGCAGAGGATTGCAGAAAGGCAGACGAGTGTATGGTGAGAGTGGTTAGGTTTTTGAAAGCTGTGGTCAGCCACTAGGGGTCAGTGCAGAGTAGATACTGGACTCCAAACTGCAAATCAACTCCTGAGGATTTCTGAGAGGGATTTGTTTTGAGAGATCGGTGCTGAGAGTGCTGTGACACATCTAAGGATTTTTTACTCTGAAGTGATGGAAGATGTTCATCTATGTCTTTAAAGAATGTTGACAATGTTTGATTTATCAATTTTGAGGCCAAGAGGAAACAAGTAACTCAAAATAGGCAAAAGTAAATAAACACTCATCTCACACAAATGTGCTTGCACACGCACACACAGCTGATTTTGTATGCATGGTGGTCTTTGACTCTCCCATCTCAGAGCTAATGAAGAAGCGGACAGTGCTGGCACCGTGCCCTCTGCCCTCCCCTTTTCTACCCAGAGATGCTGGCCAATGCCATTCCTACAGTCTCCCTGGTGGGCATTAGGCAGTGATGTGTGTGTGTGTGTCCATTCCTCAGTGAGTATTAAGCAGTGGGGTGTGCCCTTTTGTCCTGATCTCCTCTCCTCAAGCCTTTTATTACTGTTCTGTCATTTGGAAGAAGAGCAGATCTGTGCATTTGTGCGCGTATCTCCCTGAGTGTAGGCTGTGCATGAGACAGAAGGAGTCCATGTATTTAAGTTACTATTATAGTTACCCATTGCTGTACTTGAATATATTTTGAATATTCAAAAATGATCTTGAATGGTACTTTTTGAGTAAAACAAATATACTCTAAGCAAAAAGCTTTGTATACAGTACTTGTCTTTACAGCAGTCTTTGACTCATACCAATGATTGAACCCTTTTCCATGCTTAAAGGGGAATTCTACAGAATTTTCAAAACGTCTGTTCTGGAGAATTTACAGTCAGAATTGCCCACAGTGGTGGTGATAGCAAACAGACATCTGATGAATACATACATACATACGCACACACACACACCTTGTAAGTCGCTTCTCCCTCAGGGTCACGGGGGTGCTGGAGCTTATCATCTGATGAATAATTTCTTATAAAAATGAGATATTGTTTTATGATAGCTTTTATCATAGTTTTGCGATAAGGTTTTAGCCTAAAACATTTTTAAAAAGCATGGCAGAGAGGTACATGTAGGGCTTGCCAAATGTATTTTTTTCAGATTTACCAACACTGCATATAAAAAACTCCAAAGACACATGTAGATTTACTGGTGGTTCCAACACTGTAAAGAAGTCTGAATCTGCAAGTTTCTATACAACGAACCATTTCACATCAAACTACTTTGAACCAAATACACATACATACACACACACACACACACGCACACACATAGAAAAAAAGAATTAATGAATAAAAACTGGTTAACTAATGGATTAATGTGTTGTGTGCAACTTGGGTTGTTTTGGAATTGCACAGAAATTATGCTGCAGGTAACTCACAACATTAAAATAGCTGTGTGAAAGCTTCACTGTGCTCATCAGTCTGCCTCATCATTTTGAAACACACGATTCACTTCACAATCCATCTAGGTCCATATATGGGAAATAAGCTGCAAAAACAGCCCATTTTGAAATTTTCATTTTGTGATGTGAAAATACATCTACATATATCTGCCTAAACTACAGAAGTTTAGTCCTGCCCATTCACACTAAAATCACAAAGAGTGTTTCAGCCCAGAAGGCATTTTGAACACAATGCAGGGCAGCCAATCAGTACAGAGGACACTTATCATACGCATCAAGTTTGAATACCACCGGTCAAATGAAATGTTGATTTCCTATGTGAAAATAAGATAATGCATCCTCTCCTGTAAACAATAATTATGACATATATGCTAATTTTAGTGGACAATTTCTATTCATTATTTATTTAACAACCTGAAAAAAAATCTAAAATCTAACATGTGCCATTACTTTTGCACAGGCGGCATTTTATGTCCACCCTACCCATAATGTTATTTAATAGATTTAGCAAATGAACAGCATTAAAACGTTCAAAAAAATGTTCCCTGTAGTGGATGCATACTTATTTTCACTTGGAAAAGCAACAAAACATTGTCAAATTACTGTATATCAGTCTTCAAAAGCACCCTGTTTAATTCTAAAGGATAAAGAGATGTTGTAAAATGGTCATGTACAAATGAATTATTTTGGATACATAAACCCACAAAATTGTTATAAGTGGAGTAATACACGTTAAAAATGTTGGCTATGGGTGTGTAAGAATGAATTTTCTGTAATATTCTTGAGCTAGTCATGAACATAATCCAGTGCAGCATAGCTAAACCCAAATGAATGGGTCATTCCCCGCAGTCTGCCACAGGCCTAATTGAGGATTCATCACAGATGGAGAAGATCAATAAAGTGGGCCTGACTGAAGCAGACAGGCTGCATTCTAAAGTTTGTCCTATTGGAATTCTGTTAAAAAGAAGATAAGCTACTTTCAGTTGTTTAGCTAGTGCATGGTTTGTCCTTGATGTTCAAAAAGGTTTTCTTATATTGTCCATCTTTCTAATGGCCTTATATATGTCTGAGTGGCACAGTGTGAACACTGTGACAGCTACTGTGCATGGACCTTCATTAAACATGCAAGACAGGACAGCAAGAGAGAGCAATGGAGCTGGAATGGGAGAGAGAGCAAGGTGTGTTTGTGTGTGTGTGTGTGTGTGTGTGTGTGTGTGTGCACACCATACATGAGAATGTGTCAGTTTGTGAGACTGTAGGGAAGATGTTTGGGGCTCTATATGGACCTAATATCACCTCCATGAGCGTTATATTTCGTAATGGAGTGTATCTTGCTAATGTGCTGTTGTGGATTGGGAGTGAGAAAGAGACAGAGAGACAGAGTAAGAGAGATAAGCAATGGTAAGAGACAAAGCAATGCTAATGACCAACATTCTCAACATGTCACACTTCATCCTCCTGTCCTTCTTTCTCGGTTGTTTCATTCCTTCTGTCACCCTGTCTGTGTTTATTTCTCTTATATCTCCTTCTCCTCCCATCAAAGACACTCTGTCATTTATCTGGTCCTTTTGCTGTGATTTATATTTCCCAACCGCACGGACTGGATCTTCAGAGCAACTTCATCTAGGTTTGACTTCATGAATGATACCTTAGTTCTCTGACTTATGGGCTTGAGAGATCATGTGAAATATACTTAATCAGCTGATCAACTGACTCAATCAACTGTTTACATACCCAACCTAGAGCTGAAAGATTCATCTTTTTTTTTTTAAATCAAAATCATAAAATCACAATTTAAAAAAAGCGCAATTTGCAAATTGCAAGAGCTGCAATTTTTGTTATATCTTACATTAACAACAAACTTAACAAGGAAAAATTTAACCTACTTACACCACTCAATGTTCAAGCCTCAAGCCAGAAAGAGTGGATATTCTGGTCTTCTTGGTCAAAAAACAGACATGTACATTCATTCATACATAGAAAATAATTGCTAATTAAATTGCAATTTCAGTCAGACAAGATGTTATTAGATGTTCTTCACTAAACCTACTCATCACAATCCACTGCGTTTCAAACACAGCATTGCAGAAGGGCCTTATTAGGCATGATGACGGCAGGCAAATCAGAGCCGCATTCCCATTATGGCTAATATAGCAGGGAAATATCTGTGTATATGCCCCATCAGCACATGTTCATTAAGGTCACAAAAGCTTGTTGATATTTAGAGCACATGACGACTTACTGTGAACTACAAAAATGAACAAAACTTCACTGTGCAGCTGAAAACTGTGACTAGCCATTTTAGACAGTGAATGCATGGAAGGCAACAACATGGCTGTTTCAGCCTGCCTACAGTAAAATCTGCTTCCTTGATGTTTGCTGTTGTTGGATGAATGTTTTGTCGTCCTGTACTGAAGACATACAACGTATCATTTTCTGTCCAAAGAAAGATATCCATCTCCAAAACAGTAACTTTCCAAGCGAAGGCAAAAACTTTCTTTACCTTCAGTGCAAGTTTAATAGAAAGAAATGTTATTTCAAGCAGTTTTGGAGAATTTCTATTGGTGTATTAATCATGAAATTTTCATACAATGTAAACAATTAATGCTGCTGTGTTAAAATGATGTAGATAAGCACAAAATGAAAAAAAGAGAGATACAATGTTTTTTCATTTGATACGTTTTCTGAAATTTTCTTGCCACCATGCCTTCTGGCCACTTTGCATCAAAGAAAGTTCTTTTCTTCAACACACTTTTTCCTAACTACACTTACTCATTCCCTACCTGCTGTACAATGTGAAATACCTGTCACCTGATGCTTGGGGTGGGACTGTGTTCATTCTCAGTTTTGTTGACACACACACTCTCCTCACTCAATCTCCTACTTTCACACGCACATACAAGACTTGGCTCGGAGGATGGCCCCTAGAACTGGGTCAGAGAATTCTGTGAGAGCAAGACTCAAGAGACTATTTGTGAGCGAAGGTCTGCTGAGACGTGCTAAAATACAGGCACATACTGACACACGCCTGAAGCCCATACTCATTTCACGTAGGTGCACAATAATTGTGCAAGATAAAGTAAAGTGAATGTTTATTCATTGCTTCACCACCTTTGAAAGCAATTTAAAAAACAAAAGAAAAAACTGAAAGTGACAGGTGGATAGATAGACAGACTGATATACAGACAGACAGGCAGAGAGATAGATAGAAAGGTAGAGACAGGCAGACATAGTATTGTGCAAAAGTCAGGGACCACCTTCTATTTATTTAATTTCCAGTCAAAATGGTCACAAAGTACAAGTTGTCCGTATTTCAAGAGATTTTTCTGAAAATATCAGATACAAGGTAATCACACTGCATAAGGAAGGGAATGACAAAAGAAAACAGGTGAAAAAACATGAGTTTTCAAAACATGATTTAAAAAAATACATTAAAAGGTAAAGGGAAAAGGGGCCCTAATAACTGTGCAAGACCTCGTAGACCACCAAAACCATCAACACAGATAAACAGTATATAAAGCTTTCATGTTTGGGTAAAAATGAAGCTCCAGTCTGGCTTCACGTTTGAAAAAAATCCACAGGTGTTTCTGCCCATCCTACCACTGTGAGACAACAGCTCAGCACTAGAAGTCTGAAAGCATGTGTAGCTGACAAAAAGCTGTTACTGAGAAAATGAAACAGACAAAAGGGAAAAAAAAGAGGCAAATTCAACAAAGGACCTGCTTGTGCTCTGCTCTCAGAACAATGGACTGACCACCCCAGATTCCAGACCTTAACATCATAGAATGTGTTTGGGATTAACTGGATCATGGGAAGGAAAGGAAAAATGCAAAAGAAAAAAAAAAAAATCACAAATTAAACAAAGAAGCTGCTGGTAGACCTCAAAGTTCAACAACATTGAATGCGTTTGGAGAGTGAAAAGCAGAACTTCTAGAACTGAACTTGAGGTGTATAAACATGTCCTTACAAATTTGAAAGCTGTAATAAAGGCAGAGAGGACACACTAAATACTGAAACAATTGATGTATAATTAATTGTTGAGGTTTCTGTGTAATTCATTTTTGGTTGAAATATAATTGAACTTAATTATGTTAATTAGTTTAACTAAATTGCACTATTTAATTGTTAATTGTATGGCTGTTTGGACTGGACACTAAATAAATGAAAGGGTAGTGTCTGACTTTTGCACACTACTGTAAACACAGTAGTGGATATACAGATAGCGAGAAAGACAAAGATAGTCAGACAGGTAGACCAACAGAACCATAAACAGACAGACAGCTATATCTGAATGACCATGCCAATAAAGCTCTTCTGTTCTCTGAACTGACAGGCAGCTGTAAGGAAGAAAGAAAAAAAAAAAACAGAGCACAAAGAGGCAATCCTGTCATAACAGAGCGACAGAAAGATACAGAGACGTGAGGTCCATAAACGACAAGCCGTCCAGCCCACCAAGGCTGCCTGACAGAAACATATTGATCTGTAAATGTAATCACTGCCTGGCCTGCACAAGAGCAGTAGAAGCAGCTTCAGCTGCTTCAATTCCTCTCAGCCTAACAAAGAATTAAGCTTGAGCTAAACTCAATGTTAAGGTTTGGGTGAGTGTTAATCGTCAGAAGCTATAAAAAAGCAAGCTACAGTTTGATATTTATTTGTCATCTCAGCTCATATTGAAAAAAGCTAAGAAATGGATCTTGAACTTTCAGTCGATACCACACTTGTGATTGTAAGTAGAGCAGGAGATGTTTTATTATGATTTGAACTTGATGTCCATATGATTTGTGTGTGTATGGATGAGTTTTGTGGAAAGAAAAAACATCCATTTTTGCTGTGTTTGGCATTTTTGACATTGAATTAGATAGAAAAATGTCAGAATCGAACCTATTGATACTGAATGTAAACTGAATATAATTGTAACTCAATACATAACTATACAAGTGTGTAAACAAAAAATAAATCTACAACCATATTTGTTTTTGTTGCCTTCTGATCTACTGACTGCATGCTGTCTGTTTATCACACAAAAACGTGCTTGCAATTCTGATGTAAGTAGCTGTGAGTATTTCTTTTCTCATTGTCTTTTTTTTTATGAGCTTAAACCAGTATACTAAAATATTAGTGTTGGATAAAAATATGGTATCTCCATAACATTATCATAGAAGAAGAAGCAAAACATTTGTAACTTTTAATGGAAGTTAATGTAAAAAAAGATTTTATTCCAACTAATTTTGGGTTGTTTCTATTGGGCCATTCGTTGTGAAACTGCCAACACACATAAAGTATTTCCATACTGTGTTAAAAATTGAAAAAAAAAAATGGTGACAACATGCAAATATGAGGATTACTACATGGTGACAGGAAACACCTTACAACTGCAGAAAATGGCTGAGCTAATGTAACTTTCTTTGAGACGAAGTAAGCTAGATAACAAATATATTATAAAAGACAAATTATATTGGTATTTAAATGTATAACGGTATCAGATCTATATTCCACAGCTGTCGAATACAGTGTGCAGCTGTTTTAGCACAGCTCCACACTCCACCGCATAGGTTCATCCCAGCTCACTGAAGCTTCACTGACACAAGTTTAGAGAATAAAGACTCAAATCTGATTGAGTAAACGTGTGTTTTTGTGTGTGTGTGTGTTCTTGTTTGAGCTACTTTTGCTTCACTATTCTTGTTAGCACTAGAAGCTCATGTTAGCTTAGCCAGAAGGCCTAAACAGATTTCCACACCATCGCAGGTTCATTTCAGTCCACTGAAGCCTCAGTGACACAAGTACAGTGAATAAAGACTCAAATCTGTGTGAATAAATATGTGTATTTGTGTGGAGCTGTTTTTGCTTGATCTACTTTTGCTCCGATATTCTTGTTAGCACTATAAGCTAACATTTGCTTAGCCAGAAGGACTAAACAGCTTTACATACCATCATGCAAGTTCATTCCAGCCCACTGAAGCCTCACTGACACAAGTTAAGACACTAAACATTGTAATCTGAGCAGATAAACAAGTGTTTTTGTGAGTTGAACTTGCTTAAACTACTTTTGAAAATTAGGACCAGAGAATATGCTAGCTTAGCAAGAAGGCTAATTCTGGCTTACTGTGGCAAGTTCAGAGGATAAAGACATAAATATGAGCAAATGAGATCAAGTGACTGGTGTCAGGATAACAGAGAGGGAGAGTCTTTCTGATTATTAACATTACAGTGGGTGAGGCAGCGGGGAATGGGCTGGTTTTCAGAAATTTGAAAATAAGGGGGTGTTAACTATTTGCATAATCATAAATCTTCAACTTCTTAAAGGTTTTTGAGGTTTAGAGATACTCCTACGCTATTTTAATAGTTTCTTGCCCAAAGCAATCATACATAAAACATTTAACAAATTATATACCAATTTAATCTATGACTTTAGGGGTACTTAGGTTGTCCTCGAGAATATATATTCTCGTCATGAGATCATGTCTGGCATTATTAAGACTAGATAGCAGCATACAGCATTCAAGCCATGTCTATTTTCTCCTCTCTAATACTAATCAACTCATCTTCATTTGACATCATGCATCTCTGACATCATGAAAATGCATGGAAGAGATAAGTCAGCTGTGATGCTCCATGTGATGTGGTGGCTGTAACACATTAGGGCTTGAATAATCAAAGCTGCCTCTTTATTATTCAAACAGTCCCAGAGAAAAAAGGAGCATGCAGGACAGCATAAAGCTGAAGCATTTATTCAGTAATATTAAACCCACCCACTCATCTTCCCCCTTTCACATGCTCATCCTACAAGTAAAGCAATTAAACTAAGAGTAATCTGTTTGGAAATCACATGGTATTAGAAGTCATTACTTCTGAGCCATCTTTAATGAACAAATTTAATGAAGTGCAGTTACTGTGGTTTTGAGAAACAGGCTGGTTTTTTTTAGCCTTTGGGTGTGTGTGTGGTGTGTGTATGGTGTGTGTGTGGTGGGTGTGTGGTGGGTGTGTGGTGGGTGTGGTGTGTGTGAAGTTGTTGAGCATGAACATAAATATATAAACAGAATAAACAACATTTTCGTAATGATTTCTCGTGCCTCCAGAATACAAAAGGCACTTTTACAGCGTGCAACAGCACGGAAATTGGAGTAGGTGTTATGAGCCGAAGTCCTTTAGAAAAATGTGAAATGAATCAGAAGCAGCCTTACATGTCGAAACAGCATCAGGTTTCCAAAGAAAGGGGCTGGTTTGGGGTGTCTGATCCCACATTGCTGCAACACAGAGAACGGGTAGATTGAATACCTGTAGGAGAGAGAGAGAGAGAGAGAGAGAGAGAGAGAGAGAGAGAGAGAGAGAGAGAGAGAGAACAGAAGGTGTAAATAGATAGGGAGAGAGAGCGAGACAAGAGCCAGAGGGAGGGAGCAAGTGAGGGAAAGTGAGGTACAGAACGAAAGAGCATTTGAGAGAGAGTGAGAGAGGCAGACAAGCGAGAAAGATAGAGGGTGTAAACAGAGAGGAAGAGAGAGGGAGAGAACAAGTGAGACAGAGAAAGACATATGGGGAGAATAAAGAAAGAGAGAGAGAAAGTGAAAGTGACTGAGTTGATTGAAGACAAAAAAAGCCAATTCAAAGAATAAATAAATGGAAAGAAAAGTAGATGATATGAAATACCTGCAGAGAAAAGAGAGAAAAAAAAACAAGTGTGTTTTTTAAGTTACATGGATGTATTAATGTTGCAGCTGATATTAAAGGCTCTAATGGCATGGATTTGCTGTTAAAGCAGCACCTCACACAAACAGCCCAGCATCATTATGACACATGAGGGATCTATGAGCGCAGGGGAACGGTGAGTTTCCTTCATGTCTGAAAGAGGAGGGCTGCATTATGCATGAGCACTGCTTCTGCTGACACACCAGTCCTTGAAAACCAATATTTTTAGAGCAACACTTTGAAGCTGAGTTGTAGGAGACGACAGGTCAACTAGCATGGTGTTGGCTCCAACTTGAGAAGTTTGAAATGAGCTTTCATTAAGCAATCAGCCAAGTGAACTTCAATTACAGTTAGACAGTATTAATTTAAGACTGTGTGGGTTGCAACTTGTTCCACTCTTCTCAGTGTAAATCATATATCCAAATGTTTGCAGACAATTGCTCATTCAAACCTAGTCAAGGGTACTAATAAGTAGTTTGTCCTCCCTTTGCTGCAGTGACAGCCTCTACTCTTCTAAGAAGGCCTTACACTAGATATTGGAACACTGCTGTGGGGATCTGATAGCATTCAGCTCCAAGAGCATTAGTGAGAAGATTAACTCCACTCTAACTCATCCCACTGCATTAAGGTATATAAACATTTTAAAACACCCGCCAAAATATATTTCAACTCACTAAAAATGTTCATCATTGTTATTGTTCATAATCCTTTTCAAATAGGAAGGGGGGGGGGGGTGTTTGGAGTGACAGATACAGCAGGAGAGTGAGCAGCAAGTGTCAATACAATATTTGCATAATGTTTGCTTGTTAGCTAGCTAGCAAAACTATCCAGACCAGAACTGGCTTTGTCTTAGTTACCGTGCTGAAAAAAAATTTTTACATGACCATTTTCCAACCTCTTTTATCCCTTAGAATTCAACAGGCTGTCTTTGTTACGGTCCCTTTTAGACGGTATGTAAATGAGTTCTGTTCTGATTGGCTGCCCTGTATTGTTGCATCATTGTCGGCTGCCTCCAGTCCAGGCTGAAACACCCCTTAAAACTTCAGTGTGAAAGGGCAAAGCTATACTATTGTAGGCTGAATAAGTGGATGCATGTAAATGGCTCGTTTTTTGTGACATCACAAAAACAGCTTTAGTTGCTTAGTTTCCACATTTTGACTGTATGGACTGGGGAGTGATTTCAAAAAAGTGTGGACAATTCAGTGTCTCATGAGACAGGCCCTTTAAGGGGCTGCATAAGGAGAATGAGAGACTGGCCACTCAGGGTCAGTGTCAGTGAAGCACTTACTGGTCACTGAAATACAGTCTGAAGAAATGACTATATATATATATATAATTAGTCTATTTTGGTCATTTCGGCAGCCAATGTCTAGCATGAGCCTTAATTGTTGATAAGTTTTTATTAAAGGAAAAAAAATACTTACATTTTCTCATCAGTTATAAAACACTTTAATTCAGTAATTTCCCAGCCAGAGTGCATAAAATAGTTGCTGTTTTCATCCTTCAAAAATGTCCCTCTAATTGGCTGTAGAGCAACTTACTGCTAGAAACATATCTCACTTCTCATCCTTTACATCACTAACAAAGATGGCAGATAAAAACTGACTAAATTACATATTTTGTAGATTATCTAATAAGTCTATACATCCTCTACACAGAACACACTTAAATATGGCATTTTCAGCTCATTTTGGTGCACAATTTCTATGGTGGAAAATTCTAAATGTGCCATAAGTTTATGTATTTCATTTTTCCATTATGTTAACCTCAGCAAATAAAGAGTAAGTGTGCACTAAAATGTGCAGGAGTCTGTTCTCTCTCTGTGTAATTTATTTTCACAACAACATGCAATTTGACGAGAGGCGTCCAAATGTTTGCATATAACTATACATGCCAAACAGCAGTGCAGCGGATCAGACTGTTCATTTTTTGTCTACGTATGTACTTGACAGTTTGTTGACCGAAAGAAACTCTCTATGTGAACAAACTGACGGTAGCTCTTTAACCTGATACAGCTTCACTAGAAGAAAACCACAGTGTAATTGCGGTTTTTGCACCTGAAGTTTATTTCAAACGAGAATTCTACAAGCTGAAGGAGTGCAGTCAATGTTGGGCGATAGCGATGACTAAATACTTAATACACTGCCCTAAATGTATTCAGGAAAATATTCCATTACAACATTAAAATTAATACATTTAGAATACATTTAGAATGCATACTGATAAGGCACAGGGGAAAAACTGCTGCTGTAATATTTATTTATTGCACACTGTTTCTTGCTGTCATTGGTTGGCAGTTTTCTTCATGCAATTCTTTTCTTAACATGTTTCATGAAAATGTATCTTATTTAAATGAGGTTGCAAAATTCTCAACATTACTTTTGCTCATCACCCACATCAGTCCACTGCTGCTTCCCAATCCCACTGTCGCTTCCAAAACCAAGCAGACAATTCACCATATTTTAATTACAAAATCTTGTAAATGTGACTATAAAGTGAGTAGCTGTGTGATTTTCAGGTAATGAAATTTAACTTGCCATGACACGCATGCATGAGGGCAGCTCAATATCAACGCTAAGCTTCACTTGTGAACATGTCTACAACTTAGACTGTTCAGTTCCATCAAAAGACTTCAGTAATGTTGAGATTAATAACTGACTCCTCACATTGATTTATCAGTCTAGTCAGACTTTAGCAGGAACCAGCTTGTAAAGTAGAGTATGTCTTTACATGCCATGCACTGATTTTAAATTTTAACCACCATGATGGTGTTTCTTTTAAACATGGTGTGTATTTTTAATCTTCATGGGTAAGTATTCTAAAAGTATTTTCCTGTATAATTAAAAGGTAACTATATTCTGAATACTGCCTTTACAAAATGTAACTTGAACTGAATACAGATACTTAATCCTGTATTCTGAATACATATTCATCCACATTATATCCCAACCCTGAGAGCAGCTGAATGCCTTATAATGGACTTATAATGTACTTAAGACAGTTTACAGCAGATCCACATCTTAATGAATATGTTCTAGAGGCATGTTGTCTCTGATGTAGAGAAACTGGTAAGTTCCATCAATCAAACTCAATCATAATCTACTGTAAAAAATCAATAAAAACATTACTGAAATAAAAATCCAACAGCCTTTCTTCCAATCTCCAACTCTGCAGGAGTTCATTATCATATTAATTGTCAGATTTGGGAGAGAGGGGGTTTATCTGTACTGCAGAAAAGCTGAAACAGTAACTAATTTTATGACACCTCCTTAATTACTCTGCAGCACAAGGTGCCGTAACAGAATGACGATGAATCACTGGCTCAAGCTGCCCATGTTTGGATTCAGACTCCTTTTTCTCAACAGCACAGATATATTCACCATCAGCTGCCAGACACTGCCAAATATACCACTGACAGACAGCCCCAGTCATTCAGCTTGTAATTGCTTTCAAGCCAACGCAGGAATCCTGACAGAGCTGTCTATAACCAGGCATGCAGATTGCAGTCAGAGCAGAGAGACTTGGGGGGGGGCGTCTGTCAGCAAAAATAGGGTCAAAGTTGCTCTGGATTTTTAGACACTGTTTTGGAATCTGGGCAAACGCTTACTGCGACTACACTGAGGCTCCATTAAAATTCTCCTTAGGGAATGTGTGAGTTAGGAGGTATCTAACGATGGCACGCTGTGCCACATAATTGTCTGAACTATGACACAGCCTGGAGCAGCAGGTGAAACAGTGCTTTGCTGCTTTAGTCGATTCTGTAAGTTCCAAGAATTGTGTATCTCTCAGTAGAAATGCAGAATGTATTTATTACACAACTAACATGAATCCTGGAATATAATATAAATCTTTAAAGCAGTTTAATAAGACCTGTCCCAATGAGCATCCATAGTTCTGTGAAAAAAATCAAGCTTTTACAAGTGAACAGATTTCTTGGTTTGCAGTAGCGACAGAACTCATGACCCACACTCCAGTCCAAACACACCTGAGGCTCAAAATAAGAAAGAAAGAAAGAAAGAAAGAAAGAAAGAAAGAAAGAAAGAAAGAGAGTGAGAGAGAGAGAAAGAGAAAGAGAGGGAGAACGAGAGCGAGAGCCAGAAAGAAAGAGAACGAAAGAAAGAAAGAGAGAGAGACAGAGACAGAGACAGACAGACAGAGACAGAGAGAGAGAGAGAGAGAGAGAGAGAGAGAGAGAGAGAGAGAGAGAGAGAGACTTCTGACTGACTGTGAGTCACTGTATTGTTTATACAGGGAAGAGAAAAGAGACAGGTCAGCCAGTGTTCTCATTAGCCCTGCAGAGCAAATGCCACAGCGAGTGAGTGAGAGAGAGAAAGAGACAGAGAGAAAGAGAGAGAGAGAAGATAAAAGTGGGAGAGACAGAAGAAAGAAAGAAAGAAAGAAAGAAAGAAAGAACAAAAAAGAAACAGAGAAGGAAAAGAAAAATAATGAGAAGCTGACAAAGAAAGAGAGAGGGAGAAAGATAAAGGGCAGGGGGGAACAAGAAAGAAAGAAAGAGAGGTGGGGAAGAGAATAGTAACAACATGAGAAAGAGAAGAATGAGAGAAAGGAAAGAAAGAAAGAAAGAAAGAAAGAAAGAAAGAAAGAAAGAAAGAAAAAGAAAGAGAATGAGAAATTGACAGAGAAGAAAAAAGAAACAGACAGAAAAGAGAAAGAGGAAAAAGGTTGGGGGAGAACAAGAAAGAAAGAGAAATGGGGAAGAGAATGGGAAAATGAGAAAGAAAACAAACGAACTAAACAAAAGAAAGAAAGAAAGAAAGAAAGAAAGAAAGAAAGAAAGAAAGAGGATGTTGAGGTGTAACTGGTGGGTAAAGAGCAGAACACTCAGAAGCTGCTCAGAACACAGCAAAACTAAAAAAAACAAGAAAGTGAGAAAAAAACAAAAAAGATAAAGACATAAATTGTTATATAAATAATATAAATTGTTAGAGAAAGACAGACAAAGGAGAGAGAAGTGACGCAGAGAGAGACAATGGTATGGAGGAAGCGAGGACAGAGGCCAGAGCAGAGGCAGGACACTCTGTACTAGTGACAGATTGAGGAATAATAAGAGCAGCATCTGAAGCCTTTTACAGCCTCAGCTCTGCTGCTATTACACACATGCACATGTTGTGATCTCTCAGCAGGATTAACACGGAGATGAGCACTGGCATTCTCTAGTGGTTTCACTGTGAGTAAATGGCCCCAGTGTATTTGTGATTCAGCGACTTTGAATTGAACTGGTGAGATGAGCCATCTGAAATAGCTGTGCTGTTGACAGAGATACAGTGCAGGAAACATTCTGATAAGAGCCAAAACGACACACATCAGTGCCACACCACTTAATAATTAATGGTAATATATCCAGGTGCATCAAAAATATAAGTGAGAAGACCTTAAATGGCCATAATCTTTAATTTACTTACTTTATTTTGTTCCCCATTATATGTGAACAGTAATCAATCAGTTTTATTTGACCATTTTCGAACATTTGTTAATCTCTTAGAATTTAACAGGTTAAATGGGTCCTGATTGGCTGCCATGTACAGTGCCATTCAAAAAGCAGTCCAGGCTGAAATACCCTTTACAACTTTAACCTGAATGGGTAGGGCTAAAATGTTATATATCTGCATATATAGACAGTTAGACCACCAAGAGCCACCAGAACAGCCTCAGTGCACCTTGGCATAGATTCTGTAAGGCTCTGGAATTGTACTGGAGGGATGGAACACCATTCTTCCAAAAGGTAATCCCTCAATTAGTGTTTTGATGATGGTGGTGGTGAGTGCAGTCACAAACCCTGGTCCAAAATCTCCCATAGGTGATCTACATGTTTTGTAGATTATCTAATGAGTCTATACATCCTCTACAAGAACACACTTAAATATGGCATTTTCAGCTAATTTTAGTGCACAATTTCTATGGTGGAATCATGAGTTGAAATGTCTATGGTGGAATGAGTTGAAATCGGGTATCTGCCATAGTCTATGAGTACATCATTTTAATCAAACCATTTAGTGACCCCTCGCGTCCTGTAGATCACCCCCAACAGCATGGGAAAGTTGGGATAGGATAAAGGTGATCAGTCAGAATCAGTTTATACTGATTTGCAGTGACTCTTCCCTCTAAGGAAACAAACACATCAACTTAAGCAAATCTTCAACACTTTTTTTGCTGACGTTTTCCCCATGGATCTTAATGCAGATGTCATTTTAGTCAGGTTTCGCTTGTGTCTGTAGCTCCTGCCATCCACTAATAATTCCTGTTTCAAAGTCAGTCCAAAATCAAGGGCAGCTAGGCTTATACAAGACAGGCAGCATAGCAGAATGTTAAGGGCCCAGCTCTGAAAAACTGAATGTTCCTCACTATTTTGAAATAAAAATAGTTTGATGTAATATGTAAACACTGTTGAAGTTTCAAAACATACAGTTCGCTCCCCAGCCCATACGGCCTGTTTTGAAATCAGTTTTTGTGATGTCAAGCAAAACATCACATTCAGCCTGCAGCAGTTTCATTCCACTCATTTACACTGTGTTTCAGTCCAGGCACAATACAGAGCCAGACAGAACAGAGATCATTTGACAATCATAAAAGCCCAGGAACAACAACAGCCGTTTATTTCTAAGTTGCAAAATGGTCATATAAAAATGACTTTAGGGAGCATATTAAAATACAAGGATAATGTAGGATATGGGCCTTTTAACTGCTTAATTGCATCATGCAGTACTCCTGTCTGGAAGCATCTGCACTCATTATGTTTCTCCATTCATTTATTCATGCTTTCCCTTTAATTTCACACCCGTCTGTATGTAAATGCATGGCTTTTCATGACATCACAAAACAATGATTTCAAAAT
Source organism: Pygocentrus nattereri (assembly GCF_015220715.1). NCBI lineage: Eukaryota > Metazoa > Chordata > Actinopteri > Characiformes > Serrasalmidae > Pygocentrus > Pygocentrus nattereri. Next base: position 8,083,744 of record NC_051217.1, on the reverse strand, counting down.
GGGCTTTTGTGCAGTTTAACATTCTTATAGGAACTGTATTGTCTGCGGAGTGAATGGTACGTTTTGAAACTTTGACAGCATGTATATCAAACTCTTATTTCAAATGATTCCAGCAGTCAGAGGCATTTGCTCTAATGCTAAAGAACATCCACTGCCTACAGAGTATATTTTTCCAAAGTCATTTAGGACACAGTGTTACATGGCACAGTATGTGTCTGAGTGAGCAGGTTTTTGAGTGTTTCACTTAGCATGGGGAATAGTTCTAATATGGCATTATTCTTCCTGTTTCCTCGGCTTTGATGCAGTTTGTGCGCTCATAAATAATACAGTGAGAGGCTGGCAGGTTGCCTGCTACGACACAGGCATGGAACGAATGCATGCACGAACACTTATCCAACATCTGGAAAATACTGTGCAAAATATATAGTGTTACATACTGTAAATGCACAAACTGCAAATTATCAGCAAACAGCTCCTGGAGCACACAGCCATCCACATCGATCGCAGCAGATATTAAAGCAGCGGCTTTAATTGTTCAGAGCTGTTTATAGTGCCTCTCTTTATCATCTGTGACACATCTTAGCCCTTTTCTATTGTTACGTGCCTGATAAAAATTAATATCAATGACAGCACATTGATTCACAAGGGATTAGTCTGTCTGACAGGACTTTTAGTGCAGCGCTCACAGACATATATGAATAAAAAAAATACATTCAGTTCAGCTGTACAAGAAAGCATACAGTTGAAACGTTTTTTCTCTCCCTCATAGAGACACACACACACACACACACACACACACATACACACACACACACACACACACACACACACAAGCCCTGCAGAGATAGCTGAGCTGTGTGCTGTCACAGTCACATGCACATGGACATGCCAGCTCCCCTCTCTGGAGTTTGCTGATGGGGCTTGTGCAGGCCTGGGAGGACTCCAGAGTGAGGCAGCGTGCAGGGACGGTCATGCCCAAGTCTGCCTGAGCAGTCTGCAGAGAGAGAGCAGAGAGCTGCCCCCCTGTGGAGCTGGTGCAGGACCTCTGCCTGGATCGGGCGGCTTGGCGGTCATGCTGCATTAGTGAGCTGAAACTATGTGCTTATCTGAGAGAGCAGAGAGCTGGTCTGATTGATCAGCTGCAGGAACTGAGAGAGACTGCAGTCCAACACGATGTCAAGCAACCTGGAGCTACAAGACCAGCAGCGCTGAGCGCACAAGACTGACATAAACAAAGAGAGAGAGGAAAAAAAAAATCTATTTAAACAGCCAACTTCCAAAACATTCATCACTCTTTTGTAGCCATATATTCCAAATCCCAAGATTCTGTTTGAAACGATAGTATCTCTTAGTTATGCAATAGCAGTGGGCGGTATAGACAAAAAAGTTTAGCACAATATAACTAAATACTTCGGAACAAACCCTCATATCTCAAAAATGATAACTTTGCACGAGAAGCAATAAACATACTTTGTTTTTCATGTAAGTAAATGTAACCAGAATTATTTCCAAGTAATTTTGAGCCATTTCTTTTGGTCCATTCACATGAAATTTACACACAATGTAAAGGTCACCAGGCATGTCAAAAACTGAAAAATGGAGATACAAAATACAAAATGGAGTTACAAGGTTTTGTTCAGACAGCAGCAAAATAGCTATTTTGATAGATTAACAGTGGTTCATTATTCTAGGATGTCCCATCAATTTTAATGAATACCCTATTTCACAGGTGAAGTGAGTTTAAAATATTCTTAATGCGCAAAATAGTAAAAACAGCACTGAACTTTGTGAATCTGAGTTTCTTGGATCAGCTCAATGTAAGGACCAATATCTGAGACCCCAGCGTCGTCTGATGCAGCTGACTGAGAGAGGTGGTGCTGCAGATGATGCAAGAGAAAATAGCGACGAGTGGGCAATTTTTTACGTATTTTTTGCTAATGTCTGCTTGCTTGACAATAAACTGGTGTGTGACTTTTTTACTGAAACGTGACAAACATCCCTGAGCCACTAGACATTCAGCTAAACATGTTAACCTTAGTGTCTTTTGCGATATGTGCTCACTACAGTATCAGTGCTTGTTTATGATATACCAGTATAACGGCTGACAAGACTCAATATTTCAACCTGTATACTGGACGACCCCATAGAAAAGAAAAATACAAAAGAGATCTCTATAATATCTCTGTAGTTTTCCCTAAGCAATAATGAGGTGAGATAGAATAACAAATGACACTATGATTCTATCCAACCAAACCCCACCCATCCTCAACTCTTTCCTCAAGATGCATTTTCAAGCTCTGAATGTAATTCTGGCTCTTCTATAGTCTCAAACAGCTGGAGGTGATCTCATAAAAAATTAAATTAGACTTATTAGGGTAGAAACTGGGTGGGAACAAACTGATTAGAATGTTTCAAAATTATTACAATGCTTTGTGAAGGCCCTGCTGGAACTAGGGGTGATGGTGTGCTTGTCAACATGGTCCGCCAATAAGTGCCACTAATGTAATGTAATACTCGACTGGCTGCAAAGTCTGTAGATAAGATTCAAATAAAGCATGTAGTTTTGTTTCATGTGTGGAGAACAATAAATACATAAGTTATAAATACATTAAAAATAAATGCTGCATCTTCAGTTGACTGTTCAGTTTAATACACTTTAGTCTTAGAAGACATCACTTTATAGTGGTAAACAAGTAACAGTGGGTTACTAGAATCTGCCGGGGATGCTTGCAACAACATTTACATTTACAGCATTTAGTAGACGCTCTTATCCAGAGCGACTTACAAGAAGTGCTTTGTCAATCTAGAGAAAGTATCTTTGCTAGTTACCAATAGCTTAGAGAAAAAGACAGTCCTGAGCTCAGATACTGCTAGAAACAAATATGTCACTGCAGACACCAAGAGAAAAAGAAACGTAGAACTCTGTGCCATTCAATGCAATACAATAACAATAATCTACAATACAGAGTGCAGTACAATAAAATAAGTGCAGCTTATAGTTCAATGCTCATTTAAGTGCTGTGTAAAGAGATGAGTCTTCAGTCTACGTTTTGAAGACAGCAAGAGACTCTGCTGTTCGGACAGCCAGTGGGAGTTCATTCCACCACCTGGGTGCCAGTACAGAGAACATTCTCGACGCTTGTCTTCCGTGCACCTTGAAGGATGGCGGGTCAAGCCAAGCTGTACTCTAAGCTCGAAGGGCTCGTGGTACAGTTCGAGATTTCACCATTGCCATCGAGTAGGTAGGAGCTGGTCCATTTTTGGCTTTGTAGGCAAGCATTAGGGTTTTAAATCTGATGCGTGCAGCTACAGGAAGCCAGTGAAGGGAGCGCAGCAATGGGGTGACGTGGCTGAACTTGGGCAGATTGAAGACGAGTCGTGCTGCCGCCCATAGGCAACAATACAGCTGAAGTAAATAGGATGTAGAAAGAATTGGCTGATACATTTGCATATAGTGTTTTGGTAGCTGGCATGTTGTTTTATTTGTGTTCCTTTCATCCCCGGAGCATTAAAAGTGCATAAATTTGAGGAATTTAGGGGCTGGTTTTAGAGGAAGTGCCTATGGGTGTAGCCTTGTTCGCGGCAGATTTCACCACCACTACCAAAACTTTTGCAAGCTGTCACCAGATGTGTATTCTCGTTATAATATGTCTGGCCCTGAGGACTAGTTTTCTTACAGCATGAAATTTTCTACTCCTCGAACATTTGCTATTTACATCATAAAAGGCCCAAGTATGTGAAGTCTGATCCGCTACTACTGAGACATTCTGGGTGATCTGATTCACCACCTCTTTGTGTGGTTTCTATCCCTTATAGGAGGGATTTCTGCTTTACAACAGATATACCCCTTAATTTAGAACTTCAGACAAATAAAAATGGCTTTCAGTGGCATAATGTGTGCTTCTCTCCACATGGTTAGTCTGTGCTGCAAAATTTGAAACTGATTTGACCACAGTACCTTTTTATAAGTTGATAATTACAACCACTGAAACACTGCTGATCTGGACAAGAACATAAAAAAGAAAAATAACAAAAATGTTCCAAGGCCAAGTAAACTGTTAGCTCAACTCCCCATTTAGTAATCCATGCTCAGTTGCTCAGGATGGTTTCTATCAGAAAGCCCTATGTCATTAAAGGTTGTTCCACTTGTATAATGCAAATGCATAACTCACAGAATAAACCCATCATTGAAACCCCCTCATGTATATGTAGCCACACTGTCAGAGCCAGTGCCATTAAGCCTAGATACCTGAGGCAGAACCTGGCTGGCAGACTTGTCTGGTCCATCTGACCAAGGATATTGTCTGAAAAACTTTCTCTACACACATGCGGCTGGACAAACGTTTCTCTTTTCAGGCATAAAAAACATGTTTCTTTCAAGGTTGAGCAGGAGCCATTTTGCTCGGCCCAAGGATCCTTGGTGTCCAAGTGATTCAGCCAAGCGAAGAGGTCTGTCTGTGACATGGGGCATATGAGGACAGTGAAAGTGAGGGGCAGTCATGGCTGTACTTCCATGGCAGACTTTCTGCAAGGTGTTACCCTCTTTTTTCTTGTCCTCACATTGCTGCTGTATGGTGAGAACAGCAGAACAAAAAAAGGCCTTAGGCTCCACAGGAACATCCAGGAGACGCATTAGAAGGCATGAGCAATCATGCTGTCTCCTGCATCACAATGGCAACACACAGCAACACATCTGTGCAAGCACAGGCAGCAATCAGTCACAATACAGATGTTATCAGATCATCAGTAATCTGACAGGGACAGCCTTTCCTTTTCCAGCTCACTTTGTATTTCTTTGCCCGAAGTTGTGACACGAGAAGCCTTCCAGATGCAGAGACTGAGGAGTAGAAGTTTTTGTTGGAAGTTGTCACACTTAGAGGGAAACTTGGGTCAGTCTAAATCACAGTCTTCTCACCTAGATGCAAGAAAAATGCTACAAGCATGATTGGAGGCAAATGAGAAAATGCTCTTTTTGCCTTGACCACCCAATATGGCACAGATTCTTCCCGGACAGAATTTTTGGCAAAGAAAGGCTAACTACAGGAACAGATGACCTTCTCTCACCATTCAGGGAAGAACAGCAGGAACCATATTGCATTTCTTCCCCTTTGTGTAGACACTTCCCTTCATAAAGCGAACTGATTACAGAATTCCAATAAGGCCATGCAACATTTCCACATACTCAACAGAGGTGGTAGTATTGTCCTGTTTGCATCATAGCTGTCAGCCCCTGGAGTCACTGGTTGGGCAACAGGAGGACAAAGGAAGCTTGATTCCTTATCGCCGTCCTCATCAGAGACTCCAGCAGCTGTCTCAGAAACCTACACACATTCAGCAGATAGATAGATAGATAGATAGATAGATAGATAGATAGATAGATAGATAGATAGATAGATAGATAGATAGATAGATAGATAGATAGTGTGCAAATCATACTGAGGAAGAGTACTGAGTCAAAGCAAGCTAGTTTTTTTTCAATAACAATTTTTATTTAATTTTCAATCATAGAAAAGAAAAGAAAAAAAAAAACAGAGGAGGGTAAGAAACTACAGAACCACTACCCTATCCCATAAATCTGTCAGATCGCCATCCAGGATTAAACCATAAAAACTAGGGTTTCCCAAAGAAAATGCTTTAGTTAGCAACCTGCTAAGCTGGTAGTAAACCAGGAGAGACCCTAAAGAGTTTTAAAGTATTTAATATAAATAAGAAACTAGCTTAACATGCCCCTCAAGACTGCACTGGAATCTGAGTGATCAGAGAAAAGTGTGATGGTGTCACTAAGCAGCTGTGTACACAGTGATGTAAAGTGTAATGCATGCCAGCAGCTAAGCGTTGCAGATATTCTGAATGGTTATATTATTAATCTTGCACACACGAAAGCCTACACTCTCTCTGCCATTAATATTAACATTAACTAAACAATGGCCTCACAGAGCAACACACATACCATATCAATACAAACAACACTTGCATCTATAGACCTATTAAATTGCCAGTAATTGCCGTGGTATAATGTGGTGTAACTTCACAGTAGGGTCTTCTTCAGTCAACACTCAAGGCCATTATGGATTCAAAGTACTGGTGTAGCAGCCCAGATACTCTGCTAGGCCTAGCGTGGACATTAACTATTTATAAAATGTCCAGTCAATGTTATTTGCTATTTACATCCTTAACGAGACTAAAACAAGATATTTGTGTAACATAGTGAAACTTGTGTAACTGAATAAAACTATTTCACAAGATTGTCATGCTTGATTTGTAGAGCATCACGTGTATAAGACAAATGCAGTCAAATAGAAAGTAGGCCTATTATTAGAGGTTATATTTGCAAATGGATACTTACTCGTAGGCTCCTGTGAAACAGACTGTTATGCAGACAAAGGCAAGAGGTGAAATTGTAATACTCATCGAATGTAGGTAGGTAACTGTTAAAGAGAACTGCATTCCATTCGCATTTAGCTGTGCAAATCATGAGAAATTACATTCAAATCAATAAATCATATACCATCAGTACTTGTAGTACAAACTATGTAAGCAAAGGCTAAAATCAGAATACCCAAATGAATCTATAGACCACTGCACACCAGACACACCATGTCACATTGCAGACACTAGCTCCAACATTTGGTGCCAACAAAAGGCAGCACTCATTGACTCAGAGTACTGTTCAATTTCTCTTGCCACTCAGCATTTTGCCATTACTCTGTTAAATTAAACCCAGATCCAAACTGCAAAAATCCATATTAGATCATTTGTGGCTAAAAAGAGAGAAAAGCAGTCATTCTTTAAGATAAACATGTCTTTAAGTTCAATAGACCGATGATGATCGCCGGTCACCTCTAGTAACATTAGTGGCCTGCCTTTTTTTCACCTTGTCTATTAGCTGAACACCAGCGAGCCTGCAAAGAGTTCGTTAGCTGACACCGAACAGAGCAAATTCATAAATGATGCTGATGTTTTATTCCATTAAATTGATACAAGTAAGGAGTAAAATAAGCCTGATGTGTATCTGGGCCCTTGTATTGTTTGTACAGCTGTGCTTTTGTACTGTATCTGTGTGTAGCCTTAAGTGTTGTGGGTGCAAAATAGTTTTAGTTAACTTCCTTATCTATAAGGAATATAATGTGATTAAAACATTACGAATGGGCCTGCCAAAACTGAGCGAGTAAAAAAGATACAAAAAAGTTGCTTTGCATCTAAAAATGACTGACTCCTAAATCTTTTACTGCTAAAAATATTCCATTTGGAACCATGATAAAGAGTAAAATTACATCCCTGAGCCCCTCTTTCCATAGTAGCATTCCATACTAATTCAAGACAGTATACTATAATTTATATATTCACATTTATTTGTAATATGAAAAGTTTCTCACAGTTTAAATATGGCCGTGTTCACCTATTCAACTGAACATAATGTACTTCACTGTAAGGACTGCATAGTATATACCATTGCTTATGGCAAATAAGGAGGCATTGCAGCCCCCATTTTGTACAAAGTATTTATTTTACTATACTCTACTCCAGTCATGAACTCTGTTCCAGTACAGAGCACTGTGATTTAAACCTACAAATTACCATACTGAATGGATTCAGCGGTCTCAGGTAAACAATAATTACCCATGGGCACCCAACACACACATTTGTCATGCATGCCTACACATATCATGACAGGTGATAAAGCATGTAGGCTGCAGAAGACAAAGCCTGCATTGCATCTTCATACTGAACAACCTCAATGTGGGAAAAAAAAAGTTTAGCGCCAAGTGTTCAGCGTATGTGGGCTGCATGCTATCTCTGCACTAGATGTCTGGTTACCTTTTTAGAAACATCCTTCACCATAAGCTTGCTCTCAAAAGTGTGTCTTTGAATGCAAAAAAAGAGAAAGAAACAAGGGAGTACAGAGAAGCATCTCTCAAGGAGCAGAACATGTTCTGTCACTGGCTCTCTCTGCAGCTGGAGTGCACTGAGCACGCAGGTGCATGCACATAGCCAGCTGTAAGACAACAATAACCAAAAATAGAGGTGAAACAGACGTATGAATGGTCCTGCTCTGACATCCCTCCGGTCTGTGTTAGTCATATGAGTCCCTCTAGTTCTGTAACACCTCTCCAAATCCCAGGCCTGCTCTCCTGAGCCTCCGCACAGCAAAAACACTCTGCTATTTCCAGACCTCAGCAGGGACCACACAGAGCTGTCTGCCTCACTCCACCGAAGATGGAGAACACACACACAGAGAGAGAGAGAGAGAGAGAGAGAGAGAGAGAGAACGAGAGAGAGAGAGAGAGAACGAGAGAGAGAGAACGAGAGAGAGAGAACGAGAACGAGAGAGAGAGAACGAGAGAGAGAGAGAGAGAGAGAGAGAGAGAGAGAGAGAGAGAGCGCGAGAGAGAGAGAGAGCGCGAGAGCGCGAGAGAGAGAGAGAGAGAGAGAGAGAGAGAGCGCGAGAGAGAGAGAGAGAGAGAGAGAGAGAGCGCGAGAGAGAGAGAGAGAGAGAGAGAGAGAAAGAAAACAGAGATATGGGTATATAAATAGAGAAAGTAGAGATAGACAAAGACATGGAAAGAGATTAGATAGATAGATAAATAGATAGATGTATAGAGAGAGATGTATACAGATAGTGAGACGGAGAAAAAGACAGAGCAATGGAAACGTGTGTGTGTGAGTATGTGAGTGTGTGTGTGAGAGAGAGAGAGAGAGAGAGAGAGAGAGAGAGAGAGAGAGAGAGAGAGAGAGAGCAAAAATGTGAGAGAAAGCAACAGCAAGTGAGAGACAGAGAACAAGAGAGGGGCATAGATAGAGAGAGAAAGAGAGAAACGAGAGAAAGACTGAGGCAGAAGTGAGAAAGGGAGAGCGAGAGAGAGCGACTGTGTCTGAAAGATGGAGAATGTGGGTGTGTGATGGTGGGTTTGTGATATTAGTTCTGGTACTGAGATGGTAAATAACTGAGACTTTCTTCATGCAAGTGTCCAACTTGATCCCATTAAAGACAGAAGGATTGTAGATGTAGAAGGAATTTTTTGAAAGTTATTTCCTCACAGGTGAATATGATCAAATCTGCAGTCGTATCATGACGAGCTTGTTGCCAGACAGTCCATCAGCGTCTGCAGGTGGGAACCGTATCAGTGTTACAGCAACCAAACACTGCTAACCAAGTCAAGAGCCTGGCAGGGGAGAAGAGTGATGATTTTCACTTGCTGCATTTACTGACGTGCCATTTGAGATTCAATCAACAGCCAGCATGATGACGATCTAGTCCCCATTGCTAGTGCTGCAGCTGCCTTGTACGCAGAACCGAGCTTATTTTCAGAGCTGGGTGCATTTCAGGGAAATCTGATTAAGTTACAATATATAGATTTATTAGCGTCTCATTGCTGTGGAAATGGCTGGGTGTGTGGTGAGTTCATAGGGAGGTGTGAGCACTTGATATGATTAACATCTGTTATGGATGGGCTGTCCAAGAGGCCTCAACTAAACAATAACTATTCCAATGACAAAGAAAGTCAATCTGGCTGCACAACTGCCAGGCTGCCAAGTCAGCTGTCCACAGCTTGATACAATATCTACTGGCCTGCAGCCGCAGCACGTGCTAGCGAGCAAGAGACAGCTTTTCTATCCATCTACGTCACGTGTGGTATGAATCATCAACAAACTAGGAAAAATGAATGGATTATGGATTATTAAACTTGTGTATAATATTTATGTAAAGGTTTTCCCAAAAATCATGGATTCAGGCACATATTTTTTCATCATTCAGTCTGCACTGTATTTTTCATCATTCAGTCATCAGTTCACGCAGTCCACATATGGAACATACTGTAGCTGCTAAAATTGCCCATTTTTAGTTCATGTTTCTGTGATGTCAAACCAACACAAACAAAGTACAAACCAACTTACATATATCCACCTATTCAACCTACAGCAGTTTAGTCTGAACAGTTTAGACATTTCAGCTTTGCTTTTAAATGAGGCACAATTCAAGGCTGCTACACACAGACACACACACACACACAATATATATATATATTTTCTTTTTCTTTCATCTTTCATATTTATATATATATATATATATATATATATATATATAAAGGGAACACTTAAACAACACTATATAACTCCTATTAAATCAAACTTCTGTGAAATCAAATTGTCCACTTAGGAAGCAACACTGATTGACAATCACATGCTGTTGTGCAAATGGAACAGACAACAGGTGGAAATTATTGGCAATTAGCAAGACACACTCAATAAAGGAGTGGTTCTGCAGGTGGGGACCACAGACCACTTCTCAGTACCTTTCTGCTTTCTGGCTGATGTTTGGGTCACTTTTGAATGTTGGTGGTGCTTTCACACTCGTGGTAGCATGAGACGGACTCTACAACCCACACAAGTGGCTCAGGTAGTGCAGCTCATCCAGGATGGTACATCAATGTGAGCTGTGGCAAGAAGGTTTGCTGTGTCTGTCAGCGTAGTGTCCAGAGGCTGGAGGCGCTACCAGGAGACAGGCCAGTACACCAGGAGAAGTGGAGGAGGCCGTAGGAGGGCAACAACCCAGCAGCAGGACCGCTACCTCGGTCTTTGTGCATGGAGGAACAGGAGGAGCACTGCCAGAGCCCTTCAAAATGACCTCTAGCAGGCCACAAATGTGCATGTGTCTGCACAAACGGTTAGAAACCGACTCCATGAGGATGGTATGAGGGTCCGATGTCCACAGACGGGGTGGTGCTCACAGCCCAACACCGTGCATGACACTTGGCATTTGCCAGAGAACACCAGGACTGGCAAATCCGCCACTGGCGCCATGTACTCTTCACAGATGAAAGCAGGTTCACTGAGCACATGTAACAGACGTGACAGAGTCTGGAGATGCCGTGGAGATCGATCTGCTGCCTGGAACATCCTTCAGCATGACCCGTTTGGCAGTGGGTCAGTAATGGTGTGGGGTGGCATTTCTTTGGAGGACCGCACAGTCCTCCATGTGCTCGCCAGAGGTAGCCTGACTGCCACTAGGTACCGAGATGAAGCTCTCTATACTGTTCTTGAGCTAATCTGAAGGGCAAATGAAGTTTGGAGGTCTGTAGCGATTGACTCTGCAGAAAGTTGGCGACCTCTGCGCATTATGACCCCGCTCTGTCATTTTACGCGGCGTACAACTTCGTGGCAGAGTTGCTGTCGTTCCCAATCGTGTGTGTGTGTGTGTGTGTGTGTGTGTGTAGACCTGGGAGACCAACTCTTTACCATCAGATACAACTCAGTGCCATGGATCTGAATGTATGCATAGCTGTCAAGAAGCCAAGCCAAGTTTGCTAATCAAACAAAGAAGCTGCAGAACAACGGAGTAAACACCCCAGAGTACAGGTCTTAACATCACTGAATGTGTTTAGGATTGATTGGATCAAGAGACACAGAAAATGCAACCAATTTCTATTTCTAGCTTCTATGTACATTACTGTTAAATACAAGTTTTTTGCTTTTTTTTCTGAATGGGAAAAATGAATAATTTGTGCTCAAAGGCTTTTTGAATGGAAATTAAATGGATAAATATTAATAAACTTGAGCTGATCTGGAATTTTGAAGAATTTCCTATCTCTAAAGTCTGTAAAGAACATACCTTATCTGTCCAGCCATGCCAAAATGGGAATAAAAATCAGATGAGGTCAGGTTTAATTCTATGTGGGGCATTATTTATGGACTCATACAAGAGCCAAAGTGTGCGTTTGTTGAAAGTGGTTTTATTGTGTAATTTATGATGATTGAGTTTTATTGTTCTCCATGAAAGCATCCAGAAAAAAAAAACAGAATTTATTGAACTGAAAACTGCGAGGCCAAGAATGGGTGAGAGAGGGCAATGAGTGACAGAGAGAGAGAGAGAGAGAGAGAGAGAGCAAGAGCAAGAGAGCGAGAGCGTTGTCTCTGCTTGACCACATCTGGTCCGATATCATATTGGAGCGTGTGACCTTTTGAAGCGGTGCCAGTTGTTTAAACAGCATGTGCAGAGAGACAGATGGACTTGCACTCTCCTCTGTTTCTCAGATTTTATGAGCAGATCTGTGTGAATATGTCATCCTCTCCACCCTGTCGTGCCAGTAGAGAGATTCGATGACTGGCACGAGGCCCTGGTCCACAGTTTGCCTCGTCAGAGATTAGCACATATTCAATACGAGGGGGGAAAAAAAAGCTACCCTTCTCACATTTCCCAGAAGGGGAATTCTCAACTCCACTAAGAGCGAGCTGTATTTTCAACATCATAGTAGCACCACGCCAGCACGGAAACCATCAAGCAACACAGGAAACAACACAACTGAGATTATATAGTGGTCCAGCGTGAGCACACTCTGATTGCCTTGAATCAAGCTACACAGAACCCAGTCGGCTTAAAGCGCATTCCTCAGCTCAGACAAATCAACTCAGCTCTCCCAGCTAAATTACAGCTTATCATATCAAAGCTTCAGATGTGTTGATTATATTTAAGAGCTCATTTTTCATTATTAAATATCCCATATGTTATCCCTTCTGTTCTGATTCCCCAATCATGCGTTATTTTTTTGGTTTACAAAATCCACCATCTTACCCAGTGTGGCCACTGCATTTAAAAACTTTTCAAAAGTAACATATGGCCTACATTTTCATTCATTTAAAAGAGAAAATTCACACCTACACAGACATGTCTAAGTGTAATAGCCAGCAGATGGCACTCTGATCTCTGATTGTCTGATATTATCGTCTTACATCAAAGAGAGATGGCTCAGGAGAGGTCTAACTCAGATTAACATACATTATAATCATGTGTGTCCAAGCAGTCTGTAAAAGCGTCTTCGTCGGTTGCTCCACAGGAGAGAGACCTACACTAAAGAATGAATTCATTTGATCACTGCTTGCGTTTTCTTCACTCAAGAGTGGTAAAAAAAATGAACATTCCTTTACAGCCGTAAGTTCAGCAGACATTTGAATTTGTGTCATCGTTCTCTAGTTGGTATTGTGCCCATATTACAAACTCCAAGCCTAAGCTGGTTTTCTCTATGAGAGAAATTAATGGTGTTTTTTTTTTCTTTTTTTCAGATTCCTGCTGTCGTGAAAAAGAGTTTTAAACTTGATTTGCTGTATGGACATTTTTTCCTCCAAACAATGCCAGATCCTCTAAATTACAAGGTTATTCAGGAGCCGAAATATAATTACCGCTACACGTAAGCTCCACTAAAGCATCCAGTGAACTGCACACCGAACTGACATAACATCAATAGACTGGCAATCTCACAAAAACACCCCAAACAAAACAGCAAACTTTGACAAATGTGGCAATTAAGTTTCTTTGGCAGGAGTAGCCAACAGTTTGAGTAGCTGATGTTGATGTAAAATAGTGTTGAAAGCTACAGTATCTAAGATTTGGGGATCTGGCGACCTCTCTGTTGGATATGTGTAATTGCACCCAACATGTGGAAGAACATTTTGCAATGTCAGTTGTGCTTCCCTGAGTGGATGAATGTGTTGACTGCGAGTGTGTTGAAAGAGCTTTCAAAGAGAAGTCAGCCTAAACTTCTTCTGAGGATGCAAGTGAATTATCTTCTACTGTCATCAATATATTGCTTACATATTTTCCATTTGAGACATAAACATCAAGTCCCAGTTTCTTTTTGCCTATGTGTGTGACAGTAATACATAAAGACGCATGACATGGTTTAAAAAAACTCCAAAATCAGACTCGACACGTCTGACTTTAAAATGATTATTACTAGCTGGCTCATTGACTCAGTAATGCTACTTCTTTCAATTTTAACAAAACTTTACATAGTGCATCTTCAAGTTTTAGAGTAAATGTACCTGTGCAATGACAATCACTATGCAAAAGTGCAATTTGTATGTTGATGGCTAAATAAGATCCACTGACATTATGGAGGAAAATGTATGTATGACAAAATATCTTGTTTGGAACCACTGTGTTTATCACAGGGTGCAAAAAACACATGATTCATTTCTTTCAAACAGAAATCTTCTACCGGGCTCTCTAATATGGGTAAGACCCCCGATTACAGAAGGACGCACAATTTCAGTGGTCTCTGGAGGCATCCCCACTCTTCAGTCAGTCAGAAAGTTTTTAGCCATAACAGCCTGTGTGGTTCGTAGTTTATAAGTGCACAGCATGAAACATGTTTGACAAGCCCAGTTTCAAGGACACCAGGCTTATATTTTACAGTGCAGTGAAGTTTCAAACCCGGAGACTAATCCTCTAATGTGGCTTATTTCTGCCCTGGAGGCATGCCAAAAAAGCCCACCGACACTGCCTCTCCTAAATCTTGTCTTTTTTTAACCTCAGTGTCATGGCTGCCTTCATGCGAGAGGGTTTCATCTTCCGATATAAATCTTCATTTGCAAGATGACAGCATAAGAGGCCCTTACATAACCAACCTCCTTCAGTCCAATGTGAATGGTAGCTGTGCCTTTGCCAGCCGACAGGAATTTACTTGTTCCCAAAAACCGAGCGTGTGCAGGACCGCTAAAGGTGTAACAGGACCACTTTCACCCTGTAAGAAAGAGCTGAGCGGTCATAATATGTAACACAAGAAGAATAAGCCATGCTGTAACTCCAAGCTGAAAATGATCTTACAGGGATCCCATTAATGCATCATTTAAAGTATTAATTATTATTGTTTAATATTCTATGCATTCATATTTTGAAGTTACTTTTCTTGTGAAAGAGAACTCTGTTTTTAGACTGCGCTCTATACATACTTCATACTAAAAGACCTCACTGATGGTAATCACAGTTGTCTTACATTTAGTAAGTCTTAACTTGTTCTTTCTCCATGTGAAATATTTAAAGGCTTGAAATGGTGTTATGCAAACTAAAAAGCAGCACACAAGGTAAGCACTGCTTCCACGATCATCAGCGCTGAAATGACCACTGAATTAGCCACATGAATGCAGAAAGTAACAAGAAAAAAGTTAAAAAAAAAAAAAAAAAAAGAAAGAAAGAAAGAAAGAAAGAAAGTGAATTACTTTAACCAGCTTATAGGTATAGGAGTTCTTAATTATATGAGAGAGAGAAGGAGAGAAAGAGAGCCACAGAGAGAGAGAGAGAGAGAGAGAGAGAGAGAGAGAGAGAGAGAGAGAGAAGGAGAGAGAGAGAAGGAGAGAGAGAGAGAGAGAGAGAGAGAAGGAGAGAGAGAGAGAGAGAGAGAGAGAGAGAGAGAGAGAGAGAGAGAGAGAAGGAGAGAGAGAAGGAGAGAGAGAGAGAGAGAGAGAGAGAGAGAGAGAGAGAGAGAAAGAAAGAGAGAGAGAGAGAGAGAGAGAGAGAGAGAGAGAAGGAGAGAGAGAGAGCCACAGAGAGAGAGAGAGAGAGAGCTTTTTCCATCTAATTGGCTGAGCTATTGAATAACAGGTTATTCCTCATCTATGACTGAATAAGATGATTACTCTCATCTGATACTGTTGGCATGTTTCAAAAGCTCGGGTCCTCAGTGGCTCTGTCCTACGAAGGCTCCTCCTCTCTAATACATTATGCAAAACAGAGCATTGTACCAAGGACGCTTTGTCTCCTCAGCAGAATGGAGAAATTTATAGGAGAAAATACTGCTGATGTGAATGATAGTAAACTTGGCAGTGATGTAATGTAGCAGAAAGAGTTTTCATTACTTTGTAATTAAACGCTATCCCGCAAATTAAACTGTCCAACTCACTAAAAGTGGGTGCATTTCTTCCCCTGCATTCAATATATACCCACAACTATAGAAATAGCGTACTGCATATATTTAAGCAACAGAACACTAGAGGTCATACGTTATTGTGAAATAACATCATGGCTGTGATTTGGTCACATGCACAAGCCGAAGGCGAGTGACGTAAATCATCACAGCCATGATGTTACAGTGATAACACATGACCTGGAGTGTTCTATTGCTTTTATATCACAGTTAAATAAATATAGTAAGAAATTAATAAATAATTCTGTACAATTAATTGCCTTTTTACACAACGTGTAGTAGCTGGTTTCATTCATCTTTATTTCTCTTAAACTTTCTTCAGATAAGGTGCATGCACAAAGGATAATGGATGACAGGAGACCATGAAGGACACTCTGGTAGGACCCTCCATTTGAAGGATACTTCTGATTAGAAGAGCCTTCAATGATGTAGCAGTCTAGAAATGCAACCCACCTAGACTGCAGAACAGCCTGTGCATTCCAAATATGTTCACAGTGTTTCCCACTTTTATCAATTTTTTTTCCAAATAATTTAGTGTTATTGTAACAATGAAATTTGTTTGAGTTATCTTATGCCTAAATGATGTTGATTTTATTAATGGAGAATGGAGAACCATTGATCTGCACAATTTAAATCTTCCCCTTCTCACATCACACCTAATGCAACTAAGGAAGTAATTAACAAACCCTTCCTGAGGTGAACGATGTGTGTTAGAACAGGAAAACACTAAAATACTAAGACTCCAGGACAAGGATTGAGAACTACCGAGAACTCACTGACTGGACACATTCAGCCCGTCTATTATAGGGTCTATTACAGGTGATTGCACAGTCTGAAATTAAGGCAAGGAGAAATGTATGACTAATTGCACAGCCCTATGTTTTACTAAAGTAATTTGCTACTGCTAGCACACTGACCGTCTCTGTAACTTTAAAAATCCTGCTGACCAGTGAGTGCAGCCCATATTCTAAGTATAAAATCAATGAATCACTGACCTGAACCTCTTAGCAATCACTTCCCTGCACCAAGTCAGTGGGAACAACTCCGGTTTTGAAAGGTTACAGTCCTAGCAGATAGTATCTACGCGTCTAAGGCACTGTTTACACTTAGCATTAAAAAAGGACACATGTAATCGTGTTTGTGTCAACCAGCTTGGCTACTTTTGTGGTCTAGCAACACATGAGCTCCACCCTCAACTTTCAACAATGTTCCTGCCTCTTTAAACAAGCTATTTTTAGGAGTCTGCATTTATATTCAGTGGTTTGGCTTACAAACATAAAAGACACCACACAATTTTCTCACCACTATGGATGAGTCCAGATTTGTGAATATTTAAAGAGTCATGACAGATTGAAGAATTAAACAGTAAATTAGGATTATTGATATACACATTAACTTCACTCTACCTTTATAAGCTCTCGTATTGAAGCACTATGGGATGTATGTAGTCCATCAAAGGGCAGTGTAGAGCCAGGGTCTTGTGTTTTTGGAGTTTGTTATCTGTTTAGTCCAAAGAAAAATCTCTGCTACTGCAGCTGGCTACAGGCTACCGCACACCAGACGAGGAGCGCTTCACTGCCAGGGTTTCTGGCGTGCAGCTATAGCACAAAAGCGTGCACTGATAAATAAAAAAGAATCTTAATGTACACTGTACTCTTATACAAACCCAATTCTAAAAATGCCATGGCTGGAAGTGAAATGCAAATAAAAACAGAATACTTAAAAAAAAATTGTCAGTAAACACTGTCCAATGCTGCATCCACAAAATGTAGATGTACAAAACAAAACATGCGATTTTTATTTTTCTGTACCATTTGACCTGATGTCCTCCACATCATGTGAACGTTTCATGATGAAGGGATCAAATAATATGCTCTAAAATAAGATCTTTTTACATTAACCTACGCTAATATTAAAGAGAATTTTTGCATTCTCCTGAGAGAAAGTTGCCATTTTGGAGGCATTTGTTTTTCTCTGGACAGTGATGAAATGCACGTTACTGTGCACTGTAGAAGTCATATGTCAGCAGAAATGCTACTGACTTGTCTGGGCTCAAGCACATCTGAAATAGACTGATGCACAGTGGAAATGTGTATTGCAGACAGACAAATCATATTAGATATATGGAAATAATGGATATCGTGCTCTCTCAGCCAAAGAAGAAAAGGAACATCCAGATCCAGTTACCAGCTCAAAGTTCAACAAACATGGTCTGTCACAGTACGAGGGGCACAAAAACACATAACTCAAAATCTTAAATAGCTTTTGTTTCCATTACTGTTACTTTTACGTTTGTATTGCGTGATTCCCAAAACAACAAATGTCAGATCTGTTGAATTAAAAGTATGACTGAATACAAGATATTACAGAGCTAGAAAAGGAGTAGTTCAATTGGTTATTAAAGCTTCAAAAGAGTTAATAAAACACCACATTAATAGACGATATATTACCTCTTCATTTAGTGGCTCTTAATATTTTTCAACTTATCTTCTTTCTTCTTTTCCCGATGCTAGCATATATTTAATTGCATATCTATTTCCCATTTTATATGATTCTAAATTGGGCACGTCTGCCTAAGTGAGGTGATATATCACTGACTAAAGGATTCTCCTTTCAACATTACCTGTGTTTATGACTGGCATGAGTGGCATGTTTATGATTTTATGATTGTATATTTTAAAGGGTTGAAGTGTTATTGAACTCAGCATAATTCTGAAAGCAGATTTACATTGTCTTGTGCTCTATTTTTAACCTTCCTGGAACGATAAGACAGTGTCGGTCTGGAGCTTTAACATTTCATTACTGAACCTCTCCCTCGGTGTGGCATTCACTTTACTACACTGTATTCATTTCACTGAAATATTTGTCTCTTCCAGGTTTTGTTTTCGAACATGTTCTTTTTTTTTCTTTCTAGATTGACATCAATCACTTGGGTTGGCTCGTTAAAAGCACTTTCCTATTATTGGTGGGTGCAGAAAACACTACCTCTGGTTTACATATCATGTTTTGTGTGAATTTTGTGCTTGCTTCCTTGAGTTTAGTCTGTGCCACTCATTTTTTTATGGTGCAAAAAAATTACAGAAGCCATGCTGCCCCCCATGTGTACAGAAATCTGTCAGAATTAACACACATATGAACAACATGCGGCACTTTATTAGTTAAACATTGTGTTGACAATAAAAAAAAATCAACACTGACAGCATTAAAGTCAAGTGTAAACAAAGCATGTGTGTCAGAGAACCATTAAAGTCATGGCTGTAAGGCCAGGTGCTTAAGCGTTCTGTGATTAAACTTTATGATTCAGGAATCCAGCAATGATTAATACTCTACTCACCAGTACAAAAGAGCAAGGAAGAGTAGGAAAAGTCCAAGGGAGATGGAAAATCCACTGGCATCAACTCCAAACATCTTCAGCACTGTGGCAACATCCATACAGGTCTCCAAAACAATCCACCAGAAACCTGCTAGATGGAGATAAGAGTGGTGTGTGTGCAT
Organism: Pygocentrus nattereri; assembly: GCF_015220715.1. Lineage (NCBI taxonomy): Eukaryota > Metazoa > Chordata > Actinopteri > Characiformes > Serrasalmidae > Pygocentrus > Pygocentrus nattereri. Next base: position 8,064,551 of record NC_051217.1, on the reverse strand, counting down.
TAAAATACAGCTGTTTACTAATTACCTTTTTAACAATAGTAACTCACAAATTACTGTCTACAAAGAAAATAGCAGAGACCAGCAGCTTGGATCACAGACCTGGACCTATCTACAAACAGCACAGCAACAGTGTGCTGACTGTGTTTGGTGTTCAAGGCGGTCATAACTAACCTTCATCAATAGTTGGGCTTTAAAACTGTGAATGGTTAACCAGAGGAAAATACCAGTCAGGACACAAACAATATCATCCTAACTACAGAGTCTTTTTTTTTGCACAGTCCCAAGACAAAGAGAGTGCTGATAGATCATTTGTGTGACACAATGACAGACAGAGCATTTGCGTGACACAGGATCAGTGAAGAACAGTGTAAATTTGCTAAAGCATTTCCACATATGTATGCAACCAATTTTGGCATTACACTACTTTAAACAAGTCCCTTTTTAAAGAAACATGATGGTACTCTAGACTGAATCATTACTGTACCATAGTGTGACACATATGGAAGAGCCACATGGAACTTCCCATCCTGAGTAAAGCAGAAAATCTTTAGTAAGTTGATGGGAATCAGAGGACACTTTTGGCTTTGGCTGATGATCAGGAATCTAAGGCATGCATGTCTGACACACACATTAACATCCTTAAACTCTACCCTTATAATATATTTAATGCACAATTACTGTTTATTTGCTGAATTTAACATATTATTTAAAAAAAAACAACAGAAAAACTAAAACAGTTAAGCACTCTTGAAAGTTACTGGCATTTCTTCAGTTTGTTTCTACAGCCTTAAAAACTAAAGCTTCCTAAATGGTTTTGGACATTTGGTTTTAGGAAAGCCCTTCAACTGGTGTAGAATCTTTTTAGAATACTTAGTGGACATTCCTTAAACTTCAAAAACACACATCTCTTTAACACAAATGAAAAAGTTCATTAGAGAACCAAATCTATAGTTTCACTCCACAGAACCCTTTCTGACTCCCTTTTTAAGATGTTTATAGTATATAGTGTTTTTTTTAATTGCGCATGGTGTTAAAACCCATAGATATTCTGTTAAGAATAGACCTGCAACACATTTTCAGGTTTAATATAATTTTTGATTCAGAAGTCAAGTCTATCTGATTTTTTTAAATGTATGTATTAAAATGTCTTCATTCTAAAAAGGTTCTAATTATATATTACACAGGTTTAGCTCAGAAATATACATATTTTATTTCAAAAACAAAGGACAGCAAAGTAGCATGTCTTGTGCAAAAAAAGTGAAAACAAATGAGCTACAAATCATTTAAAAAAGACAGGATGCACCCAGATGCCCATAGTACAAAAATCATGAAATATACTAGATTTATCTGCTCAAACATTTAATTGCTAAATTATTCTTAATCCATTGGTGCCTGGATTTTTCCTTATGAAGTCAGATGTAAAACAGATGTAAACAACTGTAGAGTATAATATATTATATGATCCTTCAAACCTCTCGAGGTGCTTAAACTCAACAGCTATGAGCTCATCTAAGCAGCTGACTGAGTATCTAAAGGAAAACCAAAAAAGCTGACTCTTACAAAACAAGAGAAGACCAGAAAACATATCTAAACACTCTCTGCTTGTAATTTTCACTGTCTGAAATGTCATCGAGGCAGGGAAGTTACAGCTGTTTAGGTCAACATTAAATTTAGAAAACCAAGGAAAATCTCAGAAAGAACTGCTTGTAGATTTATCAACTGTGCAAAGCAAAACTCCCACATTACTGTCAGTCAGAGACACAAAGATTTGACTGGAACAGAAATAGTGTTGCACTTGCCCCTGCGTCATCTACATGGAGGAGTCATCAGACGGTAGCCTTCACTGTGATCTCATCACAGAAGACAATGTCTGAAGGATGTATGAATACACTCAGATAACCAGAGGCATGTTGAAATCAAGTGCTGTAGACTAATGAAAAAACAACTCTTTGGCTAGAATCTCCAAAAGTCTGTTTGCAGAGAAAAGGAGAAGCGTTTCAAGAATCTTTTAAGCATGGGGGTGGATCTGGCATGGTTTTGTGTGAAAACCAGAGGCACAGGAAATCATGTGGGGATAGAAGGAAGTGGAGATTCTCCTGGACGCCTCTGTCACACAGTCACACTTAATACTACAACAAGATCCAAGATCCAAACCACAGATCATATCAATGTAGGTAGATTTTAAGATGTTTTATGAGTATTTCAGAACTAGAAGCATTCTGCATGGAAAAATGTAAAAACAATCCCAAATTCTGTCATCAAATAAATAATAATTATACATTAGAACTAACAAAAATGTCAAATTTAAGTTAATTCCATGTAGTATTATTCAGTTTTAAGCAGTCTTGCACTTTCACTTGTAATTTGACCAGGGGTGCTCAAAATTTGCATTTAATTGTACAGTATAGTGACACATTTAAACAGTATCAGCACCAACTTTGCTTAAATCTATAGACCCCTTCATACATTTGTAATCTTTCATGTATGAATGTTTAAAAAAGTGTTACACCTTATTAGACAAGTTTAGATATCAGTGGGCTAAAATTGGTTAAGAACTCTAAGAACTTTAAGAAACCAGGCTTTTCAGTCTAAATGGTGAAATCCAGAACCCACTAAACCATGAAGGGCTACTTTTATCAGTAGACTTAAAAGCTGTAGTTAGTTTAGTTAACTCTACAACAGATCTAAACAACAGATTAACTATTTTCTACAATAAGAAGCCTGACAGACCAGATTAGCAATTTCTCATTTTTAAAGGATGGTGTTTTACAATAATAAGAATTTATAAATACAGTTGTGATTATAAACAAAAGGTCATTTCAAAGATGTGGTTTCCCTGCTGAATCCCCACCGAGGGGGCAGCACCTTTCCCTGGACACACATTATAATGAGCTAATTTATTGTTTTTTTTTAAGCCTACATTTCCCACAAGCCTTTGCTGGCTGTCAGAGTTCATGTGCAGTGACAGAAAATGAATGAATGAGAATATTTACAGGCCTGTGTGTTACACATAATGTTTACATACATAAAATAAATGACACTGATGGGAAGATAACAATGACAGGTGTCATTAAACTTGCTCTGGTTTAATCCAGGCATTGTAAAACCAACATTAACCCCTTTTGTGATTAGTATTACTGCTGAAGTTTTGCACTGTTTCTAGATCCTGACCTTGGCTCACTTAGGTTTACAGAGCAGATACAATCATAAGCCTATACAGATTCATATTTCATTCCGCTGGAATTCTGTGGAGACGTTTGCGTCAGGCAGCTGGAGTATATTGAGTGAACCACAGGACAAGGCAGTCCAAGGTTCTCCTCTAAAACGCAGTAACGCGTGAAGATATCCCACAGGTTTAAGCAATGTTGAAGACCTGTTTGTGGCCTATTAAGTAGATATTTTCGACTTTTACACCACTCCCACCTAGACCTTGTTACGCGTTACGTGCGAGCAATAACTACAAATATTAGCTACAATCCCACAAGAGCACCATGCTACAGTTTATCTAACGGGACAAAGAAAAGCTTTTTCACACGTATTACATCAGCTCAGCTGAAGAAAACAGACGAGGGCATAACTGTTAAACCACCTCTGAGTAAATTACACCGGTAAATTGGGTAAAAACTTCGTCCTGCATACCTCTTTCCTTGCTAGCTCACGGTGCTGTTTGTTGACTAGGAAGCGTTTCTGGGTAATGTAGTTTTTGCGAGTTGAAAAAGAACTACATTTAAGCGCTTTGCACCCTAGTATTTGTAGTTCATCCGAACATCTGAAAGCCGGCGTTGGTCATTCGTTCTGGATGTATTTATTTGTTTGTTTGTTTTTAGAACTTCCGTTTGCTTCTTTTTGACCTGATGTTCACATCCAAGCCATATGAAACGAATATAATGAGCCATTATATATAGCATCTGTCCTTTCAGGCCATGTTTGTTTAGAAATGCCCAGGATTTGTTCAGCTGTAAACGTTAATCTAACACTTTGTCCCAGACGCGATCTATCATTTCGCGCTGGCCTGGGCTGTGTGTTGTTTCACAAAAGTCAGAAACACGTTGTTGCACCGTATCTAAACATTTCTTCTCGGATAAACATGGAATTAAATAAATTGCGCCTTTTTTTCTGGCGGTTGGCGGTAGATGACAGATTATTCCCATCTGTACGAGCCTTGTAATCCGATCCTGTCCCACCTCACTCTGTGAAAATCCAGTGGCGTCATTGGAGGATCTGAGCCAGGCATGAGTGGCTGAATACAGCATCATCCAACCACGGAGCCTGTGGATAATGAAGGCGCATCTGCAGAATACGCCGATGCTCAGAAGATGGGCTTCCTATCTTCAGAAAAAAATATCAGTGTGTAAATAACAGTGTCCATTCTTAATGGGCTGCACGGTGGATGACAAGCTCTTCACAAAAGGCTGGAGCTGTACCTAACTGTACCCCGGCAGCTGAGAGTGCTGCGCATTAACTAGCGCTATCTCTCTTCTCTTTCAGTTTAAGCGTTTTTGCGATTTGTGTAAAATTAAAAGTGCGAATTATTGAAATAGACGTTGTACGTATATTTTTAAAAGGGCTAATTTGCCTTAAAAGACATTCAAATAAACTGACAACTGCTACAGTAAGAGACTAATTCTGATTTTTTTTTTTCAGATTATTCAAATTATTTTGGGATTAGTTTTTCTGATTTAAATGATCAATATAGTGCAAAATGTGATTAGATATGTAATAAATACGTAATTGTTTTGTAATTACATATGTATATATAATGCATGCTTATACATGTATATGTACATACGTACGTGTGTATTTAATATTTCTGTTGGCGTTCGAGACACAGTACGCAACATGTGTAAATACAGTTTGTTTGGGGGGGCGGGGTGCATTCGTCCGTGATCGATGAGATAGTCGTTTGATTAGCACGCAGGCTAAGCTAAACTCGCTCTGCTCTCTTTCACCATTGCAACTTTTGCAGCCACTCCACGCACAGACATGCTCACCGCGGGCTGAAGCCCAACCTGCTGTTCGGCTCTGCCTCTGAGCCAGACAAACCGCTCGCGGCTCGGTAGCTGAAGTTGCAGAGCTCGCGTTTTGATTTGCTCCGCGGACCGTTAATGAGAAGTGCAGTTCTGGATGTGATTTTTTTCTCCCCTCTTCTGTCCTTTTCTCCCCGATGAACTGGGCTAGTAATGCAGGAGACAGCAGCGATTCTGTCAGCGGCGCAAGATGGCAGATTTTTATTGAGTTCTGAACTGAAACATCTCTTCATATTTTGCCATGAATAGCAGGAACCCTTGCACCGATGGCCCCTGTATACGAAGGTAAGGACCGTCTTCACTGGGGGGATGTTTTAGAGCAAACATGCTCGTCCGTTCAAACAATTAACGCTATTTCACTTAGCAGAATAGGGGGACTGGGGGGGGTCTCTCTCCTAAACATGATGTTCTGTGGTAAAATGACAGATTTGTCAGGTAAGCTATGTCGGGCACTGCCCCTGTGAGCTGGCCTCGTGAGGGCAGTTAGCGTTAGTTAGATTTGGCAGTTGGTTTTGTGAAGAGGTTTCTGATGAATTGATCCCAACACTGGCTCTTTGGCTCCAAGTGCTCTCCTGTTATTTCTTACGGCTGTTTTCAGTCGTTGTTGTTTTGAAGAGACCACGACAGCTGTTTGAACGAATTTGTTTCCTGGGTATTGGAGTTAAAATTAGAGCAGAGATAAACTGGAGAGAGAGAGAGAGAGAGAGTGCGAAAAGTGGCTGTCTATAAATCGAGCACTCAGCGGGTCCGTGTTGCAGAAATGAGCCTCATTCGTCCACTTTTATGTCCATGAACATTACAGAAACGACTCGGGTTTGTTCCGAGTTCGGTTTTGGACACCGCGCAGTGCCCATCGCCAATGTTTCTGCGTCAGTCAGAAGTGTTGACGGGCTTATGTGCGGTCCGTGTCCTGCTGCAGCAGCGCTGGGCTACGGGTGACTAATCCGAGAGCAAAATGGCCCACAGTGTTTAAGCAGCTCACGGCTGTAATCTAACCTACATTAGTTAAATGCATGCGTCCCGTGGCTCTGTATGCGTGTTATCGATCCAGTGGGCTAGGCTAAGGCACTGGCTCCTCTCCTAACGCTGCGTTCCTCTGAGGTAGCTTGAGGTAAAGACACAATGATTTGAGACTGATAAGAAGCCACCGTGATCGACAGAGGAAGATAGCAGCTATGAGGACAGTGTAAACTTGTGTGAGCTCATATTTCAGTCCTATTTCACTCAGGCTGCCAGCGCGGTTGATAAGGAAGGTGTTCTCGGTGTCCTGGCGTTCACAGACAGTTCAAACAGCCCAGTGAAAGACCCTGAATCCCACCACTGCTCGAAGGCGATTGAATTGTAGATATGAATAGAAGTCGGACTGTTGTTGTATGTTGGACACGCACCGTGTAAGTAAATTTACTGGAATTACCTTAAGTGTTTATTTTTCCTTGTCAGTTAAAGATGAGGAGCTTAATTGATTCCCAGCGCTCCCCCTGCTGGTGACAAAGAGAACAGCCTGAAGGACCCAGGGGTGCACTATAGTTCTCTCTCTTTCCCTTTCATGTTCTTTATCCTTATCTGTGGAACAGAACATGCATGTTCTGTTGTCACAAGGCGTGTAGGTTAAAATCTTCAGGGTGGAGGGAAATCAGCTTTCTTGATTATTTGCCTTTTCGTGGCACTGATGTGTAATTGAAGCACATCTGCTCTGCAGGGTGCCCACGCGTTGGACGTTGAAGCCTGATGCAATGGGATGATAGACTGATTAGAAGTCGCTGCTTTGAATTTGAAGACAATAAAGGTCTCGGAGGCCGTCACCCTCTGACACTCATCACAGCCATCAGCGAGCGAGCGAGCCCGCAGTGGCATTTGAAGAGAGAGATGGAGAGAGAGAGAGAGGGAGAGAGAGAGAGAGAGAGAGAGAGAGAGAACAGGCAGTGTAGTCATAAGTAAAACCCACCGGACTCATTTTACTGAACAGTTATAAGCAGAGTTTAGCTGCAGGAATTGCACAGGCGGTGAAGCCGAAAGTAAAAATAAAACTAAAACTGAAATTCGACACCTCACTTACAGGTGACTAGACACTGTGACAGTCTATGATGGGAACACAAGAGAAGACCTGAGTTTGACCTGTTTTGTAAGAAGGACGAGTTGTTATATGTTTTATATAAATAGAAAATTAGCACCTGTAATAACTTTTAGTAGCAACACTCATTGTGAAAGTACAACTCAGTTATTTATGTTTCAGTTCAGTTTTCAGGTTTTGGCAAATTGTTTCAGTGTCTATCTATAGTATTTCTGACGAAATCCAACGTTTTACTTCAGGATTTTGCTCTGTTTATCTCTGTTGCTATGGTGAAATGTCTTCTAAGTGAATCTTTCAAGTTGTGCACATTTAATCTCATTTAATGTTTAAGGGAAATTTGAGATGATGTTTTGTTTAAATTACTTTGTCGCAGTATCACATTGCGACAAGCTAAATTGTGGAGAGTTAATGTTTTCTTGCGATCTTTCATTTCTATAGTGCTTGTTCAGGTTTCAGCATTTGTCACTGAGTTTGGCATTAGAGCTTGTTCATGTGGATATGAGCTACAATGACAGTTTGGCCAGCGGAAGTCATTTAAACTTGGTAACTGACTTGGGCTAAACTTAAAACTCTTATATTTAGCTACTTGACCTTCTTTGTTGCCCCCACAAATATGGAGGGATGGAATATGGTTACCTTAATTGGAGGCGATGTCGCTTGTCATATTTGTAGTTTGAATGGTTGTCATGCATCCTAAAGTTGCACGATAGGTTTTAGCTTTAGGTTCTTATGTAGTGCTTCTGGATCGGAGGATCTGCTCATTTGTGCCTCGTGGTAAACTCTTTCAAATAAAGAAATTAATAGAAAAATCAAGTTTTAAATAAATACCATTAAGGTAGATGTTTGTCATTTTGGTCAGTAGTTTAAGTGCTCTGTCATTTCTCAGAGTGGAGGTTTGTGCATTTGGAGATTTGTGGTGGGGACTTGGTGTTCTGGCTCTTGTAGGCCAGACAGGCCAGTAATCTGGGGCCATAGTAGCCTGGGAGCCTGACCTCATAACCCAAACTGACACGCTGATGAATGCCTGTAGGGAGGAGGACCAGGATCACTTGTCTTGAGCTGTAGAAAAAGTTGAAAAGGTTGAATAGCTTCCAAATGCATATGACTGGGTGATAATAAGCACAGAGACAGACAATACATCCAAAACCGTGGTCTGTTTACTTTATCGTGGGTGCCAATTTGCAGTGGTGTCAGAAATCTGGCTTTACACAGTGAAACTTTCATGCAGTTAGTTGCATGTTGTCAGTTGCCTGGAGGACAATTCCATGCAACTTGACAGTTACACAAAGCAATTCAAAATTAATTGCACATAACGCCACTAGGTAGCTAAATTAGCATCTTGTTCAAGTATGACGCATGACATGATCACATGATGCGTATTTGGTATTTTGTTAGGGTGTTATGAAAGATTCTACAGCGGTGAGATGCTTGCAGCTTCAAGTCACAGGGTACCTTACATTATGCAATTCAGGTGTAATTTAGATTCATGTAGATTTCAAACAACTGAAGTTGCATGAGGGTTTCACCGTGTTAAGCCAGCCTTAAAGCTCCACATTGATTGCAGTAGGTAGTATGCAAATCGTGTACCCATATAGGGTAGCCGTAATGCACTGTGCCATATACAGCAGAATGTGATCAATGTTACAGAATGATAGTGAAACTGCTTATTTGAATATATATATATATGCTCCTGGTTATCCAGTGTAGGGAACAAGGGACTGTTATGCAGGCACAGTAGTAGTAAGTAGTAGTAGTAAGAAGTGATGCATTGAATTTATTAGATTCAACATAATTTTCACCCAGATAAAATTACATGAACCTGAAAAAACAACACAACAGTCTTTCAGTTTACCTGCTTTTGGCAAGGGTTGTGTTGATGTCTTCTATTACTTTCATGGGGATGAGATGCATTTAAATCAGGTAAATCCTGTGCATCACTTTATTTCAGTATTAGTCACCCAGACAGCCTTTAGATGTTGTGATCTGCAGTTTGCAATGCCAATTGAGTGTTATATGAGGACTATTTAAAAATATTTCCATGGGTTTGGCCTTGTTTTTTGGCTTTGCTCCCCCTCACTCTTCAGTAATCTTTCTTGTCATAGACTTCGGAAACCCCCTCTCAGTTGTCTTGGGCTGTTTTGGGCCTTTCGACTGAAATCTCCTCAACACTCAAGGCTCATCCAGGGCCTTCGCTTGAGTTACCCTTTGTTGGAGAAATGTAGGAAAATCCCCAAGGTTTTGAGGTCGTTGTCATGAATTTGTGTTATAGTCATCTCTACAGTGAGGAACTGCTAAGGTTAAAAGTATAAGGAGATACTGTTGCTTCTGCAGCATATACAGTGCTTTATATCTGCTTACATATATGATCTAGTACAACGGTCTGTCTTTTTTTTAAGCACTGGATGTTAATGAACATCAGTAAGTGATCTTTCCTGAACTCCTTAAAGACATTTTTGCTGTAGTAAATGGTGACCATGGCCACAGTAAGTGTGATTAGGCTGTCCGCATCTCAATTTATGCCCCTTTGAAGACTGAAGGATATCCGAGCCTTCAGATGTTTGAGGGGAAATGGCTCACAGGCGCGGTGGTACTGTGGCCGAGCCAACGGGGGGTTGAGGGGGTTTTTGTCCTACTGACATACACCAAAAAGCAGAGGGGAGAGAAGACTTACCCTGCACCTCTGAATACTGCTGCCTTCCATAACAGGATGTTGCTCAGTGAAAGGCCCGCAGGCCATGAGACACATTTGCATGAATATGAGTGGCATAGTAGATGCTGTATTGTTTTGTACTACATTTCTAATTAAGCACACTGCAGCAAGCCATCCTGCTACAACTCCACTTTGGATCGCTTGCTCCTGTTAGTATTAGAGGAGGTATTATTGTAGGGAAACCAGATTAAAAGAAAACAAATCCATTTGCGGATTAACTGACAAATATTTGCCCACACCGACCTTTGAGTCATACCTAGCACATCCCACCTTGTGCAGGCAGGCAGACGCCCCTGGTGCAGCAGAGTCCAGCATTGCTCTCCAGTCATGCAGAAAGATGATGGGATCTGGCCAGCTGCAAGCTTTGTTTCTGTCTGTTTGCTTTGTTTTGTTTGTAAATTTGAACCCCTTGAAACCTAAGGACCCTTTTGTGAGCCCACCATTCAACTTCCCGTTCACATTCTACATATCGCACAGTAGTCTTACTGCCAGGTAATAAAAGTACTGATCAATAAGGCTTAAGACTAGTAACTAAATTTTAAGCCAAGGGTTCAGGAGGTTAACCCTTTAAAATCCCAGGTTTATGACATACGAAGGCATCTGAAGGCACACACGGTCATGCACACCTCTCCAACTGCAGATGCGCTGTCTATTCTAGTGGTCATCATTCCTTCTCCTGGACATCAACCTTCAACCCAAATCTTGCCTGATCCAGCTAATCAGATATGCGTGAAGACAACAATTAACTGGATCAGGTCTGGTGGATTAACCGATTAAACCCTGTGGCTCCTTATGTGGGTTAACGCTTACATAACTTGCATATTAGTTTCATAGTAGTTACTAAGAAAAATCATAGTAGTTACTGAGTACTCATTTTTAGTATAAGGGAATACTAGTTAGATCTAATGCAATCAGTTTCAATACAGTAAAAAAAAAAGTGTTTACAACAATGTAATAAGAAATTCAAAACTGTGTCTTCTGAGGGTCTCTTGTTTGCCCCCTGTCATGGAAACTACTGTAACTACTATGTAAGCACCCATGCTTAAATAAACTGGGCTTCTCTCTTAGGTTTACATCATGATTCTGAGCAAATGAACAAAATGGTTCTTTTGGATAATAAAAGTGGTCCATATTTAAGAGTGCAGCTAAAGTCAACAGGGTTGGTAACCTCTGCTCTATCCTGTGGTCTTGTACTGGTAAGTTTGTGCTTGGCTGCCAGGCTGGGCTACGTATGTACACTTTTTCAGAGAAATTGGTAAGTGTGGTGCTGAAAACACCGAAGGGAATGCAGTGAAAGAAGACGAAGAAAGGGAAAGCAAGCATGAAAGCAGTCTTTTAAGACAACCACAAACGACTCTTTTTTTTTTTTTAGTTTATTCCTCCTGGTCTAGCGGTTGTGCTTTTTTTCTGTCCAGAGTGAGGGTCCGAACTGGCATGTTCCCTTTGATCAGATATGAGAGGATGGGTTCACGCTGGGGTCTCTCTCTCCGCTGCATTGTTCCGCCAGCCGGGGGAAATGAAAGGGGGCTTTGCTGCAGCCGGATTTGTTGGGCTATAATCACATGGCAATTACTCCTTCATGAAGGGCACCATTCATTCTGCCTTCACACCTATAGTTACTGCCACCAGGACTCATATCAGCAGCCACTGACTGATGGAATGTAAACAGCACGGTGCAACACACAATCCCTGCTTCATACAAAAGGGCCGCTGTTAATGGCAGTAAAATGCGAGGCTTTGAGATGCGCTGAGGTTTACATTGCATTTGGGCTGAGGAATGCCCCTGTTCTTTTTCCACATCTGTAGCTCCTATTGTAAACACACTTGGATTAACCCCCCAAACCCTAAGGACCTATCGGCTGGTCTAGACATTCCTTTCTCTACATAACTACATATGTATCAGTTTCACAGCAGTTATGATTTTCAGGTTCAATGTAAGGACAAGATCAGACTCGATTTTCAACATTCAGTATATGAACTTGTCTTGATTCTACAGCGCTCTGGTTCTGTATTGCACAGGTTAGTCTGGTGTAGAAAAATGCAAATACATAAATAAATAAATATGCAAAGTAGCATGTAATTGACAGTGAAACTGAGCTGAACCTGAACGGTCTTATGTAAAGCCTTACATAGCTCGTTCATGTTCAGTCATGCCAAAAACTGCTTTGTCAACAGTTCCCAAAAACACAAAATCTGACATTAAGCATTAGCAAGGTTATAGATCTCAGATTTGAATACAAATTGAATTTGCATTTGCAAATGGGAGGCTCTCAGAAAGAGCCTGAGACTTTTCATTTGTCATGCTGTATTGAAATAGTTACACCCTACGTAGTTACTGGGTACTGATAATAAGCTTTAACGTTAATAACTTAATAAGTGTGCAGTTTAAGGGACTGACCCTTAGAAGGTGCAGCTATTGTTGGTAATAACAAAGAGTGGCATCATTTTCTATTAAGTATTTCTCCCTTTTTTCGCTCATTCAAACAGTGAAACAGTGATAATTGTGCATTCAAAACTTTCAATCAATACTACAGTTATGTTCATGAGTATAAAGGGAAATATTTCATTCTGATTTTAATTTGAGGAAAAGGCATTATTGTACATACAGTCTTGTTTTGTGGAAAGAAGAACCATCCCTTAAACTTTAGCACGTTATAAAAAAGTTAAAAAACCTTTCAGAACAGAAATGCAAACGTACGCTGTGTTACTTTCTACGTAACTACATATTGCTGCTGTTGGAACAAAACCTCATATCTGGACATGTTACATCATTACATTGAGTAGTAGAGCAAAATCTACAATAACTCTCCACTTTTAAGCATAAGGTTGATGATTTTTGCTTTGGAGGCCCCCCTGTCTCTGTTCTTCAATCAGCTGCCTGCTTATGAGTGCTAATGTGGCTGGTCAGCAAAGATTTCGCCCATTTACTTACAGACAGCTTGATGTGCAGATTTTGAGCCTGGGGATGCCTTGTTTGTGTGTGTGTGTGTGTGTGTGTGTGTGTGTATGTGTGTGTGTGTGTGTGTGTGCCTGTGCATATAGACGACGGGGTGGAAATGTTGGCTGGACTGGCTCGCTATGCTTTTGTTGCTCTTTCAGCTCGTCCTCCCCCATTTTGCCCATACCATGCCAGCTTGTTGGGAGCGCATTGTCCATGCCCTAAATCCTATTGTTTTATACAATATCCCCCTGGCTTAGGCCATTTGACATGGGCAGGCATCGTCAGAACAGCCGTGTTGCTTTATCGGGACATAATTTAATATCAGGACATGACATGTCAGATTAACCTCACACATGTGCTGCTCTGAAATATCTTTCAGTTTCACCTATTACTGTACAGAAAGATGTTCTTAAAGCAAAAGTTCAGTTATAGCCCCAGGGGAAGGGAAAGACAGCCTTTTAAAACACATCTTCTTTGCCTGCTCGATGGGATAACTATTCACACTATGATGGAGACACCCTTCTGAGTGGGAGTGCAGTGTGGAGGATATACGAAGTGTAGGAGTGTGTATATCAGCAGGAAAGAAGAAAAGAGCAAGCTGCTGAGATGGAGAATTTGATAGTGTAGATAGTCTGTAAAACGTGGACCCCTACACTTTTAAAAATAATGGTTCTTGGCTTGAATGTACAGTTCTAGGAAAAACCTGTGCTTGGTACTGAACCTGTACACTGCGTCTGTGTTCACTGTTCAAAAAGGTTCCACATACTTGCACATTTAAAAAATGATCTTTGGGAGAACCAAAACCTTTGAAAAACTCTTTAGAGCCCATGTGTCAAACCCAAGGCCTGTGGCACAGTCCTGGTCGGCTTGTGAAATTATTTGAATGGTCTGTTATTAGCCCGTTTCACCCTGAGCTGCACTGCAGTCCCCAGCATGCACTGCAACATAATTTGTGCTCTATGTCCCTCCACTAACAATCTTTGGGCCCTGTCTGCAATAATATAGCCTTGTCTGCAGTTTTGCAGCAGTTCTAAATATACTTTATGCTAAAGCCTGACTGATAGGAACAGTTTGTGATTAATACTTTTTGAAGATGCTAAACATTCAGGTATCTGATATAATGTTATATTTTAATATAAATGTTAATTGTATATTTCCAGTAATTTTAATGAAACAGTGCATTAGTGACAAACTACTGACTGTCATGACTGTATGACTGGGCAAAATGGCAATACAGTAGTTCAAGACATTTTCATTTGATACAGTTTGACTTAGCGCCTCAAACTCAATCCAGTTAACCTCTTGAACTCTAAGGGGCTGTATGTGGGTCTAATTCCACACTATAGTTTTATAATAGCTACAGAATAATTCATCATTCATCGTAGTTTCTGAACAATTCTAAGCGATAAGCATGAAGATTAATGATTGAATAATCAGCCTGGAGTTTAAGGGGTTAAACAGGGTAAACTATGCTTGCTTTGTAATGAAACGTGCAGTTGTTCTGTGTTCTTCGCAATTTATCAGGATAACGTGATGTCCCCTTGCCCACCCACAGTCAGTTATCAGCTGTGAAATGTGACAGTGGTTTCTCAGAAACTCAAAGTTTTAAAGAGTACACACGTTGTAGCACTGGGGGCGAGGCTGCACAGGATTGTTTGGAATTTTGGTTTTGTCAATTACCTTTTATTTTTCCTTTTTCAGCTTCCTTCAGAGAAAAAGTTTTTTTCTGCTTTATAAAACATGATGATGATGATGATGATGATGATTTGTGTTTCATTTGACCAGGTTAGTCTGTATTGATGTCATGTAGTTTAAGAATGATTCCCTTTCACTGAGTTTGCCACTGAGGCAGTACCCCTCTTTTCACTGGCATGGTACCCTCAGGGGTACATCTCAGTACCTTTAGTCAGGAGACATAATTGTACCATAATCCGTTGAAATTATATTTTCTATTTCTATATTATAGCTGTATTGTCTCCACACACCCTGCCTCATCTCCAGGCTTTTTATTTTGTTGCTCTGTTTTAAAACATTAGGTTATGAAAAGTACAAATACGTAGTTTTCAACTTATTTAAGGTACACAACTGGACCTTAAAATTACTATTGTACCTTTTTAGGATACATTGTACATTGTTTGTACCTTGAAGACTGAAAAGTGTACCTGCACAGAACCTTCATTTCTGAGGTGCATATCGAGCTTCTCAGTGAATCAGTTATGTAAGGGTTCTTCTTTTTGTTGGGAGAAGTTTGAATCCTGGAGATGCCACATCCAGAAGAAACTCAGGTCACCCAAACTCTTCAGCTCCACTTTTTTGGACATGGTGAAGCACACAGCCTGATTCATTTAATGTGCCATTACATGTAATTCTAATAATTTACTCCTGGTTTGTGGGAACAGTTGCCGTGACTCATCTGGGTTCCTGTAACCTAATTCTCCTTTGTACTAATTAGTGCGGCATGAACCACCAGATTAAATAAGAACAGTATAAATGAGTCAGGGCTTATTCCTTTCAAATCAACACATTTATCTTATGCTCAGTGGAGTCAAGGCTTCGTCTTCCCTGGGTCCTGTGATGGATATGCTGAGTTCTGTGTGTGTGTATATGTGTGTGAACAGCAGACAGTGCTGAAGGTAAAGCTCTCTGCACACAAACAGTATCTGGTGGGGGGGTTCTTTTCCTTTCGGTCACCCAGGCTGAGAGTGGGCCCTTCACAGATGGTTGCAGGTAGCGTGACACGCTTGGCTGATAACCAAAGGACTTCAAAGCTCCAGACGGACAGAGCAGAGCGGAGAAGAGTGGAGTGGAGCACAGCAGAACGGTCTGTCTGCCCCATTTCTGTTGTGTGCCAGGAGAGAGAGAGAGAGAGAGAGAGAGAGAGAGAGAGAGAGAGAGAGAGAGAGAGAGAGAAAATGCTTCACCAGTCCAATGAGCTGGACATGCCTAAATTACTAGGGCTGCACAATGTATTTTAGGTTAATCGTGATATCGTGATATTAACCTTTCTAATACTGACATCCCAGAGGTGTGTGGGTGTTCTGATGAATCAAGGTCTCTACATGATTAAACCAATAGAAGTCATTTTAAGGGATTCACTCACTGATGTGGTGATTGTTTTGGGATTAGATTATATTTACATTTATGGTATTTGGCAGATGCTCTTATCCAGTGCAACTCACAATACACAGGTAGGGGATGGTAGTGTTAGGAGTCCAGCCCAAGGAATTTAATGTAGGGTGCTTGCCCAGGCAGCAAACTGAACCCCAGTCTACAGTGCAGAAGGCAGAAGTGTTACCCACTACAGTACATAAGCTCTCTCTCTGGGTTAGCATTTGAGAAGATGTAACTCTCTACGATAAATACATCGTAAGACATCGTTTAAAAATATTTAGAAAATCTAAATATTGGCCCAAAGTGATTTCACTTTTAAGCAGATATCTGCCGACACTGATATGATTCTGATATCTGATCGTTGTGCTTTGCTAATAGTTGTCTTGAAGAATTATGATTTTTTTCTTAATATTGCCACAGTTTCGGATGTATTATATAAACAAATTGGGTTGCAGCATTTTAAGGTAAACATAATAATAGTAATTTAGTGTCAAGAGCTGCAAATTTACAAATTAAGCAGTTAACAGATTCCGTTTCCTTTCTTCTCTGATCAGATGTGTCAGTGTTCATTTATTAAACTTACTGTTGTATTGTGGGCATTCTCTGCCCTGCTGTGTGTGTTTTAGGTGGCACAATATTAAGTATTTTGGCCTTTGAGCTTTGTTTTTTCCTGATACCGGCAAGGCATGTTTGCTATTGCCATTATGACACACACACACGCCACACGCTGATCTCCTCAGAGGATGGATCATCAGCTTGTGTTCTCTGTTGATTCTCTGCAGCAGACTAACCTAAACTCTCCCACACCTGAGTTTGACAGCTCTGAGGTGGTGCACTACAAACATACCAAAGAACAAGAAAGCAGTCTGATCCCATTTGTAGGCCATTGTTGCTCTAAATGAATGTGTTGTGTGAGCAACGGAGGGTGCAGGAGATGATGGTTCAGGGGAAATATGCTAGTTTGTGCTGGTGTATGAAATAGGGCAAGACTCTTCCCTCTTCATTTCAGGGCCTCTGGCTCTCTTCTCTCTGACCGCACACTGAACTGACCCATCATTCAGCAGGCATGACAGAGGGAGAGAGAGAGGGAGAAAGGATTGAGAGGAAAAGGAGGGGTGGGGATACTTTTTCCTTTTGTGCAGTGTTCAGGGCATATGACCAGAGCTTAATAATTTATAGGGTTATTGTGTGTGTAAATATGTGACCATACATAGGCTGTGTGTGTGTGTGTGTGTGTGTGTGTGTGTGTGTGTGTGTGTGTGTGTGTGTGTGTGTGAGCAACAGAAACCCTGAGCATTCCCTTGCAATGTCGATCAATGATACACACACAGTTTCTCTGTGTATCTGGCTTCATGTGTAATGGCAGCTGTAGGTTCAATCGAGCACAGAGAAAAAACTCTCTCTTTCTCTCTCTCTCTCTCACCCTCTCTCTTTTTCTCCCCCACCTGTCTCTTTCTCTCTCTGTCTCACTGTCTCTCCACCTTTCACTCTCTCTCTCTCTCTCTCTCTCTCTCTCTCTCTCTTTTTCTCCCTCACTATCCGCCTTTCTCTCCCTCCTCTCTCTTTTACTCTATCTCTCTACTCTCCCCCTTTCTCTCACTCACTTTTTCTTTCTCTCTCCCTCTCTCTCTCTCCCCCCCTTCTCTCTCTCTCTCTCTCTCTCTCTTGCTCTCTTTCTCTCTGGCTTGCTCTTACTCTGTCTCTCACTCTCTCTCTCTTTCTCTCTCTCTCTCTCTCCCTCTCTCTCCCAGAGAAAGGGCATGTGCTGACCTTTCGTTACAAAAGCGTGGCCTTTGCTGTCTCAGAGTTTGTTGTTTTTACCTGCCAGACAGGAGGAGTGTGAGCAGTGGAGAAAGAGGGGGATCTGGATTGTGTGTGTGTGTGTGTGTGTGTGTGTGTGTGTGTGTGTGTGTGCAATCTGTTCTTTTGTGTTACCTGTGTTCTTCCCGTGTGCTGATAAGACACACAGAGCTGTGTGAAAGTGAGGTGCTGACTAAGAGAACCAGTCTGTGGTGTTACAGCCACACAACCACTGTAGATACATCATCTTTTATCAACATGCGTGGTGAAGGCCAGCCTAAGTGACCTGTCCATGTTCCACCCACACAGGTCCTTTTTCATAGCAACTGCAGACCATCACTGGTACATTTTACTGTGTCCCCACTATACTGGAGGCAGTGTTGCTTTGTAACAAATTGAAGCTGGTGTAAAGTTGTTAATCTCCCACCAGAAGTTACTGTAAAAGAGCGCCTTTGTGGGCGGAGCTTAGAGAGGGCAATTTAGCTGGTTTACTTTCCTTATTTCTTATTTCATATGATGTCTTAATGCAGCATTCCTCTCATCACCGTGGAAGGCTGCAGGTTTTGACAGCCTCAAACACAGCACTGTTTTAAGAAGCTTAAACGCAAGACAGATCTCATAAATGATGTATGCAGCCCTCTCTCTGGCTCTAGAGAGGGAGAAATGTGATTGACATGTTAAGAGGGTGTGACAGAGACTCAGTGCCCTGTCCAGAGAGTTCAGTCCTCTGTGGAGACTTTAGAACTCAATGAGAGAGAGATAGAGCGAGAGAGAGGGAGAAAGTAAGGGAGAGAGAGGGCAGGGAGAGACTGAAAGAGGTGAGAGAAGTACCGAAAGAGTGAGAGTGACTCAAAGAGGGACAAAGAGACTAAAAGAAAGGGGGGAGGAAGAGACAGGAGAACGAGAGGGAGGGAGAGACAGAAAGAAGAAAGAAAAAACGGGGTTCGAGAAAGAGAGCGTGAGAGAAACTAAGTAAGAAATCAGTAGAGAGACTGAAAAAGGGAGAGAAAGACTAAGAAGGACAAGGGCAGAGAAAGAGGAGGTAGAGAGAGATAGAGAAGGGGGGGTGGAGAGAAGGAGAGAGAGAGACACAGACAGAGAGGATCAGAGGAAAAGACAGGGAGAGAGAGAGACAAAGAGGAACAGAGAGAGAGAAGGGAAAGAGAAACAGAAGATGAGAAAGAAACAAAAAGGGGCATAGAATGAGAGAAATTGAAAGAAGGAGAAACAGAAAGAGAGAGACTGGAAGAGGGAGAACGAGACTGAGAGAGAAAGAGAAAGCGAGAGTAAGAAGCAGAGAGAAGAATAATATTTATTTATTTTTAGATTAAAAAGACAAATAGAAAGTCCCCCTTACGTTTACACACAGGCACATGTGTGTGTGGGTTTGGGTGTGAGTGTGCGAGGGGCAGTTTGGCACCGCAGCCTCAAATATCACGCATGGCTGACTGTGTAAAGGCCATGTGCCTGGCCTCTGTTTTATTTGATGCTTAAACAGCACATTGAGAGCGAGGGCAGGTTACATTGACTGACCACACGCACTGAAAGCTCCAAAGAGCAGTAACCAGACTGCCTCGTGTGGAGAGTAGACGGGAGAGTGGGTGGACTCAACACTTTTATCACCATTATACATATTGACTGTGTGCGTGCTCATGTGTCAGACTCAGGCCTGTGTCGGTGCTGATCCTCTTACGATGATTGTCTCAGGCAGCATTCAAAAATAAACATGTTTGGAAATAGAGTGCTGTGTGGCCTGTAATTGGCCTGCTGGATGACGGATCAAATCTGACTGGTTTCTTAGCACTTCGGACCAGCCTGATGCTGGGTGACAAATCTTCCAGCTGGGCTCTGCGTGTGTGTAGATGTGTCTGTGTGAGCAGTCTAGATGTAGCCTATCACGACTATATGAGAAGATGTTGAGCCTGACAGCAAGTATGCTTGGCAGGGACTGTTCTAGTTAAGAAATATCACAGATTCATGCAGTGAATTCATTTTGGAGAAAGACTACCAACATGAAGTTAACAGTGCAGGTTGACTGAGTTATCCGTGAGCAACTAACATTGGCTTTTGTGCCACTTGGCACTATTTTGGATCCTATTTATGTCTATTTATATAATTACTTACAAAGTGAATAATGTCATGAATTGCGTTTACGCCTGTCACAATTGTTACGTTATATGACTGCAATAACTGTCCATCGCTGTTAGCTTTCCCATGGTACATTCATATACATAATACATAATGCATTCATTGCAAAACATTGCCAAGAAATTGAATATACATGAAAACGCAGACCTACTTTGCTCCGCTTTAAGCTTTAGCCAGTTTT
Organism: Pygocentrus nattereri; assembly: GCF_015220715.1. Taxonomy (NCBI): domain Eukaryota; kingdom Metazoa; phylum Chordata; class Actinopteri; order Characiformes; family Serrasalmidae; genus Pygocentrus; species Pygocentrus nattereri. Next base: position 8,044,562 of record NC_051217.1, on the reverse strand, counting down.
CTCACATCTCTGGCAGGAAACTTTTATCTTGTAAATGTCTTGTAAATGCCTCAACATTTGTTTTTTTTATGAGGCTGAAGTCACTAAATGTTGTCATTTTTCCTTTCCACTTTAAATGGTGCCTGAGGTGCCAACTGTAATTGCTGCGCTACTTAAGGTTGAACAGGAAAATTTGAACAAGAAGCTGGTGAATGAGAAGGACTTTAGCTTCACGACTTTTTAGTGTTTGACAGTTTCTCGTTGCTGATTAAACCGTATAACATTTATCAGGAAACCAGCTGAGGTGCTTATAAATGCAAATAAGTCCATTTAGCTCCAAATTAACAATGTTCAACTTAAATCTTTCTCTTTGCCTTTTCATTCAGCGCTAAAGGGTGAATAAGCAGTTATACTTTAATTCCAGTGTTTGAAGCTATTTATTGTTAAAACTGCTAGGGGATGTTTTACTGTACAAGACGATTGTTTTATTCTTACACAAAAACCTAATTCTGCTGTGGAGCCGCAAACAGGTCAGAAAAAGAGCCGCGTGTAGCCGACCCCTGTACTGAGCATGGACAGCTAGGAAGTAAATGAACTAATCAGCCAGTTTGTCTACTTTAGGCTTGTACTTTATTAGTTGCATACAAAAAAGAAAAAAAAAAGAAAAGAAAATTGTCATCATTATCAAAATTTCAGTTGATTGTCAGCTAAAATGTCATGTTAATGGCAGGAATAATTACATCAGCTTTCTTTTTACATTCTGCACTTTGCGACTTCTGAATGTTCAAAATCTGCCCTTTTCAGTGAACTATAAGTGAAAAATGATTATTGTAAACATACATGTGCTCATAACAGTGACTCTTCAAGACTAGAATACATCTGAACAGTTGGTGACAGATTGCAAAGGCTTTCCCATCATTTCATAACACTAACGTAGGCAGAAAAAGGCAAAAGTAGCAAAAGAACAACAGAGATGGTTCAGTGGTGGTGGGAAAATAAGGTCATTCGATTCTGAGAAGTATTAGGGGGAGGGGTGTCCAAAACAAATGTTAGTGAACTTCTGCCACAGTCATAAGTCTGCAGCATCTGTGCCTGAAACAGAAAGAGGCCACAAAAAACTGAATGTGGACAAAACATCACAAAGACTGAGAACCTCCTCAGAAGACTGAGAACCCTGGATTGGGGCCACAACAAAGCCCACACACACATAAATGACATTACCCACCACACTCACGTACTGTATATTTACCCGTCTACAGTCAGGTATGAGGTACAGAAGCTCCGACCTCTGGATTCTGTAACAGCTTTAACCCACAAGCAGTGAATTACTGACATCCAGAAGATATGAGCTGAACTGACTCTGAGTCTTTTGTTAACCATGTCTTACTTAATTTGTTCTCAGTGATACTTTCAGAGAGTATGACTCTGTCCTCTTTAACTCAATCAGATCGGACCCTGGAGGAGTTGATAATCATAAAATGCATCTGCTTGTGGAATTGTAGCTTTCTGTTGGAGCTGCTGCCGTGTTTTCTACCAGTATGTAAAAGAAGGATGATGCTGCCTTTACTGTTGGATGCACTGTGATGGTTTCTGAGTGATTGTTGGTACACATTCAGAGCCGACTTCAGATCACTAAGAGCTTAGTACTAATTTGTTTCAGAGGTGGCTGAAGAGCAAAGTATAAGTATATTTACAATTAAAGAGTAGACTAAAGGACCAAACGTTTTTGTGCATCAGAATGAGCATCAGAAGGTTAATAATCCAACAAACAACCTGATGCTACATGCCTTTCCTCTGCACTGCTGTATTTTGCATAATTATATTTTTTTCTCTATGCCCGTTCCTTATACAATCATTTGTGGAGGTGGCTGTATATCCAGTGTATTTCCAAAATTATTCACTCACCCATCCAAATCATTCAATGCAGGTGTTCTTCACACTTCCATGGCCACAGGTGTATACATTAATGAAAGAATGGGTCGCTTTGAGGAGTTCCGTGAATTCCAGCATGGTACCGTGATAGGATGCCACCTGTGAAACAAGTCCAGTCATGAAATTTCCTCGATACTAAATATTCCACAGTCAACTGTCAGTGGTATTATAACAAAGTGGAAGCGATTGGGAATGACAGCAACTCAACCAAGAAGTGGTTGTGACCTTCAGATTAGCTCAAGAACAGCGCAGAGAGCTTCATGGAATGGGTTTCCATGGCCGAGCAGCCGCATCCAAGCCTTACATCACCAAGCGCAATGCAAAGCGTCAAATGCAGTGGTGTAAAGCGGCACCACTGGGCTCTAGAGCAGTCGAGACGTGTTCTCTGTGGTGACAAATCACGCTTCTCCATCTGGCAGTTTGATGAATGAGTCTGGGTTGGCGGTTGCCAGGAGAACGGTACTTGTCTGACTGCATTGTGCCGAGTGTAAAGTTTGGTGGAGGGGGGATTATGGTGTGGGGTTGTTTTTCAGTTGGGCTGGGCCCTTAGTTCCAGTGAAAAGGAACTCTTAATGCTTCAGCAGACCAAGAGATTTTGGACAATTTCATGCTCCCAACTTTGTGGGAACAGTTTGGGAACGGCCCCTTCCTGTTTGGTGTGGAAGAACTTAACTGGCCTGCACAGAGTCCTGACCTCAACCCGATAGAACACCTTTGGGATGAATTAGAGTGGATCCAGGCCTTTTTGTCCAACACCAGTGTCTGATCTCACAAATATGGTTCTGGAAGAACTGTCAAAAATTCCCATAAACACTTTCATAAACCTTTTTGAAAGCCTTGCCAGAGAAGTTGAAGCTGTTATAGTTGTAAAAGGTGGCCCGACATCATATTAAACCCTATGGATTAAGAATGGGAGCGAATACTTTTGGCAATATCTATTAAATTCAATGTAACTTTTTCCTCCTCCTCACCCTGACACTCTAATTTTAACCTTAACCACTGCCCAAAACAAAACTTAATTTTAGTCTTAACACTGTTGATTATCTATAATTGTTCACTATACAAAGTTATAAGTAGAAATTTGGGCATTCCTGGTAAAATTGTATGTTTTTCTTGATTTTCAAAGTGAAAATTAGTCAACATTTCCTCTACAGAGTACATTTAGTGCACAATCTCTATTTATTTGTTCACTTTAACCTACTGGAAAAATGACATATAAAATGTGGCCGGTTTAAAAGTTATGGCACATGTTAAAGTTAGCAAATAAATACAAATTATGCACTACAATTTGCTGGAAAATACCATATTTCAGCTTGTTTCCTGAGGTTGTGTTAGCTTATTTCCATGTAGACAATTGATAAAACATTTCATTTGACCAATGATGTTCAAACCCTGGCCTACAACTGTAATTTGTTAACAGTCTTAACATTTGTAGGTAACAGACTTTTAAAATAAAGTGTGAAAAACCCGCTGTAAATAAGGGACTGCTTCTGCTGATAATGTGGATCATACATAAGCTCTGAAGAAGACCATGGCCTTGACCATGTTTGCTCAAGCGCAGAATAAATGACACTGGTTCACAGGTCTGCATATTCAGGACAATAGCTTTACACTCTGCCTCTCCCTCCAGATGCCACCCACATGGCATATGCAAAGTGCTAAATTAGAATAAGGGAGAACACACCACAGTCTTGCTTTCAGATTAATTCAGTTCATGAACGTGAAGCTATCTGAAAATATGTTAACACAAATTTGTCGGTTTTTCATTTTCTGCCCAGTCTAGCTGCAGCTTTGTCTCCGTTGTGTATTCTCAGGCTTGTGATAAGGAGCATTAGAACAGGAGCAGTGAATGTGTGTCCTCAGAGCCCACATGTTTCATCAGCTGAAGAGTCAGGTATTAGAGTGTGTTTCTGGAATGCAGGGTTAGTCGGTGCACTTTGGTAGCTGTGTAGACATTGTGATTACTCGGAAGAGTGTGGTACAGTCGGTCACTAATAATGTGACGTTGTTAGGCTTTCACATGGAAAAACATTACATTTGCCTGATTGAAATGCATAATTTCCACATGAATAAAATATATTACATGGGACTGTCAAATGATTGGAATAATTGATGATGATTAATAGCGTTAATTTCTGTCGTTAATGCCCGTGTATCGCATTTGTTTTATTTGCTCAATTGAACATAAAGACAGATTTATTTTTATTTTATTTTAATAGCAGTGCAATTTGTTATAGTTATATGAGTTGACAAAATGATCATAATGAGAATGTATTTATTACATTCAGTGATTTATTATCATTACTTTCATCATGTAAATGCATGGTTCACATGAAATGAATATGAAAATCACATGAAATCACAAAGTGAACATGAAAGTAGAGTGAAGTTTATCATCACCGCCATCTAATGAGATAGACAGTGCCTACATGTTCCAGCTCCTCCACAGTTAAGCCTCTCCCTCATACTGTTATGTTACATCTTGTTTCAAGGTAACTGTAGCTCTCCACTTTGGCATTGCTTTTGTTAGCTTGCTGCTCATTGATTTATCCCATTAGTGCTGTCCACCAGTGCTAATGATAGTGATTTGACTGATCTAGCCAGCATCAGCAGTATGTCTTTTGTGGAAATGTTACTTTAGACTCTTTGTACTTCAGTGATAACCAAATTAATGGCGTTGCAGTAGCTGGAAATAACTTTCATTTAAAAGCTGTATTTGAATGACGTGGCTATAGATGCGGAGTCCTTCATAGCAACATAGAGCGCATTAGCAGCTAGGCTTCAGGATGGAACTACAGATGGTTTGAAGGGTCAAGCTAGGAAAACGCACTCAAATTAGTGCCGTTAATCATTAATCATGTCAGTGTGTTGGTAATATGTTTACTTTCACACCACTAATATTACACCAGCCAAATTATTTCCAGAATTAAGTAAACTGATATACACATGTACACATTTGACATACACATTTGAATCAAGTCTATTCAGTAGGATTAAAACAGGACACCACCAAACTCAGTGCACTCTCCATTTGAATCACCATAAATTCTTATTAAACAGAAACGCAGGCTTATAACAGGCCACTAAAGACAAGGTGTTTTTTTCCCTCATATGTCCCTAAAGGCCACAGCCTTACAATTACTTTTTCTCTTTGACGATGATTAAAGAAAAAAGATGTAAAACTCATTTAAAACACTGTGGCTTTTGTTATCCAATTTGTCTTTTATAAAGGGAATAAAAATTTACAACCCATGCACAAACTCATTCATCAGCTTTTCGCCAAGCCAATTAATCCCTGCAGACAGACTCTGATGGAGTCGCTGATTTCATTATTTTGAAGCCATTGTTTTGAGTGCGTGCGTGTGAGTGTATGTTTGCGTGCAGGGCTCCTTTGTTCTGTCTGGGCCTGTAATTTCATTCTTGCCTCCTAAGAAAATGTCAGCCTGTTCTCAAATCAGATTACTCTCTGGCTTTTTTTTGTAAGTATTAATGTGTTATTAACATTCTACTCTCCTTGCTGTGTGGGGCTCATGGGGATGGAGTTTGTTTTTTGGGGCTTGTGGGATTGTTTTTTCAGGGAGTTGAGCTCTCTGAAGCATCACGCGTGGCTGAAACTACTGTGGGGGCCGCCTGCATGAACTCATCACAGAGGATTACGCGCACACACACGCACACACACACACACGCACACACATGCAGAAGCACAAGCATCTCTGGATCTCTGGATTGTGATTAGGGTCAGACCAGTATATCAATTCACCATTTGCAAAGTAATGATGGACAAGCCTCTCAGCTGGTCACCACTGTCTGTAAGCATTACTTCCACCATAGAAAGGGACAACTCCCCCGAGCAAACCTGTAGTGAGAATGGCGGCGGCAGTAAATTACTCTGAAATTTTAGATGGAACGTGAAAAGATGTTACTGAGGAATATGTAATCCACATCCCTGCTATCTTGATCACCTGATGATGTTTTATTGATTCCTTAAGGTGAAAAGGTTTTGGATTAAACTGGGTTTTAATTGTGGACCAAACTCACAGCTTAATGTCAAAACTATTCCCAGACTCCAAGGTAAACTAAACTTCATCTCAGTTACTATAATTGCTACCACTCATCTTAATATCATGTATATCTAGTCTTAGCATGGATAGTCCTCAAACCTGGTTCTTGGACACGAAAACCTGCAACTTTGACATGAGATTAACAGGTTTCCTTGCTTTGATTGATGTCGACAGAATTTTCTGTGCTTTTAATTGGCCTGCATTCGTATGTTGTCAATTCCCGGCATGTATGTCTTCACTGAACATCTTGTGAAGTCAGTTTATTTTAGAATAAAATGTTTATAAATGCAAGAAAAAGAAATACTCATAAATAGAAACCAGGAATGCTGATGAGCTCAGCTCCACTCTTACAATACCAATATTATATAATCCTTCATGAGTTCCTCATGTGTATTTGAGTTAAAAACAAATGTACCAACTGAGAGCACATTCAGTCATGAAACGTTTATATTAATGGGGACTTAATTGATGGATTTAGAAAGAAGTTGCCATGTCGTGTATATCATTAGACATTAGCTTTCGTTGGGAGGAGTCAGGGTGATTCTGTCTGTTTATCTGGGCAGTATTCTCCAGAAAGGTCTTTGTGCAGAAGATTACGCTTCACAGGAAGCGCAGCCTGAGCCGGCAGTTGGCATATGTTCAGAATTCCTCTGAAGAGCGCAGTAATAAACTTATGGCAAAGAGGAAATGGACTTGTTCATGTTTTTTTAGACTTTTTGTTTGAGAAAAAAAAGTGGTTCAACCCTTATAGCTTAAATCAAAAGGCTGTTTATGAACTTTTTAGTTACCAATAGTGGCTTCAGTAATAATTCTGAGTTTGACCATGCCCTGCCTTTAGCATCAGAACTGCAGGGTGTACTTTGCATCCGCTCTGGCTGTACATGTCAAGGTGTGTGTGTGTGTGTGTGTGTGTGTGTGTGTGTGTATTTGTGTGTTGCTCTTGTTTCATCTTAGCCTGGTTTGGCTCTGGTGTAGTGGCTCTGTGGTTAGAGTCTGGCAGGCACTTTAGATTCTGCTCTTTGAAGAGCCACCCTGCACAGCAAAACCTGCAGAACACTTACACACAGACACACACACACACACACACACACACACACACATGAAAGCTACCACATCCAGGCATGTAAACAACTTTTAGATACTCATCTATAAAGCAACTCTGATAACTACTAGCGCTAAAACTAGTATAGCTTAGCAACACTATTGCATTATATTCCGAGCGTTTTAGTGCACTCACTATTTCAAGTGAAGTATTTAACCCATAAACCATAAGGCCTGTTTTTGGGCCTCTGCTTCAGTCCCATAACTATATAAATTATATATTAGGACGTAAACTGTGTTCCTCTGAACTTCTTGAATGTTGGCAATGTCCATAAGAGGGGCAATAAATTCCAATTAAAGTTGGGTGTCTGTGTCTTGTTGCACACAAGTACAAACTCAAATTTTTTTTGCAGTGTAATTAAACAGAAATAGAACGAATAGTTATCCATAATGATAATAGGTTAAACTTTCAGTTAGATGTTTAGATGTGCCTGATATTTCAAACTGATATGTGATGACATATTTATTTAACTCCAGAAGAACAGAATGCTTACTGGTCTGCAGTTACTGGTATTACTGGTCTGCAGTGCTAAAATATCTAGATGTTACTGCATTTGTTACCCCTGTAGAAATAAATGTTGTATTTCTCTGTAATGCTAATCCACGTGGCTTCAGATCTGATTTCTACATTTCAGAAATGTTTATGTGTCAGCATCAGCCCACAATTCCCATATTCCATATTCTCTTATTCTTATATCCTCACTAACTAACCTCTTCTTTATGCAAATAGCAAAAAATACTAAAGCTCTATAGATCTATACATCTATGTTAGGCAAAATAAAAACAGTGGATTGTAAAGCTGTTAGAAGAATAGTCGGCACTCACTGAAGAACCTTTTTTCTGTGTAAGTCCACAAAAACAAACATATGCATATGATGCTAACCCAAAAAAAAGTAAAAGTATCTCCATTTTTTATTTTTTTTACATTATTTGAGCACACCAGCTATTCCTTACATTGTGTGAAAATTTCATGATGACTGGACCAATAGAAATCTCATACATTAACATTAACTTAATCTCCTACATTAGCTTAAATGTTTTGGCCTTATCCTGTAAAGTTGCCCTTTTGGAGATACTCTTTCTTCTTTGGACAGCGATGATGTATTTCTCTTTCTTATATAGGCCTACAGAAATAATAATACATATTTAATTTCTTAATTATTGTGGTTCAAGTACAGCCTATGGGGACCACTCTGCAGCTGTAATATTACATAGGGCTCCTAGTGCTACATTCCCACCAGTCTAACTACATGATTCTTGCACTGCGCACATGTTATGTAACATGATATGTAAAGTAATATCATCATGCCTATAAAAACATGCTGCCCTATTACATAATTTCTTAAGTAATTCATAGTAGTTTCTGAATTAAACGTCTTAAAGTGCTTAACTAAATAATAAGCCCAGGGTCTAAGGAGTGAACAGTGATAGTTTAACCACAGGATGGTTGGAATAGTTCACAGAGGCACCTCTACCAGTGCAATGGCCTGATAACGGTACCAATGTCCCCACATTGCCTTGTGCTGGACCTGAGATCCGGTCCTGCTACTCAGTCACTCAGACTGCGAATATGTAAGCCGCTCATTGTGAACGGCATGTTCCTGTGAGTTATGGAAAATACTTACATTAGTCACGCTGAGCTTGTAAATGTTCATATAAAGTCCTCGCGCAGGCTTTGGCAGGATGTTAGTGTTTTGTGTGGTGCATTTTTACTGCCCTCATGATTTCATTAATAAGAAATCCAGCGTAAACTTCCCAAACACTGTTACTGCAATCGCTGACGGGATATTTCCCTCATATGTGCTCTTTCTCTCCCACACTTTCTTACAGTCAGTTGCACACACACATGCACATGCCCCCCCCCCCCCACCCCCCCCACCCCCATACCCCCATACACACACAGGCCTGATAAAGCAGTCAGTAACAGGCCGTGCTCAGGGCACTGCTCTGTGTGACAGTGCGCTGTTTGTTTTTCTTTCTCAGGGGCCGTTGGAACACATGTCAATGGCTTTAGCTTCTCTAGCCACAGCTGCTCGGCCTGCTTGCCTCCTTCTGATTCGGCTACAGGAAGATCAGAAACGGGCCATATCATTACAGGAAGGCCTTAATATGTTTATGGGTCACAGTAGTGCATTTGTGTGTGTGTGTGTGTGCGTTTGTGACACACACAGTCTAGTTGCCTCTATTGTCATTTTCCTACATGTTTGATTTACATTGCATAAGTACTAGGGCCTGACCAATATATCAGTTGGCTGATAATATCAGTCGAAATTGACGCCCCACAGTTTTACCAGTATCAGTGAAAACACAGTTGCATGCCAGTCATTTGTGACTTGCTTTGTTTTATTGCTTCATCATTCTGATTCAAACTTTTTTTTTTATGATGAGGCAAAACCAGACAGGTGTACCACAGGAGAATCAGAGAAGTTCTGATATAATATCTTTGTTATTTAACTATTCGTGGTTAGAAAAAAAAACATGAAAAAATGGATTCAGAGCTAAACATTAGGATGAGAGTAGCATGTTATACCACTATGTTAATCACATCTTTCAATAAAGCATTGACTAACTAAAATGATTGTAGTACAAAATAAAAATCTAACATATAAAAGACTGATACTAACAGTTTTCAGGATTTTCAGCCCCATAAAATAGGTTAGAAAATGTCAATATCAATTGGACCTGAATGAGTACTACCATTATTACATAACTGTGTTGTTAACCATGTAATAAATTAAAATTAAATGTAGATCCCGTATCAAAACAACAGTATACACTTTCCATATCGAACAATGAAAAGAAAACTCAATCAAATTTGTGCTTTTCTTCTTATGAACACAAATGTGGTATGGACTGAAACGCCATGTTTCAGTGAGCTAGGAGTGATAAATAATGAAACAAAATGTAAGAATATGTATTTTGCGGCGTATGTGCCTTAGGAAAGTTAATCTGGAAATATGCTGAGATGTGATCTTGAAATAGAGTTGGTGAGTTCCAGCCTGAGTGGTCAGCTCTAACCTGCAGAATAAGGAAATAGAGCAGCACTTAAACAGGGCATGCTTTGACAGCAGTAAGGCCAGTCTAGCCAGTACTACCCAGTTCCCCTTTCTTTAATCCCTGTCTGCCCTCTTAATTACAATACGTACCCCACCAAGCTCTCCTAAATGCTGAGGCCTGCATGTAAGCTCTGTGAGTGAGAGATACACACAGTCATGAACAAAGACAATAGCCAGACCTTCCCTGCCTCCGCTCTCTCAGGAATTATAGTGTTACATTTGATGAAAAAGGGAAGGGGAGGGGAGAGGAAGAGGGGGTAGAGGAGGGGAGGGGTGCGTGGTAGAGGTGAGAGGGGTCTGTGATACAGAAGAGAGGAGAGGAGGAGTTGAGTGCAGGGAAAAGAACAAAAGGGTGAGGAGGGCAGCTTGGCGATGAATGTGCAAGAAAGCATGAAAAAGATGGTTTGGGGAGTAGAAGGTTGAGGAGAGATCATTGGATCTAAAGAGAACGGTGGGAGAGAACGCAGTGCATAGGATAGTAAATAAAGCTAAGTTTGGTGAGTCCGGACCAGAGGACCATTACGGGAACAGGGAGTGCTAAAACATAATTCATAAAGTAAATTCAGGGGCGTAGACTTGGAAGAACAAGGTCACACAGTGTGTTAGATGTGAAGTGCCACTGTTTCATATTAGCCTTAACTTTGGCTTATCTACACAAGAACTGCAGAAATTAGAGCATATTAATGTTTGTAGAATTTCAATCAACATTGAAATTGGAGAACAAATTCTACCGTCTAGACTGTATATGGTTTATATCATGCTTTTGTACACGTTTAACAGAATAAAATTTGCCAGCTAGCGCATTAGAAGTTTTTGAGAAACACAATTATTGAAGTACTGGCATGCTTGGTTTTGTGATTATTTCCATTTTTTTCCACATTTCTTTCCAGGAATTTTAAGTGGAAGTTTGGAAATAAGTGAGCTCATCCAGCACATCCTACACATTTTTTGCTGATCACCAACAATCCAGAAAGCAATCCGACCCAGTAGTAACCTATTATATAAATGGTATATATATATATATATATATATATATATATATATATATATATATATATATATATATATATATATATACCACTAGGAGTCCTTGGGCAAGAGTCCTAACACTACCCTCGCTTACATGTGTAAAATGATCAAAATGTATATAAATGTAAATAAATGGATAACGTAAGTACTTAAAGATTACTGACAACTACATGTTTAATTAAAACACAAACAATGACCATTGGATTTAGTGCAGCACAGTATGTAAAATGTTGAACAAAAGTCATTGTACTCTTAGTTTTTACTATTAGTGCATTATTTCTGTGTGATAAAATTGTGATATGTATCATGATATGGTATTTTTTCCATACAGGGACATCCTACAGCATGGTTATGATGACACTTTCTGCCTCAGCATCAACACTTAATGAAACCACACAGGCAAAGCCAAGAGACACATTATGAGGGAGAGTCTAAGAGAGAATAGTGGTGGGGGTGCAGGAAAAATGTTTAGTTAACCCCTTTGTGGTCAACATTATAGTAAACGATACAGTGAGTTGCATGCGATGTTCCTGAGTTGCCTCTTAGCTTTTAGGGTGTTGATCTTTTGTGATATTGCTTCTTGGTGTGAGGTAAATTAACTTTCATAGAGGTTCTGTAAAGCGCAAGCCAGGGGTTAAGCCAGGGGTTCTCCTTTTTGTGTGGGTCTAATATCAGTAACTTTAAATTCATGATTATTGAGGTTAAACAGATGAGTTTAACCCAAAGGAGAGATCCGAAGGGCATTCTGAAAAGAATAGATGTGGGCAGAGAATAACAGCCCCCTTCTGGAGTGTCTTCCTTCTGGATGGCACTCTACAGCGGCCATTCCTCTGAGCCACAGGGGATAATGCTTTGTCTAGACAAGCAGAGGTCAATTCATTAACCAGTGGTTTCTTCCATGGCCAATTTTCCTAAATGCACCTTTCCTGGATCAACCATAGGAGACGAACCGAACGCATGACTTCACTCTCTGTCCATGGTTTTCTGTCTCATGTCTTCAGACTAATGTTTTTCATAGATAATGTATTTGTAACCTAGTGCTGTTTTTGCATGTTCTGCAAGTGAATGGGTTATATATGGGATTTGGTAGTGCCTCTAATTATATAATATGAGAAAAAATTGCTCAAGAACCAGTGAAGTATAACCATTATCATTATTTTTTGTTTTTTTGTTTTTTTGTTTCCTGCCCATGCCATGTCAAGCGACCTTGGGTTTGTGAAAGGCCATATATAAATGTAATTTATTATTATTATTATTATTATTTGGTAGAAGGGGTTCGGAGTGACACTTTCTCTAAAAATAGCGAAGTTCATTGTGTTTTTGGACGACCAAGCCCTGAATGATTTAAATGACAGGTAGGTTGCCATTGCACTTTTATGAGGTGTTATCTTCTGGGCTTTTACTGGAGACAATACCTAATACTAAGGCCTCATAAAGTCCAGGCACGTATAAAGCCCTCCCTCTCCCCTCTTCGCTTTCCGTGTCCTCCTGTCAAACGTAGCATTGTTGATCCCCTGCCCACCAAAAAACCTGATTATCTAATACCTGACAGAAAAATAGCCCAGCTCAAAAACACTGACCATTACCATTGCATTGCATTCTTCCTGTGGAGCGCAGGAAAGTAGCCCTTTGGTTTGCTCTGAGGCAGTGCCTTTAAAACAGTATGTTTTTTGTAGAGTATGATAAATTCTTGCATTTCAGCCGTCTCATTGTTAAACAATGGACCATAACAGATTTAAACGTGTCAAAGAGTAAAAAAAATTGCAGTACATTTTATGGGCTGTGATTTGAACTTTTCATAAGATGTAGGCCGTGAAAATGAACCCAACAACAACAGAGGGAGGGTGGTCATAGTCCAAGCTATAAACACTCATGAATGCCTGTCCGTTGAGAGACTGAAGTCAAACGGGACCGAACACATTGTTGCAAATGCATGTTTTCAAAAGATAACATTCTTGCCATTTGACCTCTCACTTTGTGCTTGAAATGACTTATCTGCATTTTTCAAAGGGTGTATTTGAGCAACCGCCAGGCTTAGACGTGTACTCCCAAAGTCGAGAGATGACGTGAACTCCTGTCTGATGCTGTTCTTAGGCATTGAGGGCATGGCGCAACTTCAGTAGACTGATCTATTTGGCAAAGTGTCTTAAGCCCAGAAAAACAGTTAGAAAATCCAGTGGATGAAATACAGTGGAATTGGCACAGTGGATTATTGAAAACTAACGCTGCGTCACAAGCCTTGAGGACCAGATTGCCAGACTGCTATGAGCCCCCCAATTTTGCTTTCCCACATATACATGTGCACAGATTCACACACAGCCATCTTCAGCTACTGATCACATCCAAATTATTTTTAGTGTAAAGACCTGGCAAAAGAAAACGTAATCCAAGGAGTGACATCTGGCCCAGTGGCTTATGGGATTAGCATAGGGCTGTGCTCCTAATAGCTCTAGCGGATGTTCTTCCTTACTTGCTCCATCAACATGCTGGCAGGACTGCATATACCTGATGAATTGGAGACCTGCAGGGTGTTCATAGGGTATCAGTGTGAGGACTAGGTTCCTACAGATATGAAGTTTGTTACCAATAGTGACAACAATCTAGGGAGCTAAAACGTCAGAGAACCAGAAACATAACGGGAATGTGTTAATTAAATAGTGTTGGACTTGTATGATTGTTAATTGTCAACTGGGAATTGTCATGAATAGCAGATTTCTTAACTTGGCTTTCTTAGAGGTTTTCATGGTTTCTTTTAATTAGCTCTTTTTTATTATTTTTTTTATTTTATCTGCTCTCTTTATATTCTTCATAAAAAGCTTTCCTCTTGTGTGTTATAACTCATATTAAAGCTTGTAAAGGTTTTGGTGAACTTGTGCATTGTGCATGGTTTTGTTACTTAACCATGATTGTGTTTTTCTTAAGTTGAACAATTCAGCCCTTATTGCTATAATAAAGAACAACATTGGTGCCTGGATCCCATTCAAATCCTTACAAATGAGAAATTTAGAAAAGTACATTCCCTGTATTTAGTACAGGCAATATTGTTTTATGGACTTTATTTCAAGATTTCCAGTCTTAATCTTGATCAACTCAGGGACCCTTCATCTAGGTTGCTTTTTTCGGCCAAACGATATAAATCGGCAGGGCCCTAGTGAGGAGCACTGTGACTGGAGGGGAATGATGACCCAGAAAGAACCCGTATAGTGGGCCAGAGCCGAGTCGAGGAGCAGCACTAAAACCAACAGAAATATCCTCCAGCATTTGGGATAAGACCAGAGGACTGCAGGATCGATAAGTGCTGTCAGAACTGACGCTCCTTATATGCATTTAAGTAGAGGAGAAGAGACGTGCACCTAAAGCAAAGGGAGGTGGGGGAGTAGGAAGAGGAGTCGGGTTTTGAAAGTGTAGCTATCAGCACAATTCAGAAATGCATAATAATGACAAAGCAGCCATGCTAAGCATCCTCCCTCTGTTCCCTGCCCTGGGAATGCACTTGCATCAAGGAATTCCTCAAACCAAATGAGATTCATTATGTTCTCGCAAGACAAGGCCACAAAGGAGAAGGAATAATTCCCATGGCCGGCTGACATGTGGGCAACACGGTGTTTATGGTGTTTATGGAAGATATCCTGTGTATTTTTTTCCGTTCACTATGATAACAAACACAGAAATGTAATACGCAGGCCCTAGTTTTATTGTCAAAAGTTATGAATTAGTCACACCAGATGTTAACCAGAACCAGTTGTGCTGGGCTAGTTTCAGCAGTTGTATGAGTCTGTTCCACACCAAACTGCTTTTAAATGAGCTTCATGTGTTCATGCATTATGATCAGAGGCTTTGCCATTGTGGTTGTACCACAGTTGTTGGATTGCATTCAGTAATTTTAATATGTCAAAACTTTTTTTCATAAACGTAATGCATTCTCATATTAAAATCAAGACATGCAAGCTGCCGTTCAGCCCTCCATTTAAATCGTCTGCGTGGTCCAAAGCAGAACCGTTTATTGTAAGGAGAAGAGTGAACAGGCTTTACAGCATCACTTGTATATTCATCTCACAGAGATCATGTGAATTAATTCAATTCGTGAAGGTAATAGATTAGCATAATTGAGCTTTGCTGGCACAAGAAAACAGAGCAAGGGGAAAAAAAGGCTGCCTCATACAGTATGAATTCATCCTGCTTGAAACCTGCTCACCCCTTTTAGGTGAACGGCTCACTTTTCTGTAAAAGGTGTGTTTATGTGTGTGCATGTTGCTGCGGCAGCAGTTACTACAGTATGTGTATCAGTGGCAAACGGTCACTATTTGTGTTAAGTCTTCAGTTCAGGCCATAAATGTCCAACCTCAACAAAAACAAGGGGGAAAAAACGTATACACTAAATTAAATGCTGCTGAGCCACTGTGGGAGTCTAGCAGTATGTTAGCAACTGTAATTCACATGAACATTTTTTGGCTGTTCTAAATTAGACATGGATATATGAAGACTGTAAAAGACATTCCATGTTTTATTTCAAGCATGTTAGCATAGATTTTATCTTGTATGTAGCAGCTTTATAGTGATTTTAAAGTGTTTTCCTGCTCTTACAGTGGACCGTTAGAGTACAGTTCACGTTCTCTGTCCGTGATGTATCTAAGACTTTCCGAAAGCTTAGAGTCATGTTTTTTGCACAAATTTGGTCCTATCTATTCGAAATCAAGACGTAATTGGTGTCACTTCCTAAGTTCCTAAGTTCGGCTTCTGAAGGCCTAACCAATAAGCTTGCTTGGCTGTATTTACCTGGAAATCAAGGAGAAAGTAATTTACCATAGAGCGTTTTGTTTCCCGTTAAAACTTAACAATAAAATAAGAATCTTACTACAGGACTTGCAGTGTAAATACAACATCCATGCTTAGTATATTAAATTAAAAGTAATTAAAAATTCCAGACATGTATTTTACATTGCACAGAAATCATTAAGCCTTCTCTGAAGGTCCCATGAGACCCTGAAGGTTGCACTCTGGTGTATATATTCTCTGTGCATGAGATTTGTCTGCAGAAGGAACCTTTTGTTTGTTAGACTGCTAATGTGGTCCATATTGGAGGCTCTGTAAACAGAGCATTACTGCATCCTCTTTGTGTAATTGTGCTTATGCTGTAATCATTATTTTAGTGCTACAAACAGCGCAGTTTGAGAAAGGCTATTTTTGGCCTGTTGTTTGCTTGGAGAAGCGCAGCTTATTCTGAAACGCAGAGTTCCCAGGAGCTCCACTGCTCTCAGTTCTGCTTTTGTTGTCTTGTTTTCGGGATCCGGGGTTGAGATGCAGTTCAAATGCTCCTCAGTTGTTTTTTGATATCTGTGGAAATGCAGCATACTTGCCCCTGTAGTAAACGGCAGCTGCGGTGTGATGCATGCGCTGCGTGAGTGGTCTTCCTTGCAAAGGAAATTGCTGTCATTCTTTGAGACTCATGCAACTTTTTAAGGCCTTGGTTTTGACGCGTGGCTCCTTAGACCCTGACATGACGGAGCATCAGTGTGTTTACAGAACTCCCTATGGGAACAGCATAGATAGATGGTATTTCCTTTGCATATATCAATAGGCCACTTTTAAATCATTAACTCCAGAGATCCTGTATAAACAAACATTTTGCAGAACATGTGAATGTTTTAACAGGACACTGTCCATCCATTTCTTTTCCTCTGTCCTACAGGCATACACACACACACACACACACACAGACAATACACAGAGATTCTCCAAAGCTATAGGAAAGTGGATCTTTCATAAATTTAATTGAATCATTTTGCCCCAAACTACAGTATCTATATTGGGCTGATATGCTGCAGAAAATGCTGGATCAGATATCATAAGGAAAAAAGAATGATCCAATCCTGTAAATCTAGCCTGAAACAGAGCAGACTTACACTGTGTGATGTGATGTTTTTAACTGAATTTCTTCCTGTGGGGTTGTACAGTTTTTGACCAGTTTGAGCATCATAGCTTACTTTCAGACTGTGTACGCTAGGGATGTGCATTCTGACTAATTCTGATATTCACGTATCTGTTAAGACCCCACAACCCAGAAGGATAAGAGTAGGAGTTAATGAATGGTTAACCCCACCGAAGAAAAAATCAAAGATACAAAAAAATTAATAAAATAAAATAAAAGGAAAGATTAAAACAGACGCTGGTCACAATTACTGTTAAGGCTGTAAGCTTGTCTTTTCGCTGACATTACTGGAGGCTAAAATTTTAGATGCGGAGGAAAATTTGTAGGTTTTTGTGTCAGATGTGTAAAGGAGGCTAACTCAGAACAGCTAATTAGCTAATGAGTTAAAAGAGCCAAGCAGTACAACGTTGGATGCCGATGAACACTCATCGTCTTTTACATGACGTCATTTCTTCTCAGTGGGTGAATTTGGGTGTTCCAGTTACTTCCATGGCCACAGGTGTATAAAACCAAGCACCTAGGCCTGCAAACTGCTTCTACAAATATTTGTGATAGAATAGTTTGCTCTCAAGAGCTTAGTGAATTCCAGGTATCGTGATAGGATGCCACCTATGTAACAAGTTCAGTCGTGAAATTTCCTCACTACTAAATATTCCACAGTCAACTGTCAGAGGTATTAAAACAAAGTATAACATAGTGCACAGAGGGCGCCAACTTTCTGCAGAGTCAATTGCTACAGACCTCCAAAGTTCATGTGACCTTCAGATTAGCTCAAGAACAATGCATAGAGATCTTCATGGAATGGGTTTCCATGGCCAAGCAGCTGCATCCAAGCCTTACATCACCAAGTGCAATGCAATGCGTTGAGTGCAGTGGTTTAAAGTGCCACCACTGGACACTAGAGCAGTGGAGACTGAAGTAATGAGTCACACTTCTCTGTCTGGCAATCTGATGGATGAGTCTGGTTTTAGCGGTTGCCAGGAGAACGGTACTTGTCTGACTGCACTGTGCATAGTATAAAGTTTGGTGGAGGGGGAATCATGGTGTGGATTTGTTTTTCAGGAGTTGGGCTCGACCCCTTTGTTCCAGTGAAAGGAACTCTTACTGCTTCAGCAGACCAAGAGATTTTGAACAAGTTCATGCTCTCAACTTTGTTGGAACAGTTTGGGGACGGCCCCTTCCTGTTCTAACATGACTGCACACCTGTGCACAAAGCAAGAACTTGGCTGGCCTGCATAGTGTCCTGACCTCAACCCGATAGAACACCTTTTGGGATGAATGAGAGCGGAGACTGCAAGCCAGGCTTTCACGTCCAACATCAGTGTCTGACCTCACAAATTCGCTTCTGGAAGATTGGACAAAAATTCCCATGAACACACTCCTAAACCTTGTGGAAAGCCTTCCCAGAAGAGTTAAAGCAGTTATAGCTGTAAAGGGTGGGCCAACATCATATTAAACCCCATGGATTAAAAATGGGATGTTACTCAGGATTGTGTACGTGTGAAGGCAGATGAGTGAATACTTTTGGCAATGTAATGTATTTTCTCTAGTTTTCTTGTGGTGAAATGTAATAAAAACCCAAATAGTGATTTCAGTATTAGAAGCACTGACACCTTGAGCAGTTAACCAGGTACACCAGTACTTGTTTCTAGTTTACACCTGGTCATTTCATATGACTTTATCTGAATTGTAACCTGATAAGATTTTAACCACATGCATTTCTACTTGTCAATCGAATCTCTGGCTAGTCAGATTGAAACCTGATTGTTGCATGGCATATATTTGCAAATTAGCTTGTATATTAATGTATAATGTATTTATCAGTATATGTATCGTCCTGTATATACATTTTTATTTAGATAATCTCTAGATTTAATTTAGATCTAAATGTTGTAATTAAATGTAACATATGTTAGTACAAAATAAGGCAAAATATTAGATCAGTATTAGTACCGGCCTGGAATTGCGGCCGTCTCTAAGTGATGTAGAAAGCAAATATGCATTTCATTTATTGTTCTTTGTGTGACTGTGTTTAATGATTTGAAGTTAATCTTGACGTATTCTTGACCACACACTGCCCTGGAGCACATACCTTTTAGATAAGCATCCAGCCTCAATAGCTGAGTAGAAATGTGTAGGGCATCTATATAATATGTATCAGACAGGCTTGCCTTGGCTTGTGAAGTTTTTATTTAAAGCTTGCGCTCAGGTTTCAGACCGAGCTCACATTCACTCTTCTTACTTTCTTCCCTGTGCCGCCCCCCCTGTTCTTCTTCAGGTATGGCCTCGCAAGTGCAAGTATTTTCCCCCCACGCTCTCCAGTCAAGTGCCTTCTTTAGCGTGAAGAAGCTGAAGGTGGAGCAGAGCTGCAACTGGGACATGACAGGGTACGGCACGCACGGCAAGGTCTACGGTCAGAACGGCAAGCAGAGTGTGTCCGTGGCTCCAGTGGGCATCAACGCCGCCTCCCTCCAGGTGTCCAGCTCCTCGCTACCCTACGAGCAGGCCCTCCTCTTCCCAGCCGGCCCGGCCCACATAGTGGTGGCCTCGGCTAGCAGCAGCACGTCTGGTGCAGCTGGCCAGCTTCTGGGCAGCACGGGCAGTAGCAGTGGAAGCGGCAGCGGAGGCCACAACCTAACGCGCCGCAGCACAGTCAGCTTGCTGGATACATACCAGCGATGTGGGCTTAAGCGCAAGAGCGAGGAGCTGGACAACAGCAACAACGGCAGTGGGGGCAGCGTGCACGTGGTGGAGGAGCAGCAGCAGCAGCAGCAGCAGCAAGGGCCAGCACCCATGATCCAGAACAACGGGCAGAGCGGAGCGGGGGTCGCAGCGGCTACTGTGGCCACTGCCTCCACTACTGCCACGTCCAAGACCAGCGGTGCAAACAGCGAGGGCGACTACCAGCTCCTGCAGCACGAGGTGCTGTGCTCCATGACCAACACGTATGAAGTGCTGGAGTTCTTGGGCCGGGGCACTTTTGGCCAGGTGGTGAAGTGCTGGAAACGTGGAACCAGCGAGATTGTGGCGATCAAGATTCTGAAGAACCACCCATCGTATGCCCGGCAGGTAAGCATGGACGGTATGCCATTACAAGGAATGACACTGTGTCATTATGTGAATTTTACATTTTTCTTAATTTCTTTCTTTCTTATGTTTCTGTGGGCTGTTTTTATGTACACAGGACCGTTTTCTCTAAGAATCTCAGAATTAATTAGGCTGTTTTTGTTACTGTGTCTTTAAAACTGATGTATGTTAATGTGATGTGTTCTGATTGGTCTTTCTCTATTGTGCCTCATTTAAAAAGCAGTTCATGCTGAAATGCTTCGGCACTAAACTGCTAAGGCTAAATACGTAAATATAGGTAAATGTATTGTTTTCAATACATTTAAATATATTTATCACAAAAACAAGTATTATTACTTTGCAGTGAAGGATTTACTTCCTTTTCACTCTTTTAGTTTCAAATGTATCAAATATGGTATAGCGAGTCTTTGTTAGATCCAGCAAACTGTTAAAGGTTACTTTACAGACCAACTGACAGTGGAAGCTAGAACTGATAATGAGCAAAGAGCTCAAAACAAACAGGACTGAGGTTTACACAGAACTGGTTTCGGATTATTTGAAATTGGCTTGCCTCCATAGTTTACAAGCTTAAAAAATAAACAATACATTGCAAATTACAGTGTCACCTTGTTAGCTAAAGGTGGCTACAGCTGGAAGCAGGTTAGTCACCTAAAAACTGTTCATATGCAAGAATATGAAGATGCATATTTACTGTTTAACATTTGTGCTGTAACAAAAAGAATGCTTTTCAGTTGCAAATTGCTGTTTATATTTTACACTATCATACTCTTAATGTCTGCATAAGGATATGGATTATACTAGGATTATAGGATTATACTAATTTGAGTTCATATCGGACACACCCACCCACAGGGTCAGATCGAGGTCAGCATCCTGGCACGCCTCAGCACGGAGAGTGCAGATGACTACAACTTTGTCCGGGCCTACGAGTGCTTCCAGCACAAGAACCACACGTGCCTGGTCTTCGAGATGCTCGAGCAGAATCTATACGACTTCCTCAAGCAGAACAAGTTCAGCCCGCTGCCACTCAAGTACATCCGGCCAGTCCTGCAGCAGGTGGCCACAGCCCTGATGAAGCTGAAGAGCCTGGGTCTGATCCATGCCGACCTGAAGCCTGAGAACATCATGCTCGTAGACCCCGCCCGCCAGCCCTACAGGGTCAAAGTCATTGACTTTGGCTCTGCCAGCCATGTGTCCAAAGCTGTGTGCTCCACTTACCTGCAGTCCAGATACTACAGGTAAGGCAGACTCATCAAACAGCAGCTTATGGGTCAAGCAGCTACCAGCTATTTGTAGATGCGATTTGTTTCCTCACAGTTGATTTCCTGTAAGGCACTGGTTTAGCCATAGGGAATGAGTAATCATTTGTTTTGTAGATGGTTCATTGAAGTTGATTTGGATGCTTTCCTTTAAGTTCCCTGAATGAACTTCCTTAGTATAGGCTGTGAAAGAGAACTGCAAAACTCGCAGGCATCCTGAGAATCCAGCTGCTGATCGTATTTAATGTGATATAACAAGCAGTGTTGTTTGCTGCTTTGAAGACTGAAGATGATCTTTTTAGTGCGCTTTACAACACAGTACAGCTTCACAGTGATAGCACCTGGGAGATATTTGCTGCAGATACATTTCTTGTCTTGTTTTCTTGCTTTCAGCTTTTGACACTCTGTGAGTTTAAGGGCAGAATGGATTTCTTTGTTTCAGAAAAAGAGCCTAGAGAAAGCCAGCATCGAAGAGTGGCTTTAAATGCTGGGCCTGTTGCAATTAGGCGCCCCAAATCCCCCCTGTCCCTTCACCCCCACCCCGACCCCCCGTCCCTTCACCCTACCCCTGCGTCACTGTGAACCTTTTCCCTGGGGATGCAGATGCAGGGTCAGTCCGAGTTCTCCAGTAATACTCGCCTGTAATCCACACCAGAGCACCAACATTAGAAACAGATGACTCACTTGAAAGCTTCACTTTTTTGCCCCCTCTTGCTTTTTGAACTCTTTCATTTTGCTACAGCCGTGTTTGGGTTTTGCTGAGAAAGTGCAGGAATTCAACTGGACTCAGGAACTGTTAAGACAGAAGCTCGCTTTGTTGGAGTCTAAGTGACCCTACATCGTAGAGCGTGCATGGTACATGACCACACAAAAGTCCTCTAAAGGGGTCAGCCTGACTACTGCCAGATGTGCATCTTGTTTTCTGGGATGCTACTTTGAGGATGCCAAGGTCGTTGTTACCAATTAACGTTAATGAGGTCATAATCTCAACATGGCAAATGTCTTGTTTGGGAATGTGCGCTGAAGTGAGTGGAAAGTGAGTGGAAAATGTGGAAACTTTGCAACTTTCAAGCCTGTTGTGATTTCCTTTGCACTTTCTAGCTATGCTGATGTAATCACTTCAAGCCTGCACAAATATTTGACATTACAAACCACCACTTAGAATAACAAGTTTCAAGCACTAGGTCATTGCAAATGGCTTTGATTGCTGCTAGTTGAGATCTTTTACAAGGATCTGCACAGACATGTTTATTGTCAAGCATAATATTCTCTTTGTACTCTCAAAATAAAATAGTTGTAGAAGTGGCAAATATTAGGCTGTTACCTCTCTCACTTTATTCAAGTGCAGTGCTGCTTCTTCAGCTGTAGTGATACAGTAAGTACAGTTTGAAAGTAATTGTTATTTTGACTTGGCATTCCAGCACTTTAGCTTTGAAAGCTAACCTACTTTGAAATCTATATGCCTATTACTGGGTGATATAAAGTGGAATAACATCCACTTTATATCATTTTTTCTTTTGTTAGCTCTGCTGTTCATGATGCAACAATAACAAACAGCAGGACAAGAATCACCTGAGTAGCCAATTGTCTGATAGGCGTTTTGGCAAAAATGTAGTATCACTTTACATGTAGACATTTTCACAATGGACAATATATATTACAATATTTTATTTTTTGAGGCTTGGGAAGTTGATACAGACAGAAAAACTCTAGTAGTGCCACAATTAAAGCAAATTTATCACTCATTTTGCTTATTTTAAATACGATTTTGATACAGTATTTAAGCAGTACAAAGTTCCATTTCACAGAGTGCATATATGAAAACTAAACTTCAAAAACAGCCCATTTACATCTGTCTGCCTATTCGGCAAACAGTTGTTTAGCCCTGCCCGTTCACACTGAAGTTAGAAGGAGCATTTTAGTTTTGACTGCTTTTATAATGAGGCCCAATACAGGGCAGTCAATCAGATCGGAGCTCAGTGACACGCATCAGCCTGTTTAATCTCTTTTTTTGATTCGTAAGACCGTTCGAATATATGTGGCCTTCAGGGGAAAAATTACAATGCAAGAAAAGCATACGCGCTGGGCCCTAAGTATAAAAAGACTACCAAATCTACAAAAAAGTACAGTAATTTATATTCAGAGAAGCTGATATCCAACATTTTTCATGTACAAATATGCTGATGCCAATTCTGATACATAAACATTCATAAAATGTATAATGGAGATCAAAACCACCTAAATCAACATTACAAAGAAACATATTTCTGTAGTGTTACAAATGTACTACATTTAATAACTTGTAGATATTATGACTCACTGTCTCAGCATCACCTAAACATTCTGCTCTTCCAGAGGACAATAAACACATCAAGTATCAGTTTGTAATCTTAATCACATCTAAATTTCCATGTGATGCTGACCATATTTAAAAGCAATTATTCGCTGACACTGATTCTGATGTCTTTGTACACCTCTAGTATGGATGGTATCTATGATAAAATCAGAAGATCACCTCACTCTCCAATTACAATGTATGCTTTAAAAAGGAAAGTCACTGTGGCTATGACTCCTACTTCACCTGATATACATGCACATATAAAAGCTCAATTAAATCTGAATTATAGCTTCGATGGAAGTCCTATGTGCTAGTGTACAGAGCACAATTAGAAAAAAACAGTGTCCAATTACTTACAGACTGCACTATGTATCGTAATATTGGGCAAGCTTGCAGGCATTTTAGTGAGTGGTGGGTGAGCAAGGTCAGCTATGTGCAAAGAGTGGGCTGTGAAGTGTAATTACCAGGAGCCATGTGTCTTGTCCTGTGTGGGAGTGCACAGAGAGGATGATCCCCCTAATTTCCTCTTGGCAGGAGTGAAGAGGCGAAAAACAGCTGACACTGAGCAGAGTTTTACTAGTTACCACTTACCAGCCCTCTGTGTATGTGAGAGAGCGATAAATAAAGAGGAGCTCAACGCTGGATTTTGTGCCATCTATATTTTGCAGAAATGCCACATTACCACTTTGTCCGTAACGCTTGCACTAACAGTCCTAAAAGTTCAGTCGCACAAAAGAAAGACGGAAGAACAGAGAGAAATACACACGAAAAAAAAGGAATTAAAAACAAACTGGCTTTACAAGGTGTATAAGATGAACTGACAGAATGTCAATGTAGGCCTATTCACACACACACACACAAAGGTTCTGGAAACCATGTTTATGTGAATCAAACCAGCATCAAAACAGCAGGTTTTAATAAGGAGGATAATAGCCTTTGAGATGAGCTAATCGCTGCTGTCGGAACAAAACCTTATATCTCCAAAATGGTAACATTACAGGAGAAGGAACAAACCTACTTTACTTTTAATGTAAGTCAAAGGAACCAGACTTTTTTTCCAAGTAGTTTTGGGCTGTTTCTTTTTATCCATTCATCATGAAATTTACACAAAATATAAAGGACAACAGACATTTTCAAATGATGTCAAATACTTAAAAAATGACAAAAATGGAGATACGAGGTTTTGTTCCGACAGCAACGTGATGCTGAAGCTAACACTGGAGGTTATCAGAGCAATGGCAGAAAGTCTTTCAGCCAATTTGAATGAGGCAGAACATACAATGGCATTCCTATGAGTGCAATAATATTAACTTTTTCAGTCATAAATATGAGACTGATTGATCAAGCTAACTGTAACTATCTGTAGCTAAGTTAAGAAAACGTAATTTATTAACTGATCTTACATTTTTTTCTGTAATATTTTTGATCATTAGACTTCATATTATGAATTCAGCAAAACCAGTAAAACAGACAAAGTTTACATTGGAGCCAGCATAGTTCTGCCTTTGGCAGCGAGCTGTGAGGGTGGCCTTCCACAAAGTTTTATCAGGAATAAAATAACCATTCATAACCATCCACCATTTCTTAGGCCAATAGGTCTGTAAGTTTCTTTGGAGAAGTTTTGGCAGAGTTTGTCTTTCGCTTGACAGAGGTAGGATTCTTTTGAGAAGGTAGCGCTTAGCTGAGATGCATATCAGTTGGAGTATTTTCATTAAGAAGGCAAAGTACCATGCTC
The DNA here is from genome assembly GCF_015220715.1 of Pygocentrus nattereri. NCBI lineage: Eukaryota > Metazoa > Chordata > Actinopteri > Characiformes > Serrasalmidae > Pygocentrus > Pygocentrus nattereri. Next base: position 8,019,056 of record NC_051217.1, on the reverse strand, counting down.
AAACTGCTCAAATAATATATGTACTTTGCAGAATAGCTAGCTACTGGTTCTTATGTTACCAATAGGCTATGCACAGCTACTGTTGTAATCATGTGTTATGCTTTGCTTTACAATATGTGATATTCTTCTGTGATATTTCAGGCTAGATTTGTTGGATCAGATTTGTTTTTTCCTTAGCATTTTCTGCTGAGATCAGCTGAGATTCTACTGACACTGGCTATCAGATCTGTGTCCATCACTAGTATTATTATGTTTGTATTTCAAAGAAGCCTTGAATCTTCTGTAAAGCAATTATATTATCTTGCTGTTGCGTAATTTCATGTGGTCTGCCAGTATTTCCACCCTACATCTAGGCTCACCTCTGAGAGGCAGATGAGATCTGACCTCAATTAGACCTTACCCCATGTTAACCCTCAGCCCACAGTTCCATGGGCTTTCACCTCATTTTTACCTCTGCTCTGTCCCACATATACCTAAGCATGCTCACACTCAAACACTGCTTTTCCGAACAAGCAGTGACCCACCTGCAGAGGCCTCCCACAGCTTTCACCTCCTTAGGAAGGATCACACTGTTCTTGGCACCCACTGTCTGTTTAATAGAGGTTTTATTCTGCTGAAAGGGCTTCTCCCTCTCTCTCTCTCTTTCTCTCTCTTTCTCTTTCTTGCTCTCTCTCTCTCTCTTTCTGTCCTGTCTCTTCCATTGAGAGTGCTCCAGGTGGGTGAGGGAAAGAGCCTGGCTCTCTGGGAGAATGTGCTGTGAATATTGCGATAAATTGCTGCTACTGTTGAGAATACATGACTGTTTTCCTGTCTTAGATCAGATTTGAGTACCGATAGGCAGCAAGTCTCCCTGCTGGTTTTGCCACAGAAAGAGACCACAAGAGAGAAAGAAGTAAAACCTCTCTGGAGAGGAAACCGGCATTTGCTTCCTTTTCTTTCAGCCTGTCTCAGTCTGGTAATTCTGTAAAGCTGCTGCAGAAGTCACTTAATTGGCAAACAGAAAAGAAAAAAGCGCCTGTTTCATTAAACAATAAGAGAAAATTGAGAACTAAGGCTTTTTGCAATTCATTCATGCATTCCGGAGAGCAAACGTCACTGTTCAGGGGTGATGGTTTTTTCAGAGAGCTCTTACAGAAAGGCATGCTTGCTCATGCTTCCCTCGTTCGGTTCCCCTCAAGTTATTTATTTTGGCTGTGCTTTTAAATCCATGGGACAATTACCAATGGTCTTCGACAGGACAGGATGCACCAATGTTCCCTCTTTGCATATTTTTAACCAGAGCCCCTCTCAGCCTACTCCGTCTATCTTCGGTTTCTAAACGGCGCTTCCTGTCAGCTCTATCAACTGCAAAAGTGATTGTGGAAGGCAGAGAAATTCTCAGTTGGAAATTTCCAAAGCCTCAGCAGCTCACTCTTGCTTCTGGTGTCAGTCCTCCCCGCTTGCTGTGAAAGCTTTCCGCAAATGACTGTTGGCACTGGCAGCTCAGACTCAATCAGTTGATCTTCATATCTTTACGGGCTCTGCTTGCTGAGAGTGCTCAGCCTGTCTGTCGTGATGGAATTTGATCTATTGAACATGAGCGTTTGTACTGTATTGGATTTAAGAGCTCACATTACCAGGGTGTAGCTACGTTTCAAATATAGATTTTGCACCAGGGCATATTGACGCAAGTAAACTAAGCAATGCTAATCAGGGTAAACATTTGCATGGTGGTGGTATGTTGGCTCGATGTGGGAATCTTGGGGTGGTTAGACACACGCATGCACCACAAAATTTCATATGCCTTAGGTTAGGTATTTAAACGGCATGTTGTTAAAGCAAACAGCACTTTTTACTGTTCCACTTTGATTTAAATTCAGCCTTGCTTAGCCTGATCTGGAAAAAAGGCTCTCTTCCCCTTTTCCCAGTGCTTTTCTCGATCTTGCCTTGCCAGCACTGTGCCTTAGAAATATATTTGCTCAGGACCATTCCTTTGGCTTGAGGTCTTTGAGTTGGCTAAGTCCTGCCTCTTCCTAATGCTGTGTTTTTTTTCAGGTTACATCAGCTAAACTTGCTCTACCCTCCCAGTGATGCACACTAGCTAATGATGTAACAGGTAAAGCTGGCTGCTTTACTCAGGACCAGATAAAGAGGATTATTGTTCTGTCCCAGTTGAAATTCTTTGCCCCATTTATCTGTAAGGAAAAAAGCTGGAGTTGCTTGTTTTGTGTGTGGAATGCTCTGATTGAAGTTTGGGGTTTATGTGAGATTGCCACTGTCAGCTATGCGTGTTGGAGCATTACATTTACATGGCTGTGGTTGGAACGAGGGAAGCAGATGTAAACGCTGACGTGTCTGCACTTTCACTGTCTTTTCTTTCTCTATCTCACTGTCTGCTCTCCCTCTCCCTTCGTGTCGTCATTTCGCAGCACTGCTGCACACATGGAGGACCCCGCTTGGTTCAGCAGTGTGAGTCATGGCAGCCAGAGGTCACAGAGGAAGAGACAGCATGGCCGCTTGGTGTGTCAGTCAATACTCTCCAGATGTCAGAACCTTAATATAGGAAGGCTTGAAGGGGAGAAAGCATGCCCTGAATTTTGCCGTAGCCCAGAGATGCATCTGCTGCCTGCATGTCCTTGCTTTTTTCTTGAATACCCAAGCGTTAATGACTTTAACTAGTCACCTGAAGGTTCTTACCCAGAAATCTATTTATTGCCTCCCATCAATCAAAACTCCATCACTGGAAAAAGCAGTGCTGGTTCTTTAATTGCATGTGGATGCTATGAGGATCATCTAGCTTTCCTCTCTTCCCCTTGCCTATTTTTGTCCTTGTTGGTTCTCCACTTGTGTGATATGTCTTAAAAGGATTCCTAGCCAAAGTGCAAAGTCACTTTAAATAGTTCCTAGCCAAAGCCAAAGTGCAGAAGACTACTGGTCAGGCCCTGGGGATGTCTTTAGGAGAAGACCACACAATGTGCTTTGTCCATTAATGGGCAGATTTCATACCCAGAAGACTTTTCTTCCATAGCTCTTCAATGCCGTGATGTCCCTGGCTTCTAGATTAGGATCTATGAATGTTGACGGTTGATGGTGCACCACGAATGCCAAACAGCAGCACACGTAACCGAAACAAGCCCCATTTTATGTATCTGTCTAGATTTAGAATTTCACAGAGAACATGATCCTTTTCTTCCCATAACAATGCATCCCAGTGTGCGCAGTCAGAACCTGCCTATCTCGTGTTTATAAATGAACTGCCGTTCCAGGACATTTACTGTGGCTCCGTGGCAGGCATTAAAGAGCACTCTAATGAATGAGGTTGCCACTAGTTACTGTTCCCTCAAGCGTGCATAAGGCGTCTTTTTATTCCACTGTGAGCAAGCGGTGGGATCCTGTTACTCGGAGCCAAATCTGAATCTGAGAATGAGGGTCTGCCTCTAGCAAGCACAGGTGCTGTTTACCTGTAAGGAATCATGACCTATGGACCCTACAGACAGCTTACATAAACTGGTTTTAGCAGAGGTTAGTTTCTCTGCTACCACAATCAAAGCCTTACAGCCACATGTGCATATAAATAATTCTGGCTCTCTGAAATCACATATTACCACATTTATTCGTTTTGTCGATGCTGGCATTTCTCTGTGAAACCTTTGAATTTTTATATAAAGAATCATTAGAAAGTAAGAATAATTAGAATAGTTGAACTATGAGGCTGTGTTGTGGGTGGACAGAAAGGTAAGGGAATGAAAGGATGTTTTCTCTCTGGTTCTCTTAAGAATGAGTTTCATGCCACTTTCAACCTTTTGTGAAGATGAGTGACAGAAATGTAATAACCAGGCGCTCATCTAATTTGCCTGTGGGCCACTCGCTTCACCACTTCTACCTCTTTCGTCAATGGAGCAAGAGACAAGTAGCTAATTAACTCCTGTTAGTCAAGCATATGAACACTCAGCTGATTGCTTAAAGTCATTTTGCCAGGCATTGATATCACACAATTTCTCTCTCTGAGATCAGGAAGAGGGAGAATGGAGCCCGAAAACATGGTTTGGTGTGGGCTGATTATCTGGGACTATATTAGAGGATTGTGCCTGGTTTCTGTTGTTGTTGCCTTTCCCTCTGGGATCCCTTCAAGTGGACCTTATGCTAGTGTTTTTCCTTTTAAAGCAAATTATGTTCTCTTTTAAGACAGTATGTTGCCTTTTTGATGGATATAGCATGGAACATGGACCTTCCAACTAGGTAAATTATGTCCAGTCCAGATGTTACTTCTTATACACGTTATACATAAATATCCAGCCACTCATCAAGTTGAATGGTTCGGGCTGGCACCCATACAGATGATCAACAGACGTTTTCCCACTGCGCCACACTTATACTGTGCATCAGTATGTTTGACTGCATACAAAATGCCTCAGTTTATCCACATATATTCAGTGTTTTTAGCAACTTGTTCTCTAAAGCTGTAAGTCACTCCTTGCCGCCACAGTTTATGGGCAGTAGGGCAATGCAAGCGAGTCAACGGCCCCCTCTCGTCTCCTCTCCTCTCTACCACAGTCACGGCAAATGTCTGGCTCTCAGGCAGCCGTGCAGTTTCCCATGAACCCCACCGAATGAAACAGATGCATTTGTTTTCTCAATTGGAAGAATTTGCTAATGTGTGTGCAAGGGTAAATAGTTTGGCTAATTTACGCCAGGCCCAGCTAGTTGTGCCAGCTGAGGCCCTTTTGAGCTCGCTGCTCTTTCTGCTCTGGGACGCTCTCTTCTGTTCCGATATGCGCTGCTCTGTTTGTACTGTCTGGTTCAGTGGTCTTCAGAGTGCTAATCCAAAAGCTGTCCTTTGCTGTCTTGCATGTAAACCTTACATTCTGTTGACCACTGACGTTGACAGCGGCAAGATTGTATGCCTTGATTTCTTGATTAGCTGCAGCGACCGAAGCTAACTAGATTTTATTTTCGGCTCTCCATTAGCCCCTCTAGATTTATGATACCAGCTCATCACTTGTGAGATTTTGATGCTGTTATTGTTATGAAAAGGAATGGCTGTCAAATCGTATTTCACTCAGGTTAATAAATAATCTAAGATGATTAAAAGCTTTATGGTGCAGAAATGTATCACCATGTATCAAATTGCAGCAGTTTGGGCCCAGGGCACAATTTGTTTGGAAAAATAATTACCCATGTATTGAATCCTTGTTAATAATTAAGGTGGTTAGCATTTGAAATGCATGCAGTGAGGCTTTGCCTGGAACAGTTTCTTATCTTTGGACAGGCCCATTATGGCCCTCTGAGCTTAGTGGAAAAGTGCTCCTCATTAAACAGAGTTCAGCTCTTTTCATCAGGATATATACTTAAAGGAACACGTGAGCCTTAAAGATTGCGTGTGAGTAGACACTATTAGTGTCTGTTCTTCTGTCTTGAGGGTTAGCCTGGGCTAAAATACAGTGTATTCTGACTATATGCTTTTATAAATGCGGAGAATATATTTATATCTCATGGCCATATCATGAGAGAAAAAAGAGTATGAGTATGAGTATGAATGAAGCCTTTATTGTCACATAGTCACCAAAGTAACCAGCGAAATAGGACATAGACGATTGAATACATACAGCCAAATTGAAAGCTCTGCTGTATATGCAGTGGTCGTTCTTGTATGCATATAGGCACCTGTGGAGTTTTATATCCATCTGAGTATACCACACCTTGTTAATGATACTGCAGGAGAAAGAACTAGTCTTATTACAGGTCCACTCAGCACTGAAAGTGCTGAAAGCTTTCTCTGACGTCTTGGAACCGCTCGGTTCAGCTCAGGTGGTCGTTCCACATAAGAAAACACAGCAGCCACCGCACAAGCAGAGAACTGTCTGTAACCAAGGAATATCATGTCCTCATGTGGTATCATCATCCAAATATCTCTCAACACAACATTATCCTCATTAAGCCCACAGCGGAGTAACACAGGGAATGAAAGGACTTAAACACAGGCGTACATGCACTCTCTTTAATTAGCCTCTGTTTGGTAAGTCTATCAGCAGACAGATGGCACTTGTTGAGGCTGAGAACTTCTCGCTGTCATTACGCTAACGGTTCCGGTCAGAGTGTTTATCAGCCATTTTGTTTGTCTTATTTTTACATATTTCTTGATCATCCTCAGTGCAGCTGTAATGTACATTAGCGTGCCTGATATGCACGTAGCCTCCCATCTGTGCTGAGCTGGTCCTGTGTGTTCTGTTGGAATATGTTTTAGAAGCTCGGGGTTCATCATACTCACAGCTGCTTTACTTATCTAATGGAAATATGCGACAAGAGCTTGTGGCTTTATGGGAACTAAAGGCTCTGGAGACTTACATCACTTAAAGTCTCTATGGAGCTCAAATAGATGATTCACTTATTAATACTGATTATAAAATTTACAAAACTATATGAATGAGCAATTTAACCATGCTACCAGTATTAGGGCTGGGCAATGTGTTGGTGTTTGTGGTTATTGTGATAAATCATATCACAGTATGTTTTTCTGAGCGTGGATTGTGCATGTTTACAAAGAGAGCATCGTTTGTGCTGTTTAACTGAATTGAGTACGGCACATTATGAAATACTGAAAAGAAATAATTGTACTGGCTTTTTGTCTGTAATCAAACTGTAGGAAAACAAAAGATTGTTAGCCCAACATATAGTTGTATGCAAAAGTTTAGACACCCCGGTCATATTACATGTTCTGTTGATCTTCTGTGTGAAGATAAGAACCCATCCTGTACAGAGGACATGTGGAAATATTAGATATGCATGTGTTGTAGAAAAGCAACAGCATAATCTGCATAGTAACAAGCAGCTGATAGAATGTCAGTTTGTCATCCCATTATCTTATTTAATTACTTAATTCTAGTCAATTATTTGTTTTTTTTTCCTGTTTCTTTATAAGTAGTTAACAGTTTCTTCATAAAGAGTTTATAATCTCAAAAAGGAAATATTGTATATTATGTGCCTTGTAGCATTTTGTTGTCATATTTTTGCCATATCCAGCCTTACAAACTCATTTTCAAGTGCTTTTGCATTTTAGAATGACATTTAGCATGGGGCTAAATTATTCACGTAAATAATGATTAAATAAAGAACGCAAACAGTTCCTGAGATTAAACCTGTCGGTAATGATTAGCGACTATCATACATAGCTTGTATATCTGTGTTTGGTATCAGCCGTGCATTTGACGTCCAGTTATATAGGGATAGCCGCTTGCGAACATTTATACACAATTTAAATGCTAATGGTCCTGCATGGTCTGTGCACTGGTCTATTCAGTGCTCTTGAATTGTCAGAGCGGTGCTGCTGCTGGAAGAATAGCCTAACTAGCCAACCCTCCCATCTCAGCCTGCCTCGCGCTGCCTATGCAAATCAGTGGCGGCCTCCCTGGGCTGCCTGCTTAAGTACTTTAGATTCATTAATGTGTAAGACATGTGGGGCTGATGAAATTCTAAATGAATATATGCTCTGGTCTCCGAAATCTCTCTCTCTCTCTCTCTCTCTCTCTCTCTCTCTCTCACTCTCTCCCTCAGCCTCTCTTTTCCTCCATAGCTGCAAGGCTGAGCATCTTCATAATCATTTATCAAGAGATGGAAGGCGTGTTAATAATCATTCTTTTACGTTCATGGAAGCTGAAGCAGTTTGGTTGCTATTAGAATCATGCCTGTGTCAATCCCTCTGAAATGTAGATTCTTAGTACAGTGCTTTGATGTGTTTTTTTTTTTCTTTTTATTGTTATTTTTAGGTTTTTATTTTCAAGGTATTTCTTATAATTGTCTCCAGAACTTGTTTACCTAAAGGCTCTGTTGTAATGAAAATGACCCTTGGCAAACACATCACAGAGTTTATTATGAGATTTTTTTTATGTGGTTATATGTTACCTGAATGTCTCTGTAGGCTTGGAGTAGGTTTTTATGTTTGTGGTGGAGTAGAGATAATATCATGTGTGGCTGTACACATCACCCAAGCTATAACAACCAGCATACATACACACACACACACACACACAAGCACACACACACAAGCACACACACACATGCTCCTCCTGGACCCTTAAAACAAAAACGATCAGATCCCCCTTTACCCCCCCCCCCCCCCCCCTTCAGTCCAGTCTGTCTGTGCCAAGCCATCCGCTCAGATAGGTGTGCAGCCGGCCCTGGTCTCAAAAAAAAAAAGACCTCTCGACATCCCAATCGTTCTGCATCATTCAGGAGGTCTCCATGGCAACACTAACACAAAGAGATGGCCCTAAGAGGGCCAGCCAGTGTGGGGGTGTCGGGGCTGCGGGAGGCGCTAGTGTGATCAGGCCAGCAGTAGATTATGTGAGGTTGAGGACTGAGAACGAGAGAGAGAGAGAAAGAGAGGGGGAGAGAGAGGCAAGGCTAATGCCCTCTTATCCTCCATACAATCCAGACCAGCTTTATTACCTTCTGTGTGTGCAAGAAGGGTGACATCAGATGTTGTCTCTTAGCGACCTTTGAAAGTATGCTGGAAAGTGTTACATTTGGTGATAATAACTTAAAACACCCAATCAGGAGTTGCCAGAACAGTGCTTTAGCAGCCTGTGGATCGTCTCTGACGTCAAACGTAGCCTGCGTTACAGCTTGAAATATTTGCTGTTGTTGGAAGAAAACCTTGAATCTCCAAAATGATAACTTTACAGAAAAAGGAAAAAAACCTACTTTATTTTTAATGTAAGTCAATGGAACCAGACTTTTTCCCTTTTTTTCTTTTTTTTTGGGGCTTTTTCTTTTGGTCCATTCACTATGAAATTCACACTTAGGGCAACAGGTATTTTCAAATCATGTCAAAACATTTAAAAACTGAGATAAAAAACGAAAAACAAAACAAAAATGGAGATATGAGGTTTTCTTCCAACGGCAGCGACATGTCAGATATGCTTGGATTCAGATTAGCGCTGGGCAATTTATGATCTGTTCCAGTACCTTTTTTGATGTTATACAACAGTGTTGTTATTTGTTTTTTAGCAGTTTTAATAGTGCTGTATGATATTAACTGGACACATCAGAATGTTTTCAAAAGACTGTACAAAAATCCATGAAACGAGTTGTTAATAACATTAGCACAAAAAAGGTACTAATTTTTAAACACTGGTAACATATTAATTTGTCCCTTTAAACCAGCCATAGAGCCTGGAGCCCAGCTGCTTGTTATATCTTTTTACTTTTAAACAGCCAGTATCATGGAGTATTTTTCAAAAATAAAATCTAAACAAATTACAAAGTGTGTAAAGTTTCCAGCCACATTGTTCACTCCACTGTCCATATTGTCAGTACACAGGGAATAAACTGAAAATGAAGCAGCCTATTTTGATTTCATTATTTTCATGATGTCACAAAAACCAACACATTTATATACACCCACCTATTCAGCCTAAAGCAGTTTAGCCTAGAGCAGTAATGCTGAGGTTTTAAGTACTGTTTCTGTCTAGACTGGCACAATACAAAGCAGCCAATCAGAACAGAGATCATTTACATATATCAGTCTTAAAGGCACAGTGACAAAAACAGCCAGTTTAATTGAAGGGAGGGAGACCATATGGATAAATCAGCAAGACGTAACATAGTGCTGTGAGAGTGACCGCGGAGGAGTTGAGGGATCTGCTGTTTCTCACACTGGATGTTGGTTATGCAGGCTTAATTAATCAGAGTGAATTATTTGAATCAGTAGACAGCCCCAACAAAAACTACATAAATAGTGCATTTTCTTCTGGTTTCTGTCTGGCTGACATTTACAGTACTGCGTACGGTTCCCTTTAATGTAAATTGATAGAAGCAGAACAGAACAATTCAGCCCAATCAAAACCTGGGTTTGTAAGACATTCTTTTAGCGTAGATTAGCACTGTCCAGGAAGCTTGGGTTCATTAACTTTATTTATGCATCTAAATTTATTTCTGCATCTGTACAGCACAGCACTCGTTTGAGCATTAATTCTCAGATAGCATTTGGGTTTAAGTTGTGCTCAGATTTCACCTCCGGTTTCTTATAGTCCTTCTCACATGGAGTTTGGCATGCATTTACCATTGCTTCAGATTTTCTACGCACTTCATTCTTTCTTCTCATTTTTTTGCTTGTAATAACTCATGTTATTAGCATGAAGCTTTGTGAGGCTGCGTGTATGAGAATAGATGTGAAATGAGATCAAATAAAATGGGATTTTGTCATGAAACGGTTTTCTGAGCTGTGATTAACAATTTGGTGCTGTGGTTCAGGTTCTGGTTCGGCTAGATTCTGAGTTTCAAGCCCAATTAAAGTTTTACTCCGTGTGCTAATGTGCATGCATTTTATAGCCGACGAGGTCTTTATTCTGTTCATGTCCCAAAGCCCCAGGTTGTCGCAGGGTGAAAAGACGTCAGGAATCACCAGCAGCAGTATGAGTGATTCCTGATCGGGGGTTTAAACATTGTATAGAGGATTAGTTTGCTGAGGAAATGGCTGTGGCTCTCAGTGATAGAGTCTGTGTTACTGAGGATATGAAAAGTGTAGAAAACCAATACACCACCACAGGAATGCCCGCATTGTTACTGTTTCCCATTAACTGTCCACACGCTGTCAGCTCCCTCAAACCGCTCATTGACCGGCTAACAGACAAAACACAGAGTGGTTAATGATCACGCCTGTGGAAATGCAGCAAAAGACTGCTGATCATTTCATTAAGCAGATGAAAATGTGCTCTTCTGATAAAATGCTCAAGTAAAATAAAAAGATCATTAATCTCTGCTTTTTTATTTTCACCTTATCGTCATATCACAGTGGCTGTTTTCCTGCTCCTGCTGATAGATCTGAGACCAACAGTACGGATCTAATACTATTGTTATGCCATTACGTTCCTTATTATTCACAGCCATTGCTGGGCTGCAGAGAGCAAAGCTAATTGTGCAATTGAAGCTATCGGCGGTACCGGTAACTGGTATTGGATGACTGATGTGACATAATCAGCTCATGCAGGACTGATTCTGAGCACTGTGGGTGCCTAATGAACTTGAGCCGTGAATGGCTGAAAACTTTAAACTGCAGGCTTATTGTTTCATTATTAATTTTAAGACCAAAGCAAGTAATTCAGTTCACTCAGCAACTTCTAAGTAACTAATATGCAAGTTATGTAGAATGAGCATGAAGATCCGAAGTGTGGGCCCACATATACGTCATTTAGAGTTCACAAAGTTAACCCTTTAAATGGCCAGGGCCTGCTGACTCACCCCATATTTTAAGAAGCCAGTTTGCGCTGTAGTTCATGGAGTTGCTGAATGATGAGCCTTAGCATGTGGTAAGCGTCAGATTTTACGGGGTTACAATATTCCTCTATACTCTAGCCAGAATAACATAACTAAAATAAAAACTGAAATCAAATAATTGAAATACATAGTATTTATTTCAGGAATACTCCAGTTTTTTTCTAATCTCTGTTTCTCTTATGTATAGCATATAGTTGATAACTAGTGCTAATCATTTATGTGCATTTTCTTGCATTAGGGATGTGCATTCCAATTAAATTTGATATTTTAGTAAGAGGAAAGGGAAAAAAGTTCCTCATCTGG